>NC_142438.1:86839642-87521071 GCF_059453495.1 Arachis ipaensis | reverse complement strand
AACAG
The DNA here is from genome assembly GCF_059453495.1 of Arachis ipaensis. Classification (NCBI taxonomy): domain Eukaryota; kingdom Viridiplantae; phylum Streptophyta; class Magnoliopsida; order Fabales; family Fabaceae; genus Arachis; species Arachis ipaensis. The sequence continues at coordinate 87,521,066 of NC_142438.1, read as the reverse complement.
AAGTGGTGTGGTATTACGACCTCTATAATAAAATGAGTATATATAATAGCAGAAGAATTATAATATGCTAGGAGCCTTGAAGAATAGAGGAAATAAAAATCGCGAAATAAAAGTGCAACGCTCAAGGTACGAGTTAACTTGCGTGCTAAGAAAACCATAATTATTAAACATAAGATAACATAAGTAGGAATAGAGTGCCAAAGATACAAAGTAACAAGCTCCTAACTCAGCCTGTGAAGTCAAGACTAGCCGGAGAATATTTGCACATATATACATACATATCCAAAATCCAAAAGTTCATATACACAGTCTTGCCTCTCCATAAACCTCTAAGAGGATCAAAAGAACAAGTTATGCGGAGAGAAAACTAAGTACATATATATACATCACTGTACAGCAAAACTACCCAGTAACCACTCTGCTTCAAGAGTCCAGACGCCCAACAAGACGCCTCTCGACCTGCATCTGAAAAACAACAACATCGTATGGAATGAGAACCGGAGGTTATCAGTATGGTAAAGGTGCCACACACATACTATATAAGGTTCTGGGAATGCCAGAGGCAATCCTAGAACACCGATACTCAGATTATAGAGCTTAAAGTATTAAACAGGAGCCATAAAAAGGTGGTTTTCTAAGAATATTTAATCCTAACTTAACTTAACCTTAAAATCTAAGTCCCATACTGCCATTCCTCCATACCTCCAACTCCATCATTTATTTTCATAGACAAATAAACAGATAAAGGCAAACACAAGAAGGTTACAGTTACTGCAGGTAACAAATACACATTTAGCATGGCAAGTACACATAGGCACACCCAATTAAAACACAAGCAAGTAATTCAAGTATTATGCATATGATGCATGCCTGTCCTATGGCTGATGAGGCTCATCTGTCGGTTATCCAGCCAACCCGACAAGTCTGAATTGTACATAGACTGTCCCCCGACATGCATCCCCAAGAGTCTATGCATAGATTTATCTCAAATAATCAATATTGCTCAATGGGGGTAACATACCCGGGAATTTATATAGTGCCCAGTCACACTTACGTCGTAGAGTCAACAGAGTATCGAGTTTTAAACTTGGTACACGTGGTGGCAAGCCACGACACTTTATCCAGGGAATCTCGTATCTCAGATCATTAAATCATTCAAGCCAAATCTCATACATAATCTTTCATCAGAACATCCAATCAAGTATCATATATGACTCATCCATAACATCTCATAATCAATTCGTCACTTTTTGACTTTACTTCACCTTCAAGTTATCCTCATTTCCTAGCTTCATCTAATTGTCGAGTTTAACACTAATATTTATGACTAAAGGAATGAAAATAGAGGTTTAGAGGTTTGAAATTTAGTTTAAAACATTAAAAATCATGTTTGCTAAAAAAGGTGCCACGCATACGCATGGCTCACGCGTACGCGTGGGATTGCAAAAACGCAGCTCGCGCGCGCATCCCTCGTCATGCGTACGCGTAGGTGAAACCGTCATGTCACGCGTATGCATGGGTCACACGTACGCGTGGGTCACACGTACGTGTGGACATGCTTTTTACTCCTTACGCGCACGCATGAACTGTTGCTTACGCATCGCCGAAAATCCACTCCACGCGTACGCAATTAGACAATCATAGAAAGAGAATAATACACACAAGAATGAAAATAAGTGGTTGAATGATGTAACCACACAATTAGGCTCAAAACTCACATGCTTGTGTTCTTAGCTCAAAACATGTTCCACAATATATGTAATTCAAGCAAGTTCTAAATTTTTTTCCTTTTTCAATCAATTGGGGTGCCCTATAGATAAATTTCTTGAAAAATCTCATTATTTTGACTGAGCTTATTATGCAAAATAATAAAATGCAACTAAAATTTCTAGAAGACCTAAAATGAGATGCAAAAATGTTGGGATTAGAAATCCGTCACCCAAGAATGCCGACTGGTCGGACGACCTCCCCACACTTAAAAGTTTGCACCGTTCTCGGTGCATTCAAAGATGAGCAAGCGGGTATGGCGACTTTCCGAATTGCCACCTTCAGCTAGCGGATTAATCGGTGCTGCGTGTTCTTTCTTCCCGCTTCCATTTTTGTTTTATGGTGCATCGGTCATGAAAAATAGAAAATAACACCGTAAGATGAGAAAATACAAAAGCAAGGAACCGTGCATTGTTGGAATGAGGTGAATCACTAGAATGGAGTAAGTGAATTAGTATGACATTAGTGAAAAATAGGTGTGTGAATTCTAAATTAGGCGCCCTTTAGAACATACACACTACATAGAGAGATATGTCACAATTACGCAAAGAAAGTATGCACGTCATTCATTCTAGTGTGCTTGAGATACTTTGAAGAGAACTTGTAGGTTAAGACAACCAGACAAGCAATAAGGAAGCATAAAAGCATTTAAGCAAAGTCAAGCAATTGTGAATTGGATAATGGATGGACATTGATTGATGTGCAAGGTAAATTTAATGAACACGATGGAATGTGAAACTTACACATCAAACGATGACACATATTGAAGTTTATTTGCAACACCTAAGTGACATAGAACTGGAGCACATGGATGCTATGGAACTTAAGAAAGAGAATATAAAAGTGAAAATCGATCACATAGAAAGCATGGTCCACAAAGCTTAGAGAGCTCAAAAATATGTCACTTAGGTAAGCTTTCGATCCAATTTCACAATTTCACAATCTCAATGCATGAAATAGGTGAGGTAAATAAGGTTCAATCATGAATAAGCAACACCTAAGAAACAATGCATCGATAATGTACAATTGCCTAACAATAGATGATGAACGCATGGTGGCCAAAACATGCAATTCAAAGAGTTAAGATGCATGAAGGCAATGTAACATGTGCTTGGTATTCAAAAACATTAAGCATGAAAAGTTCCAAACCAAGTAACCAAATATAACCTCAACAAAGGATCCAACAAGGAATATAAACAAAATTAATGTTAAGATAACATCCTATTAATAGTCAGCAGCAGTAAACAGTAAACAAGATTAGTAATCCAACACTTATAATGGAAAACAAAAGTTAAACAAAAATTAAACTAACAAACTAACTAAAAGAAATGGTGTTACATGGTGTTTGGTAGTGTTGGATGATGTTTGAAGGGTGGAAAAAAAAGGAGAAGAAAGAAGAAGTGGAAAGAAGGTGAGAAAAGAAGATGGATGAAGGAAGGTAATCCATGCGTACACGTCCACTGTGCGTGCGCGTGGAAGCGGTGAAATGAAGGCGACGCGTACGTGTGCCTGGCAGATCAGAGAGTCAACGCATACGCGTCCCTTATGCTTACGCGTGGGTTGGCGTGCGCGTTTCGCACAGTGTGCGCGTGACGTTCGCGTGACTCTCGGGAAAATGGCTTGGGGGTGAGAAAATTGCATCCATGCGTACGCGTGGGTGACGCGTGCATGTGGATGGTTGAAAATGCTTGAGTCACGCATACGTGTGGGTTGGTGCCCTGTTTTTTTTCAAAATTTTTCATGTTTTTTACCAAGCCAAGCATACAAACCTCCAAGCAGCTACCAAAACACTATAAAACCTTATTTAACCTACTAGACTCCCAAATAAACTCAAGAAACTAAACAAAGCATAAAATTAAACTTATTTTACCAATATTTACAAAAGAGAAAAAAGGAAAGATTTTACTATGGTGGAGTGTCTCCCACCTAGCACTTTTATTTATTGTGCTTAAGTTGGACTTATGGGGAGCTCCTCTTCATCAAGGTGGCTTGTGCTTGAATCCATCCTTGAACATCCACCAATGCTTGGACTTCTAATAAGCTCCATCATTCAATGATACCTCCAAGCTTTGATGGAGTTCTCCACAAACCATAGGCTCCCAAAGTTGATCCTCTCCTTGTAATCCGGGATCCCATACTTTGTTTTCACACCATCTTCAAATTGGTCATGGTGATTCCCTCCGGGTGGTAAAAAAGCCAAATTCTTATGAGGGTACCAAACTACCCTCCTAGACCCATCTATTTGAGCACTACACCAATCCATGCTCCTCAATTTTGAGCTTCCCACCATAATGAGTCTAGACTTACAACGCCAACCACTAAACATCCTCCTCTTACGCTTAATTCCACAAAGCGCCCTAAGTTGGCCATCCGTTTCAAGCAAACCAAATTCAAGTGGGATAATAAAGCTAAGAGTTAGGAGTTTTACCCACTCAAATGAAGGGTTAGATGGCAACCTAGGTGAAAGAGTTCCCAACATTCTTGATAAAGCGCATTCCACTCCTGTCCATCCTCTTCTAGAGGCTTCCACCACTTGGCAAGGTTCTTCAAGCTCTACCTCTTGCCAAGCTTCCTCAAGTACACATTCTTCTTCACCAAATTCTTCTATCTCTTCCCCATCACTCAAATCATAAATAGGAGGTTTAGTGAAGTCCACCTCATCATTAGTTTTAAGCATAGTGGGGAAAGACTCATCATGCTCAAAAGGATCATATGTTGATGCGAAATCATCATAGATAGGAGGGCTTGTTGCTTGGAACACTTCTTCCAATTCTTCACTTACAATATACCTTGGAGGTTGCACATCCTCCTCAACATTGCTTTCTAATCCAATGGAAGAAGGCTCAACAAGATCATCAAGGGGATTGATCAATGTGGACAAAAAATCACTAATGATGGAATCTACTTCTTGATCAATTTCCCACAACTCTCTATCCACTTCCTTAACATCACTATCCACTTTAACATCCCTTCCAAACTCTGTGGAAGAAGGCTCTTCAACTTGAGATTCCTCTATGTGCTCAACATATCCTAGACACCCAATCACTACTTTCTCTTGTTCAATAATCTCTACCCCCTCCTCTTGTTGTACTTCTTGCTTTAACTCCTCTTCCTCACCTTGGAGCTTCAAGTCCATTCCCTCACTAAGCTCTTTGGGTGCTTGATAAACCATTATTTTATGGTTTATATTGTGTTTAATTGTGTGGTTTTATCAAATCTTTACCCACTTATTCATTAAATAAGCATGCAATTATAATTCCTTCCTAAAAATGCTTTATGGTTGAAACTTGCTTCCTAGAGACTTTTAATTTTGTATTTTAATTCTCCTTTATTCCATTCGATGACGTGACCTGTATGTTAAGTGTTTCAGACTTTATAGGGCATGAATGACTTGGAAATTAGAAAAGAAGCTTACAAAAATGGAAGGAACACAAGAAATTAAGGAGATAATCAGCGAGAAGTGACGCGGACGCATGGCTCACGCGACCGCGCAACATAGAGGAAATTGCAGTGACGCGGACGCATGGCTCACGCGACCGCGAGGATTGGAAACTACACAAGTGACGGGAAGGCGTGGATGACGCGCACGTGTGGCAAGGCAAAACGCTGGATGACGCGAACGCCTGGATGACACGATCACGTGACATGCGCGATCTGCAGAATCTGCAGAATTTGCTGGGGGCGATTTTGGGCCCTGTTTTGACCCAATTTTCGGCCCAGAAAAGCAAATTAGAGCCAGGGAACATACAGAGACAAAGAAAAACATTCATTCCGCATAATTTTAGTTTTAGATCTGATTTTTCCTCTCCTCTAGGTTTTCTCTCTACACATTCATAGTTCTTAGGATTTGATTTTATTGCTTTTTTGGATTGGGATATTGAGAAGAGTTATTACCTCCGTCAGAACTTCATCATTCTAGTTTGTTTCCTTACTTGTCTCTTATTCTTCCATGTCTTTAATTTATTCAGAATTATTATTGGATTATTTTTATTATTATTGAATTTATTCAGAATTATTATGCAGAATCTGCAGAAATTGCTGGGGGCGATTTTGGGCCCTGTTTTGACCCAATTTTCGGCCAGAAAAGCAAATTAGAGCCAGGGAACATGCAGAGACAAAGAAAAACATTCATTCTGCATAATTTTAGTTTTAGATCTGATTTTTCCTCTCCTCTAGGTTTTCTCTCTACACATTCATAGTTCTTAGGATTTGATTTTATTGCTTTTTTGGATTGAGATATTGAGAAGAGTTATTACCTCCGTCAGAACTTCATCATTCTAGTTTGTTTCCTTACTTGTCTCTTATTCTTCCATGTCTTCAATTTATTCAGAATTATTATTGGATTATTTTTAGAATTTATTAATACAAGAACTAGTTTTATTTTTAATTGATCTTTTTGATTATTATTTATCATGTCTTTCTTTATTTCCCTTTCTCATGTTGTGAAGTTTACATTCATAATGAGCAAGTAGTTCCATAACTTGATTGGGAGTTGATTGAAAGGTGGACCTTGAGTTGAAATGCTCAAGAGAAAAATTGTAATTGGGTTTATTGTTGGATTGTCCTCTAGTCATTGACACTAATCCTTTCCAATGGAGAGGATTGGAACTTGTGAATAGAAATAGCTCTCCAACTTGCTTGACTTTCCTCTACCTAGTAAGGGATAACTAAGCAGAACAACCATCAATTATCAATTAATCTTGAGAGTACTCCAACAAGAATAGGGCTTCCAACTAATCTACTCCCAGTCAAGGTTTTTATTTAAAATTACATAAATTCTCTAATTTAATTTCCTGTTTATCAACTCAAACCATTTTTGAAAACATCTGATTAATAAAGTAGCACATCTTTCTGCAACTCGTTGGGAGACGACCTGGGATTCATACTCCTAATATTTTAATTTTAATTTTGTGACAACCCTTCTAAATTGATAAACGGATTTTCGGTTGGTTAAGAACTGTACTTGCAACGTATCTCTTATAATAATTTCTTAACTCGCCAATTTTCGCCACGTCAATTTTTGGCGCCGTTGCCGCGGACTTGCAATAGAGTGCTAAGTTATTGATTGGAATTTTTTTATTTGTATTTTATTTTATTTTTGCTACTGTGAGCTACATGTTTCTTTTGTTAAATGACGTATTCACTTCCTGATCTAAGCTTGCCAGTATTTGATCCTGAGATTGAAAGAACTATCTCACGAATAAGGTAAGCTCGGCGTCGGTTAGTCCTCTCCGAGGGCGAATCTGAAACGTCACTTGAGGAAGAAATAAGCTCCCTTTCTGCTGATTCGGTTGATTTACGTATAGGTGACATGGCAGTACCTAGGAGAATTACTATCCAGGAGGCTGGAGCCCCTGATTTTACAATGCAACCGTTTCAAGCGCATCACCCAACAGTGGCTACAGACTTTGAAATAAAGACTGCACTGCTCAACTTGATGCCTAAGTTTTATGGCTTACCTGCTCAAGAGCCTATCAAGCACCTGAGAGATTTCCAAGCAGCCTATTCTACTGTCAGGCGTGATAGTGCAGATGAAACTTCTATTCTATTGAAAGCCTTCCCATTCTCTCTTGAGGGAAATGCGAGAGAGTGGTACTACACTCAACCCGCAGCAACTGTTTCTGACTGGGATACGCTTAGAAGAGAATTTTTGGAAAAAATTTTTTCAGCTAAAGTTACTGATAAACTAAGGAAAGACATTTCCATGATTGTTCAGGACGAGTCCGAGACTCTCTATGAATATTGGGAGTGCTTCAACAATCTTCTTGAAGCATGTCCCCACCATATGATTGACAAGATAGTGTTGCTCGGCTACGTCACACAGGACATGAGGCCCCATGATAAGACCACATTGGAAAGTGCTAGCAATGGGTCTATGAAAAAGTACAAGACCACCGATGAGGCATGGCAATTGATCAGCGACTTAGCTGAATCTACTCGGAATCACAGGCAAAAACAAGGCCGTTCAAAAGCTATTGCAGAAGTATCCTCTAGCAGAGAGACTGCTACTCTAACTCAGAGTATCTGTGAAATGACCAACTTACTGAAGCAGATGCAATTGAATCAACAACAAGTTCAGCAAGCTCAACCTTCTCCACCACAGCAAAGCCAACAGTTAGTCCCACAGAGAGTATGCGGAATCTGTACTGATTATAGCCATTATACAGATGAATGCCCGCAGCTCCAGCAAGAAGACAATACTGTGGCAGCCACTCATAACTTCTATGATCGTCCCAATCAAGGATACAATCAAGGTGGTAGCTACAACCATGGATGGCAGGACAATTCGAACCAAGGTTGGAGAGATAATTCTAACCAAGGTTGGAGGGACAATAATAACAGAGGAGGCAAAGACAATCAGGGAAATCAGAGGTGGAATAATAACAACAACAGGCAGCAGAACCAGAACCAGCCTTACAGAGCAACTCACCTGAGGCAATTCCAAGGATCACAACACAACCAATAGCAGACCTCTCAGATCACTTGTCCTTCTTCATCGTCTAATGATGAGTTACTACAATCTATTGATCGGAGACAACAAGCCCTGGAAAACAACCTTACTTCTACTCTAAATGGTCTAAACTCGACCTTGCAAGCTCTTGTCTCACAGATTGGATCAATGAATAACTCCAATAACCAGCCTTTGAGCTCTAGTGGAATCCCCTCTCAAACATTACCCAATCTAAAGGGTAGAATTAATGCCATCACCATAAGGTCCGAAACCACATTGCAAGAGAGGAATCAGGAAGAGCCAAACCCACCAGAACACGCCTCAGCTGAAGAGGTAGTGGAAATAGAAGATGTTGAGGAGGAAGAGGATATACAGGACATGGCTGAAGAAGAAGAAGCTCAATCACAGGAAGAAGCACCAAAGGGCGCAAACACTGTAGAAAATACCATTCCTATTCCTTTTCCACAACTTGCAAGGAAGCCCAAGAAGCAGTTGGAACCTGATCTCAAAATGGTAGAAATATTCAAAAAGGTTGAGGTAACTGTTCCCCTTTTTGATGTTATTCAACAGGTACCTAAATACGCAAAGTTTCTAAAAGATTTATGCATACATAAAGACAAAATTAATGAATTGGAAACTATTCCTTTAGGTAGTTCCATATCTGCTTTAATGGGAGGTATACCTGAAAAGTGTAGTGATCCAAGTCCATGTATGGTTAATTGTACTATTAGTGGTATGGTATTTTCTGACTGCATGTGTGATTTAAGAGCATGTGTGAGTATAATGCCTTTGTCTATATATGATATTTTGAGGCTCCCTCCCTTAAAAAGGTCTGCAGCTCGTTTTGTGTTAGCAGATAAAAGTATTATTACAGTGGTTGGAATTGCTGAAGATGTATTAGTGGGCTTTAAGGGACTCACATTTCCCATTGATTTTTATATCCTGGAGATGCCCCAAAATGACTCAGAAAAGCCATCATCAATCCTACTCGGAAGACCATTCCTGAAGACCTCGAAGTTCAAATTGGATGCTTTTTTAGGAACATACTCTTTTAAAATAGACGGCCGAGTAGTAAGCTTCAATCTGAATGGAGTTATGAAGCATCCTCCGGAAGATCACTCTATCCTTCAGTGTGACATCATAGATGAAACCGTGGCTAAAGTTCACCAGGAGGAGTTAGAAGAGAAGTACATAGGACAAGGTCCGAGTGTGGGGACACTTTCTGAGGACAATGAAAGTACTTTACCATTGTCACCAACTCCAGACAATCCAGAGCCTGGCCATGAGCAGAAGTTAGAATTAAAACCCCTCCCTCCACACCTTAAATATGCTTACCTTGAGGACAAGCAGAAGTTTCCAGTTATCATTGCAAGGAAACTCACTTCTCAACAAGAAGAGCAGTTACTTAGTGTGCTGCGGAGGCACAAGAAGACAATTGGGTGGAGTTTGGCAGACATAGTAGGCATCAACCCTCAAGTTTGTGAGCACAGAATATTTTTAGAAGAGGGAGCTAGGCCTGTTCGTCATCCCCAGAGAAGACTGAATTCCACTATCTTGGAGGTTGTTAAAAAGGAAGTGACCAGACTACTTAAGGCGGATATCATCTATCCCATCTCAGACAGTGAATGGGTAAGACCAGTACAAGTGGTGTCCAAGAAGTCTGGAGTCACCACAATGAAGAATGAGCATGGAGAGCTCATAGCAACCAGAGTACAGAACGCCTGGAGGGTCTGCATTGATTACAGGCGCTTAAACCAGGCCACTCGCAAGGATCACTATCCTCTTCCATTCATTGATCAAATGCTGGATCGCCTGTCAGGTTATTTCCAGATTCATATAGCTCCTGAAGATCAGGAGAAGACCACTTTTACATGTCCTTTTGGGACTTATGCTTATAAAAGAATGCCCTTTGGCTTGTGCAATGCACCAGCTACTTTTTAAAGGTGCATAATGAGTCTTTTCTCTGACCTCATTGAGGACTGTATGGAGGTTTTTATGGTTGATTTTAGCATTTATAGTGATTCTTTTAGCCTTTGCTAGATAGTTTATCTAGAGTATTAGATAGATGTGTCGGTACAAACCTTGTATTGAATTTTGAAAAATGTCACTTTATGGTTAAACAAGGTATTGTACTCAGACATGTTGTGTCTAATACTGGCATTTCTGTAGATCCAGCAAAGGTGGATGTTATTTCTAGTTTACCTAACCCCTCCTCTGTGAGGGAAGTCCGTTCGTTCCTTGGCCATGCGGGTTTTTACCGAAGATTCATTAAAGACTTTAGTAAGGTAGCACTTCCCTTATCTAGATTACTGCAGAAAGATATTGGTTCGAGTTCAGTGAGGATTGCAAACAAGCGTTTGATAAGCTGAAGACTGCCCTGACTCAAGCTCCAATTGTGAGAGGACCTGACTGGAGCCAGCCATTTGAGATCATGTGCGATGCTTCTAACCATGCAGTAGGAGCAGCGCTGGCTCAGCATGAAGGTAAGGACCCCTTTGTAATTGCTTATGCATGAGAAAGAGCTTCTTGCTATTGTTTTTGCTCTGGATAAATTCCGAGCCTATTTACTTGGTACTAAAGTAGTAGTGTACTCAGAACAAGCAGCTCTAAAGTATTTATTAGCTAAAAAGGAATCCAAACCAAGGCTTATACGTTGGATACTGCTACTACAAGAATTTGATTTAGAAATAAAGGATAGGAGTGGTAACCAGAATCTAGTGGCAGACCACTTGAGTCGCCTTGAGCACATTAAGGATAACTCCACTCCTATAGCTGATAATTTCCCATTTGATAACCTGCAAGCAGTATCTGAGGTAGTCCCTTGGTATGCACCTGTAGCTAATTATCTAGTTAGCCGCACTTTTTCTCCAAACTTTACTAAGCATCAAAGAGACAAGCTGAAAAGCGAGTCTAAATATTATATATGGGATGACCCGTATTTATGGAGATGTGGCGCTGACCAGGTAATTAGACTGTGTGTGCCTCAATCAGAATTCCAGTCCATTTTAGAGGCCTATCACTCATCTGAGAGTGGAGGACATTTTGGCCCTCAAAGAACAGCTAGAAAAATCTTAGACTGTGGATTCTGGTGGCCTACTCTTTTTAAAGACGCTGCTGAATTTTGTAAAACTTGTTTTCCATGCCAAAAATTTGGTAATATATCCAGGAGAGATGAGATGCCTCAACAAATTATACTTTTCTGTGAAATTTTTTATGTTTGGGACATTGACTTCATGGGTCCATTTCCAAATATTAATGGTTATTTTTATATATTGTTAGCTGTAGATTACATTTCCAAATGGGTGGAAGCAATTCCTACTCGCACTGATGATGCTAACACTGTTGTTTCCTTTGTCAGAAACCATATTATTTGCCGCTTTGGATCACCGCGAGCAATCGTGAGCGATCAAGGCACCCATTTTTGTAACAGGAGACTAACAGGATTACTGAAGAAGCATGAGATAATTCATAAAGTAGCAACAGCCTACCACCCTCAGACGAATGGGCAAGCCGAGGTGTCTAAGAGAGAGATAAAGCGCATATTACAGAAGATAGTTGATGCCAGGGCATTTTGGCCAGTTTCACTGACCTTTTCTTTACTGTTTTTAGGGTAGTTTCATGCATTTCCTTAGGAAATAAGCTAGTTTTGGGTAGATATTCACTTACATCTTGATTCAAGCATATATTGTGCACTTTACATGATTTCATGAGGATTTTGCATGAATTTAAGGACAAATTGGATGTTGCATTTTCCATGACTTGGACTAGAACTTTGATGCACTTTATTGCTTGATTTCAGGACAAAGGAAGCAAAGAAGAATCACATTAGTGGCTAAGTTAGTTACACTAACGTTAACACTAACGTGGAATGGGAGTAACTTGCAAAGTTAATGAGAAAAGTGATTGCCAATAACGGTCTCGAAGCCATCATTGCCCACGTTAAGAGTCACGTTAACTAAGTTAACGTGAACTCTAACGTGGAAGAAAGGAAATGGAGCCAACGTTAGTGACACTTAACGTTATCACTAACGTTGGACCAAGCTATAAGTGGCCACGTTAGAGTCCACGTTAGCTTAGTTAACGTGGCCTCTAACGTTAAGAAGAAAGGGGGGAAGCCAACGTTAGTGACATTCAACATTATCACCAACGTTGGCCAAGTCACTCTAGGCCACGTTAACTCCCACGTTAACTTAGTTAACATGGAAGCTAACGTGAGGAAGGGAGGTGACGCCAACGTTAGTGACACCCAACATTGTCACTAACGTTGGAAGGAGCCCACACATGCCACCATGAGCCACGTTAACTTCCACGTTAACTTAGTTAACGTGGAAGCTAATGTGGATAAGGGAATGTTGAACCAACGTTAGTGACACTCAACTTTGTCACTAACGTTGGAGATGGCTAGCATAAGCCACGTTAGAAGCCACGTTAACCTAGTTAACGTGGAGTCTAACGTGGGAGCTAAGGGGCACATTGGAACGTTAGTGACAATGTTAAGTGTCACTAACGTTCTCGAAGGTTGGCAAGCCTACATTAAAAGAGCCACGTTAACTAAGTTAACGTGGACTCTAACGTTGGGAAGGGGGAGGTTTCTCAACGTTATTGGGAAAGTTGAGTCCCAATAACGTGCGCAAAGGACAAACAGGCAACGTTAGTGGCAACGTTTGTGCCACTAACGTTGAGGTTAACGTGGCTCTTACTTGGGTAAGGAATGTTAGTGAAAAAGTTGAATGTCACTAACGTTCTCGAACCCATATTTTCACTGAACGTTAACACCACTAACGTCCTGAGAAAAAGTCTCTGCCCACTTCACAATTTCTCTCTGCAAGTAAAGCCAAGCCCAATGAAGAAGATAACTGCTTCAAACTCAAGATCCAAAGGCCCATACCCAAGACTTGAAGAACCAACTAGAAGAGTAGAAGAGTAGTATATATAGGAGTAGCTTTGAATTAATTGGGGAGTTGGAAAATAGAGGGAGCCTCTGGGCATAGAATTACTCTCTGTATTTACTTTCTCTACACTTTTAGTTTCATTATGTATTCTCCATCTTTGTTTTTATTTTCTAGAGCTATGAACAACTAAACCCCTTTCATTGGGTTAGGGAGCTCTATTGTAATTTGATGGATCAATACTAGTTATCATTATTCTTCTTCTATCTTTTCTCTTGATTTTACTTGAAAGCTTTCGATCTTCATCCAATTGGGTAGTTATCTTGGAAAAGAAGCTATTCATACTTGGATCTCTTCTAAACCTTGAAAGAGGAAAGAAGAGATCAAGCTAGAAATGCTTTCTCATGCTGGACCAAATTGGGTTTGGATGGATATGTGACTATAATCCTCTCAACACTTGATTTGGGAAATGCATGTGGTATAATCAGTGACCATACTTCATCTCTTCTCATGAGCAATTGACCAAGGAATTGGCTATTGATCAAGATTTGAGAGATTGAATTACAAGAAATTGTAATTCAATCACTTAAGATTGCCAAGGAGATCAATGAGTGCATTGATTGAGGAAGAGATGAAAATGATATTGATCCGGAGAATGCAACATCTCCTGAGCCCAATGAACTCCCCATTTCTGACCTTACCCATTCTCTTTATTTTCTGTTACTTACTTTTATGAGCAATTCCCCCATTCCCATTTACAATTCTGCAATTTACTTCAGTCATTTACTTTCAGTTCTTTAATTCTAGCATTTACTTTTTCTGTCATTTACCTTCCCGCCATTTTATTTTCTGTAATTCTAAACTCAAATCCTGGATTCGCTCAACTAGAACATTCCTTTAATTAAAGTTGCTTGATCAATCAATCCTTGTGGGATTCGACCTCACTCTATTGTGACTTTTTACTTGACGACAAATTCGGTACACTTGCCGAAGGAAATTTGTTGGGAGACAAGTTTTTCGTGCATCAAGTTTATGGCGCCGTTGCCGGGGATTGAATGTGCATCAACAATGATTAGATTAGAGGATAACTAGATTGAGCATTTTATTTTTGTTTGATTTAATTTTCTGTTTGAGTCACTTACTTCCTGTTTTAGTTAATTTCTTCCCTTCCCCCCACTTTTTCTTTGTTATTTACCATTCATCTCACGAACCCACTAACTGTTTGATATATTGCATCACTCACACTAACAGTAATTCTGACAGATATACTTTCTGCACCTATTCTCTTTGCTTGTACTTGTTGGTTGTATGACAAGGAGAAGAAGCGGGGCTTCAACTTCCTTTGATTTTGAACCTGAGAGAACCTTCCTTAGACTAAGAAGGGAGGCAAGAGAAAAACGTGTAGTTGGTGCTGAAGAAGAGGAGGAACACTTTGAGGAATACTTTGAACCAAACATGGAAGAGAACATGGAGAACCATCGTGAAGAAGAAGCTCACAACCATGGCGGAAGAGGTTGAGCAAATCATGCTGGGGAGGATAGAAGAGTTTTAGGCTCTTACATCAATCCAAACCCGGGAAACTGTGGAAGTAGCATTCAAAAGCCAACCATCCATACCAACAATTTTGAACTAAAACCACAGCTCATCACCCTTGTTTAGAACAACTGTTCGTTCGGAAGAAGTGTCCAAGAGGACCCAAATCAACATCTAACCACCTTCCTGAGAATATGTGACACAGTGAAGTCTAATGGTGTTTCATCCTGACGCCTATAGACTGCTCTTATTTCCATTATCATTCAAGGATAAGGCAGCCAAATGGCTGGAGTCTTTCCCAAGGGAGAGCTTGACAACTTGGGAAGATATGGTGAACAAATTCTTAGCAAGATTTTACCCTCCTCAACGAATCAATAGGCTGAGAGTTGAGGTCCAAACTTTCAGCCAACAAGATGGTGAGACTCTATATGAAGCATGGGAGAGGTTTAAAGACCTAACAAGGAGGTGCCCACCCGATATGTTCAATGAATGGGTATAGCTGCACATTTTCTATGAAGGGCTCTCTTATGAGTCAAAGAAGGCCGTAGACCATTCATCCGGAGGATCTTTGAACAAGAAGAAGACCATTGAGGAGGCCATAGATGTCATTGAAACAGTAGCAGAGAACGACTACTTCTATGCTTCTGAAAGCGGGAACACAAGAGGAGTAATGGAGCTAAACAATGTAGATGCTCTGCTGGCCCAAAACAAGCTCATTACCCAGCAGCTGGCTGACCTCACCAAGAAGATGGAGAGGAACCAAGTAGCAGTAATCTCCACTTCATCAACAACCCAAGAAGGAGTGAATGAAGAAGCAGAGGGTAGTCAGGAGCAAGCCAACTACATTGGGAATTCACCTAGGCAAAATCATGATCCATACTCCAAAACCTACAACCCTGGATGGAGGAATCACCCAAACTTTGGGTGGGGAAACCAACAAGACCAAAGCCTTGATCAAAGACGCCCAAATCCAAACAATGCAGCCACCCAACACTTCACATCTAGACCATATCAACACCCCCATAACAACACCTCTCCACATTCATATCAAGGCCAGAATAACCCTCCTCAGTCTGACCTATCATCATTTGATGAAAGAATCTCAAGGATTGAGAATCTACTTGAAGGCATAAGCAAGGAGATTCAAGACAACAAGGTGTTCAAGGAGGAAGTGCGAGCCAGTTTCAAGAACCAGGGAGACACAATCAAGAGGTTGGAATCTCAAGTGGGGTATCTCTCTGAACAAATTCCCAAACCCACAGATGGATTCCCAAGTGACACAGAGAAGAATCCGAGAGGTGAAACAAAGAAAGTAAGATGGGAAGATTGCAAGATGGTCACTATAAGTGATAAGGAGACTGAGGACAAGCCAAGCAAGCTGTCAGAACAACCTGAAGATACCTCAGTAGAGAAGAAGGAAAAAGATTACCAAGAACCAGAAATCTCAAAACAGGAGCTGCTGAGACTCTATGCACCTTTTCCCCAACTACTCAATGGTGCTGTGGAGAAGAGAATATACTCAAGATTCCGTGACTTGTTTGCATCTTTGCATGTGAACATACTATTCATCAAGACTATCCAACAAATGCCTGCATACATCAAGTATATGAAGGAGCTGCTTCCCAGGAAAAGCTCATTCAAGGGAGGCCAAACTATAGTGATGAACAAGGAGTGCAATGCCCTTATTCAACCGCAGTTGCCTACGAAAAGAAAAGATCCAGGGAGTTTTCATGTCCCCTGTGCCATAGGGGAAACAATGTTTGATAGAGCACTCTGCGATTTAGAAGCAAGCATCAACTTAATGCCCTTGTCCCTGGTGAAGAGGCTGCAGATCAATGAGATATTGCCCACAGATGTAGTCATCAAGCTGGCTGACAAAACTCAAAAACAAGCAAGAGTGGTGGTGGAAAACGTGTTGTTAAAGGTGGGGAAATACTTTCTTCCCACAGACTTTGTCATCTTGGACATGGAAGAGAGTCACACTCACCCAATCATATTGGAAAGACCATTCCTAGCTACAGCCAGAGCACTCATAGATGTGGAGCGAGGGGAGCTAATATTGAGGATCCATGATGAACGACTCAGCTTTAATGTCTTCAAACTCTCACAAGAAGCAGACCAAGAAAACAAAGAACCAAGCAATGACCATAATGAGATGCTGACAGAGGAAACAAGCACTGAAGCACAACCAACACATTTGAGAACTCCACTGAATGATGAACAAGGCAAACAGCAATTGTCACAACTCAAGGAGAAGCTGGAGGAACCTAAACCACCTGAGGCATGTGAAGACAACAACAAAATTCCCTTAGAAGAAGAAGTCGCCAAGAGCAAGGCAGCATCAAAAGGGACAAAGAAAAAGGTACCAAGGGGGTGGAGGAACAAGAAGATCCCTACGGAAGGCTTCTCTCCAGGAGATAAAGTGATCTCAGCTTACTTCCCAGATATCCCCCCTAATCTCCCTACTGTACCATCTCAGCTACCTAAGGTCTTCACTATCAACAGAGTTCTCTCCTTGGAACATGTAGAGATCATTGATACAACCAATGGATATAAGTCAAAGGCAAGAGGGGAGGACTTGAAGCATTATCGACCTCCCTGATGAAGGAGAAACCTCAAGCTAGTGACGCTAAAGAAGCGCTTCATGGGAGGCAACCCATGTTTTATTAGCTTTTACTAGTGAATAAGTCAATATTCATGAATTCCAACCCAAACTTGGTGAAGTCCTTATATTTTAGTATATAGTGAAGAACAAGTTTGGTGTTCAAAGCGTGCCAAGAAAGCATGAATGCAACAGAGAGCATGCTAGTCTTGGAGCTTTGAACAGAATTTTTCATCACAGTATTCCAAACTAAGTTTGGTGTCACCCCATGGTGCCACCAATGTGCATATAAGGATACACAGTTAGTTAGTTAGTTGGAGTTCATGAATAAACAAAATCTTTTCTTCTCTTTATCATTCTAGCCGAAAAGTTTAAAAACTTTTTATGATATTGATTTTTCTTATTTTATTTTTATAGGGAAAAGGAAAGGAGCATTGAAGGAGATAGATTGGACAATTAAAGGAAGAAGGTTCAGACACCACAAAAGGAAGGAATATACACTTGTTTTAAAAAGGGAAGTCATTGGAAAATGTTGCCATGCAATATTGGAAAAAATGGGACCCTTGGAGACCGAGCAATCTCCATCATAAAGTGATGATCCTTGTCCTTTCTACATGCACAACCCCAACCATCCATCAAACAACCACTCCATCAATCCACACCCTCCATTCACTCACAACCTCTCTATATAAGTGATCCTTGTTCCGTACCCCACTCTTCACACCTCTCCATTTCAGGTTCCCCTTCACTCCCTTCATTGCACTCAACCCTAAACACCAAAAGTCTCCACACCCCTGCTAACTTCACACATTAATTTTCATTCATGGCATCTTCGAGCTCTAAAAGAAGGAAGGAAAAGGAACCTTTGGAGCAACACCCGTATGATGAAAAGAGATTTAGAAGCTTGCACCATGCATTGCAACACAGATGGATGGTGGATAAGGAGATCATTTATGAGCTGGGATTTCAAGTTAGGAAAAATGAGTGTCCCGAAATCACAAAGAAGGTAGAAAAGAAAAGATGGGAGCTCCTTACTGATCCGGTCATTAGGGTGAATGCAAATCTTATAAGAGAGTTTTATGCAAATGCGGTCCGATATGATAAGGCAGATGAGTCATATACAAGCTTTGTGAGAGGAAAGATTGTGGATTTTGGTCCCATGAGTGTCATGAGGGCATTAAAGCTGCGGTCCATACCGTTTGAAGAAGAGAATTATCATTCAAGAATGGACAACAACCCTGATCATGACCAGATTGTGCAAAACATTTGTGTACCAGGAGCTGACTGGGAAAGATATGCAGATAGGAAACCAAGGTTCATCAAAAGAGCAAATCTCACCCCGGAAGCAAAAGGGTGGTTTGAAATTGTAAGGAGGTCCATCCTCTCAGCAGCAAACAACTCGGAGGTGAATCTCAAGAGAGCCACACTGGTGCACTGTATACTCAAAGGTGGAGAGATCAAGGTTCATGAACTCATAGCAAAAGGGATTAGAAAAATGGCAGAGAAAAGTAACTCAAGGGGAACGTTAGGTTACCCTAGCACTATCTACCGACTGTGCAAGAAAGCTGGGGTAGTGTTTGAAGATGAGGACCCCGTGTGGATAAAAGAGAGCATTCCAATAACCGTTCAATGAATGCATGCCACTGCATACCCCCTGCCTCAACGGAAGCAAAGGAAGAGGGCAGCCCCTCAAGTAGTAGAAGGACAAGCCGTAGAAGGGCAAGCACCAGCCACCTTGGATATGCACCAATTACAGGAGGCCATTAGTGGACTATCTTGACAATATTTGGAAAGCCAAGGGGCACAGAGAGAACTTCAACTACAGATGATGGGGCAGCAAGAGGAGTCACTCTCAAGATGGATGACTCAACAAGGGGATTGGCAAAAGCAAATGATGGATCAGCAACTGAGTCAAGGACAACAATGGAGTGAAACATTCTACAGGATGGAACAAAGGCAAAATGAACAACAAAAATCCATCCAGAGGCTAATCAACATCCAAGCACATCAAGGTGCACATATACATGAGATGCATCGAAGACAAATAGAACAGGCAGAACTATTGGACGAGCAAAGGGCATTTGCAGAAGGAGTTTACATGAGCGAGACTGGGCATCATATAAATACTCAAGCCAGGCTCGGTTACCTGGTAGGACAGCTGCCTATATTGCATCCAGGAATCACAAGGTATGAAGAAATGAGGGATGAATTAGCACGAGAAGAAAGACAAAGGGTGGAAGAGAGTCATGAATCAGTGAGGAAGGCACTTGAGGATTGGAAGCAAGCAAGATTGGCACGGATGAGAGGGAATGCAAGAGGACACAAAGAAGACAAACAAAGAGGAAAGCATGGGCATCCACAAGAGTAAAAGGTGGTGGAGTTCCTTCTTTGGTCCATCTTTTTCTATGCTTTAAATAAGGAAGATCTTGTATGAAATAGAACATGCTTCCATGTTAGTTGAACTTTTTAAATTCTGTCTTTAAAGTTTTCTTTCCGAATAGGTCTATGCTTGCTAGTCTTTATGTTACTACATCATCTCCTCACTTACTTGTATGCCTGTCCCTTTGAATCAAATGAAAAGAGAATGAGTATTTTTAAGAGACCAGAGTAGAGTTCATACTATGGAATAAGTTCATGAGTTTATGGTATAGTCATAAGTTAGCTAAGTTGGTTCAACCATAAGGTGGGAGGACAACTGTCTGTCATGAATACTATGCTTGAGACACACCCCATGAGACTAGCTAAATAAGAAGATCCTGATAAGAAAAAGGGAAAGAACAATCAAAGTTGAGGAATAAAAGAAAAAGAGTAAGCAATAAGGATAGGCACCAATGGTTTTAATCTTGAGGCATGTGTCTGTGGTGCTCCTGTGTGAGGGATCTACTTGGATGAATAAGCTCTTAGGGGTGCCTTATCACTTGGTAACTTGGGTTAACTAACTCGGGATTATCAGCTGAAAATCCACTATCAAGAGTAACCCTCACTACAAAGCATTTAGTAACCCAAAGAGGTGCTGGACACCAAGGTCTCAAGAAAAAAAAAATAAACTATATGCCTGTGGTGTGTATGTATGGGGGAGAGACTTGAGCAAGTAAGTCCTTAGGAGTGCTTCAACACCTAGCACCTTGAACCAACTAGTTCGGGAGTGTTGGCTGAAAGCTTATTTTAAAGAGTTGCCCCCTTACAGAACACTTAGCCTAAGAACACAAATAAGCCCTGAAATAACAACAAAAGGATCAATAACTAAAAGTTTCATGGGATCCAATCACAGTGAGTATTCTAGGACATGATAAAGGTCTGAAAGCCAGGAATGAACCTAAGTTGCTATGCATGAAACCACCATAAAACCAGGGACATGATTTCCACAAGAATGACTCATTTCTCTTGGCATTCCATTCATCATTCTCTTGTTCCAGTACTTGCTTAGGGACAAGCAAGCTTTAAGTTTGGTGTTGTGATGCCAGGGCATTTTGGCCAGTTTCACTGACCTTTTCTTTATTGTTTTTAGGGTAGTTTCATGCATTTCCTTAGGAAATAAGCTAGTTTTGGGTAGATATTCACTTACATCTTGATTCAAGCATACATTGTGCAGTTTACATGATTTCATGAGGATTTTGCATGAATTTAAGGACAAATTGGATGTTGCATTTCCCATGACTTGGACTAGAACTTTGATGCACTTTATTGCTTGATTTCAGGACAAAGGAAGCAAAGAAGAACCACATTAGTGGCTAAGTTAGTTACACTAACGTTAACACTAATGTGGAATGGGAGTAACTTGCAAAGTTAATGAGAAAAGTGATTGCCAATAACGCTCTCGAAGCCATCATTGCCCACGTTAAGAGTCACGTTAACTAAGTTAACGTGAACTCTAACGTGGAAGAAAGGAAATGGAGCCAACGTTAGTGACACTTAACATTATCACTAACGTTGGACCAAGCTATAAGTGGCCACGTTAGAGTCCACGTTAACTTAGTTAACGTGGCCTCTAACGTTAAGAAGAAAGGGGGGGGGGGGGAAGCCAACGTTAGTGACATTCAACATTATCACCAACATTGGCCAAGTCACTCTAGGCCACGTTAACTCCCACGTTAACCTAGTTAACGTGGAAGCTAACGTGAGGAAGGGAGGTGACGCCAACGTTAGTGACACCCAACATTGTCACCAACGTTGGAAGGAGCCCACACATGCCACCATGAGCCACGTTAACTCCCACGTTAACTTAGTTAACGTGGAAGCTAACGTGGATAAGGGAATGTTGAACCAACGTTAGTGACACTCAACTTTATCACTAACGTTGGAGATGGCTAGCATAAGCCACGTTAGAAGCCACGTTAACCTAGTTAACGTGGAGTCTAATGTGGGAGCTAAGGGGCACATTGGAACGTTAGTGACAATGTTAAGTGTCACTAACGTTCTCGAAGGTTGGCAAGCCTACGTTAAAAGAGCCACGTTAACTAAGTTAACGTGGACTCTAACGTTGGGAAGGGGGAGGTTTCTCAACGTTATTGGGAAAGTTGAGTCCCAATAACGTGCGTGAAGGACAAAGAGGCAACGTTAGTGGCAACGTTTGTGCCACTAACGTTGAGGTTAACGTGGTTCTTACTTGGGTAAGGAACGTTAGTGAAAAAGTTGAATGTCACTAACGTTCTCGAACCCATATTTTCACTAAACGTTAACACCACTAACGTCCTGAGAAAAAGTCTCTGCCCACTTCATAATTTCTCTCTGCAAGTAAAGCCAAGCCCAATGAAGAAGATAACTGCTTCAAACTCAAGATCCAAAGGCCCATACCCAAGACTTGAAGAACCAACTAGAAGAGTAGAAGAGTAGTATATATAGGAGTAGCTTTGAATTAATCGGGGAGTTGGAAAATAGAGGGAGCCTCTGGGTATAGAATTACTCTCTGTATTTACTTTCTCTGCACTTCTAGTTTCATTATGTATTCTCCATCTTTGTTTTTATTTTCCAGAGCTATGAACAACTAAACCCCTTTCATTGGGTTAGGGAGCTCTGTTGTAATTTGATGGATCAATACTAGTTATCATTATTCTTCTTCTATCTTTTCTCTTGATTTTACTTGAAAGCTTTCGATCTTCATCTAATTGGGTAGTTATCTTGGAAAAGAAGCTATTCATACTTGGATCTCTTCTGAACCTTGAAAGAGGAATGAAGAGATCAAGCTAGAAATGCTTTCTCATGCTGGATCAAATTGGGTTTGGATGGATATGTGACTATAATCCTCTCAACACTTGATTTGGGAAATGCATGTGGTATAATTAGTGACCATACTTCATCTCTTCTCATGAGCAATTGACCAAGGAATTGGCTATTGATCAAGATTTGAGAGATTGGATTACAAGAAATTGTAATTCAATCACTTAAGATTGCCAAGGAGATCAATTAGTGCATTGATTGAGGAAGAGATGAAAATGAAATTGATCCGGAGAATGCAACATCTCCTGAGCCCAATGAACTCCCCATTTCTGACCTTACCCATTCTCTTTATTTTCTGTTACTTACTTTTATGAGCAATTCCCCCATTCCCATTTACAATTCTGTAATTTACTTCAGTCATTTACTTTTAGTTCTTTAATTCTAGCATTTACTTTTTCTGTCATTTACCTTTCCGCCATTTTATTTTCTGTAATTCTAAACTCAAATCCTAGATTTGCTCAACTAGAACATTCCTCTAATTAAAGTTGCTTGATCAATCAATCCTTGTGGGATTCGACCTCACTCTATTGTGAGTTTTTACTTGACGACAAATTCGGTACACTTGCCGAAGGAAATTTGTTGCGAGACAAGTTTTTCGTGCATCAATAGTCAAACCTCATAGAAGAGACTGGAGCACCAGGCTACAAGATGCACTTTGGCATACAGAACAGCATACAAGACACCCATTGGGATGAGTCCCTTTCGCTTAGTTTATGGAAAAGCCTGTCATCTCCCAGTTGAAGTAGAGCACAAAGCCTTTTTGGTAGTAAAGGAGTACAACATGGGATTTGAGAAAGCCGGAGCAGAAAGGAAGTTACAACTGCAAGAATTGGAAAGCCTTCGCCTGGAAGCTTATGAGAACTCAAGGCTATACAAGGAAAAGATGAAGGCTGTACATGATCAGCACATCAAGAGGAGAGAGTTCCAACCTGGGGACTTAGTCCTCCTTTACAAATCCAGACTGAGGCTCATGACAGGCAAGTTGAGATCAAGATGGGAAGGTCCATATAGAGTAGAGAAAGCTGAGCCATACGGAGTTTTTCACCTAAGTCATCCTTCAAGTTCTGAACTCATCAAAGTTAATGGACATCATTTGAAGCTATATCATGGTGAGAAGGTGACAAAAAAAAAGGAGTTAGAAATCTTCCTCTTGGAGGATCCACTCACAGTAGAAGACTGAGCTAGTAGAGCGTCCAACTTAAGGACGTTAAAGCAAAGTGCTAGGTGGGAGACAACCCACCATGGTATGATCGTTCCTTTCTTTATTCTTAGTTTTCTTTTTCAATAACTCTTCTCATTATTAGCACATTTAGTTTGCATCTGCATTTACATATTTTTATTAAAAATAAAAAAATTTCAAATATTCGCACGCGACGTGACCGCATCGTCGACGCGTCCGCGTCGTATGTGCCTCAGGAAGAAAAAGCAATCGAACAGAGAGTCATGAGAGAGCGTGGCTGGAGGCGTGCCTTTGGCATAAATCACCCCACGTGACCGCGTCGCTGACGCGCCCGCGTCGCTGACGCGCCCGCGTCACATGGGAAACATGCCTCCCACACGTCCGCGTCTCCCACAAGGACACGTGCCCTGAAAATCGACGTAAGATAGGGTGCACGACCGAAAGTTGTGCTAGAGTGGTGCTGGACTGGTGCTGAACGCACAAGCCTTACCATGCGGACGCATGGCTCACGCGTCCGCGTCATATCCCTCTAATGGCCACTCACACAATCGCGTCGACCACGCGACCGCGTCATCCTGGATTTTGGCAATACTAAGTTTTGAACAGAGAATTGTATGAGCGCGAGGCTGCCCTCGCGCCAGTAGCACAAAACGCGTCACGCGTCCACGTGACCGACGCGACCGCGTCGATTAATTTTAGCGCAAGTCGCGCGAACGCGTCCCCCACGCGTCCGCGTCACTTGCGCCGCACAACTTATCCTAATTTGCCAAATATCTTATCTTTCCCTTTCCCAAATCCTACTTTTTCTTTTGCCAAATATCTTATCTTTCCCTTCTCCTTCATTCTTTCTCACTTTCTACTCTCTCTCTCACCACCATTAACAAGGTTTTTCTTTTCTTCTTCCTTCTTTACTTTTCTATTCTTCTTCTTAATTTATGTTTTCTTCTCCTTTTCTTTTTTCTTTTTACTTGCATTATCCATGTATTCCTTTTCTTTCTTTTTCTTTTAATTGGTGTGGATGTTTATTAGGGTCATTATTATTCCTTATGGTTTGCTTGTGGATTATTCAGGAATTGTTTGACAATTATATTTTACTTTTTAAAAGGGTTGCTTGCATGTTCAATTTAATACTTTCCATAGCTTTTTTCCCATGCATGCTATATGTTTGTGAAAAAGACCGTATGGCATTGTGCACTATTTTTGCATTCTTTTATTCTCCTACTCTAAATGCTTGCTTTTCACAAAACCCTTTTTCATATCATATTAATTTAATCTCATTGTCATTACAAACAAATTATCAGTTTGAAAGGCTTGGTAATCTAACTTGGACATTAAATGCTTGATCTATGCTACTCATGCCTTTGCCTGCATGCCAATAAACATCTTGCATTTAATTGTCCCCTATGCACTCGTTATATTTCCCTTGATGATTTTCCACATGTTGTCATGACCATGTGTTAACATCATTCATCTTTTAATGTGCATTGATTACCACTTTTCCCGCTCTCTTCCTTGCTCTATCCCTTGACATTTTGACATACTTTCTCTTTTCTCCCTTTCAGGATGGCCACCAAGAAAGGAAAAGAGAAAGCTACTCCCAAACCACCAGCAAGAAGAGGAACAAAATGAGCATTAGTGGCAGAGCCATCTTCAACTGTAGTTAAACCCTCAACAAAAAGAATTAAGAGGATTATAAAGGTTGATGATAAAGAGAAAGCCTTCCCAGCAAAGGACACTGCGCGATTTCCTAATTGCTACTGTGAGCAGATGTTCTCCATCCTGGCAGAAAGGAGTTACAACAACGAATACTTTCTTATCCTCCCAAACCATATTGCTGAATTTGTTGAGCCACAAATTGCACGAAGACAATGGGGTTTCCTCCAGAGACTGCCACGGCAGGTTAATCTTTCTTGGGTTGTCGAGTTCTACTCCAACTTTCACCTGCCGACCCTGCAGTCTGTTTATGTCCGTCAGAAGCAAATCCCAATCACAGAAGAGGCCATTCAACGAGCTTTAGATCTTCTCCCTACTCTAGAAGGACTGGACGCATTTCAAGAAGCCGCACTCAAGCGCCAGATGTACCAATTTGACTGGGACGCTGTTCTCAGAGTTATCGCACTACCTGGCAGCAGATGGATCTATGGATACCATCGTTCTCGTCCTAAGGGAATATTGGCTTCCACACTTACCTTGGAGTCTCGAGTATGGGAACAGATTATGTCCCATTACATCTTTCTGAGTACCCACGAGTCCTCCTTCACTGCAGACATGGCCGTTCTACTATGGTGCATCCTTACAGACCAGCCTCTGAACCTACCAAGACACATCTGGAATGCCATGGGACACGTACAAATTGCGGGTAACTTACCTTTTCCCGCCTTGGTCTCAGATCTTATCTCTGCAGCTGAAGTCTCCTACAGAGCTGG
Source organism: Arachis ipaensis (assembly GCF_059453495.1). Lineage (NCBI taxonomy): Eukaryota > Viridiplantae > Streptophyta > Magnoliopsida > Fabales > Fabaceae > Arachis > Arachis ipaensis. The sequence goes on along the minus strand of NC_142438.1, from coordinate 87,495,001 downwards.
GGACACTAAAGCCATGCTTCCACGGGATGATCAGTATGTCCCTAACGGGAAATATATCAGACCTCCAGCAGCCACTACAAGCCAGCCTACTGAACCGGCTAAAGATATTCCTCCTTCATCACCACAAGCACCTACAACAAATCACCTGCTCCATCAGATACTTGAAAGGTTGGATCGGCAGGAACACAAAGCAAAACTAAGAGAGCGCCATAACAAGCGCCGATTCACATACCTCAAGAAGCTACGTAAGGGAAAATACAGAGACTCAGACACCCCGGACTCCACTTCCTTTACCAGCACAGGGAGCCATGATAGTCCCGACTGTGGAGATACTGCTACCAGCCCACCTTTGTTCCCAACAGATGGCACCGAGGACGGTGCAAAGTCCTAAGTGTGGGGAGGTCGGTCAGTACCTGACTTCCGGAGGTAATTTCTCTTCCCTAACACCAATAAAATAGGATATTTAGTTAGTTTTTCTTTTGTAGAATAGGATAAATTGCATAGTAATAGGATAGTTGTATGCATGTTCTACTTGATTGAAAAGACAATAAGTTTCTTTTAAGACTCTATTTTTAGAACAAAATTTCACTAATTTCAATTAAAACTTTTGTGTTAAATTTGCTTGAAGTTATATTCGGAACATGGTTTTTGAGCTAAAGAACACACAACCTGTGAGACTTTGAGCCTTTATACATGGTTACATTATTTAACCATAATTATTTCATTCTTGTGTGTTTACTTCTCTATGATTGTAATTTATATTTTGTTTCATCCTATATGTCCAATGTTAATATATTTATATGCCTGCATATGATTGAGGCCATTATTTGTTTAGCTCACTTATCCCAAATAGGCCTACCCTTGCAATTACCTTTGTTAGCCATTTTGAGCCTTTAAATCCCAATTGTTCTTTATTTTACCACATTACTAGCCTTAAGCGGAAAAACAATTTTATATCCCAATTGAATCTTTGGTTAGCTTAAGATAGAATTGTGTGTTAATTAAGTATGGGAAAATTGTGGGAACAAGAGATAATAAGGGAATGTGTCATGATGATATAATGGGAATTTGGGTACCTACTCATGTGAAACTATAAGAATAAAAAATCTATGTGCATTGATAAGCTATGTTTATTTTTATGTTATGTTTAAAAAAAAATCCAAAAACCTAAAAATATTCAATAATTAAATAAGGGGACAAAATCACCCCAATGTTAAGTTAAGAATTCAAAGATCAATGCATGTATGATAAAATTAAAATAAAAGTTGATACATGAGTAAGAAATGTGAAAGGAAAATTTTGGGTAGCTAGGTATGAAATTTAAGTTATATAGAATGTACACATGTGTGGGTTAAAGCTTAGGTTAATTAAAGATTCAATTTATAAGCTTACTTAGCCATATATGTACCCTTACCCATACCTTGGCCCCATTACAACCTTGAAAAGACCTCATGATGTTTGCATTAGTATATTAATTGTTGTTGATTGGTTAGGTGAAGAACAAAAATTAGAAAGCATGATTAGAGCATACATACATCATCAGTGAGGGTTCAATGCTTAAATTCTATGTTCCCTGCTTTCATGAGCTACCTTCTTGCATTTTTATCTGTTGTTACTGTATAAGAATTGAATTAGTGGAATTTGATTTGTGATTATCTTGAAGAGCTTATTTACTTTTGACCAAGTGGACAAAAATCGTATAGTTGCATTCACATATATAGGTTGCATTGCATTGCATGAGCTTTACATGTTCCTACTCATTTATTTTATCTCCTTCAACTAAGCATGAGGACATGCTAATATCTAAGTGTGGGGAGGTTGATAAACCATTATTTTATGGTTTATATTGTGTTTAATTGTGTGGTTTTATCAAATCTTTACCCACTTATTCATTAAATAAGCATGCATTTATAATTCCTTCCTAAAAATGCTTTATGGTTGAAAACTTGCTTCCTAGAGACTTTTAATTTTGTATTTTAATTCTCCTTTATTCCATTCGATGCCGTGATCTGTGTGTTAAGTGTTTCAGGCTTTATAGGGAATGAATGACTTGGAGATTAGAAAAGAAGCTTGCAAAAATGGAAGGAACACAAGAAATTAAGGAGATAACCAGCAAGAAGTGACACGGACGCATGGCTCACGCGACCGCGCGACATAGAGGAAATTGCAGTGACGCGGACGCATGGCTCACGCGACCGCGCGGATTGGAAACTACACAAGTGATGCAAAGGCGTGGACGACGCGCACGCGTGGCAAGGCAAAACGCTGGATGATGCGAACGCCTAAATGACACGATCGCGTGACATGCGCGATCTGCAGAATCTGCAGAATTTGCTGGGGGCAATTTTGGGCCCTGTTTTGACCCAGTTTTCGGCCCAGAAAAGCATATTAGAGCCAGGGAACATACAGAGACAAAGAAAAACATTCATTCCGCATAATTTTAGTTTTAGATATGATTTTTCCTCTCCTCTAGGTTTTCTCTCTACACATTCATAGTTCTTAGGAATTGATTTTATTGCTCTTTTGGATTGGGATATTGAGAAGAGTTATTACCTCCGTCAGAACTTCATCATTCTAGTTTGTTTCCTTACTTGTCTCTTATTCTTCCATGTCTTCAATTTATTCAGAATTATTATTGGATTATTTTTAGAATTTATTAATACAAGAACTACTTTTATTTTTAATTGATCTTTTTGATTATTATTTATCATATCTTTCTTTATTTTCCTTTCTTATGTTGTGAAGTTTACATTCATAATGGGCGAGTAGTTCCATAACTTGATTGGGAGTTGATTGAAAGGTGGACCTTGAGTTGAAATGCTCAAGAGAAAAATTGTAATTGGATTTATTATTGGATTGTCCTCTAGTCACTGACACTAATCCTTTCAAATGGAGAGGATTGGAACTTGTGAATAGAAATAGCTCTCCAACTTGCTTGACTTTCCTCTACCTAGTAAGGGATAACTAAGCAGAACAACCTTCAATTATCAATTAATCTTGAGAGTACTCCAACAAGAATAGGGCTTCCAACTAATCTACTCCCAGTCAAGGTTTTTATTTAAAATTACATAAATTCTCTAATTTAATTTCCTATTTATCAACTCAAACCATTTTTGAAAACATCTGATTAATAAAGTAGCACATCTTTCTGCAACTCGTTCGGAGACGACTTGGGATTCATACTCCCAGTATTTTAATTTTAATTTTGTGACAACCCTTCTAAATTGATAAATGGATTTTCGGTTGGTTAAGAACTGTACTTGCAACGTATCTCTTATAATAATTTCTTAACTCGCCAATTTTCGCCACGTTAGTGCTTCTCCACATTTAACAATGGGAGTGCTTTGATCGCATAGGCTTAGGCGGGATGAGACCATGTTGCTAACGGCTTCCACTATGATAGCCATCTTGGCTTCTAGCTCCTTAAACTCCCTTTTCGTCCCCTCTTGTTCCCTTAGAATATAAGATCTAAGATATCCTTGTTTTAGCATGAGGGCTTCATTGGAGGGCGGTGGTGGAAGAGAGGGTTCATTGTTTGAGGGAAATATATTGTAATTGGAAGGTGGTTCATATTGGTGAAAGTCTTGAGGTGGTGTATATGGAATTTGTGGTTCTTGGAAGTATTGGTGTTGGAGTGGTGGTGGCTCTGGATATGGTTCATATGGTGGTTGGTATGGTGGATATGGGTTAGGGCTATATGGAGGTGGATAGTGGTATGAGGCTTGTGAGTATGGTTGTTGAGGGCTATGTTGAGGGAAGGAGTCATATGTATGTGGTGGTTGTGGTTGACAATCACAATAAGGGTCATCACATACATTAGATTGGTATGCATTAGAATTTGGATAATACCCATAAGAATCCAGAGAGTAGTCATGTTGGGGTGATGCTTGAACGGCTTGGATGGAATAAAATGCCTTTTGGTCCTTGCGCATCTCCGTGAGGAGAATAGTCATGTCCCCAAGCACTCTTGTCAAACTTGACTCGGAAGGAGGTTTGATGCAGGCGGAAATTAGCCAATTAAAAAATTATGATAAGAATAGCGTTGCAAGTATAGTTCTTAACTGACGAAAATCCACTTATCAATTTAGAAGGGTTGTCACAAATTTAGAATAAAAAATACTGGGAGTAAAAATCCCAGGTCGTCTCCCAACAAGCTAACAAAAGGGTGCTATCTTATTAGTCAGGGGTTTCTTGAGAAATTTTGAGAGTTAGAGAACAGGAAAATAAATTATTGTAATTTAAAGCAATGTAAATTAAAAGAGAATTTATATAATCAGAATAAAAAGCCTTGACCGAGGGAATGATTAATTGAAAGTTCTATCCTTGTTGGATTTTCCTAAGTGTAGTATCAAGAGGTTGTTATTTTCACTTAGTTAAACCTTACTAAATAAAGAAAAGTCAAGTGATTGAGCTAATTCTTATTCGCAAGTCCTAACCCTCTCCCTTGGGAAGGATTAGCGTTAGTAAATAGAGAGTTAGCCAACAACTTCCAATTGAACTAATCACTTGAGTATTCCAACTCAAGGGTCTCCTTTTAATCAACCCCCAAGTCAAGTTGGGAGTCTACTCCATTGACATGAATATAACGTTCACAAACATATAAGAAAAAGACATGATAAATTAAATAAAATAGGAACTGAAAATTAATTGAAGGTAAAAGTAATTCTGCGCATTAATAAATCCCAAAATGCAACATACTTATCTGAACAAGGTTAATAAGTAATCAAAAGAGTAAAGGGATAAGAAAACAAACTAGAATAATAGTAACTTCAACGGAGGTAGTGATTCTTCTCAATATCTAAAGCAAAAGCATAGAACTCTAAAACTATGAATATGAAGAAACCTAGAGGAAGTGTGTATTTTCTCTCTAAGATTCTAATCTAAAATCTAAAACTATGCGAATGAGAATGTGTGTTTAGTCTCTGCTTGTCCCTTGGCTCTAATCTGTGTTTCTGGGCCGAAAACTGGGTCCAAACTCAGCCCAAAATTGCCCCCAGCATTTTCTGCAATTTCTGCAGGTAGCGCATGTCACGCATACGCGTAAGTCACATGTGCGCGTCGTTTGGCGATTTTCCTTGTCACGCACGCATCGCCGTGCGAACTCCAATTTCACGCGCACGCGTGAGCCATGTGTGCGCGTCGCTCCTCGCTGGTTGTCTCCTTTATTTCTTGTGCTCCTTCCATTTTTGCAAGCTTCCTCTCCATCCTCTAAGCCATTCCTACCCTATAAAGTCTGAAAATACTTAACGCACATATCACGGCATCGAATGGTATAAAGGGAATTAGAAATACATAATTTAAAGGCTTAGGAAGCAAATTTTCAATTATAGAACAAAACTAGGAAGGAATTGTAAAATCATGCAAAGTGTATGAATAAGTGTGCAAAGACTTGATAAAAACCACTCAATTAAGCACAAGATAAACCATAAAATAGTGGTTTATCAAGGTTGTTGCCAAGAAAGTTGTTCATAAGCTTGGGGCTCCTCCCACCGTTGGTTTCCAAATCCTTGATGCACATCCTCATTGAGACTTCCATTTCCTACAACATAGTTTGAACCCAACTCATAGTCAAAGTGATGAGAATTCATGGTGACTAGAGAAAATAAAAACAAAAACTAAATAAAGAAAGCAAAGTCCTACAACTAGCAATAACTAACAAAGAAGAAAAAGGCAAACATATTCACAATATATACAATAGCCAATAACATAGCACCATTACAATTCCCCAGCAACGGTGCCATTTTGATAGTGAGGAATTCTTGTATGGTTTATAATTTCACAAATGAAATCTCGTTCCAAGTATAGCTCTAAACCAACAAACAATTCTCACATAAAAAATTTGAGTTGTCATAAGTACAAATCCCAATAAAAATTAACCGAAGTATTTAGACTCCGGGTTATCTCACAAGGAATTGCAATGAAGTGTTCAATTATTGGCTATGAAGGAACAAGGGGTTTGATTTATAAAAGGGCAAGAAATTAATGGGCAAGAATTTAAATGACAAGAAGAGTAAATCACGAATTAATAAAGGCAAGGTAAAGAACTCTTGACTAGACATAGGTAATTGAGATCACCATCCTTGTCTACAAACCATGTATTTACAATTATGAGGAACCAAGCTCATTAAGTCTACTTACAAAATTCTTAAGTACGTAATATCTACTCCTAGGCTTGAAGTACGTCAAATGGCTTTATCAACATCAATCCATAAGTCCTAACCTAGCTACTAATTAACTTAGTAGTCGGCTAGAGTCAATGGTTATCAAATTGACCACTAAGGGTTCTCAAATTAGCAATTCAATGAGACCCAATGACTCAAGGTCACTCAATTCCCTTAGCCTAGGCCAAGAGTAAAGAAAACCTACTCAAAAACTAGAGGAAACATTCTATCAAACACCTAATGTACAACCTAGTGTGCAATAAAAATAAACCTCACAAAATGCAAGAATTAACAAGATCCATAATCATCACGAGCAAGAAATTAACAATAGCAATGAAAATAAACATAAAAGAAGACATGGAAACATAAAATTGCATTAGAAGAAATCAAGATCCAACAATGGTTCATCAACATAAAAGAGAGCATGAAAATGGAAATTAACAAAAGCACCAAGAAGATTGAAGTATTAAAACAAGGAATTGTAGAGGAAACAAGATGAAATCAAGTAATCAAATCTAAATCTAAGAGAAATTAACCTAATCCTAACCTAATTCTAGAGAGAAGAGGGAGCTTCTCTCTCTAGAAAACTAACTAAAGGCTCATCATGACTAACTAAGTGCTCCCCCTTTGCTCAAGCTCGAATTCTGCATGAAATACCCTCAGAAACGAGTTGGATTTGGGCCTGGGTAGCTCAGAAATTACCCCCAGCGATTTCACTTTAAGTGGGTCACGTGCCAAGCATCATGCGTACGCATGGGTGACGCGTGCTCGTGGCTGGCCAAAACCTCTACTCATGCGTTGATAAACCCCCTTCGTAGGGTTTATCTCGTGTTGCATTTAGAGCATTTTGATAACCTTTCCTCACATTTATTCAATAAAATAGCATGATTTTGTGATCTTCTCTGTATTTAAGCTTAGATGTGAAAATATGCTTTTAGACCTTTAATTTGATAGTTTTGATCTTCCTTTGATTCCACTAGATGCCTTGATGTATTTGTTAGTGATCTCAGAATTGGATAAGGCTAGGAATGGATCAAGGGAGCAAGGAAGGAAGCATGCAAGTGGAGAAGATCATGAAAAGCCAAAGAATTGAACTCGTCCATGGACGCGCGCGCACACCAGGCGCTTACGCGCACCTTGCGAAGTCACCCATGGACGCGTACGCGTGCTGTGGGCGTACGCATCGGTGCTGATATATGATTTTTTAATAGAACACGTGCCTGGCAATTTTGGAGAGTTTCCAACCCCATTTGGTGTTGGGCTTTGACGGGAAAATGGCTAAAAAAGACCAAAGAATGAAGGGGGAAGGCAGGAGGGGATCTTAGATTCATATACACACATTAGGCTAGTTTAGTTTAGAGAGAGAAGCTCTCACTTCTCTCTAGAATTAGGATTAGGATTAGGTTTAGTTCTTAGATCTAGATTTTAATTCATGCTCTCTTCTACTTCTTCTTCCTAATTCCTTGTTGTTACATTTTATCATTCTTCTATTGTTGTTATTGCTTTATTCTACTTTGTTTGTAGATCTACTTTTGTTCACTCTATTTTCTTTTAATGCAATTTGAGGTAATTCATGTAGATCTTGTTTTCTTTGATTATTGTTGTTTATTTCTTACATTCAATTGTTGCTAGATTCTATTCTTGTTATCAATTTACTATACTTTTCTTTTGTGCCGCCCAAGTGTTTGATGAAATGCTTGGTTGGATTTTAGTATAGATTTTTATTCCTCTCGGCATAGGTGGAGTAATTAGTGACGCTTGAGTTATCTAATTCCTTTGTTGATCGATAATTAGAAGTTGCTAATTGATTTGGATACCACTGACGCTAGTCTTTCCCTTGGGAGTTGGCTAGGACTTGTGGAATCAAGTTGATTCATCCACTTGACTTTCCTCCATGGTTAGAGGTTAACGAAGTGGTAGCAATGGACAATTTGTAATCACAATTGAGGAAGATAACTAGGATAGGACTTCTAGTTCTCATATCCTTGCCAAGGGCCTTTTATAGTTATTAGTTTACTTTCATTGCCATTTATATTCCTTGTCAAAAATCACAAACCCCAAAATATCTCATAACCAATAACAAGACACTTTATTGCAATTCCTAGGGAGAACGACCCGAGGTTTAAATACTTCGGTTATTAGGATTATTAGGGGTTTGTTACTTGTGACAAACAAAATTTTTGTATGAAAAGACTATTGTTGGTTTAGAAACTATACTTTACAACGAGGATTTATTGTGAATTCTAAACCGTCAAAAGTCTCGTTTGTCAAAATGGCGCCGTTGCCGGGGATTTTGCAATGGTGTTGTGTTATTGGTTATTGTATATATGTGGATATTGTAAATGGGTTTGCCTTTTGTTTCTTGTTAGCTCTTACTAGTTTTAGGATTTGATTTTCTTGCTTCTTATTTGATTTTGTTTTCATTTTCTCTTGCTATCATGAATTCTCACTTTGGCTATGAGTATAGTTCAAATTGTGTTGTAGGAAATGTGCACTTCAATGATGATACTCATTATGGATGGAACCAACAAAGATGGGAGGAGCTTCAAGGAATTGATCACTCCTATTGGCAACAACCTCTGGATGCTTATAGGTATAATCACCATTCTAATATATGTCAACTCAATGGCTATGGTGAATCTTTTTATGAAAATCAACCACTACCATATGCCTATGACTATTATCCTCAACATGAACCTCAACCATTCTCGCAAGCCTCTCATTACCAAACATCTTTCTATGATCCACATCCATCATATTACCAATCATCCATGCCATTTCCTTGTGACCGTTATGAGCAAGAACCTTTGGAACCACCACAACCTTACCATGACTACTATGAAGAACCACCTCAATGCACACCATCTCCATACCCTTACTATGAACAACCACCTTCTCATTATGAACCCCTTCTCGAACATAATGAACCCTCTTATCCACCCCAAGCCCCAATATGACTCTCTCACCTTGCTACTTCAAGGCCAAGCGGACATGCAAAGGAACACTCTAGAGTTTGTGACTAATTTGACCAAGGTGGTGCACACTTTAGCCTACCAATGTTTGAACACTCAAGGTGTCTCCATAGCCACATGTGGAAAACCAAAAGAAGAGCAAAGTATGAAGGAAAAATTAGAAAATCCAGTGGAGAAGAAGGAAGAATCAAGTTTTGTATTGGAGCAATTGGAGAAGCCTAGGGTCATTGAAGAAATGGAAGAAGTGGTTGAAGATCTAGGGGATGCGGAACCACCATGGATATCTCAACAATCTCCGGAACATATCAAAATTGAAGAATACGAAGAAGTTGATCAAGAGACGGATTCAATCATCAATGATTTTCTATCAAATATTGAATCCTCTCCCATGGGACATGAGATTGAAGCCCTTGAAGACAACTCAACACCAAATGATGTTGGTGATCTCATTGAAGACTCTTCCATCAAATGTGAAATTGATATGGAAATAGACTTCACACAACCTCTTAAGTTCGATGTGATTGATGATAAGGAGGAATTGGAAGAAAGCAACAAGCATGACGGAAATGAAAGAAGTTGTCAAGAGGTGGAAATACCCAAAGAATAGCATAAGGAGTTCGACCTTGCATTGTCTAAGTGTGGGGAGGTCTCCCTCCCTAAACCACCATCCAACGCACCGTTCAAGTGGGTAAAACTCTTACCTTTAAGCTTTACTTCCTCACTTGAATATGGCTTGATTGAAAATGATGGACAACTTAGAGCTCTTTGTGAAATTAGGAGTAGAAAGGAGTTATGTAGTGGTTGGAAGTTAGGAATTAAGCTCATTAAGGTCAAGATCTCAAGACATGGGAACTATGAGTGGATGGATGCTACTTTAAATGGGTCTAGGAAGAAGGCGTGCTATGCTAGAGAAAGTTCTTCTTGTTCTACTTGCTAACCACCCAAACGGAAAGTCCAGGAAGCTCAACTAGAAGACGGGTGCGAGAATAAGATATGGGAGCCCAGATTGATGCATAAAGACCAACTTAGGGAGCTCATATTTTGGGTGGAACTCCATCCAAACTTGGTGAAGAAGGTTGGAATTTCTGTCAACCATAAGAGGCACAAAGATCCTTGGAGAATCAAGGATGAGTACAAGCATAAGCCACCATGACGAAGAGCTCCCCAAACATCCAATTTAAGGACTTAAACTTAAAGTGCTAGGTGGGAGACACCCCACCATGGTATACTCTTTCCACTCTCTTATAGATTTCATTAATAAGTGATTTGAGTTACCATTGTAGGTAACTTTCCATTTCATTTTGGTTGTTTTAATAAATTGATTGTTAGCATTTTAACATGTATGTTGTGCTTGTTAGTAGTTGAAGGAAAAATCTTTGTGAATTGTGTACTTTTTGATTGGTTAGAAGTTGTAGGTGATGTTAGGGAGTTTTTGGGTATTCTGAGCCTTTAAAAAAAAGGGGGGGGGAGGGGAAGACGCGCGCGCACACTGTACGCGCACGCGTCCATGAGCGGATGCAACCCATATACTTTCCAGAGAGTTGGGCCTCTCTTGTGCGAACGTTAAGCTTTTAGCCCAACTCGTCCCACGCAGACGCGCACAGCGTGCGTGCGCGTCCATGCACCTTCAAGGGAAGGCACGCGAAGGTGCACATCGCGCTTCCGCGCCATTAGACTAGATGGCCATGCACGAGGACGCGCATGTACCGCGTACACATCCCTAAGCTGCTAGCACCAGCCCATACGTTCTCCAGAGAGTTATGATGGCGTTGGGCAAGCACTAAGCCTTCAGCCCAACTCGTAGCACGCGGACGCGTATAGTACGCATACGAGTTCTAACTAATTTTCCCAGTCACGCGTGAGCACACGGGACGCTCCCGCGTCCATCGCTAAATTCTTCAATGCACACGAACGCGCACTGTGCGTGCCCGAGTTGACGATCGGGATTAACTGCTAGTAAAGAAATTTTTATAAAATTAATCACGTTGTAGGTATAGTTTCTAAACCAACAAAGAAGTATTTAAACTTTGGTTGTCACAAGTAACAAAACCCAATAAAATTTATAGCCGAAGTATTTAAACCTCGGGTCGTCTCTCAAGGAATTACAGGGAAGTATGATTTATTATTGGTTATGAAAAAAGTATATTTTGTTTTGGGTTTTTAAAATAAGGAACAAGTAATTTAAATGATAAGAAAAATAAATTAATAATTAGAAAATTTCTTGGCAAGGTATGAGAGTTGGAAATCCTATCCTAGTTATCCTTATCAGGTGTGATGAGAATTGGATTTTGCTCTCACTTAGGTAACCCTTACTAAATAAAGGAAATTCAAGTGGACTAATTAACTAGATTCCTCAAGTCCTAGTCAACTCCTATGGAAAGAATAGCTTTATAGGGATCCAAATCAATCAGCAATCCCAATTTCCAATCAACTGCTGGGTTTGATAACTCAAGTGTCACCAATTACTCAACCAAAGCCAAAAGGGAAGAAAATCTACTCGAATGAAAATAATTTGGATTAATTAGAAGCATCAATAACATAAATTAAAGAAAGCAATCATAAATCTGAAATACCTCAATATGTATTAATTAAGAAAATCAATCCTAACATGGAGTTCATAAACCAAATTGAAAAGATAAATAACAATTAAAGTAATAGAATAAATAAAAGTAGAAAATAAATTAAAAGAACATTGAACCTGTGATTGAAGAGAAGTAGGCTAATCATAATAGAAATCCTAAATTCTTATCCTAATCCTAAATCCTAAGAGAGAGGAGAGAGCCTCTCTCTCAAAAAGCTACATCTAAACCTAAAATTGTAAATTATGACAGTTGTATAAATTGTTGTTGTTGATTTCCCCATTCTCCGGCTTATATTTTGTGTTTCTAGGCTTGGATTTAGGCCGAAAAAGGGCCTAGAAATTGCTGAGGGCGTTTTCTGCAGATTCCTGCACGTGGCGTCCGCCACGCATGCGCGTGGGTCACGCGTTCGCGTGGTTTGGAGTTTTTCTTTGTCACGCGTATCCGTCAGTCACGCGTACGCATCATTTGCATTCTACTCAAGGCACGCGTCCGCATCGTCCACGCGTACGCGTCGCTGCCTTTTCTTTAAAACTCCATTTTTGTGCTTTCCTTCTATTTTTGTATGTTTCCTTTTTGTCATCTAAGCCATTCCTGTCCTATGAACCCTGAAAATACTCAACACACAAATCATGGCATCGAATGGTAATAAAGGATAATTAAATTTAATATTTTTAAAGCATAGGAAACACGTTTTTACATATATCATAAAATAAAGAAGGAATTATAAAATCATGCAATTCATATGAATAAGTGGGTGAAGAATTGATAAAAACACTTAATTGAACGCAAGATGAATCATAAAATAGGGGTTTATCAACCTCTCCACACTTAAACAATAGCATGTCCTCATGCTAAATCCAAGAGAAAAAAGAGTAAAGGTAGAATGGTGGAATCTTATGCAATGCAATCTATTCTAAATGCAAGCTACCTAAATGAATCATGCAATTCTAATTACTATTCTCATATATATATATATATATAAAGATTACATGTGATTAAATTGACTCATATTTTCAAGGAATCATATATGTACATTTAAGGCCAAATCATATTAAAACACATTCATAATTGAGTTGGGTTAAAATATTTCACAAACTTGCAAGACAATTAACAATTAAACATGGATATATGGAATTGAGCTATTGAACCCTCACTGGATTTGTGTTTACTCTCTAATCACTCAGTGTTTGGGGTTAATCACTCTATTCTTTCCTATTCATGCTTTCTAAAACTTTGTTATTCATCTAACCAATCAAAAAATATATAATGTATACATACAAACATCATGAGGTCTTTTCAAGGTTGTAATGGGGCTAAGGTAAAGGTGAGGGTATATATATATAAGGCTAAGTGAGCTATAAATTGAATCCTTGATTAGTCTAAGATCTCACCTAACATATACATACTCTTTCATAATTTTGAAAATTTGCCTAGCTACCCAATTTTCCCACTTTTGTATTACATACTCAGGTACCAATTTGATTTAATTTTTCTTCCATGTGCATTGATTCTCTTACTAACTTACTATTGGGGTGATTCTGTCCCCTTATTCATTTATATAATTAAAAAGAACTTTTTTTGAAACATAAACACAATATTTTCAATGCACATGGTATTTTAATTATTTTGGTTTTACATGAGCATGCTCCCAAATTTCTGCTTATTTTATTAATTTAATCTTTTCCTATCAACCCATGTTCCCATAGTTTCCCCACACTTAGTGGATACACAATCTCTATCCTAAGCTAATCAAGGATTCAACTTGAGATTTTTAGTTTGTTTTTCCGCTTAAGGCTAGTGATGTGGTTATAGAACAAAAGGGGATTAAAAGGCTCAAGGGGGCTAATAAGGGTGATGTAGGAGGTAGGCTTATTTGGGATAAGTGAGCAAAAATTCAAATAATGACCTCAATCATATGCAGGTATGTAACTACATTCTATATTTGGACATATAGATTGAAACAAAGTAAAGATTGCAAGCATAGAAAAGAAGTGCGAAACACACAGGAAAGAAATTTATGGTTAAATGTAACCATACAATTAAGCTCAAAAACTCACGGATTGTGTGTTCTCTGGCTCAAAAAACCATGTATCAGTTATGTATGTTATGCAAGTAGAAATCAAGAGTTTCCATTATTCTCAATGTGAATCTTTGAATGGCTCTTATAAAAATAAGTATTTTCTTTGAAAAATGTTGTCAATTAACCAACATTTATTGCTATATATATACAGTGTGTGGATTGTTGTGATTTTGTTATACTAAAGTTCCTAGTTTACTCTTTATTTTTAATTAAACCAATTTATCATATGCTAAAAGGGTAAACTAAGCTAATTAATCCTTATTTTCTATATCACAACTTAATAAGCTAAAAGTGCAAACTAAACTAAATATCTAAGATATATATATAAACCCCCAAGTGCAGAATACAGAAATAAAGTAAAAATACAACAAAAGAAAAATATGCAAGTACTAAAAGATAAATATGATAAGATAAAATAAAAAAATACAGAAAATAAACAAAATAGGATAAAGAGAGTCTGAAAGTGGTTCACCAAAAAGATTCGCCAGAGATGGCGACCTCCCCACACTTAAATAAAAGCATCGTCCTCGATGCTCAATCAAGCTGGGTGTGAAGAAGAGTCATCTCCGGAAGGATGTGCTGCTAGTGTGTCGGTGGTGGCCTGAGGGTCTGCAGCCGCTATGAGTGTCGGAGGATCCACCTGTTGAAGCAGAGGTTCTGTCTGTAGAGGGACCTCTGGATCTGCTGGCTGTATCTGATTAGGCTCCTCATGATGTGGTGTAGCCTGCTCAGGTCCTACCTGCTCAGCCTCTGCGCGTGCCTCTGCCTCATGATTGTCTGCCTCCTCCTCAGATGGTTCAGATGGTGTGTCAGGCTCGGAGGGATGTCACTGTCGGATCGGATCATCAACTTTAAGTGCTCATAGCGTCACTTGTTGCGATGCTCCATACGATCCAGGCGTGTGAAGAGTCGGTGCACGAGGTGATAAATAGGCTCTGAAGCAGGTGAAGGTGCCGTGGTGGTGGCTGGTGCAGCAGGGGCTGAAGGAGCAGCAGAAGATGTGGCTACCTCAGCAGAGTTAATGAGAAAAGGTGGTCGGTAGCCCAAAGCCTGGAACTTCCTGCTTTGAGGGATAATCTTCTTGCAGTTGGCGGCAGTTGGCTTCTCATCTGCGAGCTCCCATGGCACCTAAGCTCGGCAGCCTAGCTGAGTGATCAAGTATGGGAAAAGCAGAGTACCTCTGACATGGACCCTGGCCATGTAATATCAGATAAAGCAGGGAAGATATAGGTCCTTGCCCTCCATCACACACCAAATGAGGGTAATCATAGCAGCCGGCACCTCTGTCTCATGAGTGCTCGACATCACGTAGTTACTCAGAATCTGCTTTCAAAGCCGAGCCTCATCATTCAAATAGATCATCTTTATCCCCTTTGGGGTCACTGTTGACTTGCCCATGACCCAGGAGACAGTGGGATCAATAGCTATTCTCTGCTTTACTGCGTCCTAGTCAAATCTCATGAATCTCATATCCTCTTTAGCCTTCTGGTAACCATATGGCTGATCTAATTTAGGTAGGAGTTGGAGGATTTCTTCAATTGCTTCTTCAGTAACCAGAATCTGCTTCCCTCTAAGCTGTACTACATCCAGGGACGTTTTGAAGTAGTTGCAGTAGAATTCTCTGACCCAAGATGAGTTGACTTCAGTCAAGTTCCTCTCCAAGAAGAACCAGCCTCTCTGTTTAATTTGTTCTGAGGTGTATTGTTTGAGTTCTTCTGGAATTTTCTGGGTCTTTTCCAGGTATAAATTCCTGGAAGTTTGAAAGACCGGATACTTCAGCTCACAGTATCTGTTGGCAAACTTTACTGGGTCAGTGGCAGGCACCAACTGATCAGCCTTTTCCTGCGGGGTAAAATTCTTTTCCTGCCAGGAATCGTCATGGAGGATATCCAAAATAGAGGTAGAGGATTCTCCTCTTTTCCTTTTGCCTGTGGTTGCCTTGCCCTTTCCTTTGCTTTTAGGGTCAGACATCCTGAAAGGCAGAAGTTCCAGAATACAGTTTAAGAACTAAAGCAGGAAAACAGGTAAGCAAATAGGATTTTATCAATATAAGTGATGAGCGGATATTTTATACGCTTTTTGGGGGTATTTTCATTATAGTTTTAGTAGGATTTAGCTACTTTTTAGTATAATTTTATTAGTTTTTATTTAAAAATTATATTTCTGGACTTTACTATGAGTTTGTGTATTTTTCTATGATTTCAGGTATTTTCTGGCTGAAATTGAGGGACCTGAGCTTTAATCTGATTCAGAGGCTGAAAAAGGACTGCAAATGCTGTTGGATTCTGACCCTGCTTCACGCGAAATGGATTTTCTCGAGCTACAAAACCCAATTGGCGCGCTTTCAATTGCGTTGGAAAGTAGACATCCAGGGCTTTTCAGCAATATATAATAGTCCATACTTTTCCCAAGTTTTGACGAGGCAAACTGGCGTTTAACGCCAACTTCCTGCCCTATTCTGAAGTTAAACGCCACAAACAAGCTGCAACCTGGCATTTAACTTCAAAAGAAGCCTCTACACGTGTAAAGATCAATGCTCAGTCCAAACACACACTAAGTGGGCCCCAGAAGTGGATTTCTACACTATCCATCTTAGTTTACTCATTTTCTGTAAACCCTAGCTACTAGTTTAGTATAAATACAACTTTCAGAGACTTACTATGTACCTCATGATATTTTACACATTTCATATTGTATTTCTGACGGCATGAGTCTCTAAACCCCATGGTTGGGGGTGAGGAGCTCTGCTGTGTTTAGATGAATTAATGCAATTACTACTGTTTTTCATTCAATCACGCTTGTTTCTATTCTAAGATATTCACTCGCACTTCACCCTGATGAATGTGATGATCCGTGACACTC
Organism: Arachis ipaensis; assembly: GCF_059453495.1. Taxonomy (NCBI): domain Eukaryota; kingdom Viridiplantae; phylum Streptophyta; class Magnoliopsida; order Fabales; family Fabaceae; genus Arachis; species Arachis ipaensis. The sequence goes on along the minus strand of NC_142438.1, from coordinate 87,478,344 downwards.
ATCACCATTCTCACCTATGAACGCGTGCGTGACAACCACCTCCGTTCTATCTGCATTAGCTTGAGTGTGTATCTCTTAGCCTCGTGGTTCACGATCAGAGTCTTCCTGGAACGGACTGTAAGTACCCGTAGAAAAGGTTGGGCAAGAAGCTTGGATGATGCCCCGTGGGCATACAGAACAGCATTCAAGACTCCTATAGGGACCTCTCCATACCAGCTTATGTATCGTAAGGCATGTCATCTGCCCGTAGAACTGGAGCATAAGGCCTACTGGGCAACCAGATTCCTAAACTTTGATGCCAAATTAGCTGGAGAAAAAAGATTGCTCCAGCTGAATGAGCTAGAGGAATTCAGACTCACTGCTTTCGAAAATGCCAAGCTTTACAAAGAGAAAGCAAAAAGGTGGCATGACAGAAAGCTGTCATCTAGAGTCTTTGAACCAGGACAGAAGGTTCTGCTATTTAACTCTAGGCTCAGGCTATTCCCCGGGAAATTGAAATCCCGGAGGAGGGGACCATATGTGATTACAAGTGAGTCACCATATGGCTCTGTGGAGCTTCAAGACATTGATTCTAATAAGAAGTTCATTGTTAATGGACAGAGAATCAAGCATTATCTTGAAGGCAATGTTGAGCAAGAGTGCTCAAAGCTAAGGCTAGATTAAAAGCTCAGCAAGCTCCAGCTAAAGACAATAAAGAATCGCTTGTTGGGAGGCAACCCAGCCATTAGCAAAGCCTATTTTTATTTAAATAATAATTATACGAGTTTAATATAAATAATCTTCAAGGTAAAGAATTAATTGCATAAGTTCATAGGGTTACAGAAGGATTCAGAGTACAAAACAGGGAGAAGGAGCTCACTGGCAAGAAAACGCCAGTAAGAGGTATATTTGGGCGTTAAACGCCCAAAAGAAGCATCCACTGGGCGTTTAACACCAGTAATGATACCTTTCTGGGCATTAAACGCCAGAATGGGTACCATTCTGGGCGTTTAACGCCACACATACAGCATCCTGGGCGTTCAGAAAAATGCCTAGTGACAAAGGATTCTGGCATTTAACGCCAGCCAGAAGCAACAGCTGGGCGTTAAACGCCCAAAAGAGGCTACAGAGGGGCGTTAAACGCCCAAAACATGCAGCAGTTGGGCGTTTAACGCCAAGATTGTGGAGAGAAGGAAGTTTTGTTTTCCAAATCTAATTTTTTTTAAATTTTCATGATTTCCTCCACAATTTCTTGCATAAACATGTTACAAACTCTCATCTTTCAATTTCAAATTCAAAAAAATCTTTATCCTAAAAATCTTTCTTCATTTTTCTTAAAACCCCTCTTAAAATCTTTTTCAGAATCCATATATCTCTTAAATTCTTTTCAAATATTTTTCAAACTATCATATTATCTTTTCAAAATTTAATCTATCTTTTTCAAATCCCCCTATTATCTTTTCAAATTTAAAATTTCATCTTTTGCATATCATAATTATCTTTTTATAAATCATATCTTTTTCAAAATTTTCAAACCCACCCCCTCCTTTATAAATCTAAACTCGGCCTCCCCTCTCCTCCACAACTCGAACTTGCCTCTTTTTCTATTCCTCTCCTTTCCTTTCTTTTGCTTGAGGACAAGCAAACCTCTAAGTTTGGTGTGTTGTGTTTTACGTGATCACTGAGCTAACACTCACTGAGATCATGGCCCCTAGAGGAAAATAAATCACTTCAAGAGGAAAGAAAGAGAATATTCCAAAACCACTTTAGAATCAGGAGAAGTTCTTAACAAAAGAACATTCAGACCATTACTACAGAATAATGGGTCTAAGTTCAGTGATCCTGGAAGTTAAATTCGATCTGAAAGAAGATGAATATCTGAGATCTAAGAGAAAATTCGAAACAGGGGCTGGAAAATCCTAGCTAATCCTGAGACAAAGGTGGGAAGAAACATGATTCAGGAATTCTACGCAAATGGTTCAGGAATCGCCTTTTACACCTTTCGAACCATGGTTAGAGGGAAAGCTATTTACTTCCACATTGACAAAATAAGAGAGATCTTCAAGCTGCAGCAACTACAAGATGATCCGGATTCCTTCAGTAAGAGAATGGTGAGATCAGATAAGCGCTTGGACCAAGTGGACAACCAACACAAAAGGTGTCCCAAATCAACTCAAGAGAGGGGATCTCAAACCAGTCACCAGAGACTGGCTAGACTTCATTGGGCGTTCCATATTGCCCACTAGTAACTGCTCTAAGGTTACCCTCAAAAGAGCAGTCATGATCCATTGTATTATGCAGGGAAACGAAGTGGAGGTTGAAGATCTGATTTCGAGTGAGCTCTACGCAATTGCAAACAAGAACTCCAAAGAACCTAAATTGGCTTACCCAAGCTTAATATCTCTGCTATGCAAGGATGCTGGGGTAAAGATGGGAGTGGATGAATATATCTCAGTCGAGCACCCAATCACAAAAAAATCAATGGAAGGACAACAGGTGCAAGACAACCCCATCAAAAGGAGGGCACCGGAGTTCCTCCCAGAAATTCCTCAGATTGACTACTGGACCCGCCTAGAGGCCTCTGTCACCAAGCTGCAAGAAGCTATGGATCAACTAAAAGAAGAATAGCAAGTTCAAAATAATATGCTCTGCAAACTGCTGAAAGAACAAGAGGAGCAAGGGCGTGAGCTACAGGAGCTGAAACGCCAGAAGCTATCTCTTGAAAGGCCAAGCACCCCACAGACTAAAGGAGCATCCATCTCCCAAAATAAAGGTTGTGGAGTCCTAATCTTAGCCTTAAATCTATGATAAATTTTACTATTAGAAATCTGCCTTAGAAGTTATATGAGTAGTAGTAATTAGTACCTTTATCTTTATTTTTTATTTATTTTATTTTTCTATCCCCAAATAAGTTATAATTTAGAATATTTTGTTTAGGGTTTAGAGTTTAGGGTTTAGGGTTTAGGGTTTAGGGTTTAGGGTTTAGGGTTTAGAATAAGGAGGCAATTTTATTTTCGAGTTTAATAAGAAAAAATTCAAATTATTTATATGTGGTGGCAATACTTTTTGTTCTCTGAATGAATGCCCGAACAGTGCATATGTCTTTTGAATTTGATGTTTATGAATGTTAAAACTGTTGGCTCTTGAAGAATGATGAAAAAGAGAAATGTTATTGATAATCTGAAAAATCATGAAATTGATTCTTGAAGCAAGAAAAAGCAGCAAAAAAAAAAAAAGCCAATAGCCCTTTAAACCAAAAGGCAAGGGTAAAATAAAAAGGGTCCAAGGCTTTGAGCATCAGTGGATAGGAGGGCCCAGAGGAATAAAATCCCGGCCTAAGCGGCTAAACCAAGCTGTCCCTAACCATGTGCTTGTGGCGTGAAGGTGTCAAGTGAAAAGCTTGAGACTGAGCGGTTAAAGTCATGATCCAAAGCAAAAAGAGTGTGCTTAAGAACTCTGGAGACCTCTAATTGGGGACTCTAGCAAAGCTGAGTTACAATCTGAAAAGGTTCACCCAATTATGTGTCTGTGGCATTTATGTATCCGGTGGTAATACTAGAAAACAAAGTACTTAGGGCCACGGCCAAGACTCATAAAGTAGCTGTGTTCAAGAATCAACATACTAAACTAGGAGAATCAATAACACTATCTAAATTCTGAATTCCTATAGATGCCAATCATTCTGAACTTCAAAGGATGAATGGAGATGCCAAAACTGTTCAGAAGCAAAAAGCAACTAGTCCCGCTCATCTAATGAGAATTTGAGCTTCATGCAAAACTCTGAGATGTTATTGCCTCTTGACCTTCTTTCTATCCTGTTTTATTTATCTAGTTGCTTGAAGATAAGCAACAGTTTAAGTTTGGTGTTGTGATGAGCGGATATTTTATACGCTTTTTGGGGGTATTTTCATTATACTTTTAGTCGGATTTAGCTAATTTTTGGTATAATTTTATTAGTTTTTATTTAAAAATCATATTTCTGGACTTTACTATGAGTTTGTGTGTTTTTCTGTGATTTCAGGTATTTTCTGGCTGAAATTGAGGGATCTGAGCTTTAATCTGATTCAGAGGCTGAAAAAGGACTGCAGATGCTGTTGGATTCTGACCCTGCTTCACGCGAAATGGATTTTCTCGAACTACAAAAACCCAATTGGCACACTTTCAATTGCGTTGGAAAGTAGACATCCAGGGCTTTCCAGAAATATATAATAGTTCATACTTTTTCCGAGTTTTGACGACGCAAACTGGCGTTTAACGCCAACTTCCTGCCCTATTCTGAAGTTAAACGCCAGAAACAAGTTACAAACCAGGGTTAAATGCCACAAACAAGCTACAACCTGGAATTTAACTCCAAAAGAAGCCTCTACACGTGTAAAGGTCAATGCTCAGCCCAAACACACACTAAGTGGGCCCCAGAAGTGGATTTCTACACTATCCATCTTAGTTTACTCATTTTCTGTAAACCCTAGCTACTAGTTTAGTATAAATACAACTTTCAGAGACTTACTATGTATCTCATGATATTTTACACGTTTTATATTGTATTTCTGACGGCATGAGTCTCTAAACCCCATGGTTGGGGGTGAGGAGCTCTGTTGTGTTTCGATGAATCAATGCGATTACTACTGTTTTCCATTCAATCACGCTTGTTTCTATTCTAAGATATTCACTCGCACTTCACCCTGATGAATGTGATGATCCGTGACACTCATCACCATTCTCACCTATGAACACGTGCCTGATAACCACCTCCGTTCTATCTGTATTAGCTTGAGTGTGTATCTCTTAGCCTCCTGGTTCACGATCAGAGTCTTCGTGGTATAGGCTAGAATTATTGGTGGCCATTTCTGAGATCCAGCAAGTCTAAACCTTGTCTGTGGTATTCCGAGTAGGATCTGGGAAGGGATGACTGTGACGAGCTTCAAACTCGCGAGTGTTGGACGTAGTGACAGACGCAAAAGAATCAATGGATTCTATTCCAACATGAGTGAGAACCGACAGATGATTAGCCGTACGGTGACAGCGCATTTGGACCATTTTCAGTAAGAGGATGGATGGTAGCCATTGACAACGGTGATCCACCAACATATAGCTTGCCGTGGAAGGAGCCTTGCGTGCGTGAAGAAGACGACAGTAGGAAAGCAGAGATTCAGAAGACAGAGCATCTCCAAAACCTCAACCTGTTCTCCATTACTGCATAACAAGTATTATTTATTTTATGTTAATTACTTTTCATAAACCCAACCATTTTTATTATTAATTTCCTGACTAAGAATTACAAAATAACCATAGCTTGCTTCAAGCCGACAATCTCCCTGGGATCGACCCTTACTCACGTAAGGTATTACTTGGACGACCCAGTGTACTTGCTGGTTAGTGGTACGAGTTGTGAAAAGTTTGATTTACAATTCGTGCACCAATAAGCATAGAGTGGCAAAAGAGGAATAAAGTGGCAATATAAGCATGAATTGAGTTAAATAGATGTAAAATTATGGATTGTATGGAAGTTAATAGTTGGAGAATGAAAATCACAATCCATAATCTCTGATATGCGGAATTCTTGATAATCAGGAAAAACAAGAAACATGCCTTGAAATGGTTTGAAGGTGGTTAGTTGAAAGCTAATAGAAAAGTTAGAAAGTTAAAGTAGTTAAGAGTTAAAAATGAAGTTAAAGTAAGTGGCATGTTGTTGTGGTTTCCAATTAACTAAAATTGCACAAACTTGAATAACAAGTAACTCACATTCAAGTAAATATTGCAGATTATTGATGATAATTCATATAAAAGAATTTCAAAATGAAAGTGGAATCATCAATAATGCGATTTAATGAATAAGGGAATCAGAAAGAATAAGAAAGCTAGCCTGTGCATTCATGAAGTGTTTTGGTTTAAACTAATTAGTGCAAAACCTGAATTTACCAAAACTAATTCATGAATAGGAGTTGTGTGAAATAATTTGCTGAAAAAAATTGGGCAGCATTTCGTCTAAAAATTGGACATTCTCGGGTAATAAATAGCAGCAGAAACAGTTCATATGGTAATAAAGTAAGGCAAAAAAGAGTAACAAATAGTAATTCACATGAATTCAGAATAAACAAACTCAATCTGCATTAAGGAATAGTAAAGAGCAGCATATGAACAGCATTATCATCACAGCAAATTCAAAATTGCGAAACAGATAAAACAATTAACAAGAACAGCCCAATTATCAAGCCTAAATCCACTAACCACATCCTAGCTACCTAACCACCTAAAATCTACTACGATCATGCATCTCTAACTATCCTAATTTTGAAAAAAAATGCAACTAACTAATTAACGGGAAAAAGAATCGGTGTTCGGCGGAACCTGGTGGGCAGAGGAAAAAATTGAGCTCAGAGAGATGGTGGTGGTTGTGGTAGTAGCGGTGGTGACGCGGCGGCGCTGGGAGGCGGCACGGAGGCAGTTTGGAGAAGGCAGGGAGGTGTGGCGGTTCGGTGAAGAAAGGGGTTATGGAGGGAAAGAGAGCAAGGGGGCAAGGAGGGTGAGGGTTGTGGGGGTGTGGTGGCCGGTGGTTCGGTGAGGCGGCGCGGCAACAAGGGCGGTGATGGGGCGGGGGCAGTGGAGGGAGAAGGGGAGAAGGGAAGAAAGAGGAGAGAAGGAAGGGAAGGGAGGGGTTTTGGCGAGGGCAGCGCAGTGGTAAGGGCGCGGGGCGGCGGTGATGGGTGGGTTGGCGGCGGTGGTGGTTGCAGAGGAGGGAGAAGAGAGGTGCTGAGGGGTTGGGGGGAAAAGAGGACGCGAAATGGTTAGGGTTCCACGTCGAAGGGGGTAAGTGTATTTAAATCCACGCGGACGCGTGGGTTACGCAAACGTGTGGTTAGGGCGTAAAGGAAATGACGCGAACGCGTCATTGACGCGATTGCGTGATTGAGGGATAATGCAAGTGACGCGTACGCGTGAGGCACGTGTACGCGTCGCTTAGAATTGTGCTAAACGCACGATTCCATTGTCGTTTTGGCACAACTCTCTGTTTCCATTTTGGGGGCAATGATTACTACGCGACGCGTACGCGTTGCCCACGCTTTCGCGTGGTGTGTGTGAACTGAAAGCGACGTGTTTGCGTCGTTGACGCGATCGTGTGGCCCATATTGTGCCTAACGCATACCAGCCACACGATTCCAGCCCAACTTTCTAGGCGTTGGATTGTTACGTCGATTTTGAATCGACGCCCACGCGTGGCCTATGCGCACGCGTGAGGTGCATTTTTTTTATGCAGGATGCAAAATGCAATGCTGATATGGATGTTATGAATAATTCCAGGTTCAATAATATAGAATAAAATAAAACTTAAAAACAAACAAAACAAAATAAAATTAAAATTGAAAAAGGAACGATCATACCATGGTGGGTTGTCTCCCACCTAGCACTTTTAGTTAGAGTCCTTAAGTTGGACATTCTGGTGAGCTTCTTGTCATGGTGGTTGTGTTTGAACTCATCTAGAAATCTCCACCAACTTTTGCAATTCCAATATCCTCCGGGGTCCCAGACTAGGCATGTAAAGCCTTCGAGCAAATCAAAGCAGGTTTTCAGGCTCCCGGGGTGTTGAATGTCAGAATAGATTCCAGGATCCCGAACCTTGCTTTTGTACCCATCTTTGTCTTGATCTACATTTTTCCAGCCGGGTAGCACGGAATTTGAATTCTCACTAAGATGACCAAACATCTTCCGAGACCCATTCAATCAAACTCGAAACCAATCCTTGTGCCTCAAATTAAAGCGTGGAGCTCTATTGAATCTTGCATACCAGCTTGGAGTGCGAGCCATTTCCCTCTTACTCTTAAAGCCGCAAAGAGCTCTAAGCTGGCCATCTGTTTCAAGCAACCCATATTCAAGTGGAAAAGTAAAGATAAAGGCTAAGGATTTTACCCACTTGCAATTTGTATTGGGCGGTAATGGCCTTGGGATAGGTGTTTCCAGTGGTTTTGCAAGCTCTACTCCCTTGTATTCTTCTGTGAATTCCTCCACTTCTTTGCAACCTTCTTCAACTGCAACCACGTCTTGATCAAAGTCTTTGATATCTTCCTCATCACTCAAGTCATAAATTGGAGGTTGGGAAAAGTCTACCTCCGCATCATCTTCGTATTCACTTGGAGAAGATTCTTCAGTCTCAAAGAATTCACTTGCAGATGCAAGGTCATTACTAGGAGAACTTGATTCATGATTTTCAGTACCAAGGGGACTTGCTTCTTGAGTTGTTCCGTCCAGTTCTTCATAAGGTACATGCTTTGGGGGTTGTGCACTATCCTCCTCAGCATTAATTGCAAATTTCTTGACGAAATTCTCCACAATTCTGGATTCCCATGGAGGTTCAGCATCTCCTAAGTCTTCAACCAATTCTTCTTCTTCGATAATTATGGCTTCCTCTACTTGTTCCAGTACAAAGTCATGCTCTATACTGTCCACTGGAGTTTCTAGTATCTCCTTCATGCTTCGTTCTTCTTTAGATAATCCACATGAAGCCATGGAGGTTCCTTGAGTGTCCGAACGTCAGGAAGCTAGTCGATTGATCGCTTAATCTAATTGGTGAAGGGTTGCATGAAATTTATTCACTGTTTCCTTGAGACGCTCCTGTGATTCTCGGGTTGATGGGTATGGACATGGTGCATATGGAAGTCATGGTTCTTAGTAGTAATTGGATTGGAATTGGGGTGGGTAAGGGTTAGGGTCATATGGAGGTGACCATTTTGACGATCGGGATTAACTGCTAGTAAAGAAATTTTTATAAAATTAATCGCATTGTAGATATAGTTTCTAAACCAACAAAGAATCCTTTCGTACAAAAACTTTGGTTGTCACAAGTAACAAAACCCAATAAAATTTAAACTTCGGTCGTCTCTCAAGGAATTGCAGGGATATATGATTTATTATTGGTTATGGAAAAAGTATATATTGTTTTGGGTTTTTAAAATAAGGAACAAGTAATTTAAATGATAAGAAAAATAAATTTATAATTAGAAAATCTCTTGGCAAGGTATGAGAGCTGAAAATCCTATCCTAGTTATCCTTATCAGGTGTGATGAGAATTGGATTTTGCTCCCACTTAGTTAATCCTTACTAAATAAAGGAAAGTCAAGTGGACTAATTAACTTGATTCCTCAAGTCCTAGTCAACTCCTGTGGAAAGACTAACTTTAGAGGGATCCAAATCAATCAGCAATCCCAATTTCCAATCAACTGCTGAGTTTGATAACTCAAGTGTCACCAATTACTCAACCAAAGCCAAAAGGGAAGAAAATCTACTCGAATGAAAATAATTTGGATTAATTAGAAGCATCAATAACATAAATTAAAGAAAGCATTCATAAATCTGAAATACCTCAATATGTATTAATTAAGAAAATCAATCCTAACATGGAGTTCATAAACCAAATTGAAAAGATAAATAACAATTAAAGTAATAGAATAAATAAAAGTAGAAAATAAATTAAAAGAACATTGAACCTGTGATTGAAGAGAAGTAGCCTAATCATAATAGAAATCCTAAATCCTAATCCTAATCCTAAATTCTAAGAGAGAGGAGAGAGCCTCTCTCTCTCTAAAAGCTACATCTAAACCTAAAATTGTAAACTATGACAGTTGTATGAATTGTTGTTGTTGATTCTCCCATTCTCCGGCTTATATTCTGTGTTTCTGGGCTTGGATTTGGGCCGAAAAAGGGCCCAGAAATCGCTAAGGGCATTTTCTGCAGATTCCTGCATGTGGCGTCCGCCACGCGTGCGCGTGGGTCACGCGTTCGCGTGGTTTGGATTTTTTCTTTGTCACGCGTACGCGTCAGTCACGCGTACACATCATTTGCGTTCTGCTCAAGGCACACGTCCGCGTCGTCCACGCGTACGCGTCGCTGCCTTTTCTTCAAAACTCCATTTTTGTGCTTTCCTTCCATTTTTGTATGTTTCCTTTCTGTCCTCCAAGCCATTCCTGCCCTATGAACCCTGAAAATACTCAACACACAAATCACGGCATCGAATGGTAATAAAGGATAATTAAATTTAATATTTTTAAAGCATAGGAAACACATTTTCACATATACATAAAATAAGGAAGGAATTGTAAAATCATGCAATTCATATGAATAAGTGGGTGAAGAATTGATAAAATAGGGGTTTATCACACGTCGATTCCAAAAATGGGATAACCCTAGGGCACGACGAACACTCGCGCAGACGCACCGCCCAACCCTCCCTCTTCTCCAATCCCCTTCTCCTATCCCCTTCTTTCTCCCCAGTCACGTCTCTGACCACTGCGCCGGCCGCGCCGCCGCCGTCGCCCCTTTCTCCTCTCACCATCACCCCCATTCTCCCTCTCTCTTTCTCACCCATCCCTCTTCTCTCACTTCCTCTCTCTCTCTGCCGTAGCCACCACCAGCGAACCACCCTCCGCCGCGAGTCTTTGCGCCACCACCTCCCAGGGCAACCATTTTTGCTCTCCTATTTCCGCTCCTTTTTGCTCTGCACCTCTGCTTCCAGGTTTTCTATAACCTGCACCACTTTGTCTTTTATTTCATTTTATTCTCCTTTAGTTTACTGTTAGTTTTAGTTAGTTAGAATTTGATTTTTTTGCATGTTAGGATAGATAGAGATATCTGCTGTTAGGTAGTTAGGTTCTGGATAGAGAATTCTAAGCCTGATAATTACGCCATATTTTTTTACCTAATTGAGCACATGTTGATTGATTGCTGCGTGGTATTGATCATGTTTTGCTATGATACATTCTTCATACTCTGCTGCTTGTTGCATTTCTCATTCTGTGATTATGTTGTTGTTGCCTAGTTATGTTCCTTCCACTTGTCATCGTGATTATTGCTTTTTGCTACTGATTGGCTATGCTTCTTGCTTTTTGGATTCATATGCCTCTCCTGCTATTTTTGCCTATCCGGGAACATCCAAATTACAGTCGGGATGCTGCCCGATTTTCCCAAATCTATTTTAACCTTCAAATCGTGCCTAGGATTGAACTTGGCATTTTCAAACTAACATTTGCCTAACTCACACCGAGTTCAATTCCCGGGACATTTGGGCTAGCTTTTCCGCTCTTATTTTGTTCCCCGTGATTAGCAGTGACTAAATGAACTTAAGGAATTGCCTAAACATTTTATTGCACCATAATTTGCAATTTCCTTACACGATGTTCATTCTTTAACAATAATTGGTGTACCCCCATGGTGTAACTCTCTTTTTTCACTCTATTTGGTTTTCACCTTTTCATAGTTACACCAATGCACTCTATTGCTTGTAACACCAATTATTGCGAGTCCATTATCACATGCTTTTGGCATTTCTACATTCTCATGATGTGAATATGATTGTCGTACACATTTTGCGATTTTCTTTTAATCAAGCCATTCTCCATCATACCACTAACTATCAATCTCACTTTTTAACCCACTAACTTGTCTAACCTACTGACTTCATTTCCCATTTTACTTATTTCTTTAACCATTCTTTTGAGTTATGATGATTAATGTGCCTAATACATGAGCATTGTGTTATATTGTTTGAAATGCTTGATTCTTGGTTTATGAATATATTTTCTGCGCTTACTTGCATCCCAAGTTTTCAATTTTAGTTCACATCATGATTACTTGTCATTCATCTTACACCATGAACATGTTCTTTCTTGCTTCCTGCTACGTGTTTAATTACTTATATTCTACTCTTTTCTATTTTTCAGGATGTCGGATAAGAGAAAAGGCAAGGCCGCCTCCAAAAAGAGGAAAAGGACCCCAGATTCTACTTTCTCTCCTTTTGTGGATTATTCTAAAAATCTTATTAATGATGAGGAGAGGACAAATCAATCACTGCCTGCCCAGGATGCAGTCAAGTTCCCTAATCTCTACTGTGAACTTCGGTTCCCAAGTTACAACAAAAAGAACTTGAACATTGAAAAGAACTTGGTCATCCCATCCGATTTGAGGCAAACGATTCATAACTGCATTGAGAGGATGGGTTTAGACTTTGTGGATCGGGAACTTAGACGGGTGAACCGGTCTTGGGTGTAAGAATTCTATTGCAACTTCTTCCGCCACACCCTTGACTCGGTGCTTATTCAAGGTATTCAGGTGCCCATCACTGAGCAGGCCATTGAGGACGCCCTTACTTGTAGGCCCAAGGCAGGTGATACTGATGCCTTTGAGCAGGCCGAGATGGAGCTCCACTGCATGACCTTCGACTTTGATGCTTTGAGGGCAATGGTAGCTACCCCGGAGGCTCCCTGGGTTATGGATGTGGAAAACAAGGCACCCAAGGGGATGCGCTTTACCTATCTGAGCAAAGAGGCCAAGACATGGCAACAGATTTTCGCCCACTACCTCATGCCGACTACTCACTTCTCGGAGATCCCCATTGCTATGTTGATCCTGATCAGCTGTGTGCTAGAGGGGAAGGAGGTCTATTTCCCCCGGCTGATCAGGAAGTTCATGTGGTGGGCCCACATCAGAGGATCCTTTCCATTTCCCGTCCTTGTCACACTGATGGCTCAGCGGGCCGGTGTCCAGTGGCTACCGGAGGACGTATCACCACCCCCGCCGCTCCCTGAGAAGGAGCCGGTAACCATTCCATGGGGGTCCTGGGTGACCGAAAAGCCTCCTTCCCGGTGCCGATCTCGGGCTAGGGCAGCAGTTGAGGGAGCTGGACCCTTTTCGTCATCAGCCCCAGCAGGAGCATCTACATTAGCAGCAACAGCTATTCCTTTACCACCACCACCAACGCCCCAGCCGACCTACTTACTGGTTCAGCATCTTTTCCGGTTCATGGAGCGCAGCAAGCGTCAGCTCGTGCGTCGCCTAGACCGGATTGACCAGATGTTTGTGGCCTAGGGCTTTGAGCTGCCCCCTCTTCCAGAGTCCTCCGGTTTAGATGAGTGATAAACCACTATTTTATGGTTTATCTTGTGCTTAATTGAGTGGTTTTTATCAACTCTTTACCCACTTATTCATACTATTCGCATGTTTTACATTTTCATTCCTTATTTTGTGCTATGATTGAAAACATGCTTCTTCGGCCTTTAAATTACTAACTTTAATCCTCTTTTATTATCATTCGATGCCGTGATATGTGTGTTAAGTGATTTCAGAGATTACAGGGTAGAAATGGCTCAGAGGATGGAAAGGAAGCATTCAAAAGTGGAAGGAATACAAGAAGTTGAAGAAATTGCTAAGCTGTCCAGCCTGACCTCTTCGCAATTAAACAATCATAACTTGAGCTACAGAGGTCCAAACGACACGGTTTCAGTTGCGTTGGAAAGCTAACGTACAGGGCTTCGCAACGATATATAATTTGCTATAGCTTCCCCGATGTCAGGCGATGCGAATGCGTAGATCACGCAGACGCGTGACCTGGCAAATATGCAATCCAAGCAAACGCGTGGACGATGCATCCGCGTCACTTTGCCGCGACCAGAACGTAACAGAAATCGCCCCAGCGATTTTTGGGCTGTTTTTGACCCAGTTTTCAGCCCAGAAAAACACAAATTAGAGGCTATAAAGTGGGGGAATGCATCCATTCATGGGAAGCCTTCCAATTATTCGCTTTTCATAATTCATAATCTTAGGATTTAGATGTAGTTTTTAGAGAGAGAGGTTCTCTCCTCTCTCTTAGGATTTAGGATTAGGATTCCTCTTAAAGGAATTAGGATTCCTTATTATTTCAACTTTATTATTTCAACTTCCTCTCAGGTTCAATATTCCTTTTACTTTATGTTTCTCTTTTACTTTCAGATACTTCAATGCTTTTCTTTAATTACTTATGTTGCCAAATTGGCTTATGAACTCTTTATGTTTAGATTGATTTTCTCTTATTAATGCAATTGAGGTATTTCAGATTTATGATTCTTATTTAGCCTTTTTATATTCTTGGCTTTAATTGATTAACTGGAGGCTCTTGAGTTATCAAACTTATCGTGATTGATTGTTATGTCTGCTAATTGACTGGAATTCCACTAACTCTAGTCTTTCCTTAGGAGTTGGCTAGGACTTGGGAAATCTAACTAATTAGTTCACTTGACTTTCCCTTGCTTTCGTAAAGGTTAACTAAGTGGGATTAACTTCAATTCTTATAAGAATAACTAGGATAGGACTTCCGAATTTTCATACCTTGCCAAGAGTTTATTTTATAGTTATTTATTTATTTTACTTGTCATTTAAACTACTTGTTCCTTACTTTCAAAACCCCCAATTTACAAAACTCATAACCAATAATAAGAACATACCTCCCTCCAATTCCTTGAGAAGACGACCCGAGGTTTGAATACTTCGATTATCAATTTTTAAAGGGGTTTGTTACTTGTGACAACCAAAACTTTTGTAAGAAAGGACTTTTGTTGGTTTAGAAGCTATACCTGCAACGAGGATTTATCTGCAAATTTCTAGACCACGCAAAAGTTCTCTCTTCAAAATGGCGCCGTTGCCGGGGAATTGCAAACATGTGCCTTGTTATTGGTTATTATAAATATTTACTTTTTGCTTGTTTATTTGTTTTTATTTTTGTTTTTATTTTTGCTTTTTCGTAAATTAAGAGGTTATTGCTCTTTATTTTACTTGATTTTTTTTGAAAATCACAATATATATATATATATATATATATATATATATATATATATATATCTTTTTCAAAATCTTATCTTATCTTATTTCAAAAATCAAATTTCAAATTTCAATATTTAAATTCCAAAATTCAAAATCCAAATTTTAAATTTTGAATTTAAAAATTTTAAAAATCAAACCTTTTCAAAATTTAAATCTTTTTCAAATTTTTATCTTATATTGTTGACTTTTTCAAAATTCAAATTTTAAAATTTAAAAATTCAAATTTAAAATTCAAAATTTAATTTTTAAAATTTAAATTTCAATGACCTTTTAATTTAAAATTGTTTTTATTTTCATTTTTAATTTTTATTTGTTATTATGAGTTCTCACCCCCATCGCTTTGAGTTTGGTTCTAATGCTGTTGTAAGGAATGGAAGCTATAACAGGAACATGCATCAAGGTCAGAACAATCAGAGATGGATGGAGCCACGAGGATCTGATCAACCCTTTAGGCAACAACACCTTCCAAACTACCATGGACAACGACCATTTACCAATGCATGTCGAGACAATAGTTATGGTGGACCCCCTTGTAATTACCGACAAGACCCATCATACGTCTATAAACCACCTCCTCAACACAGCTTTGAACCACCATACTCACAAGCCACCTACAACCATTCACCTCCATATGACCCTAATCCTTATCCACCACACCAACCACCATATGATAAGAAATAAAAACACAAGGATAGATAAAGGGGTTTTTCCTACTAGACCTCTAAGAAACCTGTTATTAGCAACCTAGGTCACCGGAAGGGGCTCCCTACTAGACCTTCAAAGAACTTGTCTTTGCCAACCTAGATCAGAGGGATGAAAATTGAATCACTCAATCTTCTCCATGCAATCAGCGAAGCAAATCACTCACCTCACTCAATCACACTTGAAACGTGCATAAAGCACTAAGGAAATTTTATTCATCAAAAGTTATCTAAATTGTCTCACCAGAAGGTGTTTAAATAGACCCCAAACAAACTAGCTAAAAGATAAGATAAGATAACTAATTTAAATCAGATTTGATCTTATTGGATTAGATCAGATTTGATTTAAATTTAAAATCTCTAAAAAACTACTAAGCAAATTATAACTAAATCAAATCTTCTAACAAATTCTAACAGAAAAATAAATTAAACTAAAAGCCTAATAAATTCGAAATAAATAATAAATTATGCCTCCCACTGAATTTGAAAAGCATTATTGGGCTTCTTGCTGTCCTGACTTAGCCTATTGGGCCTTATGAGTTGTCGCCCTTTTAGCACCACTGTTTTTGAGACGAACTCTTGGTCTTCTAGATGTCCAAGACCGGCATGGTATGATTCTTCTAGTATTCGGATCTTTAAATATGACGAGATTACCATTTTGTCCCTTAACTCTAAGATGACAAAAATGCCCTCTTGACCACGTATCATTCTCTCCCTCTTCAAAAAGATTCGTCCTCGAATCTTGCATGAGATGCTCTTCGTCCCTCCAAGGAATCCAAATCCAATCTCCAGGTTTAAATACCATGGTTTGATGACTCTTCTCTACCCATTGAATTGTGGCTATGTCCTTCATGTGTGCCAGTTCAATTTTTCCAACCGTACGTTCAGCATCTTGTCCAAAGTGTGCAATTTGTCTTCCTTTCTTTTCATCCATATTAATGCCTCCATAATTGATCAGTGAGTTTACAAAGCCTGAAAACGTTGATATATAAATACTAGGAATTTCATGGTTAGATGTATGAGAAACTAAAGACTCTGTGGATTTCAATGAGACTAATGCACTCTTGTCTAAGCTAGAACTTTCTAGATCTCTCTCACAAGTGTGTTTATTGAACTCAGTTCTTTTTCACTCATTGACTCCTCTCGCTCACTATTCTCATCTTTTCTCTCAAAACTCTCGCTTTCAATCAAACATGGATTCTTTTCACTCAAACACTCAATCTCTTTCTCAATTTCTTTTCTCTCATATTTTTCAAATTGCTCACATCCCAAGGACCCAGTTGAGAAATTCTGCACTGTTGAATCTTCCAAGGATACATCACCCTCTACAGCATACTCAACAAATTCTTCCATCTCTGGCTTTGAAGAAGAATGAAAGATAGGCGTAGGAGAATTCCTCTGGTTATGGTGATCTATCATTTGTTGCACTTGCTCCCAGTCAATGGCCAATTTGACCAAATTGTCCATGGTCGTGTAACGATAACGTTGGACTTCATCTGCAAGTTCTTCACGTAATCCAAACAAAAATTGGTCCTTAAGAACCTCAGGACTCCTTTTAATATTAGCCATGTCCATCAAATATAGAAACTCCTTGTGGTACTCCATCACTGATTGTGAGCCTTGTTGTAACGTAAAAAATTTGCCAAAAAATATATTGTGGTATAATGATGGCACAAACTGCCTCCTCATGATTTTCTTCATCTTCTCCCAGCTACTAATTGGGTGCTTTCCGTACCGTCTTCTAGTCTTCCTAATTCAGTCCACCATATACGGGAAGTATTGGAAAAATTGGTTTGTACCAGTTGAACCTTCTTTTCTTCCAAAAGGATGCAATTTGCAAAAATCGATTCTACCTTCCTTTCCCATCTGAAATACGCTTCAGGATCATCCCTCCCTATGAATGCAGGGATTTGAAACTGAGAACTCATTTTCGCATATAAGCTTCCTTCATCATCACTATCGTAATACTCAATCACTTTTCTTATTATTATTTTTTTTCCAGACACTGACTTAAAGATGGAATAATTGCAAAAACAAAATTAAAAAAAGAATTTTTTTTTGTTTTTTTTTTTGTGTTTGACTCTAACATGAATTTACAGAAATTAAAGAGAAAAAAAAAGAGACTAAACAAGACCCATGGAATGTGTAGATAAATAAGAATTTACCTACGACCTGTAACTGATACCAGATGATAAGGAATAAAAACACAAGGATAGATAAAGGGGTTTTTCCTACTAGACCTCTAAGAAACCTATTCTTAGCAACCTAGGTCACCGGAAGGGGCTCCCTACTAGACCTTCAAAGAACTTGTCCTTGACAACCTAGATCAGAGGGATGAAAATTGAATTACTCAATCTTCTCCATGCAATCAGCGAAGCAAATCACTCACCTCACTCAATCACACTTAAAACGTGCATAAAGCACTAAGGAAATTTTATTCATCAAAAGTTATCTAAATTGTCTCACCAGAAGGTGTTTAAATAGACCCCAAATAAACTAGATAAAAGATAAGATAAGATAACTAATTTAAATCAGATTTGATCTTATTGGATTAGATCAGATTTGATTTAAATTTTAAAATCCTAAAGATAAGATAACTAATTTAAATCAGATTTGATCTTATTGGATTAGATCCGATTTGATTTAAATTTAAAATCTCTAAAATACTACTAAGCAAATTATAACTAAATCAAATCTTCTAACAAATTCTAACAGAAAAATAAATTAAAATAAAAGCCTAATAAATTCGAAATAAATAATAAATTATGCCTCCCACTGAATTTGAAAAGTATTATTGGGCTTCTTGCTATCCTGACTTAGCCTATTGGGCCTTATGAGTTGTCGCCCTTTTAGCACCACTGTTTTTGAGAAGAACTCTTGGTCTTCTAGATGTCCAAGACCGGCATGGTATGATTCTTCTAGTATTTAGATCTTTGAATATGACGAGATTACCATTCTGTCCCTTAACTCTAAGATGATGAAAATGCCCTCTTGACCACGTATCATTCTCTCCCTCTTCAAAAAGATTCGTCCTCAAATCTTGCATGAGATGCTCTTCGTCCCTCCAAGGAATCCAAATCCAATCTCTAGGTTTAAATACCATGGTTTGATGACTCTTCTCTACCCATTGAATTGTGGCTATGTCCTTCATGTGTGCCATTTCAATTTTTCCAACCATACGTTCAGCATCTTGTCCAAAGTGTGCAATTTGTCTTCCTTTCTTTTCATCCATATTAATGCCTTCAAAATTGATCAGTGAGTTTACAAAGCATAAAAAATTTGATATAAAAACACTAGGAATTTCATGGTTAGATGTATGAGAAACTAAAGACTCTGTAGATTTCAATGAGACTAATGCACTCTTGTCTAAGCTAGAACTTTCTAGATCTCTCTCACAAGTGTGTTTATTGAACTCAGTTCTTTTTCGCTCATTGACTCCTCTCGCTCACTATTCTCATCTTTTCTCTCAAAACTCTCGCTTTCAATCAAACATGGATTCTTTTCACTCAAACACTCAATCTCTTTCTCAATTTCTTTTCTCTCATATTTTTCAAATTGCTCACATCCCAAGGACCCAGTTGAGAAATTCTGCACTGTTGAATCTTCCAAGGATACATCACCCTCTACAGCATACTCAACAAATTCTTCCATCTCTGGCTTTGAAGAAGAATGAAAGATAGGCGTAGGAGAATTCCTCTGGTTATGGTGATCTATCATTTGTTGCACTTGCTCCCAGTCAATGGCCAATTTGACCAAATTGTCCATGGTCGTGTAACGATAACGTTGGACTTCATCTGCAAGTTCTTCACGTAATCCAAACAAAAATTGGTCCTTAAGAACCTCAGGACTCCTTTTAATATTAGCCATGTCCATCAAATATAGAAACTCCTTGTGGTACTCCATCACTGATTGTGAGCCTTGTTGTAACGTAAAAAATTTGCCAAAAAATATATTGTGGTATAATGATGGCACAAACTGCCTCCTCATGATTTTCTTCATCTTCTCCCAGCTACTAATTGGGTGCTTTCCGTACCATCTTCTAGTCTTCCTAATTCAGTCCACCATATACGGGAAGTATTGGAAAAATTGGTTTGTACCAGTTGAACCTTCTTTTCTTCCAAAAGGATGCAATTTGCAAAAATCGATTCTACCTTCCTTTCCCATCTGAAATACGCTTCAGGATCATCCCTCCCTATGAATGCAGGGATTTGAAAATGAGAACTCATTTTCGCATATAAGCTTCCTTCATCATCACTATCGTAATACTCAATCACTTTTCTTATTATTATTTTTTTTCCAGACACTGACTTAAAGATGGAATAATTGCAAAAACAAAATTAAAAAAAGAATTTTTTTTTGTTTTTTTTTTTGTGTTTGACTCTAACATGAATTTACAGAAATTAAAGAGAAAAAAAAAGAGACTAAACAAGACCCATGGAATGTGTAGATAAATAAGAATTTACCTACGACCTGTAACTGATACCAGATGATAAGGAATAAAAACACAAGGATAGATAAAGGGGTTTTTCCTACTAGACCTCTAAGAAACCTATTCTTAGCAACCTAGGTCACCGGAAGGGGCTCCCTACTAGACCTTCAAAGAACTTGTCCTTGACAACCTAGATCAGAGGGATGAAAATTGAATCACTCAATCTTCTCCATGCAATCAGCGAAGCAAATCACTCACCTCACTCAATCACACTTAAAATGTGCATAAAGCACTAAGGAAATTTTATTCATCAAAAGTTATCTAAATTGTCTCACTAGAAGGTGTTTAAATAGACCCCAAACAAACTAGCTAAAAGATAAGATAAGATAACTAATTTAAATCAGATTTGATCTTATTGGATTAGATCAGATTTGATTTAAATTTTAAAATCCTAAAGATAAGATAACTAATTTAAATCAGATTTGATCTTATTGGATTAGATCCGATTTGATTTAAATTTAAAATCTCTAAAATACTACTAAGCAAATTATAACTAAATAAAATCTTCTAACAAACTCTAACAGAAAAATAAATTAAAATAAAAGCCTAATAAATTCGAAATAAATAATAAATTATGCCTCCCACTAAATTTGAAAAACATTATTGGGCTTCTTGCTGTCCTGACTTAGCCTATTGGGCCTTATGAGTTGTCGCCCTTTTAGCACCACTGTTTTTGAGAAGAACTCTTGGTCTTCTAGATGTTCAAGACCGGCATGGTATGATTCTTCTAGTATTCAGATCTTTGAATATGACGAGATTACCATTCTGTCCCTTAACTCTAAGATGACAAAAATGCCCTCTTGACCACGTATCACCATATCCTTATCAAGAAGAACCACCTTCCTATTATGAACCCTTTCTCCAAAATAATGAACCCTCTTATCCACCCCAACCTCCATTGGATAACAACGCACTTAGTGCTATTCTTCAAGGGCAAGAAAGGATGAATAAGAGTGTGCTAAATTTCGCGGCCGCCTTAGGCGAGTTAATAAATCAAATAGCTTCTCAACATCTGAACACTCAAAGTACTCCCATGGCTGCATGTGGAGAATCAAAAAAAGAGCGTAGCATGAAGGAGACACTAGAAAATTCGGTGGACAATAAGGAACATGGCTTTGTATTGGAACAAGTGGAGGAAGCCATAATAGTTGCAGAGGAAGGAATGGTTGAAGATTTAGGAGATGCGAAACCTCCATGGGAAAGTCAAGTTATAGAGCCTCCTTCAAGGACGTTTGAAATTAATGCTGAGGAGGGTGTACAACCTCCAAGGCATATCATGGCTAAAGACTTGAAAGAGGTTGATCAAGAGATAGAGACTAAAGAAGCAGAAGCACAGCCTCCTATGCCCTTGGTAAGCAATGAAGAAGAGATTAAATTTGAAGAAAGCTACCAAGGAGAAGAGGTTGATATTGAATAAGCTTGCAAAAAGATGGAAAGTGTCAAGAAAGCATTCACGGGAGTAAAGCCTGCAATTACCTTGCCAAAGTTGTTGAAGATCCCTCCCCCTAAGTTGTCATCAACCTTCACAACATTCAAGTGGGTAAAATTCATATCCCTTAGCTTCCTAATTCCACTTGAATATGGGCTACTGGAGACGGATGGTTAACTTAGAGCTCTTTATAGCTTTAAGAGTAAAAGGGAGATGGTTAGTGGTAGGAGTCATCATGCAAGATTCAATATGATGGAAAGCTCAAAGTTTAAATGCAAAGGTTGGTGTAAAGCTCAACTGAATGGGTCTAGGAAGTTGTTTGGCCGCTTTAGTGAGAATTCAGATTGCCCGCCACCCGGTTGGAACACTAATGATCAACAAGAAGACGGGTGCAAAAGCAAGGTTTGGGACCCCAGAATTCATTCTACCAATCAACACTCTTGGGGCCTTGTCACTTGCTTCAACTTCCTTGAAGGCTTTCTGCGCCTAGTTTGGGATCCAGGAGGCTACTGGAATTCCAAACATTGGTGGAGATTTCTGGATGAATTCAAGCACAAGCCACCATAACAAGAAGCTCACCAAATGTCCAACTTAAGGACTTTAACTAAAAGTGCTAGGTGGGAGACAACCCACCATGGTATGATCGCTCCTTTTCCAATTATTATTTTATTTAGTTTTGTTTATTTTTGAGTTTTATTTTATTTCATTGAACCTGGAATCATGCATAACATTCATATTAACATTGCATTTTGCATTCTGCATTTTTCATGTATAAAAAAAATTCGCACGCGACGCGACAGCGTCGCCGACTCGTCCGCGTCACCAGTGCGTTTGGAAGAAAACAAGATTGAACAGAGAGTCACGCGAAAGCGTGGCTGGAGGCGTGCCTTTGGCACAAATTGATCCACGCGACCGCGTCGCTGACGCGTCCACGTCATGTGGGAAAAATGACTCCGACATGTCTGCATCACCCACGCAAATGCGTGGCCCTGTAAAATCGACGTAAACGGGTGTTTGGCAGCAAGTTGGGCTGGAATGGGACTAGAACCATGCTAGAAGCACAAGCCCTACCACGCGAACGCGTGCCCCACGCGTTCGCATCATTTTTAAAAGAAAGGCCATTCACGCGATCGCGTCAACCATGCGATCGCGTCACCCAGATTTTTGGCAATATTCATTTACAACAGAGAGTTGCGCGAACGCGAGGCTGCACTCGCGCCAATCGCACAAATCAGGCCATGTGATCGCGTGACCCACGCGTCCACGTCACCTGACCTTATTGCGTACCACGTGACCGCGTCACTCACGCGTCCGCGTCACATGCGGCGCACAGCTTATCCAGATCAGTGCCAAAAATCTTGTCTTTTCTTCCCTAATCCTAATTTTTTCTTTTCCCTTCTTATTTCTTTCTTCTTCCTTTCTTACTTTCTTCTTCTTCATCTTTTTAACATCTCATCCTTTTTCACCTCCATTCTATTTTATTTAATTTATTTGCATACTTTCATTCATTACATTTTAATTTTGTGCATATTTTTATTTTCTTTTCTAAATTCATTATTTTTTCTTTGGTGTTGAATTTTCTTAATTCACTGTTGCATCTTCTCTTGAATTATTTTAGGTGCTTAGAGACTTGTTTTATTCTGGTTAGGTAATATTATTTAAATCAATGCCAATCTTTTATACCTGTATTAATTTTGCATTGACATGAATTTACATTACCTCTCCTTACCCACACTCTCCCTCATTGTTGCAAAATTTTGCACTACTGGTATGCCATGTGCTTCTATTATTTTCTCACTTGCATGTTGTAGCTACCATGTAATTGAGACCCTCATTATTTGGCATTAACCAACCCATGTTTTATTTGTTTTTTATCTTTGTTTTGGGTTACTTTTCTTCCCTTTTTTTTTCAGGATGGCCACCAGGAAGAAAACCGGAAGACGTTTACATGGGAGAGACAAACAAGTTCCTGCGCACATTCCTTGATGAGAAAAGCATCAGTTGAAGTAACCCGTCCACTTGCACATCTTAGCATGCACCGAGGACGGTGCAATCTTTAAGTGTGGGGAGGTCGATACCGATCTCCATGAGTTAGTTATTTTTTTCTCAACACCAATATTTTATTTTCTTTGTTAATTGCTGCATTTGCATATTTAATTGCATGTTTGTTTGATTTTATGCATTTAGTTACCACTTGGTTGAAGTAATATTTTCTTTTTCAAGAAATTTTTATAGTATTTCACTAATTTAAATTAAAAAAAAACTTTTCTATTAAAACTTGTTTGAAGTTGTATTTGGAACATAGTTTAAAAAGCTAAGAACACACAACCTGTGAGATTTTGAGCTTATTTATATGGTTACATTATTTAACCATAAATTTTTATTCTTGTGTGTTTTCTTCTCTATGATTGCAATCTTTGCTTTGTTTCAGTCTATATGTCCAATATTTAGTGTATTTACATGCTTGCATATGATTGAGGCCATTACTTGTTATTAGCTCACTTATCCCAAATAAGCCTACCTTTTACATCACCCTTGTTAGCCACCTTGAGCCTTTTATCTCCATTTATTCTGTTCTATAACCACATTACTAGCCTTAAGCAGAAAAACAAAATAAAAATCCCAAGTTGAATCCTTGGTTAGCTTAAGATAGATATTGTGTATAATTTAAGTATGGGGAATTTTATGGGAACATGGGATGATAGAAAAAAAATAGGAATTAAATTGAATAAGTTATTTAAAAATTTGGGAAGCATGCTCATGTGAAATCAAAATAATTAAATTACCATGTGCATTGAAAAAAAATTTATCAAGTAATTAAATAAGGGGATACAAAATAAATAAATAAATAAATAAATAAATAAATAAATAAATAAAAAATATTACCCCAAATGCAAAATAAAAAAAGAATCAATGCACATGGGACAAAATTCAAAAATAAGTTTGATACATGAGCATGTAATACAAAAGTGGGAAAATTTTGGGTAGCTAGGTAAAGAATGTTAAATTATATAAAGTATGTATATGTTAGGTAAAGAATTTTAAATTATATATATATATATCCTTACCTTTACCTCAGCCCCATTACAACCATAAAAAGACCTCATGATGTTTGCATTGGTACATTAAATATTTGTTGATTGGTTAGATGAAGAACAAAGTTTAGAAAGCATGACTAGAGAAGAGTAGAGTGAATTACCTTATACACTTGAGAGATTAGAGTGCATATACACTACCAGTAAGGGTTCAATGCTTGATTCTATGTTCCTTGCTTTCATGAGCTATCTTCTTACAAGTTTACTTGTCTTTTATTGTATAATTTGAATTAGTAAAATTTGATTTATGTTTGTCTTGAAGAGCTTATTTATTTTTAACCAAGTAGGTAGAAACATTTTGCATGTAGTTACATTCATACAGATAGGTTGCATTTCATACATTCTATCATTCCTCTTCACTCTTTTATAGCTTCTCTTGAGCTTAGCATGAGGACATGCTAATGTTTAAGTGTGGGGAGGTTGATAAACCACTATTTTATGGTTTATCTTGTGCTTAATTGAGTGATTTTTATCAACTCTTTACCCACTTATTCATACTATTCGCATGTTTTACGTTTTCCTTCCTGATTTTGTGCTATGATTGAAAACATGCTTCTTCGGCCTTTAAATTACTAACTTTAATCCTCTCTTATTATCATTCGATGCCGTGATATGTGTGTTAAGTGATTTCAGAGATTACAGGGTAGAAATGGCTTAGAGGATGGAAAGGAAGCATGCAAAAGTGGAAGGAATACAAGAAGTTGAAGAAATTGCTAAGCTGTCCAGCCTGACCTCTTCGCATTCAAACAGTCATAACTTGAGCTACAGAGGTTCAAACGACGCGGTTCCAGTTGGAAAGCTAACGTACAGGGCTTCGCAACGATATATAATTTGCTATAGCTTCCCCGATGCCAGGCGATGCAAACGCGTGGATCACGCGGACGCGTGACCTGGAAAAAATGCAATCCACTCAAACGCGTGGACGATGCCTCCGCGTCACTTTGCCGCAACCAGAATGTAACAGAAATCGCTGGGGGCGATTTCTGGGCTGTTTTTGACCCAATTTTCAGCCCAGAAAATACAGATTAGAGGCTTTAAAGTGGGAGAATGCATCCATTCATGGGAAGCCTTCCAATTATTCGCTTTTCATAATTCATAATCTTAGGATTTAGATGTAGTTTTTAGAGAGAGAGGTTCTCTCCTCTCTCTTAGGATTTAGGATTAGGATTCCTCTTAAAGGAATTAGGATTCCTTATTATTTCAACTTTATTATTTCAACTTCCTCTCAGGTTCAATATTCCTTTTACTTTATGTTTCTCTTTTACTTTCAGATACTTCAATGCTTTTCTTTAATTACTTATGTTGCCAAATTGGCTTATGAACTCTTTATGTTTAGATTGATTTTCTCTTATTAATGCAATTGAGGTATTTCGGATTTATGATTCTTATTTAGCCTTTTTATATTCTTGGCTTTAATTGATTAACTGGAGGCTCTTGAGTTATCAAACTTATCGTGATTGATTATTATGTCTGCTAATTGACTGGAATTCCACTAACTCTAGTCTTTCCTTAGGAGTTGGCTAGGACTTGGGAAATCTAACTAATTAGTTCACTTGACTTTCCCTTGCTTTCGTAAAGGTTAACTAAGTGGGATTAACTTCAATTCTTATAAGAATAACTAGGATAGGACTTCCGAATTTTCATACCTTGCCAAGAGTTTATTTTATAGTTATTTATTTATTTTACTTGTCATTTAAACTACTTGTTCCTTACTTTCAAAACCCCCAATTTACAAAACTCATAACCAATAATAAGAACATACCTCCCTGCAATTCCTTGAGAAGGCGACCCGAGGTTTGAACACTTCGGTTATCAATTTTTAAAGGGGTTTGTTACTTGTGACAACCAAAACTTTTGTAAGAAAGGACTTTTGTTGGTTTAGAAGCTATACCTGCAACGAGGATTTATCTGCGAATTTCTAGACCACGCAAAAGTTCTCTCTTCAATGAGGAGGCCCATGCGGAGGAGCCGTTGGCACTGTTGGTAGATCGGTGAACACTTCGGCTATTTTCCTAGTTATGCTTTCCAAGTTATCTTATTTTGCACACTATTGTATATATTGGTTGTTTTGGATATTTTGGATACTTCTATGTTGCATACTTTCTCATTTTGGATGTAGATAGTGTGGATGTTGGATTTCATACTTTAGTTGGGTTTTTCTTTATATAATTATCCTCTTAGCTTGTGGTTGTGATTAGAAAATGATGCCATGGCATTTTGGCCAGTTTCACTGACCTTTTCTTTACTGTTTTTAGGGTAGCTTCATGCATTTCCTTAGAAAATAAGCTGGTTTTGGGTAGAAATTCACTTACATCTTGATTCAAGCATGCATTGTGCAATTTACATGATTTCATGAGGATTTTGCATGAATTTAATGATAAATTGGATGTTGCATTTCCCATGACTTGGACTAGAACTTTGATGCACTTTATTGCTTGATTTCAAGACAAATGAAGCAAAGAAGAACCACATTAGTGGCTACGTTAGTGACACTAACGTTAACACTAGCGTGGAATGGGAGTAACTTGCAAAGTTAATGAGAAAAGTAATTGCCAATAACACTCTCGAAGCCATCATTGCCCACGTTAAGAGTCACGTTAACTAAGTTAACGTGAACTCTAACGTGGAAGAAAGGAAATGGAGCCAACGTTAGTGACACTTAACATTATCACTAACGTTGGACCAAGCTCATAAGTGGCCACGTTAGTCACCACGTTAACTTAGTTAACGTGGCCTCTAACGTTAAGAAGAAAGGGGGGAAGCCAACGTTAGTGACATTCAACATTATCACTAACGTTGGCCAAGTCACATTAAGCCACGTTAACTCCCACGTTAACTTAGTTAACGTGGAAGCTAACGTGAGGAAACAAGGTGGTCGACAACGTTAGTGACACCAAACATTGTCACTAACATTAGAAGGAACCCACACGAGCCCCAATAAGCCACGTTAACTCCCACGTTAACTTTTAACTTAGTTAACGTGAAGAAGGGAGGTGACGCCAACGTTAGTGACACCCAACATTGTCACTAACGTTGGAATGAGCCCACACAAGCCACTATGAGCCACCTTAACTCCCACGTTAACTTAGTTAACGTGGAAGCTAACGTGGATAAGGGAATGTTGAGCCAACATTAGTGACACTCAAGTTTGTCACTAACGTTGGAGATGGCTAGCATGGCCACGTTAGAAGCCACGTTAACCTAGTTAACGTGGACTCTAACATGAGAAATAGGGCCACATTGAAACGTTAGTGACAATATTAAGTGTCACTAACGTTCTCGAAGATTGGCAAGCCTACGTTAAAAGAGCCACATTAACTAAGTTAACGTGGACTCTAACGTAGGGAAGGGGGAGAATTCTCAACGTTATTGGGAAATTTGAGTCCTAATAACGTGTGCGAAGGACAAAGAGGCAATGTTAGTGGCAACGTTTGTGCCACTAACGTTGAGGTTAACGTGGCTCTTACTTGGGTGAGGAACGTTAGTGAAAAAGTTGAATGTCACTAACGTTCTCGAACCCATATTTTCACTGAACGTTAACACCACTAACGTCCTGAACCAAAGTCTCTGCCCACTTCACACTTTCTCTCTGCAAGTAAAGCCAAGCCTAATGAAGAAGAGAACTGCTTCAAACTCAAGATCCAAAGGCCCATACCCAAGATTTGAAGAGCCAACTAGAAGAGTAGAAGAGTAGTATATATAGGAGTAGCTTTGAATTATTTAGAGAGTTGGAAATTATAGGGAGCCACTGGGCATAGAATCAATCTCTGTATTTACTTCCTCTGCACTTCTAGTTTTCATTATGTATTCTCCATCTTTTCATTTTCCAGAGCTATGAACAACTAAACCCCTTTCATTGGGTTAGGGAGCTCTGTTGTAATTTGATGGATCAATACTAGTTTTCATTATTCTTCTTCTATCTTTTCTCTTGATTTTACTTGAAAGCTTTCGATCTTCATCCAATTGGGTAGTTATCTTGGAAAAGAAGCTATTAATACTTGGATCTCTTCTGAACCTTGAAAGAGGAATGAAGAGATCATGCTAGAAATGCTTTCTCATGCTGGACCAAATTGGGTTTGGATGGATATGTGACTATAATCCTCTCAACACTTGATTTGGGAAATGTGATGAGCGGATAATTTATACGCCTTTTGGCACTGTTTTTAGTACGTTTTTAGTAGAATCTGGTTACTTTTAGGGATGTTTTCATTAGTTTTTATGTTAAATTCACATTTCTGGACTTTACTATGAGTTTGTGTGTTTTTCTGTGATTTCATGTATTTTCTGGCTGAAATTGAGGGACTTGAGCAAAAATCAGATTCAGAGGTAGAAGAAGGACTGCTGATGCTGTTGGATTCTGACCTCCCTGCACTCAAAGTGAATTTTCTGGAGCTACAGAACTCAAAATGGCGCGCTTCTAATTGCGTTGGAAAGTAGACATCTAGGGCTTTCCAGAAATGTATAATATTCCATACTTTGGCCGCGTTTAGACGACGTAAAAGGGCGTTGAACGCCAGTTCTACGCTGCTGTCTGGAGTTAAACGCCAGAAACACGTCACAAACCAGAGTTGAACGCCAGAAATATGTTACAACCTGGCGTTCAACTCCAGAAAGAGCCTCTGCACGTGTAACATTCAAGCTCAGCCCAAGCACACACCAAGTGGGCCCCGGAAGTGGATTTATGCATCAATTACTTACTTCTGTAAACCCTAGTAACTAGTTTAGTATAAATAGGACTGTTTACTATTGTATTAGACATCCTGGGACGTTTTGTTCTTAGATCATGGGGGCTGGCCATTCGGCCATGCCTGAACCTTTGACTTATGTATTTTCAAACGGTAGAGTTTCTGCACTCCATAGATTAAGGTGTGGAGCTCTGCTGTTCCTCATGAATTAATGCAAAGTACTATTGTTTTTCTATTCAACTCAACTTATTCCGCTTCTAAGATATTCATTCACACTTCAACATGAATGTGATGAACGTGACAATCATCATCATTCCTTATGAACGTGTGCCTGACAACCACTTCCGTTCTACCTTAGATTGAATGAGTATCTCTTGGATCTCTTAATCAGAATCTTCGTGGTATAAGCTAGATTGATGGCGGCATTCATGAGAGTCCGGAAAGTCTAAACCTTGTCTGTGGTATTCTGAGTAGGACTCTGTGATTGAATGACTGTGACAAACTTCAAACTCGCGAGTGCTGGGCGTAGTGACAGACGCAAAAGGCGGGTGAATCCTATTCCAGTATGATCGAGAACCTCAAATGATTAGCCGTGCTGTGACAGAACATTTGGACCATTTTCACAAGAGGATAGGATGCAGCCATTGACAAGGGTGATGCCTCCAGACGATTAGCCATGCAGTGACAGCGCATCGGACCATTTTCCAGAGAGGATTAAAAGTAGCCATTGACAACGGTGATGTCCTTACATAAAGCCAGCCATGGGAAGGAGTAAGATTGATTGGATGAAGACAGCAGGAAAGCAGAGGTTCAGAGGAACGAATGCATCTCTATGTGCTTATCTGAAATTCTCACCAATGATTTACATAAGTATTTCTATCCTTATTTTATTATATAATTTCGAAAACTCCATAATCATTTATTATCCGCCTGACTGAGATTTACAAGATGACCATAGCTTGCTTCATACCAACAATCTCCGTGGGATCGACCCTTACTCACGTAAGGTTTTATTACTTGGACGACCCAGTGCACTTGCTGGTTAGTTGTATCGAAGTTGTGAATGAAAAAAAATTTATTAAGACGTGCGTACAGAGTTTCTGGCGCCGTTGCCTGAGATCACAATTTCGTGCACCAAGTTTTTGGCGCCGTTGCCGGGGATTGTTCGAGTTTGAACAACTGATGGTTCATCTTGTCTCTCAGATTAGGTAATTTTCTTTTCGTTTTATTTTCAAAAATTTTTCAAAAACCTTTCAAAATTTTCTCATCTGTTTTCGAAAAAAATAAATAAATAAATAAATAATTCTTTTCAAAAATATATTTTTCTTCAGAATTTTTAAGAATAAATTCTAGAGTTTCATGAAGCATGTTGAAGCCTGGCTGGCTGTAAAGCCATGTCTAATTTTTTTGGATAGGGGCTTCCAACCATCAGCATAGAGGCAAGTTAATTGGAATGTCAGCCGTGGCATGTCTGAGTTACATACTAAAGCTTGGCTGGCTATTAAGCCATGCCTAACCCTCGGATTGGAGCTTTAGACTAAGAATACAAGATTCCTGGAATTCATATTAAAAATTTTGGAATCCTTATTTTTCTTTTTCTAAATAATTTTCGAAAAATATAAAATAAAAATACAAAAAAAAATAATAATAAAAAAATCATAAAAATAAAAAATGTTTCATGTTTCTTGTTTGAGTCTTGAGTCAAGTTGAAAGTTTGGTGTAAATTGCATATTCATCTTGCATTTTTCGAAAAATTCATGCATTCATAGTGTTCTTCATGATCTTCAAGTTGTTCTTGGTAAGTCTTCTTGTTTGATCTTGATGTTTTCATGTTTTGTGTCTTTTCTTATTTTTCATATGCATTCTTGCATTCATAGTGTCTATACATGAAAAATTTTTAAGTTTGGTGTCTTGCATGTTTTCTTTGCATTCAAAATTTTTCAAAAATAAGTTCTTGATGTTCATCTTGACATTCAAAGTGTTCTTGGTGTTCATCTTGACATTCATAGCATTCTTGCATGCATTCATTGTTTTGATCCAAAATTTTCATGCATTGAGTCTTTTTCATGTTTTTCCCTCTCATCATTAAAAATTCAAAAATCAAAAAAATATCTTTCCCTTTTTCACTCGTAAATTTCGAAAATTTGAGTTGACTTTTTCAAAACTTTTTAAAATCTACTTGTTTTTATGAGTCAAATCAAATTTTTAATTTAAAAATCTTATCTTTTTCAAAATCTTTTTCAAAAATCAAATCTTTTTCATTTTTCTTATTTATTTTCGAAAATTTTAAAAATATTTTTCAAAAATATTTTTCTTATCTTTATCTCCTAATTTTCGAAAATAACATCATCAATTAATGTTTTGATTCAAAAATTTCAAGTTTGTTACTTGCTTGTTAAGAAAGATTCAAACTTTGAGTTCTAGAATCATATCTTGTGATTTCTTGTAAATCAAGTCATTAATTGTGATTTTAAAAATTAAATCTTTTTCAAAACTAATTTCAATCATATCTTTTCAAAAATATCTCTTTATCTTATCTTTTTCAAAATTTGATTTTAAAATATCCTTTCTAACTTCTTATCTTCTTATCTTTTCAAAATTGATTTTCAAATTTGTTTCAACTAACTAACGAACTTTTTGTTTGTTTCTTATCTTTTTCAAAACTACCTAACTAACTCCCTCTCTCTCTAATTTTCGAAAATATCTTCCCTCTTTTTCAAAATTTCTTTTTAATTAACTAATTATTTTAATTTTTTATTTTAATTCTCGAAAATTACTAACCTTTTTCAAAAACTATTTTTGAAAATCACTAACTCTTTTTCAAAAATTATTTTCGAAAATTCTCTCTCTCTCTTATCTCCTTCTATTTATTTATTCATCTACTAACACTTCATCTCACCCAAATTCAAACCCCCTCTTCCATCTGTGTTCGAATTTTTTCTTCTTCTTTTCTTCTACTCACACAGGGACCTCTATACTGTGGTAAAAAGGACCCCTATTATTATTATTTTTCTGTCCTTCTTTTTCATATGAGCAGGAGCAAGGACAAGAACATTCTTGTTGAAGCAGATCTAGAACCTGGAAGGACTCTGAAGAGGAAACTAAGAGAAGCTAAATTACAACAATCCAGCAAGCACCTTTCAGAAATTTTCGAACAAGAAGAGGAGATGGCAGCCGAAAATAATAATAATGCAAGGAGGATGCTCGGTGACTTTACTGCACCTAATTCCAATTTACATGGAAGAAGCATCTCCATTCCTGCCATTGGAGCAAACAATTTTGAGCTGAAATCTCAATTAGTTTCTCTGATGCAGCAGAACTGCAAGTTTCATGGACTTCCATCTGAAGATCCTTTTCAGTTCTTAACTGAATTCTTGCAGATCTATGATACTGTTAAGACCAATGGAGTAAATCCTGAAGTCTACAGGCTCATGCTTTTCCCTTTTGCTGTAAGAGATAGAGCTAGAGTATGGTTGGACTCTCAACCTAAGGATAGCCTGAACTCTTGGGATAAGCTGGTCAAGGCTTTCTTAGCCAAGTTCTTTCCTCCTCAAAAGCTGAGTAAGCTTAGAGTGGATGTTCAGACCTTCAAACAGAAAGAAGGTGAATCCCTCTATGAAGCTTGGGAGAGATACAAAGGATTGACCAAAAATTGTCCTTCTAACATGTTTTCAGAATGGACCATCCTGGATATATTCTATGATGGTCTATCTGAATTGGCTAAAATGTCATTGGATACTTCTACAGGTGGATCCATACACTTAAAGAAAATGCCTGCAGAAGCTCAAGAACTCATTGACATGGTTGCTAATAACCAGTTCATGTACACTTCTGAGAGGAATCCTGTGAGTAATGGGACGCCTATGAAGAAGGGAGTTCTTGAAATTGATACTCTGAATGCCATATTAGCTCAGAATAAAATATTGACTCAGCAAGTCAATATGATTTCTCAGAGTCTGAATGGAATGCAAGCTGCATCCAACAATACTCAAGAGGCATCTTCTGAAGAAGAAGCTTATGATCCTGAAAACCCTGCAATAGTAGAGGTGAATTACATGGGTGAACCTTATGGAAACACCTATAACCCCTCATGGAGAAATCACCCAAATCTCTCATGGAAGGATCAACAAAAGCCTCAACAAGGCTTTAATAATGGTGGAAGAAATAGGTTTAACAATAGTAAACTTTTTCCATCATCCACTCAGCAACAGACAGAGAACTCTGAACAAAATACCTCTAATTTAGCAAACTTAGTCTCTGATCTATCTAAGGCCACTGTAAGTTTCATGAATGAAACAAGGTCCTCCATCAGAAATTTGGAGGCACAAGTGGGCCAGCTCAGTAAAAGGATCACTGAAATCCCTCCTAGTACTCTCCCAAGGAATACAGAAGAAAATCCAAAAGGAGAGTACAAGGCCATTGACATAGTCAACACGGCCGAACCTGGAGAGGAAAGGGAAGACGTAAATCCCAGTGAGGAAGACCTCCTGGGACGTCCGGTGATCAATAAGGAGTTTCCCTTTGAGGAACCAAAGGAATATGAGACTCATCTAGAGACCATAGAGATTCCATTGAACCACCTTATGCCCTTCATGAGCTCTGATGAGTATTCATCTTCTGAAGAGAATGAGGATGTTACTAAGGAGCAAGTTACCAAGTACCTTGGTGCAATCATGAAGCTGAATGCCAAATTATTTGGTATTGAGACTTGGGAAGATGAACCTCCTTTGTTCACCAATGAACTAAGTGATCTGGATCAACTGACATTGCCTCAGAAGAAACAGGATCCTGAAAAGTTCGTAATACCTTGTACCATAGGCAACATGATCTTTGAAAAGGCTCTGTGTGACCTTGGTTTAGGGATAAACCTCATGCCCCTCTCTGTAATAGAGAAACTGGGAATCTTTGGGGGTGCAAGCTACTAAAATCTCATTAGAGATGGCAGACAATTCAAGAAAACAGGCTTATGGACAAGTAGAGGACGTATTAGTAAATGTCGAAGGCCTTTACATCCCTGCTGATTTCATAGTCCTAGATACTAGGAAGGATGAAGATGAATTCATCATCCTTGGAAGACCCTTCTTAGCCACAGCAAGAGCTGTGATTGATGTTGACAGAGGTGAATTAGTCCTTCAATTGAATGGGGACTCCCTTGTGTTTACAACTCAAGGTTATCCTTCTGTAAACATGGAAAAGAGGCACAGTAAGCTTCTCTCAAAACAGAGTCAACCAGAGCCCCCACAGTCAAACTCTAAGTTTGGTGTTGGGAGGCCACAACCAAACTCTAAGTTTGATGTTGGGAAGTCTCAACAAAGCTCTGAACATCTGTGAGGCTCCATGAGAGCCCACTGTTAAGTTATTGACATTAAAGAAGTGCTTGTTGGGAGGCAACCCATTTTTTATTTATCTAATTTTATTTTTCTTGTTCTTTCATGTTTTATTAGGTTCATGATCATGTGGAGTCACAAAATAAATATAAAAATTGAAAACGGAATCAAAAACAGTAGTAGAAAAATCACACCCTAGAGGAAGACCTTAAACGCCTGTAAGAAGCATCTGGCTGGCGTTCAACGCCAGAACAGAGCATGGTTCTGGCGCTGAACGCCCAAAATGGGCAGCATCTGGGCGTTTGAATGCCAGAATTGTACCCTGGAGAAGAGCTGGCGCTGAATGCCCAGAACAAGCACCAATCTGGCGCTGAACGCCCAGAGTTGTGTGCAAGGGCATTTTGCATGCCTAATTTGGTGCAAGGCTGTAAATCCTTGAACACCTCAGGATCTATGGACCCCACAGGATCACCTCAGGATCTGTGGACCCCAAAGGATCCCCACCTACCTCCACTCACTTCTTCTCACCCCTCTTTCACACAATCCCATAAACACTCTCCAAAACTCTTCACCAATCACCTCAATCTCTCTTCCCCATCACCACTTCACCACTCACATCCATCCACTCTTTCCCATAAACCTAACTCATAAACTCCACCTACCTTCAAAATTCAAAATCAATTTTCCACCCAAACCCACCCTATATGGCCGAAATTAACCCCCCTTCCTTCCCTATATATAGCCCTCCATTCTTCTTCATTTTCACACAACACAACCCTCTCTTCCCCTTCTTGGCCGAATACACCTCTCCCACCTCTCCTCCATATTTTCTTCTTCTTCTTCATCTATTCTCCCTTCTCTTGCTCGAGGGCGAGCAATATTCTAAGTTTGGTGTGGTAAAAGCATAAGCTTTTTGTTTTTCCATTACCATTGATGGCACCTATGACCAGAGAATCCTCTAGAAAAGGGAAAGGGAAGACAAAAGCTTCCACCTCCGAGTCATGGAAGATGGAAAGATTCATCTCCAAAGCTCATCAAGACCACTTCTATGATGTTGTGGCCAAGAAGAAGGTGATCCCTGAGGTCCCTTTCAAGCTCAAGAAGAATGAGTATCCGGAGATCCGACATGAAATACAAAGAAGAGGTTGGGAAGTTCTAACAAACCCCATCCAACAAGTCGGCATCCTAATGGTTCAAGAGTTCTATGCCAATGCATGGATCACTAGGAACCATGATCAAAGTAAGAACCCAAACCCAAAGAATTATATTACAATGGTTCGGGGGAAATACTTAGATTTTAGTCCGGAAAATGTGAGGTTGGCGTTTAACTTGCCTATGATGCAAGGAGATGCACGCCCCTACACTAGAAGGGTCAACTTTAATCAAAGGTTGGACCAAGTCCTCATGGACATATGTGTGGAAGGAGCTCAATGGAAGATTGACTCCAAAGGCAAGCCAGTTCAACTAAGAAGACTGGACCTCAAGCCTGTGGCTAGAGGATGG
The DNA here is from genome assembly GCF_059453495.1 of Arachis ipaensis. Taxonomy (NCBI): domain Eukaryota; kingdom Viridiplantae; phylum Streptophyta; class Magnoliopsida; order Fabales; family Fabaceae; genus Arachis; species Arachis ipaensis. The sequence goes on along the minus strand of NC_142438.1, from coordinate 87,442,517 downwards.
TTGGAGTTCATCCAACGCTCCATCATCCCCACTAGCAACCGATCTGAAGTTACTGTGGATTGGGCCATCATGATTCATAGCATCATGATTGGAGAGGAAGTAGAAGTTCATGAAGTCATCTCCCTTGAATTCTACAAAATAGCTGAAAAGCCTTTTCCTGGGGCAAGGCTAGCTTTTCCTCATCTTATTTGCCATCTATGTTACTCAGCTGGAGCTTTCATAGAAGGAGACATTCCCATTGAGGAAGAGAAGCCCATCACTAAGAAAAGGATGGAGCAAGCAAGAGAGCCCATTCATGGATCTCAAGAGACGCATAAAGCTCATCACCATGAGATCCCGGAGATGCCTCAAATGCATTTTCCTCCAGAAAACTATTGGGAGCAAATCAACAGCTCCCTAGGAGAATTAAGTTCCAACATGGGACAACTAAGGGTGGAACATCAAGAGCACCCCATCATCCTTCATGAAATAAGAGAAGATCAAAGAGCAATGAGGGAGGAGCAACAAAGACAAGGAAGAGACATAGAAGAGCTCAAGGACATCATTGGTTCCTCAAGAAGGAAACGCCACCATCACTAAGGTGGACTCATTCCTTGTTCTTACATTCTCTGTTTTTCGTTTTCTTAATGTTGAGTGCTTATCCATGTTTGTGTCTTCATTACATGATCATTAGTATTTAGTAACTTTGTCTTAAAGTTATGAATGTCCTATGAATCCATCACCTCTCTTAAAAGAAAACTGTTTTAATTCAAAAGAACAAGAAGTACATGAGTTTCGAATTTATCCTTGAACTTATTTTAATTATATTGATGTGGTGACAATACTTTTTGTTTTCTGAATGAATGCTTGAACAGTGTACATATCTTTTGAAGTTATTGTTTTAGAATGTTAAATATGTTGGCTCTTGAAAGAATGATGATAAGGAGACATGTTATTTGATAATCTGAAAAATCATAAAAATGATTCTTGAAGCAAGAAAAAGTAGCAAAGAACAAAGCTTGCAGAAAAAAAAAATAGGCGAAAAAAAAAGAGAAAAAGCAAGCAGAAAAAGCCAAAAGCTCTTAAAACTAAGAGGCAAGAGCAAAAAGCCAATAACCCTTAAAACCAAAAGGCAAGGGTAAATAAAAAGCATCCCAAGGCTTTGAGCATCAGTTGATAGGAGGGCCTAAAGGAATAAAATCCTGGCCTAAGTGGCTAAACCAAGCTGTCCCTAACCATGTGCTTGTGGTGTGAAGGTGTCAAGTGAAAACTTGAGACTGAGCGGTTAAAGTCAAGGTCCAAAGCAAAAGAAGAGTGTGCTTTAGAACACTGGACACCTCTAATAGGGGAATTTAGCAAAGCCGAGTCACAATCTGAAAAGGTTCACCCAATTATGTGTCTGTGGCATTTATGTATCCGGTGGTAATACTGGAAAACAAAGTGCTTAGGGCCACGGCCAAGACTCATAAAATAGCTGTGTTCAAGAATCATCATACTGAACTAGGAGAATCAATAACACTATCTGAACTCTGAGTTCCTATAGATGCCAATCATTCTGAACTTCAATGGATAAAGTGAGATGCCAAAACTATTCAAGAGGCAAAAAGTTACAAGTCCCGCTCACTTAATTGGAGCTATGTTTCATTGATAGTTTGGAATTTATAGTATATTTTCTTCTTTTTATCCTATTTGATTTTCAGTTGCTTGGGTACAAGCAACAATTTAAGTTTGGTGTTGTGATGAGCGGATAATTTATACGCTTTTTGGCACTATTTTTAGTATGTTTTTAGTAGAATCTGGTTACTTTTAGGGATGTTTTCATTAGTTTTTATGTTAAATTCACATTTCTGGACTTTACTATGAGTTTGTGTGTTTTTCTGTGATTTCAGGTATTTTCTGGCTGAAATTGAGGGACTTGAGCAAAAATCAGATTCAGAGGTAGAAGAAGGACTGCTAATGCTGTTGGATTCTGACCTCTCTAAACTCAAAGTGGATTTTCTGGAGCTACAGAACTCAAAATGGCGCGCTTCCAATTGCGTTAGAAAGTAGACATCCAGGGCTTGCCAGCAATGTATAATAGTTCATACTTTGGCCGAGTTTAGATGACGTAAAAGGATGCTAAACGCCAGTTCTAAGCTGTTGTCTGGAGTTAAACGCCAGAAACACGTCACAAACCAGAGTTGAACGCCAGAAATACGTTACAACCTGGCGTTCAACTCCAGAAAGAGCCTCTGCACGTGTAACATTCAATCTCAGCCCAAGCACACACCAAGTGGGCCCCGGAAGTGGATTTATGCATCAATTACTTACTTCTGTAAACCCTAGTAACTAGTTTAGTATAAATAGGACTGTTTACTATTGTATTAGACATCCTGGGACATTTTGTTCTTAGATCATGGGGGTTGGCCATTCGGCCATGCCTGAACCTTTCACTTATGTATTTTCAAACGGTAGAGTTTCTGCACTCCATAGATTAAGGTGTGGAGCTCTACTGTTCCTCATGAATTAATGCAAAGTACTACTGTTTTCTATTCAACTCAACTTATTCCGCTTCTAAAATATTCATTCGCACTTCAACATGAATGTGATGAACGTGACAATCATCATCATTCCTTATGAACGTGTGCCTGACAACCACTTCCATTCTACCTTAGATTGAATGAGTATCTCTTGGATCTCTTAATCAGAATCTTCGTGGTATAAGCTAGATTGATGGCGGCATTCATGAGAGTCCAGAAAGTCTAAACCTTGTCTGTGGTATTCCGAGTAGGACTCTTTGATTGAATGACTGTGACGAACTTCAAACTCGTGAGTGCTGGGCGTAGTGACAGACGCAAAAAGAGGGTGAATCCTATTCCAGTATGATCGAGAACCTCAGATGACTAGCCGTGCTGTGACAGAGCATTTGGACCATTTTCACAAGAGGATAGGATGCAGCCATTGACAAGGGTGATGCCTCCAGACGATTAGCCATGCAGTGACAGCGCATCGGACCATTTTCCAGAGAGGATTAAAAGTAGCCATTGACAACGGTGATGTCCTTACATAAAGCCAGCCATGGAAAGGAGTAAGATTGATTGGATGAAGACAGCAGGAAAGTAGAGGTTCAGAGGAACGAATGCATCTCTATGCGCTTATCTGAAATTCTCACCAATGATTTACATAAGTATTTCTATCCTTATTTTATTATATAATTTCGAAAACTCCATAATCAATTATTATCCGCCTGACTGAGATTTACAAGATGACCACAGCTTTCTTCATACCAACAATCTCCGTGGGATCGACCCTTACTCACATAAGGTTTTATTACTTGGACGACCCAGTGCACTTGCTGGTTAGTTGTATCGAAGTTGTGAATGAAAAATAATTTATTGAGACATGCGTACAGAGTTTCTGGCGCCGTTGCCTGAAATCATAATTTCGTGCACCAAAATGCATGTGGTATAATTAGTGACCATACTTCATCTCTTCTCATGAGCAATTGACCAAGGAATTGGCTATTGATCAAGATTTGAGAGATTGAATTACAAGAAATTGTAATTCAATCACTTAAGATTGCCAAGGAGATCAATGAGTGCATTGATTGAGGAAGAGATGAAAATGAAATTGGTCCAGAGAATGCAACATCTCCTAAGCCCAATGAACTCCCCATTTCTGATCTTACCCATTCTCTTTAATTTCTATCATTTACTTTTATGAGCAATCCCCCATTCCCATTTACAATTCTGCAATTTACTTTCAGTCATTTACATTCAGCTTTTATTTCTAGCATTTACTTTTCTGTTATTTACTTTCCCACCATTTAATTTTCTGCAATTCTCAACTCAAATTCTGATTCTCTCAACTAGAACATTCCTCTAATTAAAGTTGCTTGATCAATCAATCCTTGTGGGATTCGACCTCACTCTATTGTGAGTTTTTACTTGACGACAAATTCGGTACACTTGCCGAAGGAAATTTGTTGCGAGACAAGTTTTCCATGCATCAAGTTTATGGCGCCGTTGCCGGGGATTGATTGTACATCAACAATGATTAAATTGGAGGATAACTAGATTGAGCATTTTATTTTTGTTTGATTTAATTTTCTGTTTGAGTCATTTACTTTCTGTTTTAGTTAATTTCTTCCCTTCCCCCTACTTTTTCTTTGTTATTTACCATTCATTTCACTAACCCACTAACTGTTTGATATATTGCATCACTCACACTAATAGTAATTCTGACAGATATACTTTCTGCACCTATTCTCTTTGCTTGTACTTGTTGGTTGTATGACAGGGAGAAGAAGCAGGGCTTCAACTTCCTTTGATTCTGAACCTGAGAGAACCTTCCTTAGACTAAGGAGGGAGGCAAGAGAAAAACGTGTAGTTGGTGCTGAAGAAGAAGAGGAACACCTTGAGGAATACTTTGAACCAAACATGGAAGAAAACATGGAAAACCATCGTGAAGAAGAAGCTCACAACCATGGCGGAGGAGGACGAGCAAATCATGCTGGGGAGGATAGAAGAGTTTTAGGCTCTTACATCAATCCAAACTCAGGAAATTGTGGAAGTAGCATTCAAAAGCCAACCATCCATGCCAACAATTTTGAACTGAAGCCACAGCTCATCACCCTTGTTCAGAACAACTGTTCGTTCGGAGGGAGTGTCCAAGAAGACCCCAATCAACATTTAACCACCTTCCTGAGAATATGTGACACAGTAAAGTCTAATGGTGTTCATCCTGACGCCTATAGACTGCTTTTATTTCCATTCTCACTCAAGGATAAGGCAGCCAAGTGGCTGGAGTCTTTCCCAAAGGAGAGCTTGACAACTTGGGAAGATGTGGTGAACAAATGCTTAGCAAGATTTTACCCCCTCAACAAATCAATAGGCTGAGAGCTGAGGTCCAAACTTTCAGGCAACAAGATGGTGAGACTCTATATGAAGCATGGGAGAGGTTTAAAGACCTGACAAGGAGGTGTCCACCAGATATATTCAATGAATGGGTGCAACTGCACATTTTCTATGAAGGGCTCTCTTATGAGTCAAAGAAGGCCGTAGACCATTCATCCGGAGGATCTTTGAACCAGAAGAAGACCATTGAGGAGGCCATAGATGTCATTGAAACTGTAGCAGAGAATGACTACTTCTATGCTTCCGAAAGAGGGAACACAAGAGGAGTAATGGAGCTAACCAATGTAGATGCTCTGCTGGCCCAAAACAAGCTCATTACCCAGCAGCTGGCTGACCTCACCAAGAAGATGGAGAGGAACAAAGTAGCAGTAATCTCCACTTCATCAACAACCCAAGAAGGAGTGAATGAAGACCTACAACCCTGGATGGAGGAATCACCCAAACATTGGGTGGGGAAATCAACAAGACCAAAGCCTTGATCAAAGACGCCCAAATCAAAACAATGCAGCCCACCAACACTTTACATCTAGACCATATTAGCACCCCCATAACAACACCTTCCCACATTCATATCTAGGCCAAAATAACCCTCCTCAGCCTAACCTATCATCATTTGATGAAAGACTCTCAAGGATTGAGAATCTACTTGAAGGCATAGGCAAAGAGATTCAAGACAACAAGATATTCAAGGAGGAAGTGTGAACCAACTTTAAAAACCAGGGAGACACAATCAAGAGGCTGGAATCCCAAGTGGGGTATCTCTCTGAGCAAATTCCCAAACCCACAGATGGATTCCCAGGTGACACAGAGAAGAATCCGAGAGGTGAAACAAAGAAAGTAAGATGGAAAGATTGCAAGATGGTCACTATAAGTGATAAGGAGACTGAGGACAAGCCAAGCAAGCTGTCAGAACAACCTGAAGATACCTCAGTAGAGAAGAAGGAAAAAGATCATCAAGAACCAGAAATCTCACAACAGGAGCTGCTGAGACTATATGCACCTTTTCCCCAACTGCTCAATGGTGCTGTGGAGAAGAGAATATACTCAAGGTTTCTAGATTTATTTGCATATCTGCATGTCAACATACCATTCATCAAGACTATTCAACAAATGCCTGCATACATCAAGTATATGAAGGAGTTGCTTCTCAGGAAAAGCTCACTCTAGGGAGGCCAAACTATAGTGATGAACAAGGAGTGCAGTGCCCTCATTCAACCGCAGTTGCCTACAAAAAGAAAAGATCCAGGGAGTTTTCATGTCCCCTGTGCCATAGGGGAAACAATGTTTGATAGAGCACTCTGCGATTTGGGAGCAAGCATCAACTTAATGCCCTTATTCCTGGTGAAGAGGCTGCAGATCAATGAGATATTGCCCACAGATGTAGTCATCAGGCTGGCTGACAAAACTCAAAAACAGGCAATAGGGGTGGTGGAAAACATGTTGTTAAAGGTTGGGAAATACTTTCTTCCCACAGACTTTGTCATCTTGGATATGGAAGAGAGTCACACTCACCCAATCATATTGGGAAGACCATTCCTAGCTACAGCCAGAGCACTCATAGATGTGGAGTGAGGGGAGCTAATATTGAGGATCCATGATGAACGACTCAGCTCTAATGTCTTCAAACTCTCGCAAGAAGCAGACCAAGAAAACAAATAACCAAGCAAAGATCATAATGAGATGCTGACAAAGGAAGCAAGCACTGAAGCACAACCAGCCCATCTGGGAAAGCCCTGGGTTGATGAACAAAGAAATAAGCAGTTGTCACAACTCAAGGAAAAGCTGGAGGAACCTAAACCACCAGAGACAAGTGAAGACAACAACAAAATTCCCTTAGAAGAAGAAGTCACCAAGAGCAAGGCAACATCAAAAGGGACAAAGAAGAAGGTACCAAGGGGGTGGAGGAACAAGAAGATCCCTACAGAAGACTTCTCTCCAGGAGATAAAGTGATCTCAGCTTACTTCCTAGATATCCCCCCTAATCTCCCCACTGTACCATCTCAGTTACCTAAAGTCTTCACTATCAACAGAGTTCTCTCCTTGGAACATGTAGAGATCATTGATACAACCAATGGATATAAGTCCAAGGTAAGAGGGGAGGACTTGAAGCATTATCAACCTCCCTGATGAAGGAGAAACGTCAAGCTAGTGACGCTAAAGAAGCGCTTCATGGGAGGCAACCCATGTTTTATTAGCTTTTACTATCTTGAATAAGTCAATATTCATGAATTCCAACCCAAACTTGACAAACACTTGGTGAAATCCTTATATTGCAGTATATAGTGAAGAACAAGTTTGGTGTTTAAAGCGTGCCAAGAAAGCATGAATGCAACTGAGAGCATGCTAGTCTTGGAGCTTTGAACAGAACTTTTCATTACAGTGCTCCAAACTAAGTTTGGTGTCACCCTATGGTGCTACCAATGTGCATATAAGAATACACAGTTAGTTAGTTAGTTGGAGTTCATGAATAAACAAAATCTTTTCTTCTTTTTATTAGTTTAGCCGTAAAGTTTAAATACTTTTTAGGATATTAATTTTTCTTATTTTATAGGGAAAAGGAGAGGAGCATTGAAGGAGATTGATTGGACAATTGAATGAGAAGGGCTCGGCCACTTCATGAAGAGGGACTACACACTTGTCTCAAGAAGGAATGCATTGGAAAATGTTGCCATGCAACATTGAAGAAAGGAGACTCTTGAAGACTGAATCAATATCTCTCATAAAATGATGATCCTTGTCCTTTCCCCATGCACAACCCCAACCGTCCATCAAGCAACCATTCCATCAATCCACACCATCCATTCACTCACAATCTCCCTATATAAGTGAGTCCTAGTACATGCTTACCCCTCACACTCAAATTCCCACTCTCCACACTTCACACTTTCGGCGTCCAAAACCTCTTCATCACATCTCATCCTAACCAACCAAATTCTTCATTCCTCCTTACCTTCAAATCCCCTCACACAGCAACTCAAATTCATGGCATCATCAAGCTCCAAGAGGCAAAAAATGAAGGAACCAATGGAGAGCATTCCTTTCGATGAGAAGAGATTCAAAACTGCCTTCCATGAACGAGAATTTGAGCGGATCAAGCTTAAAAGGATATTGCCCGAGTTAACCTTTCAATTCAATGAAGACGAATGCCCATAGATTCGGGAGAAAATTGAAAAAAGAGGGTGGCAAAGGCTCACTAATCCAGAGGAGAAGATCAATGGAAACCTCATCAAAGAGTTGTACACAAATATGGTGAGAGAAGACAAAACCAGGGCCCCAACCTTCAAAAGTTATGTAAGAGGAAAGGAGGTGGACTTCAGCCCAAATGCTATAACAAGAGCTCTTCACCTGAAATCACCACATTTTGATGAGCCCAGTTATCATGCAAGGATAAGTAAAAGCCAAGACAATGATGAGCTCACTGAGATCGTGACTGATATCTGTGTTATAGCAGCTGACTGGGAGAGGTATGGAGATGGGAGACCCCGGTTCATCAAAAGGGGAGACCTTAGCCCGGAAGCCAAGGGGTGGTTTGAACTCGTGAGGAGGTCTATCCTCCCGGCTGCAAATAATTCAGAGGTTAATATTAATCGAGCAACTATGGTACATTGCCTAGTACAAGGTAGAGAAATCAATGTGCATGAACTTATAGCTGAAGGAATTCAAGATTCAGCTAAGAAGCTTGAATCAGGTGCCAGACTTTGGTACCCCAGCACCATTTTCAGATTATGCAAAAAGGCCAAGGTGGTCTTTGAGGATAGCAATCCAGACTGGGTGAACCCTGGGAGGCTAATGACAACCCAGCGTATGGCCTATACTACACCTGCTCAGCAACAAAGAAGGCCACGAATAGGGAAACTAAAAGCAAAAGAAGGAGCTCACCAAGAGGAGTCTCATCAGGAAGAATATCAACAAGAAAAGCATCCTTACCCAGCCGACTTGAATATGAATCACCTTCTAAAAGCCATTGAAGATTTGGGGATGAGACATATGGAAGGACAAGAGCAAATACTAAACCTTCAATCCAACTGGATGAGCCAACAAGAAGAGTGGCAGAAATAACAAATGGGGCAGCAACAGGAACAATACTCCCAGCTCACTCAAGCCATCCACCAAGTTACTGAGAGGCAAGAACGTCAAGATAAGCATTTACAGGAACTCAATCAGCGGCAAATAGCTCAGATGAAAGCATTCAATGAGTTCACTGTACTTAATGAAGGACGGCAACTACATAGGGAAGAGTTCAACGTAAACACTCAAGCCAAGTTGAACTACATGTCTAGTAATATGCATCATCTACACTATGCCATCCCTACATATGATGAGGTCCAAAAAGATTTTGTAGAACAAGAAGAGAGGAAGGTGAAACAGCAGAAGGAAACACTTAAGAAGAAGATGGAAGATGGTGGTTTCTAGAAGAAGCTGATTGGAAAAAGCAAAGGAAATGGGAGTACAAGCAATCAAGAGGGACACAAGGAGGACAAGCAAGGAGGAGAGCATGGGCAACCACATGAGTAAAAGGTGGTGGAGTTCCTCCTTTGGTCCATCTTTCTCTATGCTTTAAATAAGGAAGATCTTGTATGAAATAAAACTTGCTTCCATGTTAGTTTAAACAATTTTAAATTCTGTCTTTTAAGTTTTTGTTGAAAAGGTCTATGTTTGCTGGTCTTTATGTCACTGCACTCTTACTTTGCTTATTTGTATGCTTGTCCCTTTGATTCAAATGAAAAGAGAATGAGTGTTTTTAAAGACCAGAGAGGAGTTCATACTATGGAGTAAGTTCATGAGTTTATGGTATAGTCATAAGTTAGCTAAGTTGGTTCAACCATAAGGTGGGAGGACAACTATCTGTCATGAATACTATGCTTGAGACACACCCCATGAGACTAGCTAAATAAGAAGATCCTAATAAGAAAAAGGGAAAGAACAATAAAGGTTGAAAAATAAAAGAAAAAGAGTAAGCAATAAGGCTAGGCACCTATGGTTTTAATCTTGAGGCATGTGTTTGTGGTGCTCCTGTGTGAGGGATCTACTTGGATGAATAAGCTCTTAGGGGTGCCTTATCACTTGGTAACTTGGGTTAACTAACTCGGGATTATCAGCTGAAAGTCCACTATCAAGAGTAACCCTCAATACAGAGCATTTAGTAACCCAAAGAGGTGCTGGAATAAATAAACTATGTGCCTGTGGTGTGTATGTATGGGGGAGAGACTTGAGCAAGTAAGTCCTTAGGGGTACTTCAACACCTAGCACCTTGAACCAACTGGTTCGGGAGTGTTGACTGAAAGCTTATTTTAAAGAGTTGCCCCCTTACAGAGCACTTAGCTTAAGAACAAAAATAAGCCCTGAAATGACAACAAAAGGATCAATGAATAAAAGTCTCATGGGATGCAATCACAGTGAGTATTCTAGAACATGATAAAGGTCTGAAAGCCAAGAATGAACCTAAGTTGCTATGCATGAAACCACCATAAAACCAGGGACATGACTTCCACAAGAATGACTCATTTCTCTTGGCATTCCATTCATCATTCTCTTGCTCCAGTACTTGCTTAGGGACAAGCAAGCTTTAAGTTTGGTGTTGTGATGCCAGGGTATTTTGGCCAGTTTTACTAACCTTTTCTTTACTGTTTTTAGGGTAGCTTCATGCATTTCCTTAGGAAATAAGCTGGTTTTGGGTAGATATTCACTTACATCTTGATTCAAGCATGCATTGTGCAATTTACATGATTTCATGAGGATTTTGCATGAATTTAATGATAAAATGGATGTTGCATTTCCCATGACTTGGACTAGAACTTTGATGCACTTTATTGCTTGATTTCAGGACAAATGAAGCAAAGAAGAACCACATTAGTGGCTACGTTAGTGACACTAACGTTAACACTAGCGTGGAATGGGAGTAACTTGCAAAGTTAATGAGAAAAGTAATTGCCAATAACGCTCTCGAAGCCATCATTGCCCACGTTAAGAGTCACGTTAACTAAGTTAACGTGAACTCTAACGTGGAAGAAAGAAAATGGAGCCAACGTTAGTGACACTTAACATTATCACTAACATTGGACCAAGCTCATAAGTGGCCACGTTAGTCACCACGTTAACTTAGTTAACGTGGCCTCTAACGTTAAGAAGAAAGGGGGGAAGCCAACGTTAGTGACATTCAACATTATCACTAACGTTGGCTAAGTCACATTAAGCCACGTTAACTCCCACATTAACTTAGTTAATGTGGAAGCTAACGTGAGGAAACAAGGTGGTCGACAACGTTAGTGACACCAAACATTGTCACTAATGTTAGAAGGAACCCACACAAGCCCCAATAAGCCATGTTAACTCCCACGTTAACTTAGTTAACGTGGAAGTTAACGTGAAGAAGGGAGGTGACGCCAACGTTAGTGACACCCAACATTGTCACTAACGTTGGAATGAGCCCACACAAGCCGCTATGAGCCACGTTAACTCCCATGTTAACTTAGTTAACGTGGAAGCTAACGTGGATAAGGGAATGTTGAGCCAACGTTAGTGACACTCAACTTTGTCACTAACGTTGGAGATGGCTAGCATGGCCACGTTAGAAGCCACGTTAACCTAGTTAACGTGGACTCTAACGTGAGAAATAGGGGCACGTTGGAACATTAGTGACAATGGTAAGTGTCACTAACGTTCTCGAAGATTGGCAAGCCTACGTTAAAAGAGCCACGTTAACTAAGTTAACGTGGACTCTAACGTAGGGAAGGGGGAGAATTCTCAACGTTATTGGGAAAGTTGAGTCCCAATAACGTGTGCGAACCCATAAGAGTTCGGAGGAGGTTGTTTCCAAGAAGGTTGTCCATAAGCTTGGGGCTCCTCCCATCTTTGATTTTCAAATTCTTGATGCACATCCTCATTGAAGCTTCCATTTCCTACAACATAGTTTGAACCACACTCATAGCCAAAGTGATGAGAATTCATGGTGAAAGAGAAAATAAAAACAAAAGCTAACAAGAAATAAAGAAAACTAAGTCCTACAACTAGCAAAAACCAACAAGCAAACCAAAAATCAAGCTATTCACAATATATACAATAGTCAATAACATAGCACCATTGCAACTCCCCGGCAACGGCGCCATTAATTTGACACGCAAATTGTTGTCGGTCTAGATTTTTCTCTTATAGAAAGGAATTACTTCGTTGTGAGCATAGCTCCAAACCAACAAACAACTCTCACATCAAATTAAAATTTGGTTTTGTCATATGTACAAACCCCAATGAAAATTAACCGAAGTATTTAAACCTTGGGTCGTCTCACAAGGAATTACAATGAAGTGTTTAATTATTGGCTATGAAAATACAAGGGGGTTTGGTTGATAAAATGGGCGATAAAATAGATGACAAGAAAAGTAAAGAGAGCAATTAAAGAAAGCAATTAATAAAGAGAGACATTCATGGCAAGGATTGAGATCATAGGCTTTCCATCCTAGTCACTAATAGCAATAATTAACAAGAATTTATCTTATTTCATCATCTCCAACATTGGAAGAAGGTGGAAGTTATCTTCTATGAGAGAAAGTCAAACAAGACTAGATAATCTCAATCCAAATATCCCAATCAACTCACTAATTAAATTAGCAAGAGATTAGAGTCAATGGAATTAATATTAACTAACAACTCTAGATCACCAATCTAAATTGGGTTTTCATGACTCAAGATTACCTAATTACTCTTTCCAAACCAAGAATGCTCAAAGTCTACTCTAAAGCCCAACCAAGCATTTCGTCAAACACTTGGTGGGCACAAAAGGAAAGCATGGTAAAAGTGCAAGAATGATAAATCTACCAACTACCAATTGCAAGAAAAGTAAATTCACAACTCAATCATCAATAAGGAAAACATCAAACATCAAATTTCATTAAATGTAACCCAAATCCAACATAGAACATTCATGAACATAAGAGACATGAAAGTAAAATTAACACTATAAACCATGAGAATGAAAGAGTAGAAGCAAGAAATTGTAAACAAAACAAGATAAAATCAATAATCAAAACCTAGATCTAAGATGGAATTAAGCCTAAGAACCCTAATTCTAGAGAGAAGAGGGAGCTTCTCTCTCTAGAAACTAACCTACATGATGCTAAGCTACAAAAAAATTTCTTCCCCTTTGCTTGGGCTTCAATTCTGCATGAAATACACTCAGAAACACGTTGGATTTGGGCCTGGGCAGCTCAGAAATCGCCCCCAGCTTTTGCCTTTAAGTGGGTCACGTGCGAGTAACGGTGCATACGCACCATGTGCGCGTGCGCGTCGCTTGGCTATTTCCTCATCCTTGCGTACGCGTCATGTACGCGTGCGCGTCGCTATGCGATGTCACTTCTGCGCGCGCGCGCCTTATATGCTTGCGTGCCCATCGATGCATTCCCAATTCTTGTTTCCTCATGCATTCTCCACTTTGTATGCTTTTTTCCTCATTTCTTCCATCCAATACTTGCCTTATGAACCTGAAATCACTCAACAAACACATCAAGGCATCGAATGGAATTAAAATGAGTTAAAATCACCAATTTAAGGGCCTAAAAAGTATGTTTTTACACTTAAGCATAATTTAAGGGAGAATTACAAAACCATGCTATTTCATTGAATAAATGTGGGAAAAGGTGATAAAATCCCCTTAAATAAGCACAAGATAAACCACAAAATTGAGGTTTATCACCACCCCCATCCCAAAAACACACACATGCAAAGAAAAGGGAGAAAGAAGGATGGAGAGAGAGCTGTGACGAGGGAGAAGAGAAGAGAGGAAGAAGACGTGCCGGCACTGGTCGACCTCCCCATCACCGTCGCCACCAAGCCAATCGTGAGAAAGAGAGAGTTCGCGGAGGAGAGAGCCAAAGGAGTGGAAGAAGGCACTGTCCTGCCGTTCCTCGTCATGGCTGAAGCTCGTCGTCGCTGTTGTTGCTGTCAGCATTGCCGTCGTCACTGAGAGAAGTCCTCGTCGTTGTCTTCATCTGAACCATCGCCGTCGATACTAGCTTCCACCACCGTAGAGGTTGGTCACGCACGGTAGAGGAAGAAGTTGCCTCTGCTGCCGCCATGTGGATTCACAACCTATCGTCGCCATCATCGTTGCAAATGGAATCGTTGTCGTTGCTGAGTCCAGCCGCCATATTGGGCGCTCCATCGCCACTGCTGGAGATGCGTTGCCGAGCCTTTATCGCTGGAAAGCGCTGCCGTCATCGAGATCCATTGCCAGAAAGGGTCTTGCTTTTAGTTTATGTTCTTTTGAATTCCTGAAAACTTGTTGTCCTAGAACCTTCTAGTTGCCATCATCAAGATCGATTGCTGCCGTCACTTGAGGTAGCTATCGGAGCTGCCGCCAAATTGGTTCAGTGGTTATGTTGCAGTAAGCTTCCCTGCTTGAGAACCCTCGCTGTTAGTATTTTGTTACATGTTATTAAGGATTTCACGACATTGATGATTTAGGATTGAGTAATCGAGGTTGCATGTTGCGATTAAGACTATTGTTGTTGCGGAAGTAAGCAGAGCTGTGAATGTAGTCGCCACTATTGCGGGCCGAGGGAAAAAGGGATTTATCGCGCTAAAACTGCTGCGGGCTTTATTCCTCGAGGTAGGAGATTATTTTAATAAGGAAAAGTTTTGGGCTTTGAATACCTGACAAGTTTAGTAGGTTAATGCAAAGGGATGAATGTCTGTGATGTAAATAATTTTCTGTTGAGATTGACATGTCGTGTTTGTTGTTGAATTGGTTGATTTCTGAATTTCTGGTGAAATGGATTGAATATGATGATTTTGGTTTTCTTTATTGAAATCTATAATGATTGGTCTTGAATGATGGATTTGGAAACGTTGACTTGAAATGCTGGTTTTGTTGAGTTGAGGTTGAATTGAGGGAACTCGTGATGAGTGGTAAACTTCAGTTTTTAAGGGAGATGCTGCCAGAATTTTTTTAAGAATTTGAAGTTTTGGTTATGATTTCAAAAATGAGTTAGTTTTGATTAACTTTATCAAAAGAGATATGTATTGAATACTTTTAAATATCTTAAAGAAACTCGGATTCTTATGATTTTGTTAATTTGTGGTTTTAACTCATTTGATTTTTAATAACGTAAAGAGATTATATTAACTAGCTAAAGACTTTAAAATAGTAAATTAAGTAGAAATTCAAGAGTTGGGAATAGGAGAGTGAGTTTGAGGTTTTAAAGGAATTAAACATTAGAGTTGAGAGAAAGAGAGTTATTTTAAGGAATATGATGATAACTGTGTGACGTTTGATTTGGGTGTCAGTTCAGAGTTGTTTGCATATTATGTTGGAAATTGAGACGTAAAGTTGACGATTTAGAGTTGTCATGCGTGAATTGATCAGGGTTGAACTTGGTTGATTGTATATGAGTCAATTGAGAAAGTTTAGGAATTCTTATATTGAGCAAAATTTGATAAGGCTTGTGAATCTTTGGAAAGATTGGTAAATTCTGTTTTTAGGCAAAAATTGGTTTTTGACCTACTTTGGCCGGCGGTAACTCGATCCTTAGAGTTGAAAATTTAACGAAAATAGATTTTTATGAAAATTTATTTATCGATCTTTCCAATGGTTCAAGAATGGTTGAAAAATAAATTTTGTGGAAAAGGTTATGAAGGTTTGAAATTTGGGTTGAAAAAACTAGTTTTTACAACATATCAACTTTTTTCCCATTCTGATATGTCATGTGTACGCGAAACTCATCGTGCATATGATGTGCATAAACTTGATATGCTACGATTTAGGAAATTGCACGATCGGCAAAATTCCTTCCGGCAAGTGCACCGGTTATCGTCAAGTAAAAACTCACAATAGAGTGAGGTCGAATCCCACAAGGATTGGTTGAGTGAGCAATTCGGATTAGAAGTATGTTCTAGTTGAGCGGAATCAAGATTTAGATGAGAATTGCGGAATGTAAAATTGCATGAATTAAAGAGCGAGAAGCTAAATTGCTGAAATTAAAAGGGATGGGGGTGATTGCATGAATTTAATTGCAGAATGTAAAGAGAAAGTGGTAAATCGGAAATGGGGAGTTCATTGGGTGTTAGGAGATATTGAGATCTCCGAATCAAAACAACTTTTATCCCTTCCTCAACCAATGCATTCATTGAATTTTGCTTGGCAATCTTATATGATTGGATCCCAATCCCTTGGCTCACCAATTCTCTCTAAAAACAAACAAATTCCCAATCCCTTGGTTTAAATGTTCATAAGAAGAGATGATGCTCGATCACTGATTATACCACACAGTTTCATGAACCACAATTTGGTAGGATTACATGTCACAATATCCATCCAAACCCCAATCCAATTCACTGTGAGAAAGCTTCTCTAGCATGAATCCTCCATTCCTTTCCCAAGGTTCCTAAGGATTCCAATTATGGGTAGTTTCTTTCCCAAGACAACTACCCAATGGAATTAGATCGAGAAGCTTTCTAGCAAAATTCAAGAGAAAAGATTGAAGAAGAAGATAAAACTATTATTGATTCATTGAATTACAATAGAGCTCCCTAACCCAATGAAAGGGGTTTAGTGAGTCATAGCTCTGAATTCAATTACAAAACTAAAAGAAAATGATCCAAAGTTCTCCGTGTCCCCCAAAAAGTCCCAACTAACTTAAATTCTATCCTATTTATTCACTTTCTAAATTGAGCTTCTGTTGTGTTTCTTGGGCTTTGAGGCCTTTCCCTGATTTCCTTTTGCTTTGGGTTTATGGTCCATAATCCTGATGAGGCTGTGATCCAATTCTATAACATTCATTGAGCAAACTTAGTGATAAACAAGTAATGACACAAGACTCAACAAATTGAAGCTCCAGACTCATCAATTCTTCAGGCCCAATCCCATAAACCATGATATTCAATTGGGTTTCATACCATAATACGTTTAAGTTAATGTTTGTGCTCAAATGCTAACTTAAACTTCAATATATTTGGCCCAGAAATCCTTTCAAAAAGTGGCGTTTAAGTTGAAGTTTAAGTTTTAGTTTAAGGTTAAACTGAAACTTAAACGTGGAAATGGAAGAAAGCAACCCAGGAGTGTGAAATGTCGAACACGTTTAAGCTTCAGTTTAAGGTTAAACTGAAGCTTAAACGTGGAAATGAAGAAAGCAACCCTGGAGGAGCAATTGGGTCGAACACGTTTAAGCTTCAGTTTAAGGTTAAACTGAAGTTTAAACGTGGAAATGAGAAAGCAACCCTGGAGGAGAGAAATAGTCGAACACGTTTAAGCTCCAGTTTAACCTTAAACTGGAGCTTAAACGTGGAAATGCTCCTGGTGCCTTTCTTACTTCTGGCGTTTAACCTCCAGTTTAAGGTTAAACTGGAGGTTAAACGTGGAAATGCTTCCTGGTGAGAAATTGTGTCGAACACGTTTGAGCTCCAGTTTAAGGTTAAACTGGAGCTTAAACGTGGAAATGCTCCCTTGGTGAAATTCTCATTCTGGCGTTTAACTTCCAGTTTAAGGTTAAACTGGAGGTTAAACGTGGAAATGCTTCCTGGTGAGAAATTGTGTCGAACACGTTTGAGCTCCAGTTTAAGGTTAAACTGGAGCTTAAACGTGGAAATGCTCCCTTGGTGAAATTCTCATTCTGGCGTTTAACTTCCAGTTTAAGGTTAAACTGGAGGTTAAACGCCAGTTCCAGCATTTCTTAGCCTTCATGATTCTGGCGTTTAAGCTCCAGTTTAGGCTTAAACTGGAACTTAAACGCCATTTCCAGCATTATATGGCTTGGTAGTTTAAGTTCCAGTTTAAGCTTAAACTGGAACTTAAACTCCACATGTGATATTCAAGCTTCCTTTATTGATTTTGTTGCTTCCTTGCCTAGCCTCTTCTTCCCTGAAATCATCCAAACAATTGCATCAAAGTCTTGCAAAATTTCATGAGAAATCTTCCATTCATAGCATTCAAGTAATATAACTAAAAACTCATGGAATTTGCATCAAAATCATACTGTTTGGATGGTTCATTGCTTTGTTATTCATTTAACCATTCTTGGTTACTTTAAGCTCAAGAAAATGCATAAAATAACTAAAACTAACAGAAAAATGCTAGTGAAACTAGCCTAAGATGCCTTGGCATCAGCATACGCGGGAATTGGCCACTGGCAATACCCATGCGTATGCGAACATGGGCTGTGTACACGACTTTATCATGTTTATGCTCTTGCATACGCGACGCAAGTCATGCGTACGCTAGCGAGCTTCATTTCCCAAACCTTCTGTGTACACGAATGTAGTCCGCGTACGCAAAAGTGGTCCACGTACGCACGTTTTGAAAATTTACACTCATGCATACGCGAACATGTGCATGCATACGCGTCAACCCCTATTTTTCTAAAAAGTGAATTTTTAAGCTCTCAACCATTCCTCGAGCCTTCTAAACCTTTATAAACCCCGATAAAAGTCTAGATTCAGTGTAATTAAGGATAGAGGAAATAGAAACGTGAATTGAAGAGTTGAGTTAGTGAATCAGAGGAAAATGAATAACATATGAAGTGATGTGTGATGAGGATGAATATGATAATGATGGATGATTGATTATGATGATGAAGGATGATGATGAATGAGTTTAATCATTATGGAGGATGAATTGAGATGAGATTGAAGGTGAAATTGAGAATGATATTGATAATGAAATTGATAATGAGAATGATTCTGATTAAGATATACCTACCTAGGTAGATGTAATGACATTGATCCACTTGCTCCGGGTTATGGTTTAAGTATCTCGGGATAAATGCAGTGGTTCGCCCCTACTTGCTCCTGGTTGAGAATGATATGTGATTTAAAACTTCATCTGATTCAAGAATTTTCCTAGGTAGATGTAGTGGGTCGGCTCTACTTGCTCCAAGTTGAAATTTGAAATTCTGTTGACCCTCGGTCACAAGATATGGCCAGACACTTATACCTTTTCCAGATGTTCCCCCAATGCATTTGATATATGAATATGAATTTTGAGCTTGGGGATGCGCACATACAGGGACTATCCAAGGTTCACTACCAGACATATCGGGTTTGGTTGTATAACCGACAGATGAGCTCATTAGCCATAGGACAAGCATGCATCATTTTCATTTGTGTGTATTGTTCGGGTGTGAATCTTGTTTTTGGTTTGCCTAATTGAGTCATTGTATCTATTTTCTATTTGATATAATTTGCATCTATTTGCTATTTAATGTGCATGCCTTGCATTGCTTTGTCTGTGCTTGAAAACTGAGAGATCCCTTATGCTGGCGGTGGTAGCGTTAAAGGTTGTTTCTGATATGTGGTGATGGTAGGTTGAGGCAGGACGCACTAGGTGTTGCCTTATTACTCTAAATTATGTATTGGTTGAATAGGAACGTGTGATGTAAGTTGGGTGTAAGAATCGCGAATTAATTAACCGATTAATTAACGTAAAATAATAATAATTTAATTATCCAAAATAGGCCCAAAATTTTAGAATATTAATTTTAAAATATAAATATGATATTTGGACTCAGTAGATTTTTCTGAGTTGGAAAATGTAATTTTCTTCGACAAATTGCGTAAAAATGCATACCAGTAAATTAACCAATAGTACTAGCTTAAGTCTGTCCGGTACTGTGCGAGAATAATAAAAACAGTAGAAAACCTTAGAAAAATATTTAGAATCGAAAACTAGGCACTAATTTTAAAGGTTTTTGCCCAAAGTTGGGCCAAACTGGCCAAAAATGCTAACGGGTTGGACCGGGCCCAAGTTGGGCCCAAGCCCAACAATATATAGGATCATTAATGAAGCTCATTCAGCACATAACATCACAAAACCCAAGTTTGCATGCTCAAATGAGTTGAGAGGAGAAAGGGGCAAGGTTACTATTCACATACAACTTCCGGTGGCCATAACTCGAGCTACGGTGCTCTGATTCGCATGCCATTAGTGGCTACGCGAAGCTCTCTTTGAGCCCGTTATTTCTATCTTTGTAGGTAAGATTTTGAATTGTCACCTTTTCCCCTCTGCCCTAAAAATCCAAAAATGTGGGTGATGATTTTGAATGAATTTTTGTGTTTTAATTGTTTAGGTGCTAACCATTAGTGAGGAATTGTTGGGTTCACCCCCAATTTCTTTGGGTAAGGTAAGCTCACTCTTATCCCTTGTGAAATTGAATATTCATGAACCCTAAGTGTTGATCTATGGTAAATTATGTATGTCTAACTTGGAATATTGATTGTTGATGCTTGTTGGAGTTGATTGGTGGCTTTTTGGTGAATTGTTGATGGTTGAAAGCATGTTGGGCACAATTTTTGGTGTATAGCTCATATTGGGAATCAGCCAAGGTATGGTTTCGATTTTTTCTATGTAATATATAATATTTCTGGACACTTAAGCTAGTGACCCATAGGATAGGATTGGATTAAATTGGTTGTTGAATTTGTTGTATGATGATTTGATGATTTTGGGTTATTTTGATGGATTTTCGTGTTGATGTTGATAAATGATGTTGGAGATTGAAATTGAAGTTGATTTTCATGATTAGTAGTGATAGAATGATGATTGCTGAGTTTGTTATTTGAGAAATGGTTTAGGGCGATATAATTGATATTTGGGTTTGAGAATTTGATGATATGAGTGGTTGAATGTGATAAAAATGGTAAGAACGGATGTGAGTCGAAGTTGGTGTGGTTTTGGTTTGGTTTGGTTGTAAATTTTGAAGTTTTGAGCAGTTAGTGAACTTTGGTAAAAACGGATTTTTGGTGAATTTTGACAAATCAAAACTTGAGTCTCAAAGATTAAAATTGGATGAAACTTATTTTTAATTAAAGATGGCTTTGAGAGCTTTAAATTGATATAAAGTTTGTAAAAAATGAATTTTTGTAGAGGAAGTTATTACCGTTTAAAGTTTGGTGTCAAAATCTGAATTCTGTGATGTCGCAGAATTTTATGATTTCTGGTTTGTGTGGGCACATACACTGCTGTGTGCATGCTCTGACCAATGGCAATTTTTTACTTGTGCGCATGCACACCCTGGGTGTTTTTGAAAAAAAAGAACATGCGTACGCACACTCTTGAGCGCACGCACACACAGGGAAGTGCCTACTGTTGGGAGCGCTAGCACACTCTGGTGTACACACACCCTGCAAAATTTGCAAGTTGTGCATACGCACAGCCTCATGCATACACACACGCTGGGAATGGCAGTCTGTTCACGGTGATTGCACGTATCTGTGCGCGTGTTTAAAATGAAAACTTTTACTTTCTGTGCGTACGCACACTACTATGCGTACGCACACTTCTTGAAAATCTTTTTGAGCGTGCGTACGCACAACCCTAAGCATATGCACACTGCCCTGTTTCTCAATAAACATATTATTTTTAACTGTTTTACACTCCCGGCAAGCTTGTAAACTTCCATGACACTTGTCTAAGATCCTTTAGCTTGTTCTTAGGTGTCAACACATGGAGGATGCTTTAGGTAAGTTTAATTAGATATGTTTCTTGTAAAAAGTTTAGAAAACGGAGACTTAGGTTTCTGGAGTACTGAGGACGGTTTTGGTTGAGTGAGAAGGAAGAATGTTGTGTTGATGATCACTGACTATGAATTGTGAAAATTTTGAATTAATGGTGGTTGAGACGAGTCTGGGACTCGGAATGGAATGATGGATCCATGATATATTGAAAAATGATTCCTGAAAACCACTGAATCACTGTTTTATACTGAGATTGTTGAGATGCTATGCGCCTGGCAGGGACGGTTTGGTTGGATCCCTCCTGTCGAGGTCACGGCGGTGGCGTAATGGCAGTGGTTCGTCCCGCTTACGTTGAGATGTGAGGTCCGTGGCAAGAGTATCCCGCTCGCATTGACGTGGCAGAAATTGGCGGATTAAGAAATTAATGTAAGGGATACATTGCAAGTACAGTTCTTAACCAACAAAAATCCGCTTATCAATTTAGAAGGGTTGTCACAAAATTAGAATTAAAATACTGGGAGTATGAATCCCAGGTCGTCTCCCAACGAGTTGCAGAAAGATGTGCTATTTTATTAATCAGATGTTTTCGAGAATGGTTTTGAGTTTGATAAACAGAAAATTAAATCAGAGAATTTATGTAATTTAAATAAAAATCTTGACCGGGAGTAGATTAGTCGGAAAGTCTATCCTTGTTGGAGTTCTCCCAAGATTAATTGATAATTGAAGGTTGTTCTGCTTAGTTATCCTTTACCAGGTAGAGGAAAGTCAAGCAAGTTGGAGGTCTATTTCTATTTACAAGTTCTAATCCTCTCCCTTGGGAAGGATTAGTGTCAGTGACTAAAGGGCGATCCAACAATAAACCCAATTACAATTTTACTCTTGAGCATTCCAACTCAAGGTTCTCCTTTCAATCAACTCCAAATCAAGTTGTGGAACTACTCGCTCATTATGAATGTAAACTTCACAAAATAAGAAAGGGAAATTAAGGAAGACATGATAAATAATAATCCAAAAGACCAATTAAAAATAAAAATAGTTCTTTTATTAATAAATTCTAAAAATAATCCAATAGTAATTTTGAACAAATTAAGGATATGAAAGAGTAAGTGACAAGTAAGGAAAACAAACTAGAATGATGAAGTCTTGGCAGAGGTAATAACTCTTCTCAATATCCCAATCCAAAAAGCAATAAAAATAAAATCCTAAGAACTATGAATGTGTAGAGCGAAAACCTAGAGGAGGAGTAAATTCAGATCTAAAAACTAAAAATCATGCGGAATGAATGTCCCCCCTCGTCTCTGCATGTTCCCTGGCTATAATCTGCTTTTCTGGGCCGAAACTAGGTCAAAACATGGCCCAAAATCGCCCCCAGCGAATTCTGCAAATTCTGCAGATCGCGCACGTCATGCGATCGCGTCATCCACACGTTCGCGTCATCCAGTGTTTTGCCTTGCCACGCGTGCGCGTCGTCCACGCATTCGCGTCACTCGTACAGTTTCCAATCCACGCGTTCGCGTCAGGCACGCAAGCGCGTCACTACGATTTCTCCATTTTGCGCAGTCGTGTGAGCCATGCGTCTGCGTCGCTTCTCGCTGGTCATCCCCTTAATTTCTTGTGTTCCTTCCATTTTTGCAAGCCTCCTCTCCAATCTCCAAGTCATTCATGCCCTATAAAGCCTGAAACACTTAACACAGGGATCACGGCATCGAATGGAATAAAAGAGAATTAAAATACATAATTAAAAGTCTCTAGGAAGCAAGTTTTCAACCATGGAGTAGTTTTGGGAAGGAATTGTAAATACATGCTAATCATATGAATAAGTGGATAAAGATTTGATAAAACCACACAATTAAACACAATATAAACCATAAAATAATGGTTTATCACGCATCCCTTCAGAATCATTATAGTTAGGGGTGGCAAGCGGGGAAGCCCGCCCCGCCCCGCCTAGTAAGGCGGTCCCAAAATCCTAGCCCGTCCCGCCTAACGGCAGGCTGGCGGGCCGGCGGGCTAAGCCTGCCAAATATCCTCTCTTTTTTTACTATTAAATAATATAAAGGCATAAGAAAATCTCTTCTATTTTTTATTTTTAACTATTATAATTTCTAAAAGTATAAACAAATTATGATTTTTATATTCACAAACATTAAAATTTTTGTAATTATAAATATCTAATAAATATAATTATAAGCCAAGTTTTCATCCAAAACATAATTATAAATATTGTCTCTAAAACAAAATAAACATAATCCAAAACACTCAATTTTCATCTTCATTTTCTTGTAAGTTGGGTTGGGGAAGTTGGGTTTTGGCAAAAAATATTGTAAAAATATCCCTTGCCTAAAAAAATACTAAGCCTGGCAGGGAAGCCCGCCCCACCCCGCCAAAGCCCGCGGTTTAAGCGGTACGGGTTAGGCGGACTTTTGCTATTTGGCGGTCCCAATTTTCTAGCCCAGCCCACTTTTTTTGGCGGGTTACGCAGGCCGGCCCTAACTATAGTGTGCAGGCACTGACATCTTGGACCATAATCCGAGAACGATATTTCGGGGGTTCCCATTATGAGACCGAAGGGCGACATCTCCATGGAGATGTGTCGGGTTGGCAATTGAACCGACGATGTGATATCACAGCCAATAGGACAGGCATTCATCATGTGCATCTTCTATCTGATTTCTTGTTTTGCCTACTTGAATTGTTTGCCAAATTATATAACATGCTTACTTGCTTCTTGACTTACTTGGTATACATGCTTATACTTGTGGCTTTACTTGCATTGCTATTACCTGTGTTTTCTACTGGGATCGCATGGCGGTTAGGCTGGAGAAGGCTGTGGGACAGTGATGAACGGATTTTTGACTGTTTAGAATTTCACTAATAAATTCTCGTTGCAAGTATATTTTCTAAACCAACAAATAATTCTTTCATACAAAAAATTGTTTGTCACAAGTAACAAAGCCCAATAAAAATAACCGAAGTATTCAAACCTCGGGTCGTCTCTCAAGGAATTGCAGGGAAGTATGTTACTATTGGTTATGAGACAGTATATTTTTTGGGTTTTTAAATGTTGAACAAGGAATATAAATGACAAGGAAATAAACTAATAATTAAGAAAAGTCCTAGCAAGGATTGATAATTGGAACTCCTATCCTCATTATCAATGTCAATTATGATGGTAATTGCCTTTTGGTTTCACTTAGTTAACCTCTAACAATGAAGGCAAGTCAAGTAAGCAATAATCAACTTGAGTTCACAAATCCTAATCAAAGACTAGATTTACTGAAGTCTAAGGCAACTAGCAAGTCTCAATCACCAATCAACAATTGATGTTTGATAATTCAAGAGTCTCTAATTGATCAATCCAAGTTAAGAATACCAAAAATCTAATTTAAAATCCTACCAAGCATTTTATCAAACACTTGGAAGGCATAACATAAAAATATAGAAAATTAATAAGAGATGATAAAATCTAAACAACCAATAACTGCAAGCATTAATGATACAAATAAAGGAAGAAGCAATAAACATGAAATACCTCAAATTGCATAAAAAGGGAAATCAAATCTAACATGAGATATCATAAACTAAAATAGCAACATAAAGTAATCAATAAGGGGAATAACTAAAATAGAATGCTAGAATAAATAAAAGTAGAAGAGAAACTAAATTGAAATAAGATAGAATTTAGAAATTGAAAAGGAAGAAAACTAAGAACCTAAAACCTAGAGAGAGGAGGGAGCCTCTCCCTCTAGAAAACTACATCTAAAACCTAAAATTATGTGAATGAATGTTGTATGTTTGATTCCTCCACTCTGCAGCCTCTATTCTGTGTTTTTGGACTTGGAACTAGGCCAAAAGCAGCCAAGAAATTACCCCTAGCATTTTTTGATACGTGCAGCACGTGGCTCTGTCACGCATACGCATTGCCCACGCGTACGCGTCGCTGAACTTTCGCAAGGTCACGTGTACGCGTCATTCACTCGTACGTGTTGCCTAACTACATGGCAACTATGGCAGATTGCATATCATTTTGAAGCCCCGGATGTTAGCTTTCCAACGCAACTGGAACCGCCTCATTCGGACCTCTGTAGCTCAAGTTATGATCGATTTAGTACGAAGAGGTCAGGCTTGACAGCTTAGCAATTCCTTCAATTTCTCGTATTCCTTCCACTTTTGCATGCTTTATTTCTATCCTCTAAGCCATTCCTGCCCTATAAACCCTGAAAACACTTAACGAACATATCACGGCATCGAATGGTAATAAGAGAGGATTAAAATTAGCAAATTTAAGGCCAAAGAAGCATGTTTTCAATCATAGCACAAAATTAGGAAGGAAAATGTAAAACATGCGAATTATATGAATAAGTGTGAGTTTAGTGGATAAAATCCACTAAATTAAGCACAAGATAAACCCTAAAAATAGAGTTTATCAATCTCCCCACACTTAAACATTAGCATGTCCTCATGCTAAACTCAAGAGAAACTATAAAAGAGTGAAGATGAATAGTAAGACTTATTAAATGCAACCTATCTATATGAATGCAACTACATGCAAAAAATGATTCTAACTACTTGGTTAAAAATAGATAAACCTTTCAAGAACGAATATGAACTGGATTTCTCTAATTCAAATCATAAAAATGAAGTACAAATAGACTTGCAAGAAGAAGATAGCTCATGAAAGCCGGGAACAAAGAATCGAGCATCGAACCCTCACCGGAAGTATATACACTCTAATCACTCTAGTGTCTAAGGGTCGATTCTCTCGGTTCTCTACTAATCTTGCTTTCTAAAGCTTGCTCTTCTTCTTCCAATCAACAAAGAATCAATACACAGATACACATATCAAGAGGTCTTTTGAGGGTTGTAATGGGGTTAGGGTCAAGGTAATATTGTATTTGGTCAAGTGGACTAAAATCTGAATCCTTAATTAACTTAAATTTTTCACCTAACTTAAGACAATCCATGTAATCACAATACAAAATCTAACTACCCATTTACTATGTTTACCACATATTCATGCATCCGATTTTAAGTACAGTACATATGCATTGCTATCACAATTTACTTTGGGCCATTTTGTCCCCTTTTATTTTTGCTCTTTTTCTTTTCTTTTTCTCTATTTTCTTTTCTTTTTTTATTTTTCTTTTATTTTGTTTTTTTTATTTTTTTAATGCATATGATTAAGATATGAATGTATGAACATGTCCTCAACATTCTTTTCACATTTTCACATAAAGTCTAACATACTCAATTCCCAAAGCAAATATCTTAAAACCCAATTTTCTCACACTTAATTGATGAGCACTCTCACTAAACTAAGCTAATCAAGGATTCAAATTAAGGTCATTCATTGTTTTTCACTTAGAGTTAGTGATGAGCTAAAGTAAAGAATAAATGGGGTTAAAAGGCTCAACATTGGTTTGCAAAGGATAATGAAAAGGATAAGGCCATATGGGTATGTGAGCTATAGTGAAACAAATGCCTCAATCATATAAATGCATGCATACATCAGATAATGGAAATAGAGAATTAAACAAGACAAAGATCACAATTTTAGAGAGAATAACACACCAAAAACAAAGTATTGGTTGATAAAATGCAACCAATCAAATAAGCTCAAAAATCTCACAGGTTTTGTGTGTTCGAGCTCTAAAACCATGTTCCAAAATAAAATTATTCAAACAAGTTTAACAAAAATTTTAATTCAAATTAGTGAAATGCTATAAAATAGTTTCTTGGAAAAGAAATTATTACTTCAACTAAGTAGTGGTAAAATATGTACAAAATCAAACAAACATGCAATCAAACATGCAAATGCAACAACTAATTTAACAAAGAAAATTAAACATTGGTGTTGAGAAGGAAATAACTAACCCACGGAAGTCGATATCTATCTCCACACACTTAAAGATTGCACCTTCCTCGGTACATGCAAAGAAGTACAAGTGGACGGGCTGCTACAACTGATGCTTTTCTCCAAAGATTGTGCAGATGGACTTGTCTGTTGCCCCATTGAGAAGCTTTTTCCTTTCCCTTCTTGATGACCATCCTGAAAGAAGAGGAAAAGGAAGAAAAATAACCCGCAAACCAAGGTATGAAAACAAATATAAACCAAGGTATGAAAACAAATAAAATATATGTGGGCTATAGCCAAATAATAAGGTTTTCAGCTACATGGTAGCTACAACATGTAAGCGAGAAAATAATAGAAGCAGATGGCATATCAATACTGTAAAAATTGCAACAATTAGGGAAAAATAGTGGGTAATGAAAGACAAGATAAGTGCATATCAATGCAAATGGAATACAAGTGTCATAAAAAATTTAGCATTGACCGATGAATAATAATACCCAACAATATAAACAAGTCACGAAGCACCAAAATAATGCAAGAACAGATGCAACAGCTGAATAAGACATTTAACACCAATGGAAAAATAATAAACTTAGAAAAGAAAATAAAAACATGAACAAAATAAAAATGCAAGGAAGAAAAGTATGCAAATGCAGTAAGTAAAATAAATTGAAAGGGAATATGGAGGAGAATGTAAAGAAATGAAGAAGAATAAAGTAAGAAAGGAGGAAGAAAGAGGGAGAAATGATAAGAGAAAAAGAAACGCACGCGACGCGCGCGCATGCATCACGCGCACACGTGAAAACAGAAATGGCCATGCCATGCGTAAGCGTCGCCCACGCGTAGGCATGGGTGCCCGAAGAAGAAAAGTGACGCGCAAGCGTCGGTCACGCGTACGCATGACAACTCTCGCGATTCCAACACAGTGGCAGCCCAACTTTCTGTTCAATTCACTCTTTTATGCCGATTTTCATACCCACGCGTACGCGTCGCTGACGCTTACGCGTACGCGTGGGTTGAAAAATTTGCAGGGGATGCATATGCGTGAGGCACTCGTACACGTGGGGTGGCTTGTGCGCCATTCACCCCCTCCCGTGCGTCTCCATCGCAACTCTCTGTTCATTTTATTAATATTGCGAACCTGCATGTGACGCGTGCGCGTCATCGACGCTTACGCGTCAATCGCAGATTTTTTTTTGAATTAAACGAAATAAACATATCTAAAAATAAAAATAAAAATATAACTTATTACTAATATAAATAAAAGGGGAAATTAGAAAGAATTTACCATGGTGGGGTGTCTCCCACCTAGCACTTTTAGTTAAAGTCCTTAAGTTGGATATTTGATGAGCTCCTTGTCATGATGGCTTCTGCTTGAACTCATCTTGAAACTCCCACCAATGCTCGGACTTCCAATAAGCTTTAACATCTCCAAATAAATTCACCAAGCCTTGATGAAATTCTCCACAAGCTTTGAGCTCCCAAAGTTGATCCTCTTGTATGCTCGGATCCCAAATCTTGTTTCTACACCCGCCTATAAGTTGATCATCGTTGTTCCAACCGGGTAGCAAGTAGTCTGAATTCTCAATGAAGTACCAAACTCTTCTCTTAGATCCAACCAATTGATCACTAGTCCCATCCTCGCATCTAGCTCTTGAAATATCAACCTTGATGAGCCTTGATTTGCAACTCCAACCACTAAACATCCTTCTCTTACGCTTAATGCCACAAAGCCGCCTAAGTTGACCATCCATTTCAAGAATACCATACTCAAGTGGGACAGTAAAGCGAATGGAGATAAGTCTTACCCACTCAAATGAAGGAGTAGATGGTAGCCTAGGTAGAGAAGTCTCCAACGATCTTGATAATGCATATTCCACTCCCGTCCAACCTTGCCGAAGAACTTCCACCTTTTGAAAAGATTCTTCACTTTCAAGCTCTTCCTTACTAGATTCATCAAACTCTTCTTTGTCACTCAAATCATAACCATGAGGTTGAGAGAAATCTACCTCAATGTTGCTTTCAATTTCATTGGGAGAAGGTTCTTCAATTTCATCACCAAGGGAACTTACTTATTGATCTATTCCGTCCAATCCTTCATAGGGAATATGCCATGGAGGTTATGCACTAGCCTCCTTGATATCAATTTCAATCTTCTTGGAGGAATACTCTACAACTCTTGATTCCCTTGGAGGTTCGGCATCTCCTAAGTTTTCAACCACTTCTTCCCCTTCAACTATTACAGCTTCCTCCACTTGTTCCAATACAAAGTCACGTTCCTCATTGTCCACTAGAGTTCCTAGTCACTCCTTCATGCTACGCTCTTCATTAGATTCTCCATATGTAGCCATGGGGGTTCTTTGAGTGTCCAAATGTTGGGAAGCTAATCGATTTACTACCTCGGTCAATGCAGCCATGAATTCTAGTACCTTCCTTTGCATCTCTCTTTCCCCTTGAAGAATAACACTAAGAGTGTCATGCATTGGAGATTGGGGTGGATATAAGGGTTCATTGATTGGGAGGGAAGGTTCATGATAAGAGGGTGGTTCATCATGATACGGGTATGGCGATTCTACACTCTCCATCTTTTCCACTTGTTGCACAACACACTTCAATCCGTTGTTCTCAAATTGAGATTCATTAGCCATGAGAGCTTCGTGTGCTTTCTGACTTTCCACTCGCTCTATTTGATGAATGGTTGCTTGAAGTTGATCCAGTGTCTCCTTGAGACGATTCCTTGACTCTTGTTCCGCTTGGATAACATAATTAGGATCATATGGCTCTTAGATTGATGGATATGGACAAGGTGTATATGGAGGTGGTGGTTCTTGGGAGTAATTGTGTTGAAATTGGAGTGGTTCTATATATGGTTCATATGGCTCATAAGGTGGTTGGTATGGTGGATAAGGGTTAGGATCATATGAGGGTGTTTGATAGTAGGTGGCTTGTGAGTATGGTGGTTCAAACCTATGTTGAGGAGGGGGTTCATAGGCATATGGTGGGGCTAGGGCTTGTTGGTAACTACAAGAGGGTCCATCATATCCATTGGATTGATATGCACCTTGGAATGGTTCTTGCTTATAGTAAGTGGGTGGAGGTTGTTGCCAAGAGGGTTGATCAAATCCTTGTAGCTCCTCCCATCTTTGATTGTCCCATCATTGATGCAAGCTTTCATTGTAATCTCCTCTTCTTACAACATGATTGTAACCAAACTCATAGGCAAAGGGGTGAGAATTCATAGTATCAAGAGAAAATAAAAACAAAAACTAATAAGGAATAATGAAACTAAACTCCTAAAACTAGAAACAACTAACAAAGAAACAAAAAAGCAAATTTATTCACAATATTCACAATAACCAATAATAAGGCACACGTTTGCAATGCCACGGCAACGGCGCCATTTTGATGAACGGATTTTTGACGGCTTAAAATTTCACTAATAAATTCTCGTTGCAAGTATAGTTTCTAAACCAACAAATAATCCTTTCGTACAAAAAATTATTTGTCACAAGTAACAAACCCTAATAAAAATAACCGAAGTATTCAAACCTCGGGTAGTCTCTCAAGGAATTTCAGGGAAGTATATTACTATTGGTTATGAGATAGTATATTTTTTGGGTTTTTAAATGTTGAACAAGGAATATAAATGACAAGGAAATAAACTAATAATTAAGAAAAGTCCTAGCAAGGATTGATAATTGGAATTCCTATCCTCATTATCAATGTCAATTATGATGGTAATTGCCTTTTGCTTTCACTTAGTTAACCTCTAACAATGAAGGCAAGTCAAGTGAGCAATAATGAACTTGAGTTCACAAGTCCTAATCAAAGAATAGATTTACTGAAGTCTAAGCCAACTAGCAAGTCTCAATCACCAATCAACAATTGATGTTTGATAATTCAAGAGTCTCTAATTGATCAATCCAAGTTAAGAATACCAAAACTCTAATTTAAAATCCTACCAAGCATTTTATCAAACACTTGAAAGGCATAACATAAAAACATAGAAAATTAATAAGAGATAATAAAATCTAAACAACCAACAATTGCAAGCATCAATGATACAAATAAAGGAAGAAGCAATAAACATGAAATACCTCAAATTGCACAAAAAGGGAAATCAAATCTAACATGAGAATTCATAAACTAAAATAGCAACATAAAGTAATCAATAAGGGGAATAACTAAACTAGAATGCTAGAACAAATAAAAGTAGAAGAGAAATTAAATTGAAATAAGATAGAATTCAGAAATTGAAAAGGCATAAAACTAAGAACCTAAAACCTAGAGAGAGGAGGGAGCCTCTCCCTCTAGAAAACTACATCTAAAACCTAAAATTATGTGAATGAATGTTGTATGTTTGATTCTCCCACTCTGCAGCCTCTATTCTTTGTTTTCAGTCTTGGAACTGGGCCAAAAGCAGCCCAAAAATCACCCCCAGCATTTTCTGATACGTGCAGCACGTGGCTCTGTCACGCATACGCGTCGCCCACGCGTTCGCGTCGCTGAATTTTCGCAAGGTCACGCGTACGCGTCATCCACTCGTACACATCATCTAACTGCATGGCAACTATCGCAAATTACATATCATTTTGAAGCCTCAGATGTTAGCTTTCCAACGCAACTAGAACCGCCTCATTCGGACCTCTGTAGCTCAAGTTATGATCGATTTTAGTACGAAGAGGTCAGGCTTAACAATTTAGCAATTCCTTCAATTTCTCGTATTTCTTCCACTTTTGCATGCTTCCTTTCCATCCTCTAAGTCATTCCTGTCCTATAAACCCTGAAAACCCTTAACGAACATATCACGACATCGAATGGTAATAAGAGGGGATTAAAATTAGCAAATTTAAGGCCAAAGAAGCATGTTTTCAATCATAGCACAAAATTAAGAAGGAAAATGTAAAACATGCCAATTATATGAATAAGTGTGAGTTTAGTGGATAAAATTCACTAAATTAAGCACAAGATAAACCCTAAAAATGGGGTTTATCAGACAGCGGTGAACTGATAGTTAGAAATCTCT
Organism: Arachis ipaensis; assembly: GCF_059453495.1. Classification (NCBI taxonomy): domain Eukaryota; kingdom Viridiplantae; phylum Streptophyta; class Magnoliopsida; order Fabales; family Fabaceae; genus Arachis; species Arachis ipaensis. Next base: position 87,410,326 of record NC_142438.1, on the reverse strand, counting down.
TAAGTTAGATTATCCTTTTTCAGTGTGGTTTCAAAGTTAATGTTTTACAATTTACTTGTGTTTTAAGCTTGAATCTCTTGATGGATATGAAGCTCTGGGATTGCCTCTAGCGTCCAAGAGTCTTATATCTCACATCAATGACACTGTTACCATACTGAGAACCTCTCTGTTCTCATACCATATTCTGTTGTTGTTTTTCAGATGCAGGTCGCAACCCATCTCGGTGAGTTAGTTTGGTGGTGACAGAGCAGATGACCTTTATCCTGTTTTGAAGTCTCTTTTGATTATTTTGTTTAGTTTCTCTCACATTTGTATTTATTTTTGCCATAGAGGCTTACTTTATGAGAGATATTCTGTATATGCTGTTTTAACTTTCAAATTCATTAAGTATGTATAACACTAGTCGGCCTAAACTCCGCAGGCTGAGGCTAATTCCTTATGACTGTTATAATCTCTTATATACTTATATTTTGTTATCTTATACCCTTATCTTGTACCTTAAGTTTGTAGCTTCGTGTGAACATTTCGCGACTTTGTATCTCGGTTTTTGAGCTTATTTCTTTATCGGGCTTCTAGAATATATTATTTCCTTCTATATAAATATGTATAAGCCTGAGGATTGTCATGACCTCTGATTAACCTTTGCTTTACGGCATGAGGCAAGGCTTAGGGTAATTAGGATGTTATATTGGGTAGGAAGCCCTTAGGCACGTCCTTGGTCCTTTTAATTTCTTTAAACTTCGTCTTGCTGATTAGTAAACTAAAGGAGTTTCTTTACAACCTTTCAAAGTAAGTTTTTCCACAAAGCTTTTCCAAAAGGTTATTTATGTAAACCCCACATAATTAGTAAATAATTAGGTAATAAATTAATTATTAATAAAAAATAAGAAAATTAAATTTTATTAATCCAAGGAGATAGAAATATTAAAAAAATAATTTTTGACACTAATTTTAAAGAATTTAGCCATTCCTTCTCCAAAAATGAAATGAAGCTTTCTGAGAGTGAAGAGAGGTGAGGATGAACCCTAACCCTCCCACTTTCAACTTCAAATTCCTATAACATTCAATCTGTAACTCCGATCGCCGTACCGTTTGCAGCCACGCGACCACTGCGTCGAGCTCTATAAAGTCCACTAACCAATTCGGTAAGAAAATCTTACTTTCATTCTCAGCCTCTCTTTCTCCTAATTTCAAAAAAATTGAACTATTAGGCAATGAGACTTGTAGTTGTTTTGGTGATTTAGGATCAAATTAACTTGAGGAAAGTAGTGGGTCTTGTTCAGTTGATGCATGAATGCGGTGAGAACCCTTAAACCCTTTATGGATTATTGAGTTAGTGATTTTTTATGTTGATTATAGTGTCATGTGTGAAAATAGATTGAATTATGTTGCATTGAAGTCCTTTGGTGATGTTGGGAGCTTGACTTTGGACTTTGGAGGCTGGGTTTTTGTTTGGAGGGCATTTGGTGCTTAGAACCTTGGTGGAACGGAGAAATTTGAGGTGCTTCGGTATTAAGGAGAAATCGGCCAAGGTATGGTTTTCGTTTCTCGTAGATAATATATAATGTTTCGTGAAAACATAGGCTAGATGACCATAAGATAGGTTGGAATGTGTAAGTATGTTAATGTTTAGTAACCTTGATAGAAATATGGAATTATATTAAGAATGAGTTAATGAATGATGATATTGTTGATTGTTGATGTTGATCTTTGATGATGATAACATATTATGATGAGCATGAGTTATGTTGTTTAGATTGTTGGATTGTGTGGAAGGGAATTTATTATAATTAAGTGATTGGTTGTGTGGAAGATAACTTGGCTTCCAGACTCTCAAACTTTTCCAAATTTTTTTAAATGAAAATTGGGTCCATAAGGTTTACGCCGTTCAAAGAACGGGCTAAAAATGATTTTTAACGAAAGAGTTATGTGCATCGGGAGTTTGGTGTGCAAAAGGAAATTCTGCAGGACTTAGCAGCTTTTTGACATTTTGGAGGACATGCGTACACGAACACAAATGCGACGCGGATGTTCGGCTCTATCCAGACGTCTCGCGTACACGGGCGTGTGCATGCGTACACGAGAGGGGGATTTACAGGCTTGTGTACGCGGGCAAGTGCCACACGACGCGAAACATCTTCTCTGTCCCAAGGGGCTCCGCATACGCGAGTTGGGCAAATAACATCCCCGCGTACGCTAGACATGGCATGCGTACGTGGAACCCCTATTTTTGGGGAAAATAGATTTTTTTTATTTCAACCTATTTTCTAACCTCTAAACCTTTATATTTACTTCCTAAGGTCCAAATTAGTTTCTAATCATAGTGAGAGGGGTGAACCTTGAGTGGGTGTTGACTTGGTGGCAAAAAAATATCGTGAAGTGGTGATATATGTTAGAGAAGTGTTGGAACACTAAATATATAATGAATGATGGCTAATATGATAATGAACAATTGAATCTGAATGATTATTTGGCTTATGCACTTCTTTTTATTTGCTCCACGTTGAGACTCGATACTCTATTGACCCTACGTTGCAAGATATGGCCAGGCACTTTAACTCCCCAGAAATTTCTCCAATGAGCTGAATTTGATGATTGATTGTAAAATCTATGCATAGACTCTTGGGAATGCGCGCACGGAGGGACTGTCCAGGGTTAGCTACCAGACATGTCGGGTTTGGCTATATAACTGATAGATGAGACTCATCAGCCATTGGGTAGGCATACATCATATACATTTTTCTATTTTGTTTGAGTTTGCATTACTTGGGATTGCCTACTTGATAATCTATGCTTAACTGTTATACATTATGTTTGCTATAACTGTATTCTATATATGTTTTGGAATGATGAGGGTAGTTCTATCGGTGTTTTGGAGGGTTGGAGGAAAGTGAGAATTGAGGGGTTAAGTGAGAATTAGGTTAGAACCTAAGTGCCTTAGATAACTTACCTTGTTTATGGTTTTAAATTACAAATCTAAGTTTTAAATCTGAGTGTCGAAGTTCTAGGATCGCCTCTGCCTTTTTTGAGACCTTATATATTATGTATGTTGGCATCATTACCATGCTGTGAACCCCCCGGTACTCATTCCATACATATGTTGTCATTTTCAGATGCAGGTCGAGAGGCACCTCTGCTTTAGGCGTGTGAACTAGTTTCTTCTGAGGTGGTGAATCATCAACTTCAACTAACTCATACTCAAAAATAGGATCCAGAATGTTATCAAGTACCTTTACTTCCAATACTTCTTGAACAAGTGGTTCAACAACATCAATTCTCATACACCCTTTAGAATCATTAGGGTGCTTGAGAGCTTCAAAAACATTCAGGACCACCTATTCTTCAATGACCCTCAGGGTTAATTCACCCTTTTGTACATCAATCAGAGCTCTACCTGTAGCTAAAAAGGGTCTACCAAGAATAATAGAGGATTTTATATCCTCCTCCATGTCTAATATAACAAAATCAGCAGGAAAAATAAAAGGTCCTACTTTCACAAGTAAATCCTCAACAACACCCACAGGTAATTTAATAGAAAGATCAGCAAGTTGAAGAGAAATACGAGTGGGTTTTACCTCCTCAATTTGAAGCTTTTTCATCACTGAAAGTAGCATGAGATTGATGCTAGCTCCAAGATCACATAAAGCTCTCTGAATGGTGACATCTCCAATGGTGAAAGGAATCACAAAACTCCCTGGATCTTGCATTTTCTCAGGAAGTTGATGTTGAATAATGGCACTTCATTCCTTGGTTAACACCACGGTTTCTTGCTCCTTCCAGTTCCTCTTGTAAATCAAAAAGTCTTTCATAAATTTAGCATAAAGAGGCATTTGCTCAAGAGCCTCTGCAAAAGGAATGTTGATCTGTAGCTTCTTGAAGACATCTAAAAATTTAGAGAACTGCTTTTCTTTGGAAGCCTTCTGAAGTCTCTGAGGATATGACATTTTTGGCTTGTATTCAGAAGCCTTTGGCAATGTAGGATACGTGTCAAGAGAGTCAGGGAATGGGTTGTCTACATGCTTTGGAGGGGCGTGCTCCACTTCTTCCTTTTTCTCCTCTGGAGCTTTCTTTTCAACTAGCTCTTCATTGGCCCTTGTCTCAGAGCCAGCTGTTTTACCACTTCTCAATTGAATAGCCTTGCAATCTTCTCTTGGGTTTACCACTGTATCACCTGAGAATGTACTTGCAGACCTCTCAGGTATTTGCTTGCTCAGTTGGCCCATTTGCACTTCTAAGTTTCTAATGGGAGCTCTGGTTTCCTACATAAAACTCCTCATCATCTCCCAATTAGAATCTTCTTGGGATTTAGAGTTTTCTTGCTGAGGTGGTTGTTGTTGATGAGACTGAAATTGGCAGTTATTGTGATTGTTCTGTTGGAAGCTGCCCTGAGAATTATTGTTGAAGTTTTGAGGTCTCTGAGATTGGTCCCTCTACCCAAAATTTGGGTGATTTCTCCACCCCTGATTGTATGTCTTAGAATATGGATCATTGTTGGGATTTCTAGGACCACTCCCCATATAATTGACTTGTTCAAAAGAGCATTGAGCATAGTCATAATTATCAGTTTGCACAAAATTACCTGTCATGTCATAAGAAATCTCTTGAGATGGGTTTTAGGTGTTGATAGCTGAGACTTGCATTCCACCCATCTGTTGAGTAAACAGACGTATTTGCTGAGACATAAGCTTATTCTGAGAAAGAAGAGCATTAAGAGCTTCTACTTCCATAACACCCTTCTTCTGAGGAGCCTCAGAGTTCACAGGATTCCTGTTAGATGAGTATAAATATTGGTTGCTAGCAACCAATTCAATCAGCTCAATAGTCTCCTCCAGTGTCTTCTTCTTATACAATGAACCACCCGTAGAATTATCTAAGCACATCTTGGACATTTCACCCAAGCCTTCATAAAAGATGTCTAGTTAGGTCCATTTAGAGAACATGTTCGGAGGGCATTGCCTAATCAGTAGCTGGTACCTCTCCCAAGCTTCATAAAGAGTTTCACCATCCCTCTGTCTGAAGGTCTGAACTTCCACCCTAAGCTTAGTCAGCTTCTTTGGTGGGAAAAATTTAGTAAGAAACTCAGTAATAACCTTGTCCCAAGTATTCAAGCTCTCCTTGGGTTGGAAATCTAGCTATAGCTTTGCTCTATCCCTCAGAGCAAACAGGAAGAGCATGAGTTTGTACACCTCTGAGTTCACTTCATTTGTCTTCACAGTATCACAAATCTGCTGAAAATTAGAAATAAATTGATTTGAGTATTCATGGGGAAGACCATGATACTGGCAGTTTTGTTGCACCAGGGTGACCAATTGTGGCTTCAACTCAAAGTTGTTCGCAGTTATAGGAGGCACCACAATGCTTTTTCCATAAAGATCTGCAGTAGGAGCAGAGTAAGAGCCAAGCACTCTCCTCTGTTGATCATCCCCGTTCAGATTTGCCACATTGGCATTAACAGCATTATTGTGATCCATAGTGGACTCTGTAGCCTTGCAAAGTCTTGCTTGTTGTAAACGTCGTCTACAAGTTCTTTCAGATTCTGGATCAAAGTCTAACAGAGGTTCCTTGTTTCTGTTTCTGCGCATAAACGGAAAGAAAATAAGAAAAGATGGGATTCTCTACGTCAGAGTGCAGAGAAGTCCTTGTGAGGTAACCTATGTAAAATAATAAAATAGAAATACTAAATAAATGAAATAGAAAAAATTTTGAAAATAATAATTGAAATAAAACAAAAATTTTAAAAATTAACAGAAAAAAATAAACAAGAAAATTAAAATGAAATTAACTAGGTGACACCAAACTTAATTTCAGAAAATAAGGAAAAATAGTAATACTATTTATAAAAAAATTTTGAAAAATACTAAGAAAAATTTAAATAAAAATTAAAACTAAAACGCCTAATCTAAGCAATCAAACAACTGATAGTTGTTAATCACTATCAATCCCCGGCAACGGCGCCAAAAACTTGGTGCGAAAATTCTAACCACACTACTAACCGGCAAGTGCACCGGGTCGTACCAAGTAATACCTCAGGTGAGTGAGGGTCGATCCCACGAGGATTGAAGGACTAAGCAACAATGATTGATTGATTGGTTTTGTTAGACAAACAGAAAAGAGTGTTTGAATATTCAAAGAGCATTAAACAATCGTACAGAAATTAAAATAGTAAAGTAAATGGGTTGGGAGTAAAATATGGAGAACGTAGTTAAGGTTTTCCAGATTAACTTTTCTTACTAACTATTTTAATCATGTAGGATTTAATTTCTGGCAAACTATATGTGACTAGACCCTAATTCCTTAGACCTTTCTAGTCTCCTCTAATTTTCATCAACTGCCAATTCCTTGGTCAATTAATTCCAATTATAGGGTGATGATCAAATTCCAGTTTATACGCTACAAAAACTCTAATTACCCAAAAATAAAAGGATTATATGTCACGTATCCCGTTAAATCCAGATAATTAAAATTTAGGAGAATATGTTTTCAAGCTGTTGTTCAAGTAAAGAGCTTTTCCAAGTTATACAAGAACTCAAGTAGAAAGAGGGTCATACTTCCGTTCCACCCAATTTCATAAGATAAAGAGCGAAAACAATTCTTAAATTATAAATCCATACATGAATTAAAATAGAAAAAGCAATAAAATCAATCCATACAAATAGACAGAGCTCCTAACCTTAACAGTGGAGGTTTAGTTGCTCATGGTTCAGAGTAGAAAACTAGGATTGTAAATTGGAATGGAATAATGTTGTGTTGGAACCCCTCTGTTGGAATTCCTTTTTTTATATCTAATCCTAATTAATCTAAAATTTATCTTCTAAAACTAAAATAATATCTTTTCATATTTTTAAAAATTAAAGTTTAAATCAGAATTAATTAAAGCAATCAGCATGTCTTCAATTGATGGATGGGGACCACTTGCTTTGTAGGGTCCATGCTTAACTTTGAGTGGGCACAGCCATTCTTGTGTGAATCTCCCTTGAGTCTCTGCTGTCCCCTGGCTCTAGTCTGTGTTTCTGGGCCGAAAACTGGGTCGAAACTCGGCCTAAAATTGCCCCCAGCGTTTTCTGCGAAGTCTGCATGTCGCGCATGTCACGCATACGTATCGATGGCCTTTTTCGTGTGTCACGCATACGCGTCAGGTACGCGCACGCGTCGCTGAGCAACTTTGCTTTTCACGCATACGCGTCAGTCACGCGCACGTGTCGCCATGGAGAGCTCTAAATCACGCGTACGCGTCAGGCACGCGCACACATCGCTTCTCACTGGTCAGCTCCTTGGTTTCTTCTCTTTCTCTGCAGAAACTCCATCAAATCCCTTCGAATGCTACCTAAAATAAACAGAAATGCACAAGACTCAAAGTAGCATCCATAGTCGCTAAAAGATAATTAATTCTTGATAAAACTTAACAAATTACATGCAAATTCACTAGGAAAAGATAGGAAAGATGCTCACGCATCAGACACCACAGGCATGCGTTCTTAAGGTCCAAGCTATTGGTGTCTAGCTTTATTCTTTGTTTCTTTCATTATTGTTACCAACTTTTGGCTTTTCTTCCTTCTTTCTTACTCTTTCTTTTCTTCCAAGGATATTTATTCAATAAGGTCCACAAACAGCAGCTCAGTTTATGCTAAAAGAGACATTCTACCCTTTCATCTTTATTATTGAGCTTGCTAACTGATCAAACATATACCACCACTGATTCTTATTCCAGTTCCTACCACATTGGACACTTTCACTTTCTGTTTCAACATTTTCTCTTATTCAATAGAAAGTAAAGGAGACAAAGCATACATTTAAGCAGATGAAAATGAAGCAGACACTTAGGCTAGAACACTTATTTGACACTAAAAAGACAGTAGACAACCAGAATGCAAACAACTTAAACTAATCAGCAGGGGTACACTTAAGTAACAACACAACCTCTTGGTGGTGCCTTCTAGCTCTCCATTTGTCATCATCATCCATAGCTTTTGTATCCTTCTTTGTGTCCTTTGATGATAATGCATAGTTCTTCCAAGAGATTGATTGAATTCCTGCAAAATTATTGGAAATTGCTTGTCCCCCAAGCACTTGAGAGATGGTTAGCATGCATGTATGCTTGTGATTTTCTGAACTTAAGTTGGTGTGGGAACACCAAACTTAGTTCCTTGCCTATTTCTATATGTCGCAGATTAAATACATGCAAGAAACCTCATGTGCTTTTATTAAGAAAATAACTATGAGCTAGAGACTAAACAATTTAATAAAACAAACTATGAACTAGAAACTAAACAATTGTTAAGTAGCTTCTCTGATTACTTGGAATGAGTGATTAGTCATGCTGAGGGTTGCAATGTGTTCTTACTGAAAACTATGGGGGAACACCAAACTTAGAATTACACATTCTCCCTCAAATTACTTTGGTGTGCAAAACTAAACTTAGCTCCTTGCAATACAGAGAAATCTACTCAACTCTTTTATTGAAATAATTAAGAAAGGAAAACTACCTCTAGTTGGGTTGCCTCCCAACAAGCGCTCTTTTAGTGTCATTAGCTTGACATGTTGCTTATGACTTTCTTCCTCTTCTTCCAGTATGTTAAGAAGAATGACCTCAGGGTAAGAGAAGAGCCAGTCAACATCCCCTGTCTTGATCTCTTCCTAGCTAGCTTCTTTTTTGTTATTTGCCTGGTTGAACTTGCTTGCTGGATCAGGGGTTGGATTGCTTGTGGTTGAGCTTTTCTTCTTCATGGATATGGTCAATTGTAACTTGGTCACAATCCTCTCTTCGGTGCTCTTGTTAGTTGCCTTCACTTCTTGGATATCAAGACTTGCGTGTTGTGTGATTGTTGGGATATCCTCTTCAACCAAAGCCTCTTGAGTTGGTGGTTCAGTAAACCCTTCCTCTATGCAACTTTCTGCTTCACTTGAGTGTGAACTCCCTTGATTGACTTTCTCCCTTTCTTCAGCATGATGTTCCATTGAGTCCTTTGGGAGTAAGTCTTCATGCTCCTCTGTTACCTCAAGTAGCCTTTATGGATATGGAATCCTAGGCTCATATACCTCCACAACCTCATTCTCCATTGAAGTTTCACTTGATACCAGGGCCTCTTCTTCCACTTCCTCACTCACAGATTGGTCTTCATCCTCAATGCTTGTCACTCCTAAGTTTCTTCTGCTTTGCTCTAAGTACCCATCCATCTTCTTGAAGAGAATTTCTTTCCAGGATTGTTTGTGTCTTTCCAAGAGTTGTCCTTGTCTTTCAAGGACTTGGTCTCAGCTTTCCAAGGATTCTTTGGACCATTGAAGGTAATCCTCAAGTGCTAGCTCAAGAGATGAAGGTTGAGAGTAATTTTGGTGACATGGATATGTTGTAGTGAAGTTGTGTTGAGGGACATGGAATGAGTTTTGTGAGTTGTGAAATAAATTTTGTGGTTGATGAATTGAGTCATGTGGCTTTTAGAAAGAATTTTTTGTTGAGATATATTCAAGTGATGAAGAATTTTCAATTGAAAAACTGGGAGGTGAAGTTGGGCAATTTTGCATAAACGAGTTGAAGGTTTGCTCATGTGATGATGGCTCTTGATAAGTGGAGTATGGACTATTGAATGCTCTTTGACTTTGATCCTCCCAAGCACAACTTGAAGAATTGTTGAATTTATCACAGTATGGATCATCTTGTGGCATTTGGGAGCAATCTTGCATGAATGTACTGACATCACAATCAACTGATGATGTCTTTTGATGAAAAAAATATGGATCATTAAAATCTCCTTGGTTTTGACCTTCCCAGCCACAACATGAGTAGTTGTTAGATTCATTAAAGTATGAGTCATGTTGTGTCTCTGGGAGGTGTTCATACTCCATCATTCCTTGTTGATACTCCCATCCACCATTAGAATAATGACATGAATCATTTTGTGGTGTTGGGTAATATCCTATTTCACTTGATTGTTCACACTCTTGTTGATATTCCCAGACACCATGAGGATAATGACATAAATCATTTTGTGGCTCTGGACAATATCTCATGTGATTTGCTTGATCATTTTGTGGCTTTGGAGTATATTCCCACTGGATGGATTGCTCATAATCTGTTATTTCTTGGTGATATTCCCAGCCATCATTAGAATAATGACTTAAATCATATTGTGATGGTGGGCAATATCCCATGAAATTTGTTTCATCAAAAGATGAAGTGAAGTCCATTTGAATTTTGTAAAGCACAATCACCAACGAAAATTAAAATTACTCATATCAGAGATGAGAATTTCTTAGTGAGGCAATAACACAAACACCTTAGTTATCAAGAGAAAACAAAAATTAAAAGAACTAAAATGACAAAAACAAAGAAAATGCTTAATTTAGACTTCTCACCCACTTAATCATTGTTAATCTAAATCAATCCACGGCAACGGCGCCAAAAACTTGATGAGTGGAAAAATCGATTCCACACAAACTAACCGGCAAGTATACCGGGTCACATCAAGCAGTAAAACTCACGTGAGTGAGGTGGATCCCACGAGGATTGATGGATCAAGCAACTTTAGTGAGGTGATTAGTCTAGTCAAGCTGACAGTGGTGAATTGAGTGAAATTTGATCAACAGAAAGTAAATTGCAGAAAATCTAAATTACAGAAAGTAAATTGACAGAAACTTAAATGACAAGAAAAGTAAATTGCATCAAATGTAAAGGGCTTTGGGTGCAGGGAAATTAAAGAAAGCAGTAAATCAAAGCAATTAAATGAGACTCAAGGCAATTAATAGAAAGAAGGACTCATCAGGGATTAAAGATATCATAATCCATCATGAATCAACTGGGTCTCAACTTCCTTCTCAATCATATGAATAGATCTATGACAGATTGAAATTGATTGGATCCTAATTCCATGGCAATCCAATCTCTCTAATCACAATCAATGTTGCCAATTCCTTGATCTAATTATCATGAGAAGAGGTTAAGCATGTTCTCTCATCTATAAGCCACACAGACTCTCAAGATCTCAATTCCTCCTGAATGGTGTTGATCAAGAGAGTTGTGAGAAACAGAGCTTCAGTTCTAATTTCCATGATTCCCCTTCCGAAGCTCACATGGAAATTCAACAGATTCAAACCCCCTTCCAGAGTGAATGGATCTCAATCAAAACAAAGGATATCCTATAGATACCCAAGCGGATTGAGAAGAAGAAGAAGTTCACTCAATCATGTGAATTATAATAGAGCTCCTCCCCTAATGAAGTGGGGTTCAATTGATCATTGCTCTAAGAACACTTGTAGAAAATTTAAATTGCATGAAAGTAAATCAATCTCAGTGTGAACGGAAATGAAAAATTGCATAAAGGACAATTATAGAAGAAAAGTGTAGAAATTTAAATTGCATAAAGCTGAACTAAATTCAATACAACTCAAATGTAAAAGTGCAGAAAAGATTAAGAAATCCTAAGCTAAGCTCTCTACCAGAGCCTTCTATCCTACTCCTACTCCTACTACCCAAGCCTCCTTAATTCTACCAGAGAGCCTCCTATTTATATTCTTCTTCTATTCTTCAATTGGGTCTGCATTGTACTTGGATGTGGGCCTTGGTCTTGTTGAAGCAAGCAGGAGTGGGTCTCAATGATGTTGAAGAGGGGCAATTGGCAATTCACATTTCTGATCTGCAAGGGTGCTAAATCTTTCTGGTGCTGGTGTCAACGTTGGCCTCAAAGTTTGCAAGAATACGTTGAGTCAAATGCTGGGCTTGAGAAATGATTTTCGAAGGAATGAGTGTTGGTGCCAACGTTTGACTCAATGTTGATGTACCAACATTTTTCCATCCACGCCTGTGCATCGCCCACGCGTATGCGTAAAAACAGCGTTTTGCGCGTGTGCGTCGCTCACGCGTTTGTGTGTCTGGCCAAAATCTGCATCCATGCGTACGCGTGGCCCACGCGTACGCGTCGATGCAAATTTTCCAAATCCAAATCTGGGCTGCTCGTCACGGACGTTAGAGGCAACGTTTGAGGCAATGTTGGACCTCCAACGTTCGTTTGGTCACACGTACGTGTGACCCACGCGTACGCGTGAATGGTCAATTTTGCCATTTCACGCATATGCGTAGCTCATGCGTATACATGGATTCAAAATTTTTCCACTTTCATGCGTATGCGTCGCCCAAAAATCTTTTAGCTCCAGAAATGAATATTATCGCAAGCATTGGAGGTAACATTGGTTCACTAACGTTCTCTCTAACGTTGGCACCCAAATTTTACATATAGTGTTGCCAGCAAGCCTTGGAACGTCACTTTGTCCTCTTGTTAACGTTGCAAATTTTATGCCTATTATAGACTATTATATATGGTTGGAAAGCTCTGACTGTTAGCTTTCTAACCCAACTGGAATCACCTCAATTGGACATCTGTAACTCAAGTTATGCTCCTTTGAAGGGGACAGAGTCGCTGGCGTTGGTGTGCAACGTTGGAGGCAACGTTGGCACACCAACGTTTACACCAACGTTGGTAACAACGCCACATTCTGAAGCTCAAACGTATTGTCCACCCCAAACTATTATATATTGTTGGAAAGCTCTGAATGTCGACTTTCCAATGCCGTTGGAAACACATCATTTGGAGCTCTACAGCTCGAGTTATACTCCATGGAAGGTGAAGAGGTTAGCTGGCCTTACTACAGGTTGATACTATGTTCATCTTTGCACCTTTGAGGTCAGTTTTCTCCCTCAAATTTAGTATCCACCGTAAAACCCGGTTAATTAATGGCTAATTAACCCATAAATGAGAATTTATTCTAGAAAGCCAAAAATGTTATTTTTATGGCTTAATATGATAGAGGAGATTGAGGCGAGAATTTCGGTACCAATTTTATAGAAATCGGACCAAGATTGGATCGAATGGGCCAAACCGGGCCAACCAGACCCAAAGTGGGCCCTTGGCCCAACTAAACTAAACCAAAACCCTAGTTTTCAGCACTCTCTCTCCTTATTTGAGACACTAAACACGCTGAAATGGAGGCCATGGAGGGAAGAACACTCTCTCAAGTTCTTTCTCTCATTTGATCTTCAAACCACCATAACTTTTGATCTAGAGCTCCAATTGCCGTACCGTTTACGGCCACGTGTTTACCGCAGAGAGCTCTACAAAACCCATATAATCAATCTTGAGGTAAGCTACATTTTTCTCTTCGAAATTCTATCCCTTGTTTTCGAGTTTCATGATAAAAATATTGAGATTTTGGTCTCTTTGATGTTATAGGACCCAACTCTCTTGAAGGAGAAGATTAATCTTGTCTCCTTGGACCTTGGGTGTGGTAATATTCTCAACCCTAGTGTAATTTGTTGTTCTATGACGTTTGGGTATTGAGATGTTGTGTATGGGTAAGATGATTGTGGCTTAGGTTGTGTATATGTGAATATTTGAGCTTGATTGAGACTTTGAAAAGCTTGAAGAGGGATTTGTATGCAAAAAATCTGTTCTTGGAGGTGTTGAGACCTTGAGAGCTTGTGGACAAGTCATTTGGAAGTACTCCGGTTGAGCTTGGAAAATCGGCTAAGGTATGGTCTCGGTTTCTCGTATCTAATATGTAATATGGTGGGAAATACTTAGGTTAGAGACCCTAAGATAGGCATTGAATTGTTGATGTTGATGAATGGATGAGATATATGATGTGGTCATATATGTGATTATGAATATTGATGTCTTGATGGTGTGATATATGAGAAAAATGCATGTTGTGATATATACTTGATGAGTAATTGAGGTTGAATTGTGGGTAGAACCATGTTGATGGTGAGCATGATATTGATTATGTGTAATTATCGTTAAATGGAAATGGTATTATTGGAAATTGGGATGAGAAAGTGTGTATGACATGTTTGTGTGTTTGTCTCTTAGCCATTTGATTGAGAAGTGTTAAAATGGTGGGATGATGTTTTGTGAATTGTGGTACAGTGTTAATGTGTGAGTTGAGGATGGCTTAATGTTGATTTTGGTACATTTTGATTGATTTCAAAAAGGGATCAAATTGGCATGTTTTGGTTGATTTTGAAAAGGGTTGCAAATGGCTTGTTTTGAAAATGGCACTTTATGGTTTTGAATGAAAATGCGGTTTTTGGGCATACTTTGATGGGTGTAACTTGAAATCCAAATCTCTGTTTTGTGCCAAATCTATTTAAAACTGAAATTGGATCCGGGGTGGTTATGCCGTTCGAAGAACGGGCGAAAAACATTTTAAAACGATGAAGTTATGTCCGTTGGAAAATTGGGGGTTTAATTTGTGAACTCTGCAGCTTTTAACTTAGAAAAATTTTTAGCAGAATAACCCCTACGCGTAGGCGCCCTTGACGCGTACACACCATTTTTCAAGATGGCACCATCCACACATGCGCGTCGATGTGCTGAAATGGTTGCCCAGCACAAATGCACAAATGCACAAATGCCAGGGGCACAAATGCACCCGCGCGTGCGCGTGGCTGACGCGTACGCGCCGTTTGGATGTTTTTCAACCCACGCGTCCGCGTGAATGACGTGTACGCGTCGATGAACTGTAAGGCCATCCACGCGTGCGCGTGAAGAACGCGTACGCGTGGCCCTGTTTTCATCCCAAAGTTGATTTTTGAGTTTTAAAAGCCAAATTTCATACTTCTAAGCCTCCGATCATTATGATATGCCTAGCAATGAGAAGAAGAGCTAGGGGATGTGGTAACTTGCGAGTGAAGCAAGGAAAAAAAATGAATGATCAAGGAGGATCAAAGTTGACTATATGAGATGCGGAGGATGGCGGTGGAAGTGCTGTATGTGCAATGAGCCTAAGGGCTGTAAATGATATGAATGGGCTGGTTATGAATTTAACCGTGAGCCGGATGGCAGGATTATGGCCGTGTTATGACGGTGTTATTATTAATTATGGCCGTGAATAAATGCATATATGCTATTGAATGAAATGTGAATGTTGCACTTCCATTATCTGTGACACGAGTTTTCCTGGAAGAAAGCAGTGGCTAGCCACCACGTGCTCCAGGTGGAGACTCGAGACTCTGTTAACCCTATGTCATAAGGGTGGCCGGGCACTGTGAAATCCCCGGATGAGCTCGCCCCCGTGAATATACACCATTGAGGGTGTTGGATATGGATCATGATTATGATCACGATTATGTTGAGTATAACTCGAGTTGGGAATACATGACAGAGGGACAGTCCAATGGTTAGCTACCAGGACTTGTCGGGTTTGCTATATAACCGACAGATGATATCATCAGCCATTAGGGACAGGCATTCATCATATTGCATATTATATGAATTGTTTGAGATTGTCTAATTGACTGCATATTACCTGCTAATTGCCTAAATGCCTTATCTGTTCCTATTTGTATATCTTTTGTCTGATATAACTGTGTTTGCCATATTATACTCCTGTTGGTGGTTGGGAGGTTTCAAGGATTTGGAAAGGGAAGTATTAGTTAGACTGAAGGATCTTTAGTCAGTTGCCCTTTATGGTTTAGCTTGTTTATAAGCTTTGATCTTATCTGGAGAAAGTTCTAAGATTGCCTTCGGCTTTCCTCTGATATTACATGTTAAATATGTGGGAACTGTTACCATGCTGGGAACCTCTGGTTCTCACCCATGCAGATTTTGTGGTTTTCAGATGCAGGACATGAGGTTTCTCGTTGAAGCATGCTGGAGACTTTTGGATTAGTGAAGATCCTTGTTCTCGGGATTCTGTTTTGGTTTATATGTTTTGATTAGATGCTTTTATCTCCATTGAATAATACAAACTGTGATGACTCCTTCTAGAGGGGATTTTGGAGAATCGGTTTTCTTGTATTTATGTCCCTTCGGGTTTCCTTGGGGTTTTTCCTATTTTATTTTACTTGTATATATTTCTATGCTCGGACCGGTTATCTTCGCAACCGGATTATGAGTTTTGATATTCCTGTTTTTGACACTCCTTTTGTATATATATAATCTCACGTTGGTTATCCTTGTTCGTCACGTTTTCGATCGGAGTGTTGCGCTTTCGAGAGGCGATTTTGTTTTACCCCTTTTTCTTCAAAGCCTCCTAGTTATAATCTTTATTCACATTACTATATGTGCTAAATTTTAATTTTTAGAGGTCGTAATACCTTGTCATCTCTGAATTATGACTTAAGCATAAGACTCTGTATGGTAGGGTTTTACATTATAGTATCAGAGCAGTTCGTTCCTGTAGAGCCTGACGGACGGACTGACTATGCTTCTGTGCATTCTCTGTATGTGTGTTATGTGCTATTAGTATATCTGCCTGATATAACTGGCATAAACGTTCATGAGCATGCATTTAGGACTTTGAAGCACTAGACTTCCGATATTGAGACTGATCAACTTAATATCGATTGTTTGGTGTGTATAAGAACCAGATGGTGCCTCGTGGACACGGTAGAGGTCGTGGGAGAGGTCGTACTAATACTCGTGCACTGGAGGTTAACCCTAATGATCCGGTGAACTTTATGGCAATATTGGAGAACATGGCTGCTGCTATGCAGGCCACTGCTGAAGCTCTTGGACAACAAATGAACCACCATGGCAATGATGGAGGCGGAGTTCAGGGCCCGATGACACTGGCAAACTTTTTGAAGGTTAATCTGCCTAAGTTCAAGGGAATTACTAGTCCGACTGAAGCCGATACCTGATTTCAGTCTATTGAGCGAGCACTGCAAGCGCAGGTGGTACCTGAGGGGCAGCGTGTTGAGTTTGCTACCTATTTGCTCACTGGTAAAGCATCGCATTGGTGGCAGGGAATCCAACGTCTCCTGTAGCAGGGTGATGACTATATCACTTGGGATGTCTTTCGGGAGGACTTCTATAAGAAGTACTTTCTGACTTCTGCTAGGACGGCCAAGGAACTTGAGTTGCTGCAGCTGAAGCAGGGTACCATGTCTGTATCTGAGTATACTGACAAGTTTGAGGATCTGTTCAGGTTCTCCCGTATGTGTCAAGCGACTCTGGTGGAATATGAGGAATGGAAGTGCATTAAGTACGAAGGAGGACTCCGAAGTGATATTTTCAGTTCAGTGGGACCAATGGAGATTAGGACTTTCTCTGAGTTGGTGAACAAGTGTAGGGTTGCTGAAGAGTGTGTGAAGAAGGCAGCCACTGAGAGGGGAAGTCACAAGGGATCATTCTCACAGAACTGAGGAAAGAATTTTGCACCTAGAGGTCCGCCTTTCAAGCGGGGAGGCTCCTTCAGGAAGTCCAACAACAATAACTCCCAAGGAAATAGATTTGGGAAGCAGCCTCAGAGTGAGCAAGCATGTGCTAGGTGTGGAAGTCACCATCCGGGAGCCCCGTGCAAGGCCGGGTGGGACTCGTGCTATTCTTGTGGTAAGGCAAGACATAAAGCCGTGAACTGTCCAGAGAAACAGAAGCAAGGTGCCGGAAAGGCACAGCAGACTGGTCGGGTGTTCACCACTTTAGCTATAGGTGCTGAGGGATCTGAGGCACTCATCCGAGGTAACTGTGAAATTGCTGGTCAAACTTTAAATGCTTTATTTAATTCGGGAGCATCGCATTCATTCATTGCATTTGAAAAAGCCCATGAGTTAGGATTGAAGATTGTAACCCTAGGTTATGACCTAAAGGTGTATAATGCCACGCATGAAGCCATGGTAACTAGGCTAGGATGCCCGCAAGTTTCTTTTAGGTTCAAGCAGCGTGAGTTTGTCCATAATTTAATCAGCTTGCCTATGATCGGTCTTGATCTTATCTTGGGTTTGGACTGGTTATCTAAGAACCATGTCCTGCTCGACTGTTCTACGAAAACAGTGTGTTTCATGCCAGAAGATACGGACGAGCCGGTGGTGGCAAATAGTTACTACTTGAATTCTATGATGGTGAATTGCTCTGGGAATAAATGTCATGGAATTCTGCTGTTGATCGCAGGTGTTTCGGGCGATGATCAAAGATTGGAACAAATTCCGGTGGTGTGTGAGTTTCCGGAAGTGTTTCCCGATGATATTGATGAATTTCCACCTAACAGGGAGGTCGAGTTTGCTATCGAGTTGGTACCTGGAGCTGGACCAATCTCGAGTGCTCCGTATAGGATGTCACCACTGGAGATGGCCGAACTATAGTCTCAGTTAGAGGATCTGTTGGGTAAGAATTTTATCCAACCAAGTGTTTTTCCATGGGGTGCGCCAGTGTTACTGGTAAAGAAGAAGGACGGGGATATGCGGCTCTGTGTGGATTACAGGTAGCTGAATAAGGTCATAATAAAGAATAAATACCCGTTGCCGAGAATTGATGATCTCATGGATCAGTTACAAGGAGCTGGGGTTTTCTCCAAGATCGATTTGCGATCCGGTTATCACCAGATAAGGGTGAAGGGAGAGGATATCCCTAAGACCACTTTCAGGGCTCGTTATGGTCATTACGAGTACACTGTAATGTCTTTTGGGTTGACAAACGCTCCTGCAGTGTTTATGGATTACATGAATAGAGTTTTCCGCCCGTTTCTGGATAAATTCGTTGTTGTCTTCATTGATGACATACTGATTTATTCCAAGATCGAAGAGGAGCATACGGAACACTTGAGGACCGTGTTGCATATACTGAAAGAAAAGAAACTCTATGCGAAGCTGTCCAAATGTGAATTCTGGAAGAGTGAGGTGAAGTTTTTGGGTCATGTGGTGAGTAAGCAAGGGATAGCAGTTGATCCATCCAAGGTGGAGGTAGTGATGGAATGGAGGCAACCAACCACAGTAACTGAGATAAGGAGTTTTCTGGGCTTAGCCGGCTATTACCGAAGATTCATCAAAGGCTTTTCGCAATTAGCTTTGCCATTGACAAAGTTAACCCGCAAGGATGCGCCATTTATTTGGACTCCTGAGTGTGAGGAAAGCTTTCAAGCGTTGAAGAGAAAGTTGACCACTGCACCTGTGTTGGTGTTACCTGAGCCGAACGAACCGTTTAAGGTGTACTGTGATGCCTCACTAAAGGGTCTGGAGTGCGTGCTAATGCAGCATGGTAATGTGGTGGCGTACGCCTCACGGCAGTTGAGGCCACATGAAGTTAACTACCCTACGCACGATTTGGAACTTGCTGCAGTCATGTTTGCCTTGAAGGTGTGGAGGCATTATCTCTATGGGGTTAAGTTCCAAGTTTTCTCTGATCACAAGAGCTTGAAATACCTCTTTGATCAGAAAGAGCTTAATATGAGGCAGAGGTGGTGGATGGAATTACTAAAGGACTACGACTTTAAGTTGAATTACCATCCGGGAAAAGTGAATGTAGTGGCGGATGTGTTAAGTCGGAAGTCGTTGTATGCGGCTTGGATGATGCTTCAAGAAGAGAAGTTACTCAAGGGATTCGAGAGCCTGAAGATTGGTGCCCAAGAAGTATCTGGAACCCTGTGTTTGAGTCTATTAGAGATCTCAAGTGACTTTAAATTCGAACTCCTAAAGGCTCATGAAGATGATGATGCGTTATGGAAGGTGTTACCAGCTGTTGAGCAAGGGAAACGGTGGAGAGTGTCGGAGGATAAGGATGGACTATGGAGATTCAAGGATAGGATCATTGTACCGGATGTTGGCACTTTGAGGCAAGATATCCTAAAAGAAGCACACAAGAGTGGATTTTCTATCCACCCGGGGAGTACTAAGATGTACCATGACCTAAAATTGATGTTTTGGTGGCCTGGTATGAAGAATGATGTGGCAGAGTATGTCTCGAGGTGTTTAACCTGTCAAAAGGTAAAGATTGAACATCAGAGGCCTTCCGGGATGTTGCAACCTTTAGAGGTCCTGCAATGGAAATGGGAAAGCATTGCGATGGACTTTGTGTCGGGATTGCCAAGGACTAGGACCGATTTCGACGCTGTCTGGGTGATTGTGGACCGACTGACGAAGTCAGCTCACTTTTTACCCATTCGGATGACTTACACCCTTGAGGAACTAGCACGGTTGTACATAAAAAAGATTGTGAGACTTCATGGCGTACCGGCTACTATAATCTCTGATAGAGATCCTCGCTTCACTTCGAGGTTTTGGGGTGTATTTCAGAAAGCTTTCGGAACCCGACTAAGCTTGAGTACGGCTTACCATCCTCAAACAGATGGTCAATCCGAGAAGACGATCCAAACACTAGAGAATATGTTGAGAGCTTGTGTTTTGGACCAACCGGCGAGTTGGGATCGATATATGCCGTTAGTGGAGTTGCATACAATAATAGCTACCATGTGAGCATCGGAATGGCTCCGTATGAGGCCTTGTATGGGAGAAAATGTCAATCTCTGCTATGCTGGTATGAAGTGGGAGAGAAAGGCTTATTGGGGCCGGAGATGATAGCTGAAACCACTGATCAAGTCAAGAAAATCCGAGATAGGATGCTTACGGCGCAGAGTCGCCAGAAGAGTTATGCTGATCAGAGGCGGAAGCCCTTGAAATTTGAGGAAGGAGACCATGTTTTCCTTAAGGTTACCCCAACCACGGGAGTAGGTAGGGCGATTAAAGCAAAGAAGTTGAATCCTCGATACATCGGTCCGTTTCAAATCCTGGAGAGGATTGGACCGGTGGTGTATCGGATGGCTCTACCACCTCATCTTTCGAACTTGCACGACGTGTTTCACGTGTCGCAGCTTCGGAAGTATACTCCTGATGCTAGCCATGTGTTAGAACCTGAATCGGTTCAGTTAAGAGAAGATTTGACGCTTCTAGTGGCTCCAGTCAGAATTGATGATACTAGTATCAAACGGTTGCGTGGAAAAGAGGTTTCATTAGTCAAAGTGGCATGGAGTCGAGGCGGTGTTGAGGAACACACTTGGGAACTTGAGTCGGAGATGCGAACGAATTATCCGCACTTATTCTCAGGTACTTGAATTTGAATTTTGTGGGCAAAATTCCCAATTAGGTGGGTAGAATGTGAAACCCAGTTAATTAACGGCTAATTAACCCATAAATGAGAATTTATTATAGAAAGCCAAAAATGTGATTTTTCTGGCTTAATATAATAGAGGAGATTGAGGCGAGAATTTTGGTACCAATTTTATAGAAATCGGACCAAGATTGGACCGAACAGGCCAAACCGGGCCAACCGGACCCAAAGTGGGCCCTTGGCCCAGTTAAACTAAACCAAAACCCTAGTTTTTAGCACTCTCTCTCCTCATTTGAGACACTAAACACGCTGAAATGGAGGCCATGGAGGGAAGAATACTCTCTCAAGTTCTTTCTCTCATTTGATCTTCAAACCACCATAACTTTTGATCTAGAGCTCTAATTACCGCACCGTTTACGGCCACATGTTCACCGCAGAGAGCTCTACAAAACCCATATAATCAATCTTGAGGTAAGTCACGTTTTTATCTTCGAAATTCCAGCCCTTGTTTTTGAGTTTTATGGACAAAATATTGAGATTTTGGGCTCTTTGATGTTATAGGACCCAACTCTCTTGAAGGAGAAAATTAATCTTGTCTCCTTAGACCTTAGGTGTGGTAAGATTCTCAACCCTAGTGTAATTTTTTGTTCTATGACGTTTGGGTATTGAGATATTGTGTCTGGGTAAGATGATTGTGGCTTAGGTTGTGTATATGTGAATATTTGAGCTTGATTGAGACTTTGAAAAGCTTGAAGAGGGATTTGTATGCAAAAAATCTGTTCTTGGAGGTGTTGAGACCTTGAGAGCTTGTGGACAAGTCATTTGGAAGTACTCCGGTTGAGCTTGGGAAATCGGCTAAGGTATGGTCTCGGTTTCTCGTATCTAATATGTAATGTGGTGGGAAATACTTAGGTTAGAGACCCTAAGATAGGCATTGAATTGTTGATATTGTTGAATGGATGAGATATATGATGTGGTCATATATGTGATTATGAATATTGATGTCTTGATGGTGTGATATATGAGAAAAATGCATGTTGTGATATATGCTTGATGAGTAATTGAGGTTGAATTGTGGGTAGAACCATGTTGATGGTGAGCATGATATTGATTATGTGTAATGATCGTTAAATGGAAATGGTATTATTGGAAATTGGGATGAGAAAGTGTGTATGACATGTTTGTGTGTTTGTCTCTTAGCCATTTGATTGAGAAGTGTTAAAATGGTGGGATGATGTTTTGTGAATTGTGGTATAGTGTTAATGTGTGAGTTGAGGATGGCTTAATGTTGATTTTGGTACATTTTGATTGATTTCAAAAAGGGATCAAATTGGCATGTTTTGGTTGATTTTGAAAAGGGTTGCAAATGGCTTGTTTTGAAAATGGCACTTTATAATTTTGAATGAAAATGCGGTTTTTGGGCATACTTTGATGGGACATAACTTAAAATCCAAATCTCTGTTTTATGCCAAATCTGTTTAAAACTGAAATTGGATCTGGGGTGGTTATGCCGTTTGAAGAACGGGCGAAAAACGTTTTAAAACAATGAAGTTATGTCCGTTGGAAAATTGGGGGTTTAATTTGTGAACTCTGCAGCTTTTAAATTAGAAAAATTTTTAGCAGAATAACCCCCCACGCGTAGGCGTCCTTGATGCGTACGCGCCATTTTTCAAGATGGCACCATCCACGCGTGCGCGTGGTGTGCGCGTGCGCGTCGATATGCTGAAATGGTTGCCCAGCCATTTTCCCGAGAGTTGTGCCAGAGTTGTGCCGGTTTTGTGCCAAGGGCACAAATGCACCCGCACGTGCGCGTGGCTGACGCGTATGCGCCGTTTGGATGTTTTTCAACCCACACGTCTGCGTGAATGACGCGTACGTGTCGATGAACTGTAAGGCCATCCACGCGTGCGCGTGAAGGACGCGTACGCGTGGCCCTGTTTTCATCCCAAAGTTGATTTTTGAGTTTTAAAAGCCAAATTTCATACTTCTAAGCCTCCGATCTCACCACTTATGATTTAAATCATTATGATATGCGTAGCAATGAGAAGAAGAGCTAGGGGATGTGGTAACTTCCGAGTGAAGCAAGGGAAAAAATGAATGATCAATGAGGATCAAAGTTGACTATATGAGATGCAGAGGATGGCGGTGGAAGTGCTGTATGTGCCATGAGCCTAAGGGCTGTAAATGATATGAATGGGATGGTTATGAATTTAACAGTGAGCTGGATGGCGGGATTATGGCCGTGTTATGGCGGTGTTATTATTAATTATGGCCGTGTATAAATGCATATATGCTATTGAATGAAATGTGAATGTTGCACTTCCACTATCTGAGACACGAGTTTCCCTGGAAGAAAGCAGTGGCTAGCTACCATGTACTCCAGGTGGAGACTCGAGACTCTGTTGAGCCTATGTCATAAGGGTGGTCGGGCACTGTGAAAGCCCCGGATGAGTTTGCCCCCGTGAATATACACTATTGAGGGTGTTGGATATGGATCATGATTATGATCACGATTATGTTGAGTATAACTCGAGTTAGAAATGCATGACAGAGGGATAGTCTAATGGTTAGCTACCAGGACTTGTCGGGTTGGCTATATAACCGACAGATGATATCATCAGCCATTAGGGACAGGCATTCATCATATTGCATATTATATGAATTGTTTGAGATTGTCTAATTGACTGCATATTACCTGCTAATTGCCTAAATGCCTTATCTGTTCCTAATTGTATATCTTTTGTCTGATATAACTGTGTTTGCCATATTATACTCCTGTTTGTGGTTGGGAGGTTTCAAGGATTTGGAAAGGGAAGTATTAGTTAGACTGAAGGATTTTTAGTCAGTTGCCATATATGATTTAGCTTGTTTATAAGCTTTGATCTTATCTGGAGGAAGTTCTAGGATTGCCTTCGGCTTTCCTCTGATATTACATGTTAAATATGTAGGAATTGTTACCATGCTGGGAACCTCTGGTTCTCACCCATGCGGATTTTGTGGTTTTCAGATGCAGGACATGAGGTTTCTCGTTGAAGCATGCTGGAGACTTCTGGATTAGCGAAGATCCTTGTTCTCGGGATTCTATTTTGGTTCATATGTTTTGATTAGATGCTTTTATCTCCATTGAATAATACAAACTGTGATGACTCCTTTTAGAGGGGATTTTGGAGAATAGGTTTTCTTATATATATGTTTCTTCGGGTTTCCATGGGGTTTTTCCTATTTTATTTTACTTGTATATATTGCTATGCTCGGACCGGTTATCTTCGCAACCGGATTATGAGTTTTGATATTCCTATTTTTGACACTCCTTTTGTATATATATAATCTCGCGTTGGTTATCCTTGTTCGTCACGTTTTCGATCAGAGTGTTGCGCTTTCGAGATGCGATTTTGTTTTACCCCTTTTTCTTCAAAGCCTCCTAGTTATAATATTTATTCACATTACTATATGTACTAAATTTTAATTTTTAGAGGTCGTAATACCTTCCCATCTCTGAATTATGACTTAAGCATAAGACTCTGTATGGTAGGGTGTTACATCCACCATGTAGTGCCATATATGCTTGGAAAGCTCTGGATTCATACTTTCCAATGCCTTTCGAATCATCTCATTCGAAGCTTTGTAGCTCAAGTTATTCTTGAAAGAAGGCACAGCATGCTGTCTCAAGAGCAACATTTTTGGCAATGTTGGTGAGCCAATTTTGGCCACCAACGTTGCTTGCTCTTCTTCTTCTCTGCCCTTCCTTTGCTTCTTCTTACCTATCATCAACCAAACAAAATACATCAAAGTATTGCCATAATCACTAGATAATGCATCATTCATAGCATCAAACAATTCTTTGCATAAATCTCATGAAAATGCATAAAATTAACAATGTTTGATTGAATCAAGACAAGCATGAATTTCTCATCCAAACACTTACTTATTACCTAAGAAATGCATGAAAACTAAGTAAAAACTAATGAAGAAGGCTTGTAAGACTAGCCTAAAATGACTTGTCATCAAATACCTAGACATTTAGTGTGATCATGAGGTATTAAAAGTTAGGGTGTTACAAAACTTATATTGTCCTTCACAAAATAAATGTTGACATTTAGTGATGCAGATTATATTTATTACATAATGAGAAAAAATGTTTCTTCTAATCTTGAATGCACCAGAGATATTTTTTTTTCAAAATATTACACATCTCGAGTGCAGAGTATTCAAGCTCTGAGAATAGTTTTCTTCTAGTTTTTTATCAAAGATGAGTAATGATAGTTTAAAAATGTAAATATTCAACATATTGTAGATATTAGTAAATAAAATATTTATTTAATTAAAATAAAAAATTATGGTGACATCAAGCTTAATTTCTCTTTTTGTGCTTCTTAAATTTTATTTATTTATTTTAACATTATTTGAAATACATCAACAATTACGAATTTATGAAATGAAATTGAGGAACAAAATTGATACATCTATTAATTTAATTCATGTATCTTTTGGATTGCTTTCAAGATGAAGGAGAGAAAAAGTGGTAGAGGCAGTGCTCAATAGCGGGTATGAGATGCCAACAACTAGAGCAAAGAATGCAAAGATATTTCTCCAAAGGAAAGTCACCCCAAAAGTTTTATTAGTATCACTTTTTTCTATCCTCCTTTGCACTGAGTTAGAATTTTTTACCAATAGTGGATTATAACATGCTAAGTGTACAAAACAAACCAATGATTAGAAAAGTTATTTGTATAGAATACTTATTAAAATACAAAATGTATAATAGAGTAAAGTATCGTTTTTGTACTCAATATTTGGAGTAAGTTTAAAGTTGTCCCTAATATTTAAATTGTCTTATTTTAGTCCCTAACATTCAAGATCGTCTCAAATCTCAATGTTATCCTATCGTCAGTGATCTATTCATTGAATTGATGTGGGAGAAAATCAAGACGATTTTGAAATGTTAGGGACTTAAATAGGACGAAAATATTGGGGACAAAAATAATATATTACTCTTAAAAGAATTACTAAATCAAGTAAAATGATAGTGAATTTTACGGGAATGAAGTGCATTACGAATTTATGATTTTTACTCATACTTGTAGAATGACTAGTATATAAACTTTCGAAAAAGAAAATAAAAAAACTTGTACATATACAATCACAACTAGAAAATGGATAAATACAGACAGATTTACAGACAGATTTAGTCTTTATTACAGACGGATTTTCGGTTACCGACGGATTTTGTCCCTCTGTAAAAGCCCCGTCGAAAATTATTTACCGACGGATTTTTTTTCCATCGGAAAATTACCGACGGATTTTTATTAGTTACCGATGGATTTTTCCTCTGTAAATTCTCCCTCCATTTCCTCAAGGCGACAAACTCATATATGGATTTTCCGTCTATAATTACAGGCAGATTTTTAGACGGATTTTCCGTCTGTAATTACAGGCAAATTTTCAGACAGATTTTCCGTCTGTAATTACAGACAGATTTTCAGACGAATTTTCTGTCTGTAATTACAGACGGATTTTCCGACAGATTTTCCGTCTCTAATTTAAACTTTGGAAAATCATGATTACAGATAGAAAATTCGTCTGTAAATCCATCTGTAAGGTAAAATAGAATTTTTTTTACTTTTTCTAATAACAAAATAAATTTGTTTTCATACAAAATAAATATAAATTTAATACAAATTTTTATCTAATTTATATTCGAATATTTATAATATTTCACAAAATAAACAAATTCATCGTATTAAAAATAAACAATATTTACAATAAATTATTCAATATGAATTGAAGATACAGCTGAAGTGATTTCATTTGTTCTAGGGTCAGCACTTTCTAAAGAAACGCCACAAGGATCTTCTTTAACCAGAAGGGTAAGAACATTGAGTGAGCTCCATGTTTTTGTAACATTTCTGCTTGAATCTTCCAAAGTAACAGCAAAGACAGCATCAAATCCTCCTGTTCCTGGAACTCCAGCCAACAACACTCCTTCCAAGTTCAGTGTAGCATCTAAAAGTTTTGTTTGTGATTCTGGTTCAATCTGCATGAATTACAAGGAAAGAGTAGTGATATTCTACCAGCAGATATAATTTATAATCAACATCATTCAAACAGAAGAAGCCTAATAATAAGTGCCAAATCAATGAAAGGAACTTACAGGAACACCTGCAGCCTCACCCATTAGGCGCATATGATATCTAATCTCAAGCATAGCTTCTTTTGCACCTAGCAATGCTTTAATAACTGCTTCCTTGTTGGGTTCAGAAGCTTGCTCTATCCACTGCGAGAATTACATTTTCAACATCAACACAAGAAGAAAAGCAAAAACATGAGAGCCTAAAGTGTAGTCTCAAGAACATGATATCACATATGTGCATTAGAAATTCAGTCACACAACTTGAAACTGAAAACCAGGCAAACAGTAAAGTTGGATATATAATCTCTTTCAAACCCATCAAAAGTCAACTTAATTGTATAAGTCTAATAGTAAAGATGTCCTATCTCATTAAAATAACTAATAAACAGGAATGTAGAAATTTAATCTAATGCAAGGCATACCTTAAGGCCAAAATGTTCTAGTTATTTAACAGTGAGCATTATCAATCAGTTTACTCTACATACCATAAGGCCAAAATATTCTAGTCCTTAGGCTGCAGATTATCACTTCCTTTTTAATCAATGCGGATGAGTTAAACCAGTTACACATATCATGATAAATTAACCTTATGCTAGTTGTTATGTACTTCAACAACCACTACATATTCTCAAAGGTAACTGAGATAAATGGAACAACAATAAATAATCTTGGAGAAGCATCATAGTCATTGTTTTTATATGCTCCTTTAATAAATAATCTTGTATTTTTTCTAGAAATGGAAGAATATAAAACACTCATATAAATCAAATGTGTAATGCAGGATCCAAATTTAATACCTCATGAAAAAATTTAGCTTATTTTTGCTTTCTTATTGTTTTTGGAAAAGGAAGTAATAATTGAAAATGGATGTTATGAACTGTTTGATGAAATAAGCAATGGAAATAGAATCAGGCATCAAGAGCTTGGTGAGCCGAATCCATAACATGGTTCTGCATATAACCTCTTGCATGTCTGTTTATTCAATTCCTTTGCAGTAGTGTGATGACATGTCACCATGTCATGTTTTTCTATGCTTTTTCATTTGTTTTCAATAGGTTTTATGCACTTTCTTGAGCCATAAGCAAGCCAATTGGGTAGATTTTCATGTTTCCTCTGATTTAATCAACCATGTATGAATTCATGCTATTTCATGAGGTTTTATGCTATAATTGTCACATATTATGAAAAAATGAATATCTCATGATTTTAAACATAGCTTTGATGTGTTTGGTTGATTAATGATAGGTGAAGAAAGCTTGGAGAAAGGTTGAAGCAAGAAGGAATGGCTAGGAGTAAAGAGAGGACAATGGAATAAGTGAAAATGAACCAGGAAGCAAAAAGCTGGACCAAAAGTTAGCCTCAAACTTTTGCACAAACTTTTGGGTGAAAAGTTAGCCCCAACTTAGCCCCTAACTTTTGGGCTAACGTTGGCACATGAAAGTTACTCCCTGGGCACCAAAAGTTTGCGCCAACGTTAGCCCCTAACTTTGTGGCTAACGTTGGCATGAGAAAAACACTCCCTGGGCACCAAAAGTTTGCGCCAACGTTAGCCCCTAACTTTGTGGCTAACGTTGGCATGAGAAAAACACTCCCTGGGCACCAAAAGTTTGCGCCAACGTTAGCCTCTAACTTTTGGGCTAACGTTGGCACATGAAAAACACAAAAGGGGAGCAAAAGTTTGCGCCAACGTTAGCCTCTAACTTTTGGGCTAACGTTGGCGCCATAAGTGCACTAAGGAAGGCCAACGTTGGAGAAAAAGTTAGACCCCTAACTTTTGCACCAACGTGGGTATCAGCAAAACATGGGGGCTGATATGAAAAGTTGGACCAAAAGTTTGCCTCAAACTTTTGGTCAAACTTTTACTCAAACTTTTGCAAAACTCCAACCCGGTTCACTTGGTTCACTTTGGTTCCTCTCCAAACTCCAAGAGCAATCAACCAAGGCCTCTATCAACCCAATTCCATCAAGAGCAAGGGCCCAATTGTCATCACTCAAAGGCACAAGAGATAGATAAAATAGGAATTTCATTTAATTGTAATTTGTTTTGAATTTCATTTTTATTTTGTAAAAATGCCTATATAAGGCATCATTCTCATTTTAGAAAGTAAGCCCGAATAGAGAGAATAGGGGGCGAGCTCCACTAGGGAGCATTGTGAATACAGATCTCTCTCTTTAGTTTTTTTTTCTTTGTTTTGAATCTTGGGTTGAGAATTGAAGGAATTCTATTTCATTCTCACTTTGAGATTTCTCTTGTTCTTCTTCTACAAACTTTCAGTGAATTGCAATTGGAATTAAAACTCTCTTTACTGCTTTCATCTCTATTTCTTCTGCAAATTGTTTACTGTTGGATCAAGGAAGGAATTGAGATCTAGACTTGGTCTCTAGTCTCATCCAACCCCTGAGATCTTCAACTTTCCTTTAGTTATTGCAATTGAGCTGCATTTCATTTTCTGTTCGGTTCCTCAATTCAATTTACATTAAGCCTGCTGCAAATCTCATTTACTTTCCTGCACGTGTGTTCCTCTGCACTTTACATTTGAGCCACTGTGATCTGAATTTACTTTTCATGCAATTTTAATTTCCTTGCAATTGTTCTAAGCTTTGATTTACTGCTTTCATTTAATTTCCCTGCACCCATTCCCCTTTACTTTCATGCAATTTATATTTCTTGCAATTCAAGTTTCAGCTATTTTACTTCCTTGTTCTTTAAGTTACTGTCCAATTTACTTTCAGCACTTTAATTTTCCTTGTCATTTACTTTATGCTGCATCAATTATCACACAAATGTTAGCTTGACTAAACTAATCACCCACTAAAGTTGCTTGATCCATCAATCCCTGTGGGATCGACCTCATTCCCGTGAGTTTTATTACTTGATGCGACCCGGTGCACTTGCCGGTTAGTTTTGGGTGTTTTGGAGAAATTCGTTTCTTCCACAAAAATATCCCATCAAGTTTTTGGCGCCGTTGCCGGGGATTAATTTAGATCAACAATGATTATGTGGGTGAGAAGTCTAGATCAAGCATTTTCTTTATTTTTGTTTTCTGTTTCAAAGTGAAACCAAGGTGTTTGAGTTTTTGCCTCACTAAGAAATTCTCATCTCTGATATGAGTAATTTCAATTTTCCTTGGTTGTGTGTTTTACAAAACTCAAATGGAGTTCAACTCATCTTATGATCAAACAAATTCTATGGGATATCACCCACCATCACCAATCTCTAATGATGGATGGGAATATCACCAAGAAACTTCAAATTCTGGGCTCTCCAATTCATGGAGCCATGCTTCAGAACCACAAGATGAGAAAGAAAATCATATGGGATACCAACCACCACTACAAAATAATTCAAATTATTATCCTCATGGTAGATGGGAGTATCACCAAAGAATGAAAGAGCATCCACCCTCACGGAGATTGTTGGTATGAAGCAAGCTATGGTCACCTTGCAAATCTCAGTTAGGCAGATATAAATTGATAATGGTGTTTTCGAATAATAATTAATAGAATAGGGATAGAAATACTTATGTAATTCATTGGTGAGAATTTCAGATAAGCGAATGGAGATGCTTTCGTTCCTCTGAACCTCTGCTTTCCTGCTATCTTCATCCAATCAGTCTTACTCCTTTCCATGGCTGGCTTTATGTGATACATACCATTGTCAACGGCTACTTTCGGTCATCTCTCGGGAAAATGATCCAATGCCCTGTCACGGCACGACTAATCGTCTGGAGGCATCACCCTTGTCAATAGCTTCATCTTATCCTCTCAGTGAAAATGATCAACGCACCCTGTCACGGCACGGCTATTCATCTGTCGGTTCTCGATCATGCTGGAATAGGATTTACTATCCTTTTGCGTCTGTCACTAACGCCCCGCAATCGCGAGTTTGGAGCTCGTCACAGTCATCCAATCATTGAATCCTACTCGGAATACCACAGACAAGGTTTAGACCTTCCGGATTCTCTTGGATGCCGCCATCATTCTAGCTTACGCCACGAAGATTCTGGTTAGGAGATCTAAGAGATACTCATTCAGTCGAAGGTAGAACGGAAGTGGTTGTCAGGCACGCGTTCATAGGGAATGATGATGATTGTCACGTTCATCACATTCAAGTTGAAGTGCGAATGAATATCTTAGAAGCGAAATAAGATGAATTGAATAGAAAATAGTAGTACTTTGCATTAATCTTTGAGGAACAGCAGAGCTCCACACCTTAATCTATGGAGTGTAGAAACTCTACCGTTAAAATTACATAAGTGAAAGGTCCAGGCATGGCCGAGATGGCCAGCCCCCAAAACGTGATCAATAGATCAAAATATAATCCAAAGATTGTCAAAAAGACTAGTAAAATGTCCTATTTATAATAAACTAGCTACTAGGGTTTACATGAGTAAGTAATTGATGCATAAATCCACTTCCGGGGCCCACTTGGTGTGTGCTTGGGCTGAGCTTGAGTGTTGCACGTGTAGAGGTCCTTTCTGGAGTTGAACGCCAACTTTTGTGCCAGTTTGGGCGTTCAACTCTGGTTTTGGCTCCTTTTCTGGCGCTGGACGCCAGATTTGGGCAGAAAGTTGGCGTTGAGCGCCAGTTTACGTCATCTATTCTTGGCCAAAGTATGGACTATTATATATTTCTGGAAAGCCCTGGATGTCTACTTTCCAACGCAATTGGAAGTGCGCCATTTCGAGTTTTGTAGCTCCAGAAACTCCACTGTGAGTGAAGGGAGGTCAGAATCCAACAGCATCAACAGTCCTTTTTCAACCTCTGAATCTGATTTCTGCTCAAGCCCTCAATTTCAGTCAGAAAATACCTGAAATCACAGAAAAGTACACAATCTCATAGTAAAGTCCAGAAATGTGAATTTAACATAAAAACTAATGAAAACATCCCTAAAAGTAACTAGATCCTACTAAAAACATACTAAAAACAATGTCAAAAAGCGTATAAATTATCCGCTCATCACAATACCAAACTTAAATTGTTGCTTGTCCCCAAGCAACTAAAAATCAAATAGGATAAAAAGAAGAGAATATACTATAAATTCCAAACTATCAATGAAACATAGCTTCAATCAAATGAGCGGGACTTATAGCTTTTTGCCTCTTGAATAGTTTTGGCATCTCACTTTATCCATTGAGGTTCAGAATGATTGGCATCTATAGGAACTCAGAGTTCAGATAGTGTTATTGATTCTCCTAGTTCAGTATGATGATTCTTGAACACAGCTATTTCATGAGTCTTGGCCGTGGCCCTAAGCACTTTGTTTTCCAGTATTACCACCGGATACATAAATGCCACAGACACATAATTGGGTGAACCTTTTCAGATTGTGACTCAGCTTTGCTAAAGTCCCCAATTACAGGTGTCCAGGGTTCTTAAGCACACTCTTTTTTTGCTTTGGACCTTGACTTTAACCGCTCAGTCTCAAGTTTTCACTTGACACCTACACGCCACAAGCACATGGTTAGGGACAGCTTGGTTTAGCCGCTTAGACCAGGATTTTATTCCTTTAGGCCCTCCTA
Organism: Arachis ipaensis; assembly: GCF_059453495.1. Classification (NCBI taxonomy): domain Eukaryota; kingdom Viridiplantae; phylum Streptophyta; class Magnoliopsida; order Fabales; family Fabaceae; genus Arachis; species Arachis ipaensis. The sequence continues at coordinate 87,377,867 of NC_142438.1, read as the reverse complement.
TCCACTGATGCTCAAAGCCTTGGGATCCTTTTTATTTGCCCTTGCCTTTTGGTTTTAAGGGTTATTGGCTTTTTGCTCTTGCCTCTTGGTTTTAAGAGCTTTGGCTTTTTCTGCTTGCTTTTTCTTTTTTTTTTTCTATATTTTTTTTTGCCTATTTTTTTTTTTGCAAGCTTTGTTCTTTGCTGCTTTTTCTTGCTTCAAGAATCATTTTTATGATTTTTCAGATTATCAAATAACATATCTCCTAGTCATCATTCTTTCAAGAGCTAACATATTTAACATTCTTAAACAACAACTTCAAAAGACATATGCACTGTTCAAGCATTCATTCAGAAAACAAGAAGCATTGTCACCACATCAATATAATTAAACTAAGTTCAAGGATAAATTCGAAACTCATGTACTTCTTGTTCTTTTGAATTAAAACATTTTTTATTTAAGAGAGGTGATGGATTCATAGGACATTCATAACTTTTAAGACATAGTTACTAACTACTAATGATCATGTAATGAAGACACAAACATAGATAAGAACATAACATAGAAAACGAAAAACAGATAAAGTAAGAACAAGGAATGAGTCCACCTTAGTGATGGTGGCATTTCCTTCTTGAGGAACCAATGATGTCCTTGAGCTCTTCTATGTCTCTTCCTTGTCTTTGTTGCTCCTCCCTCATTGCTTTTTGATCTTCTCTGATTTCATGGAGCATGATGGAGTGCTCTTGATGTTCCACCCTTAGTTGTCCCATATTGGAACTCAATTCTCCTAGGGAGGTGTTAATTTGCTCCCAATAGTTTTGTGGAGGAAAGTGCATTTGAGGCATCTCCGGGATCTCATGGTGATGAGCTTCATACGCCTCTTGAGCTCCATGAGTGGGCTCTCTTGCTTGCTCCATCTTTTTCTTAGTGATGGGCTTGTCCTCTTTGATGAGGATATCTCCCTCTATGTCAATCCCAGCCGAATTGCATAGGTGGCAAATGAGGTGAGGAAAGGCTAACCTTTCCATGGTGGAGGACTTGTCAGCCACCTTGTAGAGTTCTTGAGGTATAATCTCATGAACTTCCACCTCTTCTCCAATCATGATGCTATGGATCATGATGGCCCGGTCTATAGTAACTTCAGACCGGTTGCTAGTGGGAATGATTGAGCATTGAATGAACTCCAACCATCCTCTAGCTACAGGCTTGAGGTCCAATCTTCTTAGTTGAACCGGCTTGCCTTTGGAGTCAATCTTCCATTGAGCTCCTTCTACACATATGTCCATAAGGACTTGGTCCAACCTTTGATTAAAGTTGACCCTTCTAGTGTAGGGGCGTTCATCTCCTTGCATCATGGGCAAGTTAAACGCCAACCTCACATTCTCCGGACTAAAATCTAAGTATTTCCCCCGAACCATTGTAACATAGTTCTTTGGATCCGGGTTCTTACTTTGATCATGGTTCTTGGTGATCCATGCATTGGCATAGAACTCTTGAACCATTAGGATGCCGACTTGTTGGATGGGATTTGTTAGAACTTCCCAACCTCTTCTTTGAATTTCATGTCGGATCTCCGGATACTCATTTCTTTTGAGTTTGAAAGGGACCTCGGGGATCACCTTCTTCTTGGCCACAACATCATAGAAGTGGTCTTGATGGGCTTTGGAGATGAACCTTTCCATCTCCCATGACTCGGATGTGGAAGCTTTTGTCTTCCCTTTCCCCTTTCTAGAGGATTCTCCGGTCTTAGGTGCCATCAATGGTAATGGAAAAACAAAAAGCTTATACTTTTACCATACCAAACTTAGAATTTTGCTCGCCCTTGAGCAATAAAAGAAAGAATAGATGAAGAAGAAGAAGAAATGGAGGAGAGGGATAGTGGGGAGTGTTTCGGCCAAGAAGGGTGTAGAGGGGTGTGTTGTGTGAATTTGATGAAGAATGGAGGGCTTTATATAGGGAAGGGAGGGGGGAAAGGTTTCGGCCATATGGGTGGGTTTGGGTGGGAAATTGGTTTTGAATTTTTGAAGGTAGGTGGAGTTTATGAGGTAGGTTTATGGGGAAGAGTGGATGGATGTGAGTGGTGAAGAGGTGATGGGGAAGAGACTTTGAGGTGATTGGTGAAGTGTTTATGGGGTTGTGTGAAAGAAAGTGGTGAGAAGAAGTGAGTGGAGGTAGTGGGGATCCTGTGGGGTCCACAGATCCTGAGTGGATCCTGTGGGGTCCACAGATCTTGAGTGGATCCTGTGGGGTCCACAAATCCTGAGGTGTTCAAGGATTTACATCCCTGCACCCATTAGGCATGTAAAAATGCCTTTGCACACAACTCTGGGCGTTCAGCGCCAGGTTGGTGGCCATTTTGGGCGTTCAACGCCCATTTGTGTGCCATTTCTGGCGTTGAACACCAGAACCATGCCTGTTCTGGCGTTCAGCACCCAGAAGCTGCCCATTTTGGGCGTTCAGCGCCAGAATCATGCTCTGTTCTGGCGCTGAACGCCAGACAGATGCTCCTCCAGGGTGTGATTTTTCTTCTGCTGTTTTTGATTCCGTTTTCAATTTTTATATTTATTTTGTGACTCCACATGATCATGAACCTACAAAGACATATAACTAAGAAAAATATAGTTAGATAAATAAAAATTGGGTTGCCTCCCAACAAGCGGTTCTTTAATGTCAATAGCTTGACAGTGGGCTCTCATGGAGCCTCACAGATGTGCAGAGCTTTGTTGAGACTCTCCAACACCAAACTTAGAGTTTGGATATGGGAGTTCAACACCAAACTTAGAGTTTGGTTGTGGCCTCCCAACACCAAACTTAGAGTTTGACTATGGGGGCTCTGGTTGACTCTGCTTTGAGAGAAGCTTTTCATGCTTCCTCTCCATGGTTGCAGAGGGAGATCCTTGAGTTTTAAACACAAGGGAGTCCTCATTCCATTGAAGGACTAGTTCACCTTTGTCAACATCAATCACAGCTCTTGCTGTGGCCAGGAAAGGTATTCCTAGGATGATGGATTCATCCTCTTCCTTTCCAGTATCCAGGACTATGAAATCAGCAGGGATGTAAAGGCCTTCAACCTTTACTAACACATCCTCTACTTGTCCATAAGCCTGTTTTCTTGAACTGTCTGCCATCTCTAATGAGATTTTAGCAGCTTGCACCCCATAGATTCCCAGATTCTCTATTACAGAGAGGGGCATGAGGTTTATTCCTGAACCAAGGTCACATAGAGCCTTAAAGATCATGGTGCCTATAGTACAGGGTATTATGAACTTTCCAGGATCCTGTCTTTTCTGAGGCAATGTCAGTTGATCCAGATCACTTAGTTCATTGATGAACAAGGGAGGTTCAACTTTCCAAGTATCAATGCCAAATAATTTGGCATTCAGCTTCATGATTGCACCAAGAAACTTGGCAATTTGCTCTTCAGTAACATCCTCATTCTCTTCAAAAGAGGAATACTCATCAGAGCTCATCAAGGGCATAAGGAGGTTCAATGGAATCTCTATGGTCTCTAGATGAGCCTCAGAGTCCTTTTGTTCCTCAGAGGGAAGCTCCTTATTGATCACTGGACGTCCCAGGAGGTCTTCCTCCTTGGGATTCACGTCCTCCACTCCCCTTGTAGGTTCGGCCATGGTGCTTATGTCAATGGCCTTGCACTCTCCTTTTGGGTTCTCTTCTGTATTGCTTGGGAGAGTACTGGGAGGGATTTCAGTGATCCTTTTACTCAGCTGGCCCACTTGTGCTTCCAAATTTCTAATGAAAGATCTTGTTTCATTCATGAAACTTACAGTAGCCTTAGACAGATCAGAGACTAAGTTTGCCAAATTAGAAGTATTTTGTTCAGAGTTCTCTGTCTGTTGCTGAGTGGATGATGGAAAAGATTTATTATTGCTAAACATGTTTCTTCCACCATTATTAAAGCCTTGTTGAGGCTTTTGATCCTTCCATGAGAAATTTGGATGATTTCTCCATGATGAGTTATAGGTGTTTCCATAAGGTTCACCTAAATAATTTACCTCTGCTATTGCATGGTTCTCAGGATCATAAGCTTCTTCTTCAGAAGATGCCTCTTGAGTACTGTTGGATGCAGCTTGCATTCCATTCAGACTCTGAGAGATCATATTGACTTGCTGAGTCAATATTTTATTCTGAGCCAATATGGCATTCAGAGTATCAACTTCAAGAACTCCCTTCTTCATAGGCGTCCCATTACTCACAGGATTTCTCTCAGAAGTGTACATGAACTGGTTATTAGCAACCATGTCAATGAGTTCTTGAGCTTCTGCAGGCATTTTCCTTAGGTGAATGGATCCACCTGCAGAAGTGTCCAGTGACATCTTTGATAGCTCAGATAAACCATCATAGAATATGTCCAGGATGGTCCATTCTGAAAGCATGTCAGAAGGACACTTTTTGGTCAACTGTTTGTATCTTTCCCAAGCTTCATAGAGGGATTCACCTTCTTTCTGTCTGAAGGTTTGAACATCAGCTCTAAGCTTGCTCAGCTTTTGAGGAGGAAAGTACTTGGCTAAGAAAGCCGTGACCAGCTTATCCCAAGAGTTCAGGCTGTCTTTGGGTTGAGAATCCAACCATAATCTAGCTCTGTCTCTTACAGCAAAAGGGAAAAGCATGAGCCTGTAGACTTCAGGATCTACTCCATTAGTCTTAACAGTATCACATATCTGCAAGAATTCAGTTAAGAACTGAAAAGAATCTTCAGATGGAAGTCCATGAAACTTGTAGTTCTGCTGCATCAGAGAAACTAATTGAGGTTTCAGCTCAAAGTTGTTTGCTCCAATGGCAGGAATGGAGATGCTTCTTCCATGTAAATTGGAATTAGGTGCAGTAAAGTCACCAAGCATCTTCCTTACATTATTATTATTTTCGGCTGCCATCTCCTCTTCCTGTTCGAAAATTTCTGAAAGGTTATCTCTGGATTGTTGTAATTTAGCTTCTCTTAGTTTTCTCTTCAGAGTCCTTTCAGGTTCTGGATCTGCTTCCACAAGAATGTTCTTATCCTTGCTCCTGCTCATATGACAAAGAAGAGGGCACAGAAAAATAATAATAATAATAGAGATCCTTTATACCACAGTATAGGGATCCCTTTGTGAGTGGAAGAAGAGAGGGAGACAAAGAATGTAATATAATGGAAGAAACACAACTGTGAGGAGGGTTGAGATGTGAGATGAGATGTTAGTAGATGAATAAATAAATAGAATAAGATGAGAGAGAAGGAATTTTCGAAAATAATTTTTGAAAAAGAGTTAGTGATTTTCGAAAATGGTTTTTGAAAAATGTTAGTATTTTTCGAAAATTTTTAAAATCAAAAATAAGAATAAGAATAATTATTTAATTAAAAAGAAATTTTTGAAAAAGAGAGAAGATATTTTCGAAAATTAGAGAGAGAGAGTTAGTTAGGTAGTTTTGAAAAAGTTAAAAAACAAACAAAAAGTTAGTTAGTTAGTTGAAACAAATTTTTGAAAAGATAAGAAGTTAGGAGGTTAGAAAATATATTTTGAAACCAACTTTTTGAAAAAGGTAAGATAAGAAGATATTTTAAAAATTAGTTTTGAAAAAGATTTGATTTTTAAAATCTCAATTAATGACTTGATTCATAAGAAATCACAAGATATGATTCTAGAACTTAAAGTTTGAATCTTTCTTAATAAGCAAGTAACAAACTTCAAATTTTTGAATCAAAACATTAATTGATTATGTTATTTTCGAAAATTTGATATAAAAATAGGAAAAATATTTTTGAAAAATATTTTTGGAATTTTCGAAAATAACTAAGAATTTTGAAAAAGATTTTATTTTTGAAAAAGATTTTGAAAAAGATAAGATTTTCAAATTGAAAATTTGATTTGACTCATAAGAAACAACTTGATTTTAAAAATTTTTGAAAAAGTCAACTCAAATTTTCGAATTTGATGAGAGAAAAAGGGAAAGATATTTTTTTGTTTTTTTGAATTTTTATGATGAGAGAGGAAAACAGGAAAAATGATGCAATGCATGAAAGTTATGGATCAAAACAATGAATGCATGCAAGAATGCTATGAATGTCAAGATGAACACCAAGAACACTTTGAATGTCAAGATGAACATCATAGACACAATTTTGAAAATTTTTTAATGCAAAGAAAACATGCAAGACACCAAACTTAGAATTCTTTAATGCTTACGCACTAAGAATTCAAGAATGCATATGAAAAACATCATACAACACAAAACAAAAAATCATCAAGATCAAACAAGAAGACTTACCAAGAACAACTTGAAGATCATGAAGAACACTATGAATGCATGAAATTTTCGAAAAATGCAAGATGCACATGCAAATGACACCAAACTTATGACATGACTCATGACTCAAACAAGAAACACAAAAAATGTTTTTGATTTTTATGATTTTCTAAATTTTTTGGATTTTTTTCGAAAATTATATGAAAAAGAAAAAATAAGGATTCCAAAATTTTTAATATGAATTCCAGAAATCTTGCATTCTTAGTCCAAAGCTTCAGTCCAGGAATTAGACATGGCTCACTAGCCAGCCAAGCTTTCAATGAAAGCTCCGTTCCAAAACACTAGACATGGCCAATGGCCAGCCAAGCTTCAGCATGTAATTCAAACATAACATGCCTGACATACCCTATAGTCGTATAACAGCTGATGGTTGGAAGCCTCAGTCCAAAAGAATTTAGACATGGCTTTACAGCCAGCCAGGCTTCACATGCTTCATGAAAAACTAGAATTCATTCTTAAAAATTTTGAATCTAAAATTTTTTTCGAAAACAGGTGAGAAAATTTTGAAATATTTTTGAAAAATTTTTGAAAAGAAAACAAAAAGAAAATTACCTAATCTGAGCAACAGGATGAACCGTTAGTTGTCCAAACTCAAACAATCCCCGACAACGGCGCCAAAAACTTGGTACGCGGAATCGTGATTACACTTTAATTATGTAAAGTTCATTGCTCTTTCTTTCCCTGGTAATGGCGCCAAAAACATGATGCCAAGATCATGGTTCACAACTCCGTGTAACTAACCAGCAAGTGCACTGGGTCGTCCAAGTAATACCTTACGTGAGTAAGGGTCGAATCCCACGGAGATTGTTGGTATGAAGCAAGCTATGGTCACCTTGCAAATCTCAGTTAGGCAGATATAAATTGATAATGGTGTTTTCGAATAATAATTAATAGAATAGGGATAGAAATACTTATGTAATTCATTGGTGAGAATTTCAGATAAGCGAATGGAGATGCTTTCGTTCCTCTGAACCTCTGCTTTCCTGCTATCTTCATCCAATCAGTCTTACTCCTTTCCATGGCTGGCTTTATGTGATACATCACCATTGTCAACGGCTACTTTCGGTCATCTCTCGGGAAAATGATCCAATGCCCTGTCACGGCACGGCTAATCGTCTGGAGGCATCACCCTTGTCAATAGCTTCATCTTATCCTCTCAGTGAAAATGATCAACGCACCCTGTCACGGCACGGCTATTCATCTGTCGGTTCTCGATCATGCTGGAATAGGATTTTACTATCCTTTTGCGTCTGTCACTAACGCCCCGCAATCGCGAGTTTGGAGCTCGTCACAGTCATCCAATCATTGAATCCTACACGGAATACCACAGACAAGGTTTAGACCTTCCGGATTCTCTTGGATGCCGCCATCATTCTAGCTTACGCCACGAAGATTCTGGTTAGGAGATCTAAGAGATACTCATTCAGTCGAAGGTAGAACGGAAGTGGTTGTCAGGCACGCGTTCATAGGGAATGATGATGATTGTCACGTTTATCACATTCAGGTTGAAGTGCGAATGAATATCTTAGAAGCGAAATAAGATGAATTGAATAGAAAATAGTAGTACTTTGCATTAATCTTTGAGGAACAGCAAAGCTCCACACCTTAATCTATGGAGTGTAGAAACTCTACCGTTAAAATTACATAAGTGAAAGGTCCAGGCATGGCCGAGATGGCCAGCCCCCAAAACGTGATCAATAGATCAAAATATAATCCAAAGATTGTCAAAAAGACTAGTAAAATGTCCTATTTATAATAAACTAGCTACTAGGGTTTACATGAGTAAGTAATTGATGCATAAATCCACTTCCGGAGCCACTTGGTGTGTTCTTGGGCTGAGCTTGAGTGTTGCACGTGTAGAGGTCCTTTCTGGAGTTGAACACCAGCTTTTGTGCCAGTTTGGGCGTTCAACTCTGGTTTTGGCTCCTTTTCTGGCGCTGGACGCCAGATTTGGGCAGAAAGCTGGCGTTGAGCGCCAGTTTACATCGTCTATTCTTGGCCAAAGTATAGACTATTATATATTGCTGGAAAGCTCTGGATGTCTACTTTCCAACTCAATTGGAAGCGCGCCATTTCGAGTTTTGTAGCTCCAAAAAATCCACTTTGAGTGCAGGGAGGTCAGAATCCAACAGCATCAGCAGTCCTTTTTCAACCTCTGAATCTGATTTCTGCTCAAGTCCCTCAATTTCAGTCAGAAAATACCTGAAATCACAGAAAAGCACACAATCTCATAGTAAAGTCCAGAAATGTGAATTTAACATAAAAAATAATGAAAACATCCCTAAAAGTAACTAGATCCTACTAAAAACATACTAAAAACAATGTCAAAAAGCGTATAAATTATCCGCTCATCAAGTTGATACATCGAAGTGAATCTGAAGATTGTACCAATCCATAAAATTTTAATTGCAAAACCATCATCAGAAGCCTATATATAAGAGGCCTAAAACATGAAACTTGAAGCAACTAATAAAACTTAATCATGAGTTGCATTTCTAAACTAAATGAAAAAGAATGAAAATATTCTTCACACAGTTCACGAGCTCTATGTAACAGGTAGATTGAGCACAATTATACCCCTGATCTTCTAAACTTCCAAACTTCACTTGAGTTCCTCCAATAACAAAACCTTTCTAAATATGCCGAAAACTGATACTTTCTGCTCACCTCAGGACAACTGCAGTTGTAGATCTAAATTAAAAAGAGAGGTTAGTGGCAGACATATATATCAGCAAAAGGAAAACTAATCTGAAACTAATACAAGTCAAAGAACCAAATAAACAGAAACACCGTCATTAAGAAGTAACTATAAGCTTTCAAGTTATAGAACAAACACACAAATTGAACAGTACAAAGTACCCTTTTCATGTAAGGAGAATCTGCACATCACTGAATATGAAGATAAGTAATTTATAGAAAAACTAAAGGGATAAAATGAAACACATTCTTGTAATGTAATGTATTGTAGAACAAAGGGATAAAAATGAAGGTAAAAGACATCACAGTCATTGTATCAAACATGTGGTGATCATTACCCCAAGTGGTGCCAATACAGAAGGCCTTCTCCTTCTGCACCTCTAAACACTCCTGCTAAATAAATAAATAAACAGGGAGTTTAAAAACGAATTAGAATTAGTATTCATAATTTCATCTAAATCAGAAGTGAAAGTGTGAAGCAGCTGAGGTGTTCACCTTGTCGAGATCCTCACGAGAACAAGAGGTTCTCGTAGTTCTTGTACTACTTCAATCGAGTCTCGCGGTACTTCTGTAGCTGTGGTTAAGCTTCACCCATGGAATCCGTTGTATATCCTTCCCATGGAGCTTCAGCACAGCCACACGCAGGAGGAGACAGAGACCGGCGACGCAGGAGGAAAAACAGAGCGTTACGGGTTTCAGCCATGGAAGAAGGAGCGACGTTTGAAGGCTTACGAGAGAGTGAGCACGACGGAGGCTTTGAGACGGAGGGAGCGTCGATGGAGGGAGCGGCAAAGCAGGGGTTGGAAGCGCGACAAAGTTCTGGAATTAGGGTTGGAGGCGCGACAAAGCTCTGGGGTTAGGGTTGGATACGGCGGCGGAGGGAGCCCGTGCGACGCAAGGTACGACGGAGAGAGATCTGTGACGTCAGCGGCGGTGACAGCGGCGGACGAAGCTGGTGTGATGGAGAGAAGAAGCAACTCGGTGACGGAGAGAGGAACAAGCTCATTTGATATGGGTAGAGTGTAAATGGATCAAGTGGATAGAGATAAGATTAGGGTTATCTCAATATTTACTGATGAAAAATTTAAATTACAGATGGATTTTCCGTCTGTAATAATTTAACAAAACGCACCGTTTTGTCTATTTAATTACAGACGGATTTTCCGTCTGTAACCATTTCCCACGAAAAAAATTAATTTTTTCGACAGAATTATCGACGGATTTTTTTTCTGTCTGTAATTTATGCTAATCCATTTTTTTGGTTTTCCGACAAAAAATTCCTCTGAAATTTCCTCTGTATTTTCGTGGGATAAAATCCGTCGGAAATATCCGTCTGTAATAACTAGTTTTCTAGTAGTGAATAAAGTATAAATTATATCTTTTTGTCTCTAATATACCAACTTCTTTAATGTTCAATTTAATTAAACTTAATTTTTAACTTTTTAATAAATTTTAATTTTTCTTCAATAATTTTAATTTTGCTCTTAATAAAAAATAAATTTACTTAGAATGAAAGTAATGTGATTAAGAATAAAATAAAAATACTAAATTTATTTAGAATGAAAGTAATGTGATCATGAGTAATTTACTTAGATGCAATTAAAAAAGAATTGAATAATTATTTACCGTAAAAAATTGATATTATTGAAGAATAAAATTAAAATTTATTTTTAAGTTAAAAATAAAGTTTATTAAATTAAATATTAAAGAAGTTCAATATATTAGAGATAAAAAGTTATAATTTATACTTTATTATATATGTATCATACTCATTTTTGTCTTTTTTCAGAAGTTTATCTACTAGTCATTCTAGAAGTATTTTATGATAAGTAAAAATCTTAAATTCGTAATGGAATTTATTCCGTTAAAATTTACTTTCATTTTATTTAATTTGGTAAATCTTCTAAGAGTAATATATCATTTTTGTCCTCAACGTTTTTGTCCTGTTTAAACCCCTAACATTTCAAAATTGTAACACCCTATCACCCTAAGCCTTACCTCTATGCGTAAGGAAAAAGGTGACAAAGTGCCACGACAATTCTAAAGCTCATACCATAATGTATAGACAAGAAATATAATACACTAGAAGCCCAATCAAGGAATAAAATCTCAAAGACGCAAAAAACAGAGATACAAAAGCGCGAAGCATTGATGTGAGAGAATTACGATGGTTCAGAAATTTAGCAAAGCAATTTCTTCGTTGATAGCATAGTCCCAACCGACAAGTAACCCTCCCAATCAAAGTTTAAATTCAATTTAAAATAACTGAGAGTAATTAAAGCTTGGGTCGTCTTTCCTAGGAACTAGTGACAAAAAGCGCACAATTTTGGTTGTAAAAAGCAAGGGGGTTTTCAATAGTGAAGCAAGCAATTAAAGGAATTAAAGAACAATCAAAATTGTAATTAATAAACTAATAAAAGAGTAAAAGAACTATCTATGTAATATAGACAAATAATGCTTTAAAATGATAGAAATGTGATTCAAAACATAAATGGAGCCTTGACTTGGGATGAGTTATGGAATTCCTTCCTTGCCATAACCACAACTATGATAATTATGATGGAATAATCTCACCTAGTCAACGCTGCTTAACATCGAAGAGTACGTCAAGTGAGCATAATTAATCCACAAATCCTAGCTAACTTACTAATTACTTTAGTAAAAAGCTAGCGTTAATGGAAACAATAACAATTAACAACCCAAGAATTATCACTAAATGTCGGACATTATGACTCTAGTATCCCATATACTCATTTTCCCAAGCCAAAGGGAGGAAATCTACCCCATAATCAGAATTGGCATTTCATCAAACACATGGTGGGTATAATCATAAAACATGACAAAATTATAAAAATACTCAAAACTATGAACAACCAAGGAACAAAATCAACAATGGCAATTCAATAAACATATTGAAATCACTAAACATCAAATTCATTAACCAAAACTCAAAATTGCAAGAAGCATATATGTATTGATAAAGGAAATTAAAATAAAAGAAAGTGTAGAACAAGTAGTGTAATAAAAGAGAAAATTAAGAAATACTTACAACAGACACAAGTTAGGATGCAAGATCAAAATTGAAAAATAAAAACTTGTAGATAAAATCCTAATTACACCCTAAGAAAGTTGAGAGAAAACCTAAACCTAAACTACCTAAAACTACCCTAAAAACTATCCACGTGTATCGTGTAATGTATATGGTATATATGTGGTTGCTTGCCCCTCCTTGTAAGCTTCAAAGCCTTCAAAAATGGGCCAAAAAGCCTCCCAAATCGCGAGCCACGTGACTTTGTAATGAAGTCACGCATAGGGACTTGTGCGTATGCACACTTGGCTGTGTGCTTCTCCTTTGTTTTCTTCATGTTCTCTCCCAGTTGCATGCTTCTCTTCCACTCTTATCAAGCCATTCATACATATTACTCCTAAAATCACTTTCAAAAATATCAAGGCATCGAATAGAATGAAAGTGGAATAAAATTTATTAAATTAAGCACAAAATAGCATGTTTTCATAATTAGACATAATTCAGAGAGAAAACATAAAAGCATGCTATTTAGGTGAATAAGTGTGGTTTTATATGATGAAATCTACTCAAATCAATCCAAAATTTATAATCAAATATGGATTCATCAAGCATTCCCACACGATAATTAAAGTGCAAAGATAAGAAAACGGAATTTAATATAACAACCCGATTTTTTAAAATTAAATAAAAAGTGATTTACGATTTATTATATTTATTGAGAATTTTATTTTAAAGGAATCTTTTTTCTCAAAAGTAATTAAATTAAATTTTATGATTCTTTAAATTTAAAATTTATTAGACTTTTTAAATAATTTTTGTTATAATGAGATATTTTAAAAAAGATAAAAGAATTATTATTATCATTCTTATTATTATTATTATTATTATTATTATTATTATTAAAAAAAGAAAAAGAAAGTGGTCGAAGGCCATTATACATACATATATGCCATTATATATTCATTATATATATATATACACATAGTAAAGAAAGAAAGCAAGCAAGCCAAATGTACGCATATATATATATATATATATATATATATATAAACACGACACATGCCCCTTAATTCCTTTATCCTTCATCATTTGGCCGTGAGTCTTGCGAGAAGGAAGGGAGAGAACCATGAGAGAGAATGAGAGAAACCATGGCACGGTAAACCTTCTGACTTCGATTTTTTGAATTTTGTAACTCCAATAAAAAATTTAATTCTATAAAAGTGTTTGTATCTTCCTCATTTATATGTTAGCGTTACTTTCATTCGATAAAAATTAACGATGACATAGCTTCTCTTCTCCTTGAGTTCATCCAATTGGAGTTTCAGGAGGCACAGACGATTTCTGACGTTTTTTTCTTCAGTAGCCGATCAGAAAATTTCTCCAAAACTTCCGTTATTTTGATTTCATACAGAAGTAGGATTTGGTAACTCTATAATAATTAAATATGAATTTGATAAGTGAATGTTGATTTGGTTGATTATTGTTTGAGTTTGAATGAGTTTATGTTAAATTATTGTTGTTGCTTGTGATTTGTTAGTTTAGCTATAAGGAACAGTTCAGTTGTAGTTGTTTTAATGGTTTTGGGACTGTTGTCAGTGGCGGATCCACGGGGGACCTAAGGTGGCCATGGTCCCCCCCCCCAAAGTTTTTTAAAAAAAATAGTAAATAGTAATAATTAATAATATTAAATTTTTTTATATATAATATTAAAAAAATATAAGTTACAAAATTTTATAAATTAAAATAACTAAAAACTGCACTATGTATTGGATATTTGAATTATTGTTGCTCTTGTTAACAAATAGCCCATTCTAATAATTAATAAAAATGGTTCTATTATGCTAGCCCAAATCCATACTATTAATTAAAGTAACTCTAGTACATTTTTCAAATATTTGTTTCAAATCATCAGAGGCATCAGCGCCACTTTTCTCTCTCTTTTAGTGGTTCCCAAACTTTTGGTCTTCTACTCTTCTCATTCTAATTTTTCTTCCATACTAAAACAAGACATATGAAGAAAAATCATTGAAGAGAAGTGAACAGCAAAATATTAACTATTGAATGCACAACAAAGATTCAAAGAGGTATATTTCAATTTTTTTTAAGTTAATAACAATGTCAAGTATTATTTATATTATGTATTTAAAATAATTAATTTATTTTTTTTTATAATGGACAGTGTTCATCAAAGATTGAAGTGAGGACAAAACTCAATAGAATTATTTTTTGGTGAGACTTGGAACAAAAAAATAATCAGGTAAATCAATAACTTTATTTTTGGTTATTATACATTTGTGTTTCTAAAATTATTTGTTATTGCTCAATAGGTTTAATATTTTTTTTAAGAAAATAATATATATGCAATTATTTTTGTTTTTTTTTTTTTTGTTAGATAGTTCAAGTTAAGTTAAAAATGTCAAAGATGAAAACAATTCACTCATTTTTCAAGAGAAAAGAGAGAATATATGATGAACAAAATTCAGCTTCAGATTCTTTGAGTAATGTTCAAAATATTATTGAACAACCTGTGACACAACTTGTTGAGCAAGATATTCAACCCCCTGCTTCCAAAATAACAAGGACTGAAATAGATCAAGTTAATATTGATACATTGATGCGTGATCCCAGAAAGCGTCCGCAAATTTGGAATTATCCTATCAATCAACAAGATGAAAATCCGTAGAGCATACATAAAGTTTGGACCATATCAATTTATTATGGATGAGTACCCTCTTTCTGGTCTAGAAAGTCATCCTCGTCGTTTCAAAGCTCATTGGTTTAAGAGTTTTTCTTGGCTAGAATATTCGCCAGAAGTGAATGCTGCATTTTGTCTTCCATGCTATTTATTTTCTAGAAAATTAAGTCCATTCACATCAGGAGGATTTCGCAATTGGAAAAAAGTGAATAATGGAAAGGATTGTGCATTTTTATCTCATGTGGGTAAATCTCTTAATTCTCCTCATAATATTGCTGTTAAGTCTTGTAAAGATTTGCTTAATCAATTATGTCACATTGACAAAGTATTGGCTAAGCAAAGCTCACAACAAATTTTAAGCAATAGATTGCGTCTTAAAGCCTCTATTGATACTGTCAGATGGTTAACGTTTCAATTTTGTGCTTTTAGGGGACATGACGAGAGTCATGAGTCTCAGAATCGAGGAAATTTTCTTGAAATGTTAAAATTATTAGCTTCTTACAATAAAGAAGTGGATGCAGTTGTTTTGGATAATGCTCCTCAAAATGCAATATACACATCACCTTCTATTCAAAAGGAAATTCTACATGTTTTTGCTAGAAAGGTGCAAAATGAAATTCGCAATGAGATTGGTAATGCAAAGTTTTGTTTGATTGTTGATGATGCTAGAGATGAATCTAGAAGAGAACAAATGGCACTTGTTGTTAGATTTGTTGATAAGCATGGATTTGTCAAAGAAAGGCTAATAGATGTTGTTCATGTCAAAGATACTACTTCTGCTACTCTAAAACAAGAGATTTGTTCTGCATTATCTCATCACAATCTCAACATTCAAAATGTTCGAGGTCAAGGTTATGACGGAGCTAGTAATATGCGTGGAGAGTGGAAAGGGTTACAAGCTTTAATTATTTAAGAATGTCCTTATGCATATTATGTTCATTGCTTTGCTCATCAATTACAGCTAGCTCTTGTTGCTGCGGCTAAAGAAGTTGTTGATGTTCATGCTTTTTTCCAAAGTTTGAGTAATATTATCAATGTTGTGTGCTCTTCTTGCAAACGCAATGATGAATTACGATCTGCTTATGCAACTGAAATTTTCCATTTAGTTGCAACTAATCAAATTGAAACAGGAAGGGGAGCAAATCAAATTGGCACATTAAAAAGATCAGGAGATACTAGGTGGAGCTCTCACTTCAACTCAATTTGTAGCCTTTTACGTATGTTTGGAGCAACAACTTCAGTTCTGGAAGATTTGGCTACTAATGGATCTACATATTCTCAACGTGGTGATGCTACTTGTGCTCTTAAATCTTTATTATCATTTGATTTTGTTTTCATTTTGCATATGATGAAAGAAATCATGGGAATCACTGATAAACTTTGTCAAGCATTGCAACAAAAATCTCAAGACATTTTGAATGCTATGCATCTGGTTTCTAGTACAAAGTCATTGATTCAACAGTTAAGAGATAATAGTTGGAGAGCACTTTTGGAGAAAATTAGTTCTTTCTGCAATGATCATGCTATTCAGATACCTGATATGGGTGCTTTTTTTAGTGATATAATTCGGTCTCGTCGTAAAAAGGATGTTGTCACTGTTGAACACCACTATCGTGTTGACATTTTTACTAGCGTGATAGATTTTCAATTGAAAGAGCTAAATAGTAGATTTAGTGAGCAAGCAACCGAGCTCCTCATATTGAGTACATCTTTAGATCCTAAAGATGCTTTCAAGTTATTTAGTGTTTGCAACATATGCAATCTTGTAAAGAATTTCTATTCTTTAGATTTTTCTGAGCAAGAAAAGATTCAATTGGATTATGAGTTACAACATTATGAACTTGATGTGGTTAAAGCTCCAGATTTTCAGAATTTGTCTACTCTTGCTGAATTGTGTCAAAAATTGACAGAGACAGGAAAATCAAATATATATCCTTTAATTGATAGATTAATTCGTCTTGTTTTGACTCTTCCTGTGACAACAGCAACAACTGAACGGGCCTTTTCAGCTATGAAGATTATTAAAACAAGGCTTCGAAACAAGATGGAAGATGAATTTTTAGCAGATTGTATGATTGTATATATTAAAAAGGAAATTGCTTCAAAATTCACTTCAGAGATGATAATTGATGATTTTAGTTCCATGAAGCATCGTCGAGCAAGTTTAAAAATATCAAAATCTTAAAGTATGTAGTTGAACATTGACTTTTATATAATATAATTACTTTTTTGATATATATGCTACAAATCATATTTTGTTAATTTTTTGTTATATTTATATTTAATTGGCCCCCCTCTTATGAAATTTCTAGTTCCACCACTGACTGTTGTGATGTGGTATTTTGAGGAAATTGATGAGATTTGGTGGTTGAAAGATTAAATTAAAAGTTTAGAAAAATCGATAACCGAAAGACTCAAAAACGGACTAAAATACGATTAATATTTTGAAAGGGAAGAGCTAAGGGTTTCGGTTTTAATATAAGAGGAAGATTAATATTTAAACGTTATTTTTGAAGGGTAACCTTGTATTTGTATATAAAAATTGAGCTACAATTTGTAATTATATAAGATTTCGGGTATTTTGGATAATAAATAAAGTACAAGGATAAAAATTGATATTTTATAAAAGTTCAGGGTTATTTTTATAAATATAAAAATAAGTGAGGGTTCCAAATATAATTTTCTAAAATATTAAGGTTAAAAATAGAATATTAAAAAGTTTGTGATTTAGAAAGTAATTAACAAAAGTTTAAAAATAAGGTTTTATTTATAAAAATAACCCATTTTATAAAACTTTATTTTTAAACTAAGTTTTAAGAAAAGATATATAAATATTATTTGTTTACCATTTAAATTATTCTATTTATATTATTGTTAATATTTTATTACGAATATTAATTAGTAAAGATATTCTTAATATTATTATAAGTCAGAGAAGAACAAATAGAGTGATCTTAAAAGTTTTAGAGAACGCAGACTTAATTAAAGTACTTTATAATTCTTTTCTATAAGACACTTAGAGAAAGGTGAGGGAATAATGCGAAGATAAATTATATTATGAAATGATAGGAAAAGAAAAGAATATATTAGATAAAGAAATCTCTGTTACAGGAGAGTAGAGAGCAATGACTAAAAGAATCTAATGAACCTCTGCCACAGAAGAGCAGAGCACAGGAAAGAAGAGAATGTATTAACTAATGGAATATCTGCCACAGGAGAGCGGATCTCTGCCACAGGAGAGCAGAGGGCAAAGATAAAATGACTTTAAAAGACTATCTGCCACATGAGAGCATATGCAACCTTGTTCGGGTCTTAGTGTCAAATGTATAGTGGGGACGCCCACACACTGAGAACTATTTTCCAAATATAAGCATATTAAAATACACTTAAAAAGGTCACATTGTATGCCGCCTGACCGTAAGACTTATATTCACATTGTATGCATCTAGAAAGCCATATCTGGGACTTGAACCCGGGTAATGTCGGGAGCGGGTAGGCAACCGACACATGAGCTCATGGCCTGCATTAGGAATAGACATGCATCATATTTGTTTGTGCATATTCGTTTGTGAGTATGTTTCCTGTAATTGTAGGTGTGCTAAATGGCTATTTGAATTCCGTGTTCTATAATTGTTGAATTAGGTTATCCCTTGTTGATTGTTATTGCTGACCAAGTATATATAAAATGAACAAAACTTCTAACCCTGGTCCTACTAAGAACTCCCCAGTTTTTACCCCCTATTTTCACCCCTTTCAACTACAGGTGCGAAAGTTTAGTGCGGAGCTACAAAAGCATAGAAGATTATGCTTACAAGTTGAGTTGTTAGAATTTATTTTTTCCTCGTCATTTATTGTTTTGGTTTTTACAGGGGTAGGACTTGTAATTGAAATTCTTTTACTAAGTCTATGTATATAATGTTATGTGGATATATATATATGTATATATATATCTTTGTGATTAAGTAATTAAAAGTAAAAACTATTTCGTTTTCTTAATTAAAATTTCGGTTCGTATTTGCGAAGGCTCAATATTAATTAAAGATAGTATATAATAAAAAGGCTTAGAGGTAAGTAGCGCTCGGACTTTTAGTACGATCATGATCGGGTGTTAAAAGTTAGGGTGTTACATTTAAGATACAAGATAAAAAAGGTATATATTACTTTTAGACGTCGTAACACCTCATCACCTCTGATTTACAACTTAAGCATAAAGTTCTGTGTGGTAGGGTGTCACATAAAAAAAAGTATTTTTAGATTTTGCAAGTGAAAAGTTTAATTGGTTTCGAGTTAAATGATCCTATTTTATTATTAAGTATATAGAAGTCATCATAATATTCTCGCTATCAGAGTGGCATAGCCGAAAGCATGACATTCTGATAGTAAGGATGTTACACTTAGGTTGCTTGCAGAGCGCTTGGTGGAGGCTTGGCGGTGGCTTAGTGATGTGAAAATTTGTACCGGTTCGGAATTTAGCAAAATAATTTTGTTGTGAGCATAGTCCAAACCGATAGTCAATCCTCAAATCAAATTTAAATATATTGGTTGTCACAAGTACAAACCCCAATAAAAATTAACCGAAGTATTTAAACCTCGGGTCGTTTCACAAGGAATTGCAATGAAGTAATTAATTATTGGCTATGAAAGAACAATGAGGGGTTTGATTTGGTAAAGGGACAAGAAAATAAATGGCAAGAGAATTAAAACAGCAAATAAAAGAACAATTAATAAAGAGAGACATTCATGGCAAGGGTTGAGATCATAGGCTTTCTATCCTAGTCATACAATGATTAACAAGAATTTATCTTATTTCGTCATCTCCAACTATGGAAGAAGGTATAATGTTATCTTCCCATAGGGAGAAAGTCAAATAAGACTAGCTAATCTCAATCCAAGAGTCCCAATCAACTCACTAATTGAATTAGCAAGAGATTAGAGTCAATGGAAACAATACTTGCTAACAACTCTAGATCACCAACATAGGTTGGATATCGATTACTCAAGATTGCCTAATTCCTCTTTCCAAGGCAAGAATGCTCAAGAATCTACTCTAACATCCTTCCAAGCATTTTGTCAAATACTTGGAAGGCATAGAAGGAAAGCAAGATAGAATGATAGATAACAAGAATGAAATCTACAACTACCAATTACAAGGAATTAACAATAACAACAACTCAATTAACAATAAAAGAATAAGAAACATAAATTGCATTAAAGCAAAATAAAGGGAACAAGAATACATCAACAATAAAGTAAACAAATACAAGGAGTAAAATAGTAAACTAGGAAAGTAAAGGTAAAGGAACAAGAAGTTGTAAAGGAAAAGTAAATCAAATCATGAATTAATCCTAGATCTAAGATGCAATTAAACCTAAGAACCCTAATTCTAGAGAGAATAGGGGGCTTCTATCTCTAGAAAACTAAACTACATGATGCTAAGCTATAACTAATTGCTCCTCTCTTTGCCCAAGGTTGAATTCTACATGAAATAGCCTTAGGAATGAGTTAGATTTGGGCTTGGACAGCTCAGAAATCACCCCCAGCGTTTTCACTTTAAGTGAGTCACGTGCCGAGCGTCACGCGTGCGCGTCGCTGGCCAAAACTCCTACTCATGCGTACGAGTGGGTGACGCGTGCGCGTGGCGTGCAAATCTTCAACTCACGCGTACGCGTGAATGACGCGTGTGCGTGGCTCTCAATCCTCCAAATGCTCATTTTTTCATGAATTCTCCACTTTGCATGCTTTTCTCTTCACTTCTTCCATCCAATACTTGTCTTATGAACCTGAAATCACTCAACAAACATATCAAGACATCGAATGGAATTAAAGTGAATTAAAATCACCAATTTAAGGGCCTAAAAAGCATGTTTTTATACTTAAGCACAAATTAAGGGAGATTACAAAACCATGCTATTTCATTGAATAAATGTGAGAAAAGGTGATAAAATTCCCTAAATTAAGCACAAGATAAACCACAAAATTGGGGTTTATCAGTGCTAATTGAGGCATGGGTCCATTCGGAGAGGAAATCTAAGAGTTGAAAAATCGCCATCAATAAGCTACGGGTTTTGGTTTCGGGTAGACATTATATAAAGTTACATGAAAATTTAGGTTAAATGCCCCTAAGATAGTGTTGAATTGAGATTGTTGATGTTGTGAATAGAAATAGTTGTTGTAGTGAATTATTAACGGATTAGTGTGAATGATTGATGGTTGGTTGATGAATGATTGATCTTTGAGATGTGATGTGATAACTGAGAAATGAGTTTTTGATGAGCAAATATATATTTGTATGAATGATATTGGATGCAAAAATTGTGGTTTAGTTGCTTGTTATGGCGATTGACGTGAAAATTGGGCCGAAGGCCGTGATTGGAGGCATTTTGGTAAGTTGATTGAGAATTGTTGAGTGAGATTGTGGCCGGTGGCCTTAATTGGATGATTATGCATTGGCATGCTTGATGTTGGGTGATGTGTGTTAAATTTGTTAATTGATGTTGTTAATGAGATGGTTAATTGAATTGAAAATGGTGGTTTAAATTTTAAATGGTTAGGAAGTGATTAAGAATTAATAAATTAGTGATAAGGATGTCTAGAATGGTTTGTGGTGGTTTTGGAATGAAATGAATTGAGAAATAGCACAATGGCATTATGCAGAATTTGTGCAAAAATTTGGGTTTTTGATCAAATTCGACGGGGCATAACTTCATGCTCGGAGTTTGGATTTGGGTGAAACTTACCTTGACTTAAATTTGACGATGAGAGCTTTAAAATCGTCTAAGAACGTATGAAAGTTGATATTTGTAGCAAAAGTTATTTATGTTTAAAAATGGGGATGAAAAATAGAATTATGCAGAGTTGCAATGTTTTTGGCAGAGTTGAGTCCCGCGCGTACGCACAGGTTGTGTGTACGCATGAATGCGAACTTGCACATACGCACAGGTCGTGCATACGCATAAATTTGAAAACAAAATTGGGGTAGTGGTAGGTTCTGCGCGTATGTACCATGTGTGCGTCTATATGATTCGGGGTTTGCGCGCACGCACGAGGCATGCGTATGCATGATGTGCATCCCAAATTGAAATCATGCGTACGCAAGAGGTATGTGTATGCACGACTGTGCAGAATTTTCTAAAATATCGATTTTTGTTTGTTTAGCCTTCCCAATCTATATATAAACTCCTCTAACCTCCGTAGGGAGTTGAATGAATGATTAATAAGCATTGAATACACTGGAAAGAGATATAACAAATTGAATTGAGCTATTCCCAGATAAACCCTTAGTTAGCTGGAGGAAAATGTTGTGAGGACAGTGGTTTATCCCGCCCGTGGTGAGGACGCCAGTGTTATCCCGCTCACGAGACATTGAAATTGATAAATTGATAAAGAATTTGGGTTAATGAATCTAATAACTTGTGAAACTGATTAAAGTTAATGATTATGACGGAATTGGTAAGGGCGGTGGTCTTATTCCGCTTGCGTGTGTGAAATTAATAACGATTATTGATTGGCAAGGACGGTGGTCTTATCCCGCTTGCGTATTGATTATTGATTGAATGTGGTCTGGATGACTGAATTGGCAAGGTCAGAGGTTTGTCCCGCTTACGTGGCAAGGTCGTGGGTTTTGTTCCGCTTGCATATTGATTTGGCACTTGCACCGAACAAGGATGGTGGTTCCATCCTACTTATTTCATGATTGCAGTGTGATGTAGGGATTGTGGTTTTATCCCTCCCACATTCTCTCAGATGCAAGGTGAGACGGCACTCTCCGTTGAAATGAGACATCATTCTCCATTGTCGTGGCACGATTTGTACCTCCCGGAGAAGATGAGACGACACTCTCTGTTGAGATAATAGTACCATGACTTGTTTGATTCCTCTGCGGAATGTACACCGAGAGACCGATCTGGATGATGCTAGCCGGATTTTGTGTCGGGTTTGGCAATATAGCCGACACGTGAGCTCATGGCCAATAGGACAGGCATGCATCATGTGCATCTATTTGCTATTGTTTGGGTATGCATATTGTATCTGGTTTGCCTATCTGAATACCCTGTTAATTGCTAATTGTATTACTTGCTATACTTGCTTTCTAATTATGTTTGATTTGCATTGATTACTAATTGTGTTTGTTACTACTGAATTAAATTACTGAGATGGATAATTATGATATTCAGAGAAATGATGATATTATGTTGGAAAGAATTAAGATTAGAAATAATTGATAAAGGCTGAAACTTAGTAAATAAACCTTGTTGGGATTAGAGAAAACCTTAGGCTTGAACTTTGTGAGTTTGGAGACTTGGATTGTCTAGTGGGTTCATGTAGTTTTACATAGTCTCTATTTAGAGCTATTACCCTACCGGAAACCTTCGGGTTCTCACCCGTTATAGAAATTTTTGTCTTTTCAGATACAGGGTATGACGTACCTTGCTGAGTGTGCAAGATTCCTTTTGGCAAAGTGAAGAAGGCTTTACTTTTGGAGTTTATTTTGTTATGTAGTACTTGTCTCCGCATTTTGCATACTATATTGTATATTCCTCTTAGAGAGTTATATTCTGGAGAAGCAGGATGTTATTTTGTACACTTTTAGTTATGTTATATTCTAGCTAGCCTTTTCTTTGCAGGTCGAAACTAGTTCTTAGTTATGTTATATTCTAGCTAGCCTTTTCTTTGCAGGTCGAGACTAGTTCTTACTATGTTTTCTCTTTTGGATCTTATATATATATATATATATATATATATATATATATATATATATCTTTTGTTTCTGTATACAACACTTCTTATCTTTAATGCTTTGTGTGTAACAACGATTGTTGTTTTGTTTATCCTTTCTTTACAAGCTCCTAGCTATATTATTATCTTTCGAATACTATGTATATATTATGCTTTTATATGTTGTAATGTCTCACCACCTCTGATTTATGACGATAGTATAAGGCTTATGTGTAGTAGGGTGTTACCTAGGAAAGAAGAAAATGAAAAGGGGAGAATGGAATACCACCACCTTGCAAGGTTGGTGGCAGTGGTGACCCTGCCAACAATACATACTAGGTGAGAAAACTAGAGAGAAGAGAGCCAATGTTTCTTAAAAAAGAGGTTTTTTAGTCTGTGCCGTTAGTATGGTTCGATAGAAAAAAAAAAAATATATATATATATATATATATATATATATATATATATATATATATATATATATATATATATATATATATAACATGTGTGTTATTTCGATTTCTTTCATATTTTGTAAAAATTTTTAATTTCCAACTGTTTGATGTTTTTCAAAAAGTATCTATTTGAATCACGAAGAAAGAAGGTCTCAATACCAAACTGTCTTCTTAATCAACAAAAATACCAATCTATTTTCTAATATGATTGGGAGACTTTACCCAAGAAATGGATTAAAAAAAATGAAAATATCGAAACATGGGAATAGATCATGCTCTTTTTTAGTGTCTTTATCTATATTTGCTGAACACTAGAATGAGTTACCTAGAAATTCTGAATCTTAGGAATCTACAACTATGATTTGGAGTTATTCTCATTAGGCTACTTTCTGAATAGCTTGATTGATAAAGTATCAACTTGTGTAAGCCTCTTAACGATTCGAGAATGACGTGGGATTAAAGATGGGGAGCGAGATTTTTTCAAGAAAACAAAAAAGTGAATAGAAATAAGATAGGGACAAAATATGCAGAAAATGAACTCAGCGTGGGATTAGAAATTATATGAAATGTGTGGTAAAGTGTGGCAGATATAGTCAGAATGATAATCAACTTTTGGAAGAAAATTCAACGGATCAAGACAAATAGATACACAAAACAGACAACCTAAAAATGGTATGATTATAAGCTTTTCTATATAATGGGATTATTAATTACTCGTTGAATTTTGTTGAGTCAATTAGTGATTTATATGAATCATTAATCTTTCTTTTCTGGAGTTGGGCCTGTTGAAATCTTGAACACATCCCTTCTTCATTTATGCCTTCAAACAGGTTTCCTTTTGCGAGCAAACCACTCTAACTTACTTTGTCTTAGATAAAGCTATAATAACGGTAAAATTCACCCACTGAACTTCTATATTTTAGCTGCTTCATAAGTATAGCTATTAACACTAAGAACACACTTGGATGACAAAATGATTAATTTACATTCGACATAAAGTATAACAAAGTGACAACATTGAGTCAAAGATAACATATTTGATATAAGAGTACCTCCATGTTGGAGATAAGTATGTATGTCCAACAAAATACTATCATGAATTATTATTATTATTATTATTATTATTATTATTATTATTATTATTATTATTATTATTATTATTATTATTATTATTCCTTTTTATAAGAATAAACATTTATAATTTATGATAGTGTCCTTAATTAAAATTAGAAACGAATAATTACGATAAAAATTGTAATAATGAGATATACGTTTTTTGAGTTCTTTTAATTTAAATTGTTTTTAATCTTAGAATCACTAAAAATGGGACATTAGTAATTTGGATAGATTAATATATATAATAGTCTTCATTGGATGAAGATTAATAGATTTTATTTATTAAATTATATATATAAATGGCATATATAGAGATATAACTATTGAACTGACTCACTTTAAGAATTCCTAATAGTTATAGTTATCGTATATTTGTCAATAGGATATTCTTATGATGAAAATAATATTAGAATTTTTCTTTGACCTACGACTATCATAGTAATTGATAATGTATTTGTTATACTTTGATTCCGAACACCTAATACCCTACGGTGTTAGTTGAATAGACATTGGGTATGATTTAAATACTTGTAGAATTAATAATTAGTCAAAATAGAATCCATCAACTATGGTAATGAGTTTGAGCTCTACGATTATAATGAATGAAATAAACAATGCCTTGGCCAAGGGGTTTGAATGAATTAAGAAATGAGTTTCTTAAGTCATTCATAATTCATTATAATAATGGTAACAAGTTAGAGTTTGACAATCAAACCGTACTCTAAAAGTTAGCCAAGAGCTGAAAAGATGGAAGGAGTTGTATTTTTTGTTCATCTTGGGTTCTTAGTAAAAATATTATTACTTCATACTATCGGGTCGTCAAGGAGCGTTGCTAGACGCCAACCTTGATTAGTAAATTTAGTATGACTAATTTACTACCCGCTTAGTATTGAACTTATGGGGTCACACACTAATGAGTGTTCTAATCCTTGGTAAATAATTATTTATTTATTATTTTTATTAGATCAAAAAAATAATTATATCAATTCAAATGGAATATTATTATATTCTTTGCTAGCACCATGAATATAATAATATGAAAATTGAGAATATTAAATAATTAATTATTTATTCTATGATGAGTTTTAAATATGGATAAGATTCTAACTGATTCTGTTTCAAATTAAATTGTAGTTTGATTCACAAATTAGTGACCAATCTCATACTATATATATGTGTATATGATAAAATAAAGAAAGGACAAGTTTTTCTTTTACCTCCACGTACACAAATATTTCAATTTTTAGTGAAGAATTGTTGGTATAAGGAATTACAAGAAATTTCTCAATTAAATCTATTGATCAAAGAATTGACAACAAGAATCAGTTTCGATATGGATAGACAGTACTTTCGTATTATCGAAAGACAAAATTTTATTCACTAAGATACTTAAGTATTGATATCTAACCCATCTTATTTCAATAAAATTTTAAATATAAAATAGAACAATAAAATTATTTTATTACTTTCGCTGCGTGTCGACACTTCTAATCCTACACTCCAATGCGTGGAAGTGGAGAATTCCAATTTACTATTATGTCAAAAGCAAAAAAGCAAAGAAGAATTATGGAACTCGTTGGAGAAGATAGGGATGAGTTCTAATTCGAAGACCAAGGCAATCGAGCCCTGATTAGAAGGACTTGATTTTGAAAAGAAAAAAAATATATATATATACTTGCCGTGTGTTATTGAATAATTATATTAATTAATTTTTATTTTAATTAAATAAAAAAATAACACTATAATTTATTTATCTATTTATAATATATAAAAATTAATACTAATTAATTTTTTTATAATGAATTTAAAGTTATTTTTTTTTATTAATAATGTCACATCAGCAATTCTAATAATTTGGCAAAAGATAAGAATCAGTTAATTGTCCTTTAATAAAAGATTTTTTAAAAATTAAAAAAATCTCTTATCTATTATTATTCAATTAAAATATAAAATACTAATTAAATATAATAAACATATATTAAAAATGTTATAATAATAATTATAAAAAATATTAGTTATAAATATTAATATTTTACAATTTATACCTATTAAGATTCTTACTATTACACTATTTGGTTTACTTAGATATGGTGTGTAAGACTCTTATTATTTTTCATTTCTTAATATCTCATATCAATTGTCAAAAATTTCTCTAAATTTAAATTTAGTATATCTTTTTATTAGATATATTTAAATATATAATAATTATATAATTAATTTATAATTTTATATTATATGTTTGATATTTTCCATTCTTATTCATTCATTCATTTTTCTTTAACTGTTTTACAAACCAAAAAGCACTATATGACAAATAAAATACAAAAAACATATGTTTTTTAAAAATAAATGAATTCAAATTCTTAAAAAAAGCAATAAACAAAATTTTAATTTGTATTACATTTTAGTTGAAGAGTTATATGGAATGATACACAAATTGTCAAGTAAATTTTTTGTAAAATATCTTTAATATAATTAAAATACTTTAAATTTAACATTAACTTACATATTATCTAATCAATATCTAAATAATATAACATTTATTAAAATACACTATATAGTATAAATAATTTATCATTCTAATATTAGAAAAAGAGAGATATTTTTAATTCTTGTTTAACATTTATAACAAAAAAATTGATGCAAAATTATATTTTATGACAAGTGAGTTATAAATAAAAATTTAATAAAAGTATTTTATCGAAAATATGCTCTAATAAATTATTTAATTTTTACTTACCGTTTATAACACAAAAATTTAATATGGAATTGATTTTTTTTTAATGAGAAGTGAATAGTACATAAAATTTAATTGAATATTTTTATTGGAGATGCCTCTAACAAACCAAAAAAGAGTTATAGGCCGTAGGCGTCTAATAAACCAAAAAATAGTTCTGGCCTGGCGTGCCAAGAGAAAGTGTTGAAGCAGGGTTTCTTTGTAGAAGGCTACCAACTCCAATTGCAACACATCCATAGAAACAAATGGAAACACTCAAGCTTCAATGTGTCAACATGGACACACCAGCTTATCATTAGACCTGGACATAATAAGAACCCCATTATGGGTTCAGTAATTATTCAGTACATTAGCCACTAAATACTTTTTCTAAACTTCATTATCATACAACAAATTCCTAGAATAAAAAAAAAACCAAGAATCGCCAGGTCAAAATGTTGAGTATAGTAGATTCTCACATAGCAAAATCCTTCTAAGTTCTCATCGTTTATGACTAAGACCAACATAATCTTTCGGCCCATATGGTTCAAACAACTCCGCAAAAAGACCCTTTTTTCTTCTGTGGTTACACCCAATGTCTTTACACAATTGATCATTATACCAAATGCCACAATTTGCAATGCACGATTTCCAATAATATTCACCAGCATGTAGTTTCATATTGTCATCCCACACCTTGACATCCTTTTCCATTTCAGTTATGGTTGGAAGCTCAATGTTTCCATCCAGAAAATGTGCTAGCCACTGGCACCTCATTTCAGAGGAGTATAGATTTGATAGGCTCTCAGCATATCCTATTATTGCCAATTGAGGAATTCGAGGGTGAATTATCTGCCTGAAAGTAACACATCACAGAACTTGTGATATCAGTGATCTGCTTTAGAGATTTAATTTTCACAAATTAATTAAAAAAGTAACATTTTGTAATTTTTATCATGCTATGTATTCAGTTATCATTGTTAGTTCATCATACAGTTAGTGACAGCTATTGTCAGTGTGAGTTTCTGTGCGGGCAAATCAATTGAGTCTATTTTAGGATATTAACTCTGTGTATATAAACTAGTTTCAGCCTTTTTAATAAAAGAGAACCACTTCATTTTTTCATGATTCAATTCTCTAATTTCTAAATCCTCAATAATTTTTAAAATCATGTGTGTTTGTTCATCTTCATAAAATACTGATTTAGTAATACAAAAAATGTTCATATTTCACTTATACACATTTAACTGACAAGAAAATTAATCAAAATTGTTGTTTTGTTAAAAAGAAAATCTACTATATTGATGAGAAAACAAATTATTTGAAATACAATGAATAAATAAATAACCGAAATAACTTCTTCTTTTGGAAGAAGCAACTAAAACAATTTACAAATTCTAAATAAACATATTAAAGCCTTTTCCAAAAATAAAAGGCCCATTTTACAACGGAGCTAATAGTTACCTGTAGAGGGGAACAGATGAAGACTTTGACCCAATGATGTATTTTTGGAACACATGTGATTTGAATATGCTTTGGAGTTTTTCATCACCTTTGTAACCTGTAGCGAGAATTACTATATCAGTTTCTAGTGGCTTGGCTTCTCCATTAATGAGTAAACCTTCTTTGCAAAATCCAAAGCTTTGTGATTTCTTTATGAGAATGGATCCTTCTTTTAATTTGTCATAAAAGTTCTCAGCAAGCACCCCAATACGACACGAAGAGATTCCTTGAAGAATGCTGTAACTCGGCACCAATCCATACTTCTTCATTGGAAGCCTCCATCTCAGATATGATTCGGCCACTTTCGCCAGTCCCCACCTCTAAAAAACTTAATTAATTAAGTGGAACCATCAAATGATTATTTACTAACAAATGAAAACATCTAGTCAGACCTTATTTACCAGCACTGCTATTAAATTAGTGGGTTCATAGAAAAAATTAAATACATGTGTATTTGCCACAGCTTTCAAAAGAATGTTACCAATGGTGAAAGCAGAGTTGCCACAAGGCTAAGTAGGAAGGACTCTCCAGGCTTGTGAACTAAAAGCTCAGCAAAACGATTTGCATAAAAATATTCTATATCAATTCCCAAAATGTTGAGTTCTGGGAAAAACCAGTGAGCAGATCTTTGGATCATTGTGCAAGGATACTTGACTCCTAATTGATGACATGAAAGAGACATCAGAGACAAGATTTGTAATTTGTAGTGCCTAAAGATATAAAATTCATCTAAAACTATGTTAGATGTATATCAAAAATCAGTCATCAAATTCAGTCACTCGTATAAAGTATATATTAAAATATGAAATATATATTGAAAATAAAATAAACAATCATAAATTCATACACAAATATATAATGACTGATTTAATAACTGATTTTTTACGTATGCATAGCATTTTTGTTCTGGATATGTTTAGTCTAGGAATAAAAATAGGGTGAAAACATCTATAAAAGAGTTTGATTGATATACTTACACCAGGATATCATTCACAAAAAATTTCACCTTATTATTATTACTTGAGCTAAACATGACAGAAAATGAAGTTTTTCACTTTTAGATGTGGTGAGAAAATATGAACAACAAAACAAACATATTCTAACCATTTGCATGTGCACATTCAGTTGCAATATCAATAGCAGATTTCTGTGAACCAATTACTGTAACTCTCTTATCTTTAATCAACTCAGCAGCAATCTTATTGTCTAAAGCAGAGTAGTTCATTGAATGCAAAACCTTGCCTTTGAAAACTTCTGGGCCTTGTCCAGGAGGGAATAGGGGAATGTTAGGTACACCACTATATTTCCCAATGCAGAGAATAACAAACTCAGCCTCATACACCTGCTCAATTAAATCTTTAGCTTTTATGTATTGTATATTACAAGAATGAAGAATCCATTGCGCATAATGTAGGCGTATACTCTGCTACAAAACTTTTTTTTTTCAAGAATTTAATTTCAGTCGAACTTGCAAATCATTAGACAAATACAGAAAACAATGTATACTTCGACAAACTAAACGTGGTATTAGATTTCACCTGCATAGACACATATATTATTATATTATGAAGTTCAGTTACACTCTATATTTAATAAAATTCTCGTCAATTCTTCTTATTTCTTACATTACATATTGACTTTCTTTTTAACCTAAAATCATAACTATCGTTCTATTGAAAGTCCAAATTAAAACAATTATATTCGAATATTTTAAAATTTCATAATAGGCATGACTCTCTCCAGACTGATTATTCTAAACTTATCATTTTAATCCAAAATTACAAGTTAAATAAGAGAAATATCTGCTACTAGAACCATTCATATTATTAGTTAAATTAATCTTTCCCAAAGTTTTGACAATAGTACACTCAATATTTTTGTAATTTTAAAATATAATTCTAAACACCACCTCCTTGAATATAACACTAACTTCACTTAAAAGGGGGGTTTAGGAAAGCTTTGTGTCAATTAGACAAAAAGAGACCTTAGGATGAGTTTCACCAAACACTTGAAGGGAATATAGTGCTATTTGCACTTACTTGGAATAAAATGAAAATTGCAGAACTGTTAGCACGGTGCTGAATCAGTGTGCTTCATGAACAAAATATTTATATGAAAGTTAGGTTTCCTAAGTTATAAAATCTGACCAAACTATACAAAGTATATACGCATACCTTTCTGGAGAAGTTCTTGGTATGTTGCACTGTAATATGCCATGTTCCTTTCGAGGAAAAGGGCTTACCATTACCACCCCATAATTCCCATGTCTCCATTTCTTCACTGGACTCTCCTACATACTCTACATCTATGACCTTTGAATTGAACCTAATATATGAAAAGAGAGAAAAATTTTGAGCAAAAGAATTAAGATAATGTAACACTTGCTGGCTACTTGGGTTCTCTTCTTTCACAGAAGAATGCCATGGAAAATCAGAGAATTGATAGGTTAATTTTTTGTTTTGGAGCTTTGTGGATTCTGTAGTTTGCCTCCATAGGCCTCCAACACCTTCCTCAGCTTCAAAGACAACTGGATTAAACCCTTTTTCAAGAGTGTATTTGCAGGCAAGAAGGCCACTCGTTCCTGCTCCAATAATTGCCACTCTTCTTTCCATATTCAACTATGGAAAATTTAGCTATTTTTCTGTATATTTATATTCTGAAAAGATCTTGCCAGTATTGGTAATATCTTGTAACAACAATGCGTTAGGCCTAAGTATCTTGTAACACAGTTATTTTATCTTTGGATTTATAGATTATAGATTTTATCCCCGATATCAAACACGGTCAAAGAAGTAATTAAAAGTAAAAGCAAGTATAATAAAATAATAACAGCGAAGTCAATCATACACTGCTAGTCTGCTAATGGAATCAGGAAAGGAAAATATTCATACCAAAAAAAGAATTAAAATTTATAAGAGACGTGGTTATTATGTCAACAAAAAACTAAACAAGTAGCGGCGTAAGCAAATTAAAGTAATAATAATAATAAAGTTGGGTTCCAACTTTCAACGATAAATGCTTTGAAGATTAATTGACATCCTATCTTTTAATTTTGTTTTGGAGCATGGTACACTAATTTCTTTAATAATGATATTTCAATGAATAAGTATAGAGAAATTAACTTTTTATTCGATAATTTTAGAGGATCAGTAGAATTTATTATTTTTGACTAATAATTAATGAATAATATTTAAAAATGTTAACTAAAAATTTATTCTTAGACTGTTAGTAAAAATATTAGACTGGTAATTAAAAGTAGTAGTTAATAAAAAATAAAATTATTGGTCCTTAAATTTTTATTATTATTTAAATTATTAGTTAATTTTTTTATTGTAAAATTATTTTTCTCATAATGATATTTTAATGAATACGGATTTAGAATTAGGGTTTGAAATTTAAAATTTAAAATTTATAACAAAAATTAATTTTTAAAAATGACTAAAATTGTTAAAGTTGGATTTCTAATTAAAATATATATGTTGTGGAGAAATAAATAAACGAGAAAATATATATTAGTGACACTTAGAAATGAGTGTAATAAAAAAGAGTCTTTATACTTAAAACGAAAAAATTGTACAACTAAGTGAATTATCAAATCAAGTCTAATCAAGTTGTTATAACCATTTTCACATTCAGCGCTACTTATTATGCGTATGGTCTTCCTTTTCCTTATCTTTCTCTTTTATTATCGTCATCGTCGTCCCTAGCATCACCACCTCCTTCTCGTCTTCCTCCTCTTGTCTTCCTTCTTTTCCCTCATTTTTCACTTCATTATCATCATCGTCATCACCACCACCTCTTCCTCTTCCTCTTCCTCTTCCTCTTCCTTGTCTTCATTTTTTTTCATTTAATTTATTCTTTTCCTTCTTTTTTCTCATGCTCCTTCATTATCATCACCATCATTATCATCATCATCTTCTTATTCTACTTAATTGAATATCACACAATTAGTTTAACAATAAAAAAGTACATTATATTTCTATGTCACGGTTAAAAAATTTTGGTGTCAAAATAAAAATTTTCTATGTCGCGGTTAAAAAATTTCAGTGCTATTTTTCTGATCAATTCTATACAATTCAAAACTCTCCTCCTCCTCCTCCTCCTCCTCCTCCTCCACCTCCTCAGAAATTTCGGTGTCAAAATTAAGAAACTTCTTGTATTACAGTTAAAAAATTTCACTGCTATTTTCTGATAAATTTTGCATAACTCAAAACTTTTTTTCCTCTTCTTCTTCGTCATCATCACCATCTTCTTCTTTTTTCTTCATCTTCTTTTTCTTGTTTCACATTCTCACAATTCTTTTTGTTTTACCCTCTTAACAAGAATAAAAATAAGAAAAAAAGAAATAAATTAAACAAAGAAGAAGAAAAAATATATAATACTGCAAAATCACTAAGATGAAGAGAAAAAGAGAAAAAACGAATCAACAGTAGCATCCATAAGAGAAAGACGATGAGGAGGAAACATCCGAAGAAGAAGAAAGAATACGAAGAAGCGTACGATACGAATGTTTACGTTAATAGAGAGTTAGAGTATGTCTAATGCGCTCTCACTAATAAAACTTATTTTTATTGGACTTACTAACTTGATTAAATTTAGTTGCCAAAAATACTTAAATATGTAGCGGGATCAGTGTTATCAAACCCGGCTCGACCCGGTTGGTTCGACCAAAATTTCGGTTACCCGGTCATCGAACCGGGCCGAGCCACTCATTGAACCGGATATGCAGTAGACCTACTAAAACCCGGTTTGACCCGGCAGGTTTTCATTAAACCCGATGACCCGGCCGATTAATTTAACCCGGTCCTGTTTTTTTTTTTATGACACCCTAATGCCTCTAACCCCCAACCCCATCCACGTCTCTCTGCTCTCTCGACCCCACCCCCACCCCTAACCCCAAATGCCCTAATCTGATCCACAGTGACCCACCCCTGCCCTCAAGCCTCAACGTCTCTCCTCTCGGGTCTCTTTCTCGCCACTCTTTCCCTCAAGCTCTCTCACCTCTCTCACGCCACTCTCGTCTCTGGTGTGTCACTTTTCTTTCAGTCTCTGTGTCCTCACCGTCTCAAGCTTAGTCACCGCCTTCCTAGGCTGGCTTCACGGGCAGCAGAACCAAACGGAACCACACGAAACCCAGTCGCGCGCCTTCGCCGGAAGCAGAGGCAGCAGGTCCCAGTGGGCTGGTCTTTTTCGTCTTCTTGCTTGGAGCCTCGTCGTTAGCTTCCTTGGCGCAACCCAATTTGGTGAATTCCAACAAATTCCCCCTTTCTTTTTGTTTCGATTTTATTGTTGTAATTCATCACTGCAGTTTGATTTTGTTACTGAAAGTTAAATTGAGGAATGAAGTAGGATGGTTCCATGAGGAGGAACACAACTCAAGCCTGGTGGTAGCAAGGCTTGCAACAGACGCAGCTGATTCAAGTCTGCCATTGCTAAGAGGATTTCAATCATTTTACAGAACATGATTTTGTTGCTGTAAATCCTCTTTGTAGTTAAATTTTTTGTTGCCATAAATTATCATTGAACTTTAATTTACTTATTGTGTTATGTTTTTTCTCTTTATTTAAATTGAGAAAATATTTTATATTAGTGACTAATTTATTATATATTTTTGCAATATTAGTTATGTTTAAGAATTAATACCTATTTTTTGTTAATGTATTTGTGAAGATATACTTTTGAACTTTTAATTTTAAACTTATTTTTTTTATGATTTTATATTTATATTTAATTAGACCGGATCAATCGGTTTAATTAGTGATCTATCGATTGAACCAATAACATAGTGACCCAATCGTGTGACCGAGTTGATTGCCGGTTCGATTCTGATAATTATGAGCAAGATGTACTTAAAGATATGTTTATATGGAATTGTTACCATCATAATAACTAACAACCCTACTTTTTCTTTTCAACTTTATACAGCAAAATCAATTTTCAATTTTCTTTTTTACATATTTTCTCCTTCCACTCCTGGGATGTGATGTCTAAAATTTCTACCAAAAAACAAAATAAAAAAAGAATAAGACAAATAGAACGCATTTGGCCTTTTATGCTTAGTGGATTGGACACACACACCAAATTCTCATCTATAATTACGATCGAGATTTTCATCAAAGTAGGCGATGCAAACGTTGATGATTGATTTTTCGCCAAAAGTTACTGTCGGATAATATATAAAGGTAAATATCAAATCGGTACCCGAAAGATTCTAACGCAGAAAAAATTGTACTTGATTTTTGTTACTGACAAAATAACTCTTGAAAGATTTTAAAATTTGACAAAATTACCCAATCGTGAAAGGATGACGTCACAAATGAATGAAAAACGCTGATGTGACCGTCGGAAAAGAGCTCAAATGATGGCAGAGAGCTCCAGCGACATTTTCGGCTACCTTCTTCTTCTTTGTGTTTGCTGCTTCTTCTTCTTCAACACGACGCAGCATCTCCTTCCGCCATGGTAGCTGAAAAAGAAGACCGCCATGGCACGCCACTGCACCTTGCACATTCTTCGTGTTTGCCATTTCTTCTTTTTCAACACGCCACTGCGTCCCCTTTCGCGTCCTCTCTGCTATGGCAATATCTCGCCGTTGCATCCCCTTCCGCCATGGCAAAGAAGAAGAAGAAGAAGAAGAAGAAGAAGAAGTGTCTCCTCTACCATGGCAGCACCTCGCCGCTGCGTCATGCCATTGCGTCCCTTCTGCGTTCCCTCCGCCATGGCAGCACCTCGCCGTTACATCCCCTTTTGCCATGACAAAAAGAAGAAGAAGCATTCCCTCTGCCATGGCAGTACCTCGCCGCTGCGTCATGCCGTTGTGTCCCTTCCGCGTCCCCTCTGCCATGGCAGCACCTCGCCACTGCATCCCCTTCCACCATCGAGCAGAAGAAGAAGCATCCCCTCTGCCATGGCAGCACCTCGCCACTGCGACTCCTTCTGTCATGACAAAAAAGAAGACCGAAAACTTCACCAGAGCTCTCTACTATCATCGAAGTTCTCTTCCAACAACCACATCAGCATTTTTTATTCACAGTAATGTCATCCTTTCACGGTTAGGTGCTTTTGTCAAGTTTTAAAATTTTTTAGGAACTACTTTGTCAATAACAAAAATCAGGTACCATTTTGTCAGTGCTAGAATCTTTTGAGTACTGATTTAGTATTTACCTCTATTTTGATAGAAAAACCCACAAAAACTTATGGTGTGTAATTTAGTGAGTATGTGCCAAAACATAGTATCGGATTTACCATCCAATTTTTCCAATGCAAACCAAAATTTTGAAATGCGTCGTTTCATTTAAAAAGAGCATGCTTAGCATCGGATTAATCCACCTAAAAATCTAATGCTAATTTAAAAGATAACAAGCCATATTGACCCATCTCCCTCACTTTTCCCTATCACCTCCAACACCCATCGGAGCATCTAAACGCCATGCCACCAGTCGCTGTCACCATGTTCGTTTCCTCGCTGGAAGGTCGTTGGGCTCTCTCTCATCCTCACCCCCTATTGTGTGCGTGGTTCCTTGTCGTCGCCACTACCCTCAGGCACATTGCGAATGTTGCTACTAGCTACCTCGCGAACGTCATTGCCCATTACCTCGTGAACGTCCCTCAATGTTGCACAAATGTCTCCCTTCATTCCCTTCCTTTTCCCCTTTTGTTTTTAATAATTTGTGATGCTTCAATGATCTCCACCACCTCTTTCAACAGAACCAGCCACCACCTCCACTATTGTTTCTGCTGCCACTATACTATTGCCCCTCTCTTCTAATAGGTAAGTCTCTTTTGTTTTTTTATTTAAACTAATTTAATTATTTTTGTAAATTTCTTATTTTGTTTTTAAAAACTTTAATTGGGCTAATTAGTGAATTAGGTTAATTCAGGGTTTAGAGTTAGTTAGTTTAATTAGCTTAATTAGCATAAGTTAGGTACAATTTAGGTTAATTAATTAGGAATGTTAATTTATTGAATTAGATTAATTTTAAGGTTTGGGGTTAGTTAGGATAATTACTTTAATTAGCATTAGTTAAGTAAAATTTAGGCTCATTAGTTAGGGATATTAATTTACTTAATAAGGGCAATTTAGCAAAAAAAAATATGTTAAATTAGAAAAAGAAATGATGCAATGAAAAAGTAGATCAGAAGTATAAGAGATGTTGAGAAAAAAGTGAGATGCATACACTACAACAGTTTTGGTTTATGGCCATGATTTTTTTTATCAGGTTTAAAAATTATGACCATAGACCTCCTAGGTCACGATTTTTGGTCGTGACCTAAAAAAAATCTTTGGCCACTGTTATTTTTGAGAAACCTTGATCATAGATATCTATGGCCATGGTTTTGAAGGGTGACTATAGATCAATAAAATTATTTTAGGTTTTAGGTCACGCTTTCTATTGTCACAATTAAAAAATGTGACACAAAAGTACCTTTGGTCATGGTTTTTTTAAATAAAGGTGACCTAAAAGGGTCTATGGTTACGGTTTCGAAGCGTGACTTAAAGTGATCTATGATCACGGTTTTAAAGAGTGACCTAAAAGGATTTGTGGTCACGATTTTATAAACAGTGACCTAAAAGGGGGTCTATGGTCACGGTTTCAAACCGTGACCTAAAGAGATCTAATGGTCACGGTTTCAAAGAGTGACCTAAAAGGATTTATGGTCACAGTTTTTTAAAACGGTGGCCTAAAAGGGATCTATGTTTACAGTTTTAGTACGTGACCTAAAAGGATCTATGATCACGGTATGAAGTGTGACCTAAAGGGTCTATAGTCACGGTTTCGTAGCACGACCTAAAGTGATCTATGATTACATTGTTAAAGAGTGACCTAAAAAGGTCTATAGTCACGATTTTATAAAACGGTGACCTAAAATGGGTCTATGTTCACAATCTTAATGCGTGATCTAAAGGGATTTGTGATCACGATTTTAAAGAGTGACCTAAAAGAGTCAATAGTCACAATTTTATAAAACGGTAACCTAAACGAGATATATGACCACAATTTTATTGTGTGACCTAAAAAGATCTATTTAATTTGATATTAATTTGTAACTTGACAAATAAAAATAATTTTATTGGATTACTTTAGTCTTAATTATTTTTTTAATTTCATATTTTAATCTAACTAATTAATTTAAAAATATATAAAAATAAAATGAAAAAAATTGCAAACAGCATCGTTTCAACACCCCTCCCTTCGAAGTGCCCTAGTCCTTTGATGCTGGTCAACGTTTTTTTGCTTGCTGATTCTTTTTCTTGCCAGTCTATCCCTCAAGTCGTCTCAGCTTTCTCATGGCTAATGCTAGTGTTGCACTACTTACCGTTTCGGACTTAAACTCGTCACGCTTTGTCACCGCCTCAAGGTCCTTCTTCTTCCTCTAGTACCCACCTGGCGACCCCTCAGTGTCTCAGTCTTGTCACTCTCTCACTAAGCTCAATCTCTCTTACTGTTGCTCTATCACTCAATCTCTCTCATCTTTGGTCTCTCACTGACTCCAGTCTCGCCTTCAAGCTCATCGTTGCTCTTTGTCTCATTACCGTCTTGCACTCAGTTGCGCGCATTTCCTGCGATCGTTGTTGTCGATGGGAGAAGCAACAAGTCCTGCACATCGTTGTCATCTTCTTGCTTCGAGCCTCGTCATCAGCTTCCTTGTCGACATCAGCAGCTAATCCCCGATTTAGTGAGTTTTAAAAAATTTTTCTGTTCTTTCTTGCTCAATTTTGTTGCTAAAAATATCACTGAGCTAATTTTTTTTGTTGTTGAACATCATCACTATTTTAAATTGTTTACTAATTATCATCACAGAACCTTGAATCTGTTGCTGTATTATTGAAAAATTACCTAGCTAAATTTTTTGTTGCTGTAATTCATCATTGCATGTTGATTTTGTTGCTAAAATTTGACTTTGTTGCTAAAAATATCACTTAACTAATCTTTTTGTTGCTGAAAATCATTAGTGAGTTGAATTTGTTACTGATTATCATCACTAGAGCTTGAATTTCTTATTGTTTTGCTGAAATAATCACTTAGTTAAATTTTTTATTGTTGTAAATTTGTAAATCATCTTTTGAGCTAAATCTTTTGTTGGTGAAAATTATCATAGTTATATTTGTTGTTGAAAATGAGGTTTATGCTCTCTACAAATTAGAATAAAATTGTTCAATTATATTATTGTTCCCATGCTTTCTGTTTGTTTTCTTTTTTGCTAGAATTTTAAAGATGTCTTCATCACAACTCATTTGATATTATGAATTATTCTTGGTATTGATTTGTAAAAAATACACAAATATAGATATAGATGCAAATTAAGATGAAGAAAATGTTGGTCAAACTTTAAATTTGTCTTATGAAGATATAGATGTCGACTTTGAGATCATTCCTTGAATTTGATTTATTGAATGTGTTATTTTTTGCTTTCACTCTTATTCATTTAAATTTTAAAAAAAATTTGTACTAGTGATTAGTTTATTATCTCTTTTGCATCATTATGTGGTTAATAAATGAAAATGCTTGGCCATTTTGACTTAGGCTAGAAGGTAAAATTAGAATCTAGGATTGTGAAAATTTAAACTTGTAAACAGATTAGGAAAAAAGATTTGTGCTTGTTGCTCTTTGTTGAGGTCGGTCTCCTTCATAAAAATGTGAATTAGTCGTTTGAATTATTTTTATGCTTTATTTGACTTCTCTTTTTTTGGAATTGAATTATTTTCATGCTTTATTTGATCTCTCTTTTTGTAGTTGAATTATCTTATACTTTATTTGACTTTTCCATTTTTGGAATTGAATTATCTTTATGCTTTATTTGACTTTTCTTTTTTGGATACAAGATGAACAATGAAGGAAAATCCAAAAGAAGAAGGATAATGACCCTATCCCAAATGGAATCACAAAGAAGTCCTATGAAGAACAAGAATCCAATAAAAAATTCAAGAAAAGTTCAATTCACAAGTGCTTATGTATTACTAAAACAATTTCAAATGAAAAAGGAACATCTATTAGCTGCATGTGGGGATGATAGCAATAATAAGATGAAGAAAAAAAGTAAGATATAACCTTTCAAAAAGAGGCCAACTAGTGAAGATGATGGTCAAGTCAAGATGCCAATGAAAAAGAAGATAAATAATAAGGATGATGGTCAAAGCAAGATGTCAATAAAGAAGAAGATGGCAAGCATTGAAGTAGAGGGTCAAAGCAAGATGCTAATGAAAAAGATAACAACTAATGAAGATGAGGGTCAAAACAAGAAGCCAATGAAGATAACAAAAAGAAGAGAGCTCATGGTCCCACCCAACTCAAGCATATTCATGCTATGGAGGGATAGATAGAGTTAACATGGTCTAACAACAAACCAATAGGTTCAACAAGCACACATGTTCAATTGTTTAGTCTATTCTTGGGTACACTTGCAAGAAACTCTAATTTGGTCACATTATTATATACTAGCTAGCAAGCTATACCAAGTGAGACTAAAACTTCAATGTTAAATTATGCAAAGATGGGTAGATCATTCTCTATTTTAAGTTTTTTATTGTTGGATTTAGCATGCATGGTAAAATAATTAAATTCTTTGTTTCTTCTTAGTCTAAATATAATATTCCGAGTGATGCTTAGCATTGGGTGATAGATACTATTGGAGAGTAATGGGAGCAATTTAAGAAACACATTAAAAAGTATCACTATACACCATACAATTCATTCAGAGAGATGATAAAAAATTGTCCAATGACTGTACCTAAACTTCATTTTCGAAAATTAGTTCATGTTTGGGAGGCTTGATTTAATTAAAGTAAGATATTTTAAACTTACTTTATTGGCTTTAATGTTTCTAATGTGTATTTGTTGTCAAAATCTAAACGACACTATCTATGGATTTTTACTTTGCAATGAAATATAGGTCATATCTGAAAAAAATTGTGAAAATAGATCCAAGCAAAAATGAATTCGTCGGTATTGCCAGTGGATTAGGCAATAAATTTTTTCGATAAAGACGTTAACGTCGGACTAGATTTTTTGCCGGTAAATACGTTCGTAATATTTGGAGGGAAGAAAAGCAAATTTGGCGTGTTCTGTACCGTTGGATTTATCATCGGATGTCTCCGCCAATAAATCTTACTTAGTGAAATGTTACGTTTTCTCACACGCGATGAAGTTATTAGTCGACTAATCTGTTGGTAAATCTGACGGTAAAATTGATCCTAAATTGGAATCACGCGCCATTTCCCTCTTATTTTGAAAGATAGTTCTCTCTCTATCACACCAACACGCTCTCTCTTTCTCTCTCTGTCTCCATCTCCCTCCCCAAACCACCTCCGGCAGCCCCTCCACTATTGCCAGCCACCACCACCAGCCTCCGAAGATCGCGTGTACTGGTCATTGCCACCACCAACTTGTGTTGCGTGGAGTGATGCTGTGGCACTGCCGATTTTGTCGTCGCCGTCGCTGCTCTCCAGAGATGCCTCCTTCCTCCGTCTGGGTAGGTTGTCATCCTTCCTCTTTATATTGTATCCTATTTTATATTTGCCTTTTTTTAACTATAACCCTAAATGCATTCCTCCAAGTTGGTCACTGTCGTTGCCATTACATCGTACATGATGAAGTCCACCACATCAAAGAAGTTTTTTGCATCGTTACTGTCTCCAGGTAACTCACTGGGTAAGAAATATAGATTAGTTAAACCTTAAATCCTAATTTATGTAATTTTAATTTGTTATGAGTTGAAAAATATGAAATTAGGATGACAAGAAATCAATTATAAATTTTTCATGTTTAAATATATCAGAATGTATCTAACTGACATAACAGATTGAAAACTAGTTGCACTTAGTTGGGGCCATAAGAATAAGAGCACAAGCTACCTGATATATAATGTTAATGGATATTGGTTCTATTCTTTACAATGGTCGGTGGGAAATAAAATAGATAATACTAGAGTCTGGATTCATGGAGATTCAAGCGGTAGTCATTCTGATTAATATGGTGTGTTACACAATATAATTTAATTAGGGTATTTTTTTCTCACTACGTACAAGGTCTGCATGTTTAAATATGAATAGTATGATTCAAGTTTGCCACAAGGAAAATGAAAGCACAAGGACTACAATATGACTGAAGTAAATTTGACCAGAAAATATAGGCACTATGATCCTTTTATTATACCTCAAAATGCACAACAGGTATACTATTTGCTTTATCTGTGGTCATACGAGTCTAATTGGGTGGTTGTGGTT
This sequence comes from Arachis ipaensis, assembly GCF_059453495.1. Classification (NCBI taxonomy): domain Eukaryota; kingdom Viridiplantae; phylum Streptophyta; class Magnoliopsida; order Fabales; family Fabaceae; genus Arachis; species Arachis ipaensis. The sequence continues at coordinate 87,335,441 of NC_142438.1, read as the reverse complement.
AATACTAAGCCAAGAGGTCGCATTGAGTTTGATGGAACAGAGGGTTAGGAACCTTACCAAATTGATGACCCAGCTCTTTCGAAAATAGTGGTTGATACCGTGATCCGATTACCTTTAGGTCGTCGACTGTTATGGATGACGACATCATTGATCTTAGGGTAAATGACGACACACTACCACTAGAGGACGACAATCTTCAAGAAGAAGAGGGGGTTGATGGAGACGAAGAAGAAGAAGACCCATTCGATGATCAAGAGATTACCTCAGAAGAAGATAATGATGAACTAGAGAAAGGAGATTATTAATGTGAATAAGGTTAACCTAAATATAGTTTAACTAGTAGCTTGTTGTATGTTTAAACTTTATCTTAGTAAGATCATATAATTACAACGTACGCTAACCTTAGTTCTATCTTAAGTATTTCTTTATCAAACTTTGATTAGACTGTAATATAATTACATTATTTCAAGTAGGGATGACGATAGGTTGATGACTCTTGACCAGGCCTTGTTTTAATTATAACAACAAAGAGTATCAGGCTCCATAGTCATTAGGGCTTTGTTTTGATTAGTTTAGCAACATTTATTCCTTTCGTGTTTTTATTCTTTACATTTGATATTTTAAATCCTATATAAATTACTATTTTTAGATAAATTAGTTTAGTAGCATTTTATTCCTTCACTATTTTTATTTTTATAAATTATTATTTATCAGGATCCATTATAAATTGAAGAATAAAATAAAAAAATTGGCGCTTCCATCGGAAAAGGTTAATAAAAAAACTAAAGTTTTTTTGTCAGATTTACCGTTGGATTTTTCCGCTGGTAACACAGCACGAAGGCTCAGCATTTGACGCCAAAGTTACCATTGGATAATTTTCGACAGTAAATGACATCAAATTTTCATATCTTAACCATCATATTCTACCACTAATTCTGCCGCAAGTTACCGGCGAATTATTTTCGTTATTCTGCCGGTAAATCCGACGGTACTCAATATTTTTCTTGTAGTGAATTGTTTAGTTTCTTAGAAATGTACACTAAAAAAATATGTTAGCTATTTTTTTAGCATTTGGGTACATGAACTCATTTTGATATTATTTGTGTGTAATAGGAGCATCTTCAAAATCTGAAAGATGCAGGATACATTGATGATGATGTAGTTAAAATGATTTTTGGAAAGGAGAGACATGGTAGAGTTCGTTTCTATGGTCGATCAGTCACAAATTAAAATCCTCTCTTAAAAAGGAAAAGCAAATCCAACAAATGCAATAACAACATACTAAAGTGGTTTCAACTATGGAGAAAAATCGAAATAACTTAACTTACAAGTTTGATAATTTAACAAACTTAGTTAAAGCATTGTTGCAACAAGTCAATCCTGGTATGAGTGCAGAACAAGTGCAAGTTATAATAGAAGCTGTCCAACAACCTCCACTTGATGCAAATAGTGCACCAAATGAGGCGCGACGAAATATTCCTCCTCTTTTATCTGGATTGAGTCATATGGCAAAAGATTTGGAAGTTAGTGCTATACAAATAGTAGTTAAACTAGTAATGACTGATTCCTATTGGGGTAATAAGACAAATATGAGACTTGTACTATATGTATAGGAATGTGAATGTGAATATGATTAAAATATTTATTTCTTTTGCTAGTAGAAGGACGTGATGTGAAGAATATTATTTTTGATAGATATATGAGATGGGACAGGTCTCATATATACTTTAGTTATTTAAATGTAATATTTTGATGTCTTCTGTATTTTTTGGTTACGAAACTTTACTGCGTGTTACATGTAGTAGATATAATATAATATATTTTGATTTGTATGTGTTGTTTGGACTAAAAATATATCTAGCTTATAATATAAATTTTGTTATTTAGATTACGTGATTTTGTCTCTTTTAGACTTATTTTGTGATTATCATAATTTTTTGATTTGATTATGCTTTAAAAAAAATCTCACAAAATAGAGTAAGTTATGGTCATGGGCTATGGTCACGATTTTAAAATAGCGTGACTATAGAGTAAGCTATGATCATGCTAAAACTATGATCATCACGATTTAAAACCAGTGTGACCATAGAGTAAGCTATGGTCACGCTTAAATCGCGATCATAGATCAAGCTATATATGGTCATGATTTAAAGTTGGTGTGACCATATATTAATTTATGGTCATGGTTTGAAATACCGTGACCATAGAGCAAGCTATGTACGGATTTTATGCATGACCATAGAGTAAGTTATGGTCACGGTTAAAAATAGTGACCTACAGTGTTAGGTAGAAAGCTATAACTGTGACAAAAAAATCTGTAATCATAGATTTATGGCCAACAACCGTGACTTAAAGTAAAAAGCGATGACTATAGATCTATAATCACTCTTTTTATTAGCTATACTATTATTATAGACCAAAAATATTATAGTGATAATATATGAGATAAGAGTAAATAATGTGGAGAGAGAGTGAAAGAGAAAGAAAAAGAGAGAAAGATGCATCTTAGAGAAGAATAAAAGATAAAAATACAAAGACCATGACAGTAAAAAATTAATGAGTAGATTGAGTCAATTTAGAGAGAGATCTAGATTTGGAGTATCAATGCATCATTATATTAATTTAGGAAGGAATTAATTCTTTGATTTTCTGTAAGAAGGTGATATTTTGGTATGGTCCAAATTTTTTAGTTTTTATTTAATATTTTAATTTCTTTTATTTGAGATTTGTCTTAGAAATTATGTGATAATAAAATTACATAAGTATAAAATTTTGGTCGAAAATATTTGATTTTTAATCGATATATTTTTAAGATTATATATATAGTAAACTAAGTAGGGATTGGATGACAAAAACTACTAAAACCAGGTTTTAAAAAAATCGAATCCATCATCAAACTATTTTAACTACTAATTTCCTGGTTTATATATATATATATATATATATATATATATGTATTGGTTATTTTGGTTAAATCAATTGAACTTCTAAACCAAGAAATTAGTAGTTAGAATAGTTTAATGACGGATTCGATTTTTTTAAAATCTTATTTTAATAGTTTTTGTCATTCAATCTCTACTTACACTACAACACTTTTGAGCTATTGTAACATGTAGTACATACAACACTTAAAAAATGTTGTCTAAAATGATCAAAAGCAACTTCTAAAATTTATTGCAAAAAAATAAGGCTATTGTAACTCTTTATTAACTAACGTGTCATAAGAATGTCTTTGATCAATTAGAAAACATGTAAAAAGTGTTACTTTAGTAAATTAATCAAGCAACGCTTATGGTCTTCATATATTACCCTTCATAAAGGATGCTTTTAAATTTTTAATAGACTTCTCATTATAATCGTTGCCTAAAATAGTTCAATATTTTCCATTAAAATTTTGCTCTTCCCTTTAAATATTTTAAGAAGCACAACATATGCATTCATAACCTTGTTCATTCCTGTTACTAACATTTCAGAATCAAAATCATGAATAACCCAAAATCCCCAACCCCAATCCTAACACAATCTCCCCAATTTCACAACACTGATGCGTGCATTCTGCGTGTCTCTCTTCTCCGACGAGTTCTGCTCTACTCCACCGTGTTCTTCTGCTCTGTCATGTTCTTCTGCTCATGCTGTGTTACTCTGCTAGCTCTGCTCCGCCGTGTTGTTCTACTCGCGCTTAGTCCTACTCTATTCCGCCGTGTACTTCTGCTTGCGTTGAGTTCTTCTTTGCTCCGTCGTATTTTTCTGCTCGCGCCGAGATTCGCGCTGCTCCGCTATGTTCTTTTGCTCGCACCTTGTTCTTCGTTCTCTCGCGCTGAGTTTTGCTCTACTCCTCCATGTTCTAAATTGGGAGAAGTAGCTACTTATGCAAAAATAGTGAGAAATGTGACCTTGTTTATCTTTTCCTTAATGTTTCAAGAATTTCATGTAACTCAATTAGATTACAAAAAGGTCATCTACAGATAAATGTGAGGTATGTTGCTTTTGTCTTTAAATATGTGATTTAATTTTAGGTTTAAGATATTGGAAGAATAAACTCTTATTTGCTGCTATTTTACAGGCAGAGTTGTTAAGCAAGAAATATGAGGAAAAGTACAAACATTGTAGTAGAAATAACATCCAAATTGATTGTTGAAGAAGCTAAATTTCATGATATACAGGTAATTAGAAATTTGAATGATTATTTGGCAAATAGTAAAAGGTAGGGTTAATTGGCATGCCTTGTCCATATTTCTCTGCAAATATGACATTTCACTACATCGCTTAACCATTTTTTTTATGCATATTAGGAAAGGAAGGTGGAGTTGCAGCAAGCCATTATCAAAATGGAGCAAGGAGGCAGTGCAGATGGTAATCTTCAGGTATTTTTATTAATGCAGAGATTTTTGTGAAGTACAAGTTTATGCAATTTTTTGACAATGAAAATCTCAGAAATTAAACGTGTTTTAGTTAAGGTTAAAATTACAGGCAGAAGTGGACCTGACCAACTTATAATCCAACTCCTTTTGTCTTAGCTGTCCAATAAATGGTACAATCATGGCTCATACAAACTCCATTTCTATGCTTATATTTATATTATCAACGCTCTCTATGGTTAATTACTTCTATTTCATGAGAGATTGGATTTGAATTTGATCATATATGTTATCAACTCTCTCTATAGTGTTTCTTTTAATTTCTTATTAAAAGAACTTAAATCACTGTGTTGCCATTATATTGGGTTTGGCTTAATTGTATGAAACTGAAACTAACTTGTTTTAGTTATTTTGTCTTCATTAACTCAAAGAGATTCTTCTGGTGGTGGAGTTAACATGCTACAAGAAGAAGAGAAAGTCATAACAGGTGATAGATAATAATAGTGAGGCAAGGTTTTTGAAATTTGAATTTGGTAGTTTTAGAATATTGGGGAAAATGTGTTAGTGTTATGACTTATATATCATAGTCAAATGGAGTTGTTTGAATCATATTTATAAAGAGTTCAATTATGTTAATTTTACCACTTTTGGTGTTTAGTTTTTCACATACTGGGCATTGTATTTAATTTGTTTGTGGATTTATCTAAGATTGTGTTAACCATCTGTATTTGATGATTTGCTTATCTCCTTTTACTGTTGCTTGTCTACTTCAAGAAGTTAGAGATGATTGATGATCAAGTCTTAGGATTCATTGCCAACTTTCTTGGCATTTTCAGTTTTGCTTTGATTATAGCATATCACTTGGTTGCCAAGTTCAAGGGAGTTTCTTGCCAAGTTCTTCAACTCTTAGTATACTTGAATTCATGTTAATGGTCAAAACATAAATGTGGAGACAATTGAATTGTTGCAATTGTGAAAAATGTGATGCTGTAATAATTTTTTTATTTGAATTTTGGCAGATTGTTGATATTGGCAAAACTCTGCTGTTATTCATGGAGCATCAAACCTTAGGTGACAAGATGTGAAGAAGCTGGCATTTGATCACATAATTCACAGTATTAAGTGCATGAACAGAAGCATAAGAAAAAAGCGAAGAACCATGCTCTGAAAGTGTCTTGTTTTCAATGCTATAGGTGTCATTTAATTTGAGTTGAACCTTTTGGTTATGTTGGCTGTGTAATGTCCTCAGATGGCTGTGCTTATTAAACAATTTAAAGGAATGTTTATGTGTGTTTGTTCTTTGTCTGTTTTCAAAAGAAAGAGGATGAAGCATGAGTTAAGAAAGCCCTTGTGACACTATGTGAACTTCACAGAAGAAAAGATTGGTTTGACAAGAGAACAACCAATACAATGTTCACTGTTTGTTTCCCCTTTATATTTTGTGATTGTGCGACTGTTTTGAAATTCTGATCTTAGGCATAAAGATAGTTTTTGGTGTTATCAGGATCATGAAAGAATCTTTATCGTCTCAATATGAACAAGGCTAAGCAGCTAATATGAACAAGATTAAGCAGCAAAGGTAGAATTTGATTCACAGAGAGGCGATGGGTGGGATTCTCAAGTGTCAGATCATTATTGATTTGATTTTCTAATGTAACATTATAGCTTTAAGATAATTTTGTTATTGTGAAGAGATTTTATGCATCTCAATAATAAAAACTAAGCTTCATTGATATATGTGCAAGTTACTTGTGGTAGTAACTGAGGTAATAAGTGGATATGTTGTCTTTTGCCTTCCCTTCTAATATGTTTGTATTGTTTGACCATATGCTTTAGAACCAAGGCTTTCTATTTATGATCCTTGAGATAGTAATATACTAACTAAATTCTTTTTAATCTTGAATTTGTAGATGTTGTGCTAGGTATTTACACTGACTTACTAGCATGGCTAGGGAGACAGAAGGGAAAAGAAGAAAGAAGAAACAAGAACTCACAATGCTCAGCTGCATGCTACCATCTCAGTGGTTGCAGTGGCTTCTGTTGTGGCAGCCATTGCGGCTGCAATGGCTGCTTCATATACACCAAGCAAGGATGAGAGGATGGCCAAGATTGACATGGCTATAGCCTCTGCAGCCACATTTGTGGCCATGCAGTGCGTCGAGGCTGCTGAGGCAATGGGGGATGAGAGAGATCACCTAGCTTCTGTGGTTAGCTCAGCTGTCAATGTCTCCTCTCATGATGATACCACTACTCTTACCGCTACAGCTGCAACTACAACAGGTTGCACTCCTTGATGACACTGTCAAGAATCAACAAAAGTATAGTTGCATTGTCAATTAGCCCCTCATAGGACAAAATGTGTCTTGTGTTCATGTTGGCATGGGTAGTGTGAACTAAGAGATAGTAATGATGACCCTGATCTTAATTGTTAATGTTTCCAGCTCTAAGAGGAGCAGCTACCTTGAAGTCAAGAGCATTAAAAGAGGTACGAAATATTGCTGCAGTGACACTGTTACGAAAGGCAGAGGAGGGATTGAAATTTGTGGCAAAGCTACTACAAATAGTCAAATACCAGCAACAATACCAGCGCAAAGGTAACAGAACATCAATCACAAATGCTGCTGCCAGTATTAAATCAATATTATTTTGTTGGCAAAATGACTTGACATAGTAATGAATAATGATGAAAACTGCTGGTGATCTTCACTGGAAAATGGTTTATGTTTACATTACCAAAAGGAAAAAGAGTAAGCTACCTTTGGCTTCACAAGTCACAACATTGTTTTCCTTATATATGGGGATAATCCTGATCATAAATAGATACTAAATTCTTTGTAATCTTGAATTTGCAGATGATGTGTTACATATTTGCACAGACTTACCAGCATGGCTAGGGAGACATCTGCTTGATGATGGCGAAAAGCGGAAATACTTTGGGTTAAAGACAAATGCAAGGGGGATTGTGGAGATTGAGTATATCTGGACTCAAGGGGTCTCAGGCTTCTTTCCATTGTTGCACAAAGACAAAATAGATTTGGAAACTGATCCATGCATCTTACAGAATTACCTAATTACTATTAATTGAGTCTCTAATTATTGCTGATAGTTGTTTATGGCAATGACTCAACTCAAGTGAACTTTGTAACTTAAGCAAAAATTTTCTGCTGTCTGAATTCGTGCAATTGTAGGAGTTTTATTTATTTGTTTATTTGGATAACTATGCCTTATCTCAAGTCCCTATAATTCTTAAGAATTTTAGCTGAGGTTTTATCTCTTTTCTAAATTTTATTGTGTATAAATTTATCTAATAATTAAATGATTATACATGTCTCTTTTGTATTTTCACTACAAAAACAACCTTTGATTTTAGCCAAAAAGATAACTTTTTAATGGTTGCATATTTAGTTTAAAGGCAACACTTACATGGATTGCATATTTAGAAGAATAAGCAATGCTTTCAAGAGTTGCATATCAAATTGATAGGCAACACTTTTAACAGATTGCAAATTCAAATAAATATTTTTAAGGTGTTGCATATTCTAAACAATAGACAACACTTTAACATGTTGCATACTCAAAAGAAGAGGCAATACTTTTTACTAGTAGATGAAGCATGACAGCTAAAGAAATAGATGTAAAGTGTTGTCTAAAATACAGCTCAAAAGTGTTGTCTATTTTAAAGAATAAGCGACGTTTTTAAAGAATTGTCTTTAAAAACGTTGTTTTTAAACCAAAAAAGTGTTGCCTCGATGACCTAAAGTAACGGCTGCATCTGCAAGCCCCCAAAAACGTTGCCTCAAGTCCCAAAACGTTGTTATAAATCAAAGACAACATTTTATCAACCTTTAGCTACAAAAAGGTTTATCTACAAAAAGTTGAAATTAAAGCATAGTTGCGCGTTCAATCTTTCCACACTCTTTTAATTTAAAAAATATTTTTAACACCGTACCATACACATGCCGCCTGTTAATATTTTAAGTGCTAGTAGGATGTAATTACTTGTTTTGATCCCAAGGCCAATTGTTTCACGTTTCATTATAATATGGTATTAGAAGAAAAGAGTAAAATAATATACAGTTAGCATTTATCCATGCAATTACTTCCCCTCCATAATGATGAAGGAATGAACGTAAGCACATACGTTTTCAACTTTTTCATGAGTTGTTGGTTATTTGTCTAATTCTAATTGTATAATTAAAATTACAATAATATTAGAGAATTAAGAGGGTCCAGTCAATAATAAGCTAATAAATATTTTTGAATTATATTCTATATTAATTAATAATATTAATTATCATCAATTAGTAATTATTTAAATTTTTTTAAAAAGATACAAAATTAATGATTATTAATTGCCTCTACTTATTCTAATTCATTTTTTATCATTTATTACGCAAACACTAAATCTTTTTTTCAAAAAAAATTTTGAAACTCCAAAAAATAAAAAGTACCAAAACATAAGATAAAGAGTCATCTAAATCCTAAGAAAAAAAACATGCAAAACATAGGAAAAAGAATAATCCAAAACTAATAAAAAGAATCATCCAAATCCTAAGAAAAAAACATACAAAACATAGAAAAAAAGAATAATCCAAAACTAATAAAAAGAATTATCCAAAATGTAGAAAAAAAAAATATAAAAAACTAGTTAAAAAATCATTCAAAACCAAATAGGAGGAGGAGAAGAAGAGCCACAGGGTGGCCGATGACGACGTCTTGGGCGGCGTTGCGTGGACAGTGTGGGGACTCGCGATGGCGTATTACAACGAGTGGAGGAGTCGTCATGGATCGGAATAGTTGAACGCGCCTCGCGAATAGGGACCTGGTGGTGGTTGCGTCGCGACGGATGGAGAGTCATGGGGTACGAGTGGCGAGCGATGGGGAGTCGTGAGCTGCAAGGGTGCGTCGAGCGACCGATGGGGAGTCGCGATGGGACGCGAAGAGGGTGAAGTAGAAGCGCGATGGTGACTGTCTTTCCTGCGCAAACGGCAGATGAGGTGGCGGAGAAGGATGCAAGGACGACCGGTGATGGCGCGCAAGGACGGTGCTGCGGCGACACTAGCGGCGCGAGGACAAAACCGCAGCAGCGTGGGGTATTGGGAAGAGGGATTAAGATTTGTGGTTTTGTGTAGTGAATGTTGAGTGGAAGTGAAAATAAATTAGGATACATTTTTATTCAAAAATGTCATTGATGTCAATTAATCAAATTTTGAATTTGAAAAAATAATTTAAAATTAATCATTATTAATTAAGTTGTTCAATTTTTGACCGATAAAAACTTGGCTCCTTGTACTTTTTCTTAAGATTATTCAAAAGAAAGATGACAACAAAAAAAGAGGTTTATGACACATTTTACTTCTTTTTTTTTTTTATAAAATATCAAATTTAAATCCGTCACGCGCACAGAACTAAAATAAACTAATTTTATATATAAAAAATTATTTAATAACAAAAGTTTAAAAAATAATTTAAATTTAATTATAAATACGTTATACATTTTAATATTTGAAGAAGTTTATTATCTAATATATATTTAACAAACTTAAATATTATAATGCAAAATTAAATGTAATGCAAATATAAATATTATATTTTAATAATTAAAAATAACATCTATTTTTTCATGAATCATGATATCATAAATTTTAATATTATTATTATAATTAAATAATATTAAAATATAAATTATTAAAAAAAGTAATATATAGATGATAAAAATAATATCTAATTGATAAACATAATTTGATTAAAAATAGAAAAAAGATTTAAAAACATCATAATAACATCATATATTATAGTGTTTTAGGCATGCATCACCCAATATATAATAAGCAAATTATTTAGCAAACTAAAATAAAGAATGATGGCAATCAACCTAATTTTTTAAATAATTATACAAAACATTAGCAAAGATAGAAAAGAGTGAGTGTGAGGCATAAGATTACGTGAGAAGAGATAAAAAAAATGTATAAAATGAATGTTAATTTATATAATAAACATGAATAAAAGTGAGAATAAAATGAGAGAATATATTCGATTTTATTAATCAATTTATATTTATTAAAAAAATAATATTACTACTAAAAGTATAGAGTAACTTACACAGAAATAAAGAATAAAAAAAATAAAATATAAGGCTACACACTATAAAAGAAGAATAAAAAATAATGTGATGATAGAAAAAGTGAAAACTATAAAATGATAAGTTCATTAATTGTTTATGTTACAATATTAAAAGCCATGTAATATGTCAAGAGTTAATTGTGTTATTATTTAATTTTTTTTATACATTATAAATAAATTGATAGATAGATATATAAAAAGATTTTTATTAAATAAATTTTTTTTCAAATAAGATATGCAATATTAGAATTTAGACTATTGATATAAATTAATATCTTTATACTATATTTTTTTATAGAATTAGATAATTTAATCCGTAAAGTTATAAGATTAATGCTAGATTGATTATATAGATGCTATTCTCTATAATAGTATAAATGTACTTCTAAGTAAATAATGCTTTTCCCTATGTTATTGACTTGTTGCAATAAATGACATGACAATTTTATATAAAATTTAAAATTTTACGTGTCATTCATTCACCATAATATTACTTTGAGTTCTCTTTTAATATATTATAATAGATAATAGATTAATAGGCGATAAAAAATTGTGTTGGAGAAAGCTTATATCCGAATTTTTCAAGATCCATGGCTTTTAGATCCTATTCATTTAGAGTTTTTTTTTTGGTGATTGACACAAAGAAAAAAGACTTAAAAAAAAGAGTAATACTCTTTTCTAATAAAATGTCTAAATTATTAGGAGGCAGTAACCACTCTAGATACACCTGTTTGTTTAAAACAGCAGTCTTAGCCATTAAATCAGCCGCTCTGTTTGTTGTTCGCTGGATGAGCACTAAAGTAGCTGTCCAATTGCGCTGGAGCATCTCTTTGATTTTGTCAAGCATATCAGAATCATTCCTAATCATGCTGGTTGTGCCTCGCGAAACAAGAAGAAACGCATCAAGATTATCAGTTTCACATATGACCTCTTTGCACTCGCAATCCCAAGCCATAACAAGCCCTCTCCAAATAGCATGAAGCTCACAATAGAGAACACTAGAAAGAGGTATACTAGCAGAACAACCTTTTATCCAAATTCCCATGCTGTCTCTAATAATACATCCAAAGCCAGCTAATTGCTCATTTTCAAAAACGCTTGCATCACAGTTCACTTTACAGACATTCATTGGAGGCGGTTCCCAGTTATATTTCAAAGAAGAAGGAATAATATGTTTTTGGTTGATAACAACATTAGAGAAATCTCGAGCAACATGTTTAACTAAGTGAACAATTTTCTCCTTACTCCATGGATCATCTTGGTGGAAGATGTCATTGTTCCTATCCCTCCAAATTCACCAAAAGGCCGCTGCAAAGAGAAACTCATTTTTGTTGAGGTTAGAACGAATCCAAGACACAAAATCCAAACTAGAGTCCTCAGCGGTCATTCCCAAATTTAAGTTAATCCAAATCTGACGAGATTTTTGGCAAGTCCTAAAGCAGTGGTTAATATCTTCTAGAGCAAGATAACATCTCTGACAAAAATCAGAAGTAGAAATACCTCTTTGAAACCGGTAACTAGCTGTGGGAACTCCGTTGTTGAGGTAAAACCAGAGCAGACACTTTATCTTCTCCGGTATTCTCAAGCGCCAAAGTCAAAGCCAATTTTCATTATCATCCCAGCCAAATTTCTTCTTCAATAGCCATTCATATCCGCTTTTAGTCGAGTAGGTGAGAGTATTTGAGTTTGTCCAAAACCAACCTGTTTTATCTCCTGCCTGCTTGATAGGATCAAAGAGCATCAAATCAAGTTTAACTTCTTTCGGAATCATTGTGCAAAGAATATCCCACCGCCAATGCCCAAGGTGCCAGACATCTTCTAACTTCAAGTGAGAATCAGAAATGTGCACAAAAGGAACCAAAGGAGCTAGCGTTCCACATGGTCGCCAAGCATGATACTAAAAGGATTGAGATATCCTGCCTGTACACCAATCAAAACCATCACGAAGCTTTTCTATTGTCTTATAAATCGCTCGCCAAGTGCTTGAAACATTATTAGAAAATTTGGGTGAAAAGCAAGAACTCCCAGATAAATATTTTGCCAACATAATTCTTACCCAAAGCTTATCTTTATTATGCAATAATTGCCAAACAAGCTTTCCGAGTAAAGCAAAATTTACGCATTGAGTATCTCTAATTCCCAAGCCTCCATATTTTCTTGGAGTGACAACTTTGCTCCACTTGACCAAATTTAAGCAACGCTCCCCCACCTTTCCCTTCCACAAGAATTTTCTAAGCACAGAATCAATCTTTTGACAAATCGAAGTAGGAAAAAGAGTCACTTGCATCTGATAAATAGGAAGAGAAGAAGCAACATATTTAATTAAGCAAAGCCTGCCTGCTCTGTTAAGGAGCCGACCTTTCCAACTAGCCAGCCTATTCTTGATCTTCTCTAAAGAGTCTGAAAAAATAGATCTAGCAGCTCAAGGATGATTAAGGTTCACCCCCAAGTATTTGCCTAGGTCACTAGTAAAAGGAATATGTGAAACACCAGACAAAATTTCCTTCCTTCTATTAGAGATATTTCTAGAACAAATAGCTTTAGATTTTTCAATGTTAACCTTCATACCTGAAGCTTTACAGAACAACTCCAAGGTGTGCACAACATTCTGAACTTGACTTTTCTTCGCTTTACAAAAAAGGAAGAGGTCATCTGCAAACATCAAGTGAGAAACTCTAGGTCCCCCTCTAGAAACAGCCACACCATCCCAAATACCCTCGTCAACTTGTTTGGAAATGAAGCACGCCAATCTCTCCATGCACAAAACAAATAAATATGGAGAAATTGGATCTCCTTGCCTGAGCCCTCTGCGAGGTTGGAAGCTGTCCAATCTATTCCCATTCCAAAGGATGGAAAGATTTGAGGCCTGAACACAATTCATTACAAGCCGAATAATTAGAGAAGGAAAGCCGAAAGATTCAAGAGTGTGCTCAAGAAAATTCCAATCAACTCTATCATAAGCCTTTTCTAAATCAATCTTAAAAGCCATAGCTCCTTTTCTAGACTTTGTCCGCTTAAGAAAGTGAAAAACTTCTTGGGCAACAATAATATTATCAGGTGCTCCTCTACCATGAATAAACCCTCCCTGAGTTGGGCTAACAATCTCATCCAAAAATGGTCATAATCTATTAACCAGCACTTTAGTCACTAGCTTATAAATTACATTACAAAGGCTTATTGGCCGAAAATCCTTCAATCTAGTTGGAGGGTCGCACTTAGGGATAAGAACAATCAAAGTTTCCAACAAATAATAGCTTAACGTCTCCCCTAAGAATGCTTTCTGAACAGTACGCCATACCTCATGACCCACCACATCCCAATATTCCTTGAAGAAAAAAACTTGAAAACCATCCGGCCCAGGAGCTTTGAACGAGCTCATATTATCCAGAGCTTCTTTAACCTCCAACATTGTTACTGGTTTAGACAAATTATCACAAGCATCCTGGCTAAGAGATGGCATAGGAATTTCTCCCATGCAATTAACCTCAACAGACTCAGTAGAACAAAAAATATTTTTGAAGAAATGAACAACCTCCCTTTGCAAAACTTCCGGATCATCAGACCAAGACCCATCATTGACTAGCAACCCATGAACCTTGTTAGATTTTCTTCTAAGGATGGTTTGCATATGGAAAAAGCTAGTATTTCTATCACCATACCGAACCCATTGATCTCTTGACTTCTGGTACCAAAGCAATTCTTCCTGGGCTAAAACTATATTATACTCAGCTCTCAATTCTTCCTCTTTGTGCTTCAGAATCGGATCATCGTCAGCTTCCATTTTCCGTTGAATACGATTCAAATAACTCTCCAATTCCCTCTTTTTAATAAAAATATTGCCGAAGACCGTAGAGTTGAATTCCAACGAAACTTCTTGGACCCCCAACAACTTCCTATGGATGCCAAAGTCTGTACTATCCCAATATTTCTGAACAATGGCCTTGTAATCAGGATGCGTTGCCCATGCCGTTTGGAATCTAAAAGGCTGGTTTCCTTTCTTGATAGGAACTCCTTGACATCGGATAAGTAGGGGACAATGATCAGAGTGGGAACGACTGAGAACTTCAACAAAAGCTTCTGGAAAAAGAAGGCGCCATTCTGTAGTACAACAAGCTCTATCCAATCTCTTTGCAATTTCTTTGTTTCCTTGAATTTTACGGAACCAAGTAAACCGTCTTCCAGAGGTTGTTAGATCAAAAAGACCACAAGAATCTAGAGTACTTGCAAAGATACTACTGTGATTTGAATAGAAATTACCCCCCCTTCACCTCATGAACACTCAAAATATCATTAAAATTCCCAACCACCACCTACGGGTCCTGAATGCACAAACCAATATCAAGCAGATGACTCCATAATTCTACTCTATTAGTGGCTTGAGGGCTGCCATAAACCGCACTGCAGATCTATCTTCGCCCACCACCATCAATTTCCAAAGTTACACATTGATTCATAGCTCAAAGAATTTTACAAGAAAATTTTAAATTAGCAGAGAGGAACCAAATTCCTCCCTTGTGTCCAACAGCATCTACAATCCCTACAGGATAATAGCCTAATCTCTCCCAAAATTCTTTCATAGTTTCAAACCCAATATGAGTTTCCACCAAAATAAAAAAAGTTAGTTGAAATTTTCGTACCAACTCCTTACAGTGCACCCGAGACATCTTATTTGACGCCCCCTAACATTCCAACTAATAATATTTAAATAGTCACAATTCATAAAAAATAAATTAAATAATTGGAATGTTTAATCATTCTACCTCACGTTGATGGACCCCTGTCTCCAAGTGTCTCCTTGTGGACTTGCACCGCAGAGCCATCATTCTTCTGTTGAGGTTGGGTCTCCAAGTTTGTTGTTGCACTAACTTTATCAAGCTCTTTTTGTACTCGAGAATCCATTGACAATATTTGTTAGAACTATTTGTAGTGAGAAAAGAATTCTATTTTTTAAGAATATAATTTGGTTCTATTTGATACTCAATTTTATGATTTAAAATGACTTTATCATATTAATAGAATAGAATTCAATTCTTTAGTTTGGAATAACTCTTAAATGAGTTAATTTTTTTTCTTTTATAATTTTATTCTTGATAAAAATATTTTATTAAATATCTATTTATTATTAAAATATATAAATAGAAATATTTTTTATATTTGACATATTAAATTCTTTAATGTGAAAATTAATTTTAAAATTAATTTTTTTATCTGATTTATAAATAAGAAAATAAAAATAAAAATTCTCAAAGAAAATCAAGTTATTCCTTTTTACTTGTTCCAAAATTAAAAAAAAAAAGAATTTTAATTGTTTCATGGATTTTCAAACAAGCTCCCACTTTTCCAAGGAACACAAATGAAGCTACTCAAGTCTACTGGGTGGAGGATTTATCTGCTGACGGGCATTCATGGAACCAATACTTAATACAGAACTTATTTTTGCCTGTGATTGGCCTACGAATCCGAGCCATAGCTCCAATTAATGGCGACTATGAGTTGGCTTGGTTCGGTCTTTGGACAAAAGTGGGAAGTATGATAATGCATTTAATTACTAAATAGTTCTTTCGTTCTTTTTTTTTTTTTTTTTCCATCATGTCTCTATAGCTTTGTCCCACTATCATGTAGGAAAAACCAATCTCGAAGTGTGTTCGGAGTTTGAAGAATCCAAACAAGAGCAAGATCTTCGTGTGGAGGGCACTACATGAGAGGCTTCCCATTCTCTAACTCATTCGCTAACGATTCCCAGCCACACTAGTGGCATGTAACTGCACTTGATGCTAAACAGAGGAGGAATCAACCCTGCATTGCCTCTCTAATCCACTGAGTGTCTTGCCTGATGCACAAAATCACACCTCTATTTGGCCAATGATGGCTAGAGGCAAAGACGCAACTTGTACAGGAGATGGAAGGTGAGCGTAAACTTTCTCTGTTTACCTTACTTTGCTGGAACATTTCGAAAGCTAGAAACCGCCTTGTCTTTAATCACGGACAGAGAGGTTGTAGAGGCTGCTTAATTCGGGAATCACTTGAAGTAATTGCTTCTTTCCCAAATTTAACTTAATTTGTTCTAAACTTATTTAAGTTTTTTACTTTTTGGTTTCTCATGGTATACCAATATGGCAATCTAACAACTAATTTGTTGTAAATCTAAATTTTATTTAAGAATTGATTAATGGCCAATAGATTATTGCTACATACATAAGGCGCGATTTAAATCCCTAATACCTGCTTAAGTAAATTAATAAGCTAATTACTAGATCAACTCAAATTGATTAAGCTTTTCACTTTAGAATGTTAGATAACACTCATTTCTTATTTCAAATCCCTATTTCTATAATTGTATTGTTTATAATTCAATAAAATTCATATTTACTTTCGTCAAAAAATAAAAAAAAAACATTAAACTAGAATATAAAAACTATTTATCCACATACCTCTCTGGAGAAGTTCTTGGTATCTTGGACTGCAATATGCCATGTTCCCTTAGAGAAAAAGGGCCTACCATTACCACCCCATAATTCCCATATCTCCATTTCTTCACTAGACTCTCCTACATACTCTACCTCCATGACCTTTGAGTTGAACTTAATGTAAGGAAAGAGGGAAAAATGTTGAGCATAAGAGTTAAGATAATGTAACATTTGCTGGCTATTTGGGCTTTCTTCTTTCGCAAAAGAATGCCATGAAAAATCAGAGAATTGGTAGGTTGAAATGGTGGTTTGAAGCTTTGTAAACTCTATTGTATGCCTCCATAGGCCTCCAACACCTTCCTCAGCTTCAAAGACAATTGGATTAAACCCTTTTTCAAGAGTGTATTTGCAGGCAAGAAGGCCACTCGTTCCTGCCCCAATGATTGCCACTCTCTTTTCCATGTTTTGTAGCTATGAATGTATGGTAGAGAAGCCAAAAATTGGACTATATATAATAGCGTTTGGATTCGGAAATACAATGATAGATATCTTAGTATTTATCGAATTTTTGTTTTTATAACTATCTTTACAATCAAACAAATTTTCATATATAATATCTTAGTATTTCAATCATAGTCATACATTTACTTGCAAAAGATCTTTATTTGTAGTATTGGTAAATATCTAGCAAAAGAATCCGTTAGGCCTAAATATCTTGTAACTTAATTATTTTAGAGTAATAGTTCATATCAATTTTTAAAGAATTTTGAATTAGATATTTTAATTTAAATAATAGGAGATAATACTTAGATTAGTTTTTGAAATTACATTCGCATCTCAATTTAATTCCTAAAGTTTTGATTTACTCAATTTGGTTCCTTAACTTAACTTTTGTGACTCACATTAGTTTCTAACTTTGTTTTTATCACAAAACCGTTAACATGCAGATATGGACTGACACCTGTGTACTAGACTTCCTAATAATTATCTGAAGTAATAATTGAAACTGTTTTTTCTTAAGTTGTCATTTTGTAAAAGTATTTAAAGTCTTAATTTTATTTAACTATTACGTCAAATAATCGTTAGAAAGTTTAATATGATAATTGTCAGTCTATCTTAACACTCCATTAATAATTTTGTAACAAAAATAAAATTAAGAACTAACGAAAATTATAAATATTAAATTAAGAAATTAAATTAAATAAATTAAAATTTTAAAAGTTAAATTAAAATAGGATGTACCTTCAAAAACCAAGTTAACTATCAACTCTTTCAAATAATGTCTTTCACGTTTCTTACAATGGATAATACAATTGATACAGATATAAAATAAGTGATCCAGTGCGCAAGAACCAAATAAACATGTGGATAAGATTTATGTCTTCTGCTTTATTCGTTTGTTTGTATCTCTTTTTTTTTTTTAAACAGTATTCTAAAACGAAAGATTCATATTGCTACTCTCCCTGTTTAAAATAATTATGAAAAAGTATAGATACACAATAACATTGTTCAACAATGTAAATAATAAAATTAAAAAAAATAAACTAATCCTAAATTTAAGTAATTGCATGATTAATTAATTTCTAACGGCGTGTTTTTTATTGGTGAATTGTGTTTCTTCAACTAGCCATTGATTCTCTCGTATTTTCGCTGGACTGTTACCGCTCTGGACACTAGTCATCGCCGACGCCGCCTACCTCTACGTCAACGTTTGAGCAGCCTGCTGTTCGCCTAAAATTTTTTTTCTCACAGCCCACAAACCCGCGCACCGGGCAGCCCCCCGCAATCCACTGCGTCCACCATCATCGCCTCTTCATCTCCGATAGATCCATCCGAATACAGGAGAGATTTGCGGTTGCCGTTTCATACGTACGTCACCTCTCACAACCACTTCAATGGAGTCCAATTTGGTTGGACCGGTTTGCCATGCCTCATCTTCGTTCACCGACGACAATTCCACGCATTCAATTGACAAACTTCTCAATCCTTGTGACGTGAAAGGTGAATAGTCTAACAATGTAAGTAATATACGTTGATGCATTGGGACGTATATTTATTTTCCTATAAATGAGATGGTTATTCTTAGTCCAATATTCTTAAACCATGATGATAGTCATTTAGAAACTTTTTTAGGGTATTCTGGTCCGTCAACATAGTAATTAGTTAAAGGATAATAAATCATAGATCAACTTCTAAAGAAGATGAAGATGAACATTCATTTCCTTGAGTCTATAAACTATTATATTACCTTTTTAATATGTAATATTGAAATTGGTTCAATATATGTTTAGTGTTAACTGAAAAAATATTGTACATGGTTGTCATTAGAATATTTGGGATCTCTATCTCTATGCTTGATGAGTGGATATTTTATACTCTTTTTGGTACTATTTTCTTAGTGTTTTTAGTTATATTTTATTAAGTTTTACTATGTTTTAGTAAGTTACAGTGAAAAATTCACATTTTGGATACTACTTTGAGCCTTTGGGTTTTTCCTATGATTTTAGGTGATTTTTGGGTGAAATTGGCAAGTTTTGATAAAGTCTGATTCAAAAGCAAAGAAATGATAGCAGATGTTGTCAAATCCTGACCTCCAACTCCTCAATTTCAGCCAGAAAATACCTGAAATTGTACAAAAATACAAAAAATTATAGTAGAATCCAAAAATGTGAATTTAACACTAAAGCCTATAAAAACTTAATAAAAACTAAACAAAACATACTAAAAACTATATGAAAATGATGGCAAAAAGCGTATAAAATATCCGCTCATCAATAAACTCTTGTTGGATTTGGATTTTCTATTAATGCAATTCATGTTTTATGTTCCGTTATTGTTTAATTGATTTGTTATTCTTACTTTTCTTGCATTGGGTAGTTGTAGATTTTATTATTATTGTAAATTTATCATGCTTTCCTTTTATACCTTCCAAGTGTTTGACAAAATGCTTGGTTAGATTTTAGAGTAGTTTTTGAGCATTTTTGGCTTGGAAAGAGAAATTAGGCAATCTTGAGTCATCAATACCCAACTTATGTTGGTGATCTAGAGTTGGTAGTTAATATTGTTTCCATTGACTCTAATCTCTTGCTAATTCAATTAGTAAGTTGATTATGACTTATGAATTGAGATTAACTAGTCTTATTTGACTTTCTCTCAATGTGAAGATAACATTATACCTTTTTATGATGTTGGGGATGACTTAATAGGATTAGCTCTTGTTAATCATTGTATGATAATTAATGACTAGGATAGAAAACATATATTCTCAATCCTTGCCATGAATGTCTCTCTTTATTACTTGCTTTCTTTAGTTGTTTGCTTTACATTTCTTGCCCTTTTAATTTTTTGTTATATCAACCCAACGTCCTTTAATCTCGTAACCAATAATTGAGCACTCCATTGTAATTTCTAGGAAGAACGACCGGGACTAATATTTTTGGTTATCTTTATTGGGTTTAACTTGTGACAACAAAAAATTAAACTTTGATTTGAAGATTGATTGTCGGTTTGGGTTATGCTTACAACGAAATTATTTTGTTAAAGCTTCGTAATTCAGTTTATTTTAAGAATATTTCAATGCAATTAGTACATAATAAACACATAATCCCAGCTCAAACATTTTTTCTTCAAGGGTCACCTATTATTATTTAACAAATAGTTGTTGACAAATTTATTAAAATGCCCAAATTTTACTTTCGGAAGATCCATTAGCACAAGTTCATTACGGCTCACCCACCCCCCAATACATAAAATACGGAGTCCAATAAGAGAATCCCACTTATTACAAGATTATGACTAAAAAAAAAAAATTAAACTACAACTCTAACGAGTTAATACTTAAAATAATTTTTGAAATTAAAATTTTTTGACTCAATTTAATCTTCAAATTTTAATTTTATTTAAATTATATTTTAAAACTTTAAAAATAATTTTAATTAGTCATTTTAAAAAGAATTATATTCTGGATTTAATTTTTATTAGTTTGTTCAGTAATGTGTGGAGAGAATATTTAATGGTTAGAATTTGTTAACGATGTCTACAAAATGAATATAAGCGGTCAAATTAAAAGTTAGTAAATTTATAAAAAATAAATATATAATTTAAGAATATATTTATTTTTTTATAAAAATATGTTTTTTAATATTACAAAAAATAATTAGTTTTAATATTAAGTTTTTTTAATAATTAATTCTTTTTAACGAGATCAAATAATTGAACAACTAAAAAGAGGATCTTTGCAGATTTAGAATGATTTAGAAGGTAAACGGTGATATAATTTATTATGGTTTGAATTGTATCAATTTAATGTTTATTTTTTGAATTATTCTAATTTTATTTAAACAATTACGATTTTTGTGGTATCAATTTGAATTTACTTTAAAAAAAATTTAGTTGTTAAAGTTTTCTATAAATTTTAAATTTTATTTTTTCTAGTTGTTAAAAATTAGAAAATCTAAAATTTGGACGATGTACTAATCCAGTAAAAATATAGTACTAATTATAGAAATTAACTAATTAGTCAAGAATCTATTATTAAAACATGAAAATTTTGGTTCAAGTACAAAATAATATGCAAGCGGAGTAGGAAAAAACTGTGTGTTTGTAAGTAGATAAAAACCGATTTTAAAATTTAAATTTTTTAATTTAATATAGCAATATAAAAAAGTTTGAGATTTAAAATTTATAGAAAATTTAACAATAAAAAATTTTGAATTAATTTTTTAATTTTAAAATTTGGATGATATATAAATTGATTCCATTCAAATAATAATTGTTTGAGTTAGAAAATAAATTCAAATTTATACAATACAAATTGTAATTGGATAGAATTTGATTAAATTGAAAAATAAAAATAAATTAAACCTTAATTATCGATTTTAATCTTTTAAATCAATACTAATGTACTGCAAATTTTAAACACATTTTTTTTAGTTATTCAAACCAGGTAACAAAATCTCTTAAAATCTCTTGTCATCCAAAATTATATCGATTTTAGTGCTAGTTTGTATTAATTTTTTATGTTAAAAAAATTTAAAAAAATATTTTTATTAAAAAAAGTAAATAATTTACTTTTTTTTAAGCCAACAACACATTACTTTTAAAAAAACGTAGAAGTAAAAACAATTTTTTTACTAAAAATATTCTTTATCATAATTAGTAATTACAGTTTATATTCTTAACTCTAATTTTTTTTTCTCAAATCTTTAATTTCTCTCTAAAACTTAATTTTTCTTTCAAATCTTAATTTTTTCTCCAAATTCTAAATTCCTCCATAATTCTCATCACTCTGAACTCTTCAAATTGTCATACCTTATTACATTTTATTATTAATTTTAGTTACATTTTTAATTAATCATATAAGATGTATACATATAAAATCTGATCGTGTGTCCATCCTCTTAGATATAAGAGAATCAAGTAGCTCTTTGTCCTGACCGTTCAGATTCTTAACTGTCTGACTTGCACATGATAATTTTTAAGACTTACTGACAATTAAATGAAACAAAGAGAATCTTTTAGAGGATAGTGTATTTTCTTTCATGTCTACTGTCAAGAAATGAAATAGAAAAGTTTTTAAAAATCTAGCTAGAAAAAAATCAGGACTGTTAGCTAGACTTCAAGGTATCTTTACAAAGTTGTCTTTTGAGTTAAGTTTTTATGAAAAATTTGCAATTGTCATTGTGAAAAAAATCTTGAAGCTTTACTATTTCAAGAGGAGATTTACTGGAAGTAATATTTTCAGTGTAAGTGGATTAATTATAGAGATAGGAACACTTTTTATTTTCATAGTTTAGTCACTGTCAAGAGAAGGAGAAACAAAGACAGTATACTGAAAAATCAACAAGGGATCTGGATTAAGGATGACCAGCAATTGAAAGAAATTATTGTTGATTATTTTCTAAATTTTTATACGGAGGATAGTGGGTATGAGAAGATGGAAGCTCCAGATTTATTTCTTATGCTTACAGATGAAGAAAAAAAGCGTTTAGATATGGCTGTTGATGAGCGGATAATTTATACGCTTTTTGGCGTTTAACTCCAAGGAAGACCTCTACACATGAAAGCTTCATTACTCAGCCTAAGCACACACCAAGTGGGCCCGGAAGTGGATTTCTACATCATTTACTTATCTCTGTAAACCCTAGTAACTAGTTTAGTATAAATAGAACTTTTTACTATTGTATTTTCATCTGTTGATCATGTTTTGATGATTGAACCCTCTTTGGGAGGCTGGCCACTCGGCCATGCCTGGACCATTATCACTTATGTATTTTCAACGGTAGAGTTTCTACACACCATATATTAAGGTGTGGAGCTCTGCTGTTTCTCATGAATTAATGCAAAGTACTATTGTTTTTCTATTAAACTCAAGCCTATTTCTTCTCTAAGATATTCATTCACACTCAAGAACATGATGAATGTGATGATTATGTGACGCTCATCACCATTCTCACTTATGAACGCGTGCCTGACAAACACTTCCGTTCTACATGAAAGCAAGCTTGAATGCATATCTCTTAGCCTCCTGAACGTGAGATCAGAGTCTTCGTGGTATAGGCTAGAATTATTGGCGGCCATTCTTGAGGTCCAGAAAGTCTAAACCTTGTCTGTGGTATTCCGAGTAGGATCTGGGAAGGGATGGCTGTGACGAGCTTCAAACTCGCGAGTGCTGGGCGTAGTGACAGACGCAAAAGGATTACTGAATCCTATTCCAGCAGGATCGAGAACCGACAGATGATTAGCCGTGCGGTGACAGTGCATTTTGGACCGTTTTCACTGAGAGGACGTGATGTAGCCATTGACAACGGTGATGCCCAACATACAGCTTGCCATGGAAAGGAGTATGAGTGATTGGATGAAAGCAGTAGGAAAGCAGAGGTTCAGAAGGAATAAAAGCATCTCCATACGCTTATCTGAAATTCTCACCAATGAATTACATAAGTATTTCTATCCTATTTTATATTTTAAATATATTTTAATTATCAAATCTCCATAACCAATTGAATCTGCCTGACTGAGATTTACAAGGTGACCATAGCTTGCTTCAAGCCGACAATCTCCGTGGGATCGACCCTTACTCACGTAAGGTTTATTACTTGGACGACCCAGTGCACTTGCTGGTTAGTTGTGCGAAGTTGTGAAGAAGAACTAAGATTATGAATGTGCGTATTAAGTTTTCAGCGCCGTTACCAAGGAATGAGAAATCACGATTTCGTGCACCAGCTGTCTCGCCTGAAGAAACCAAAATGTCCCTCTTCCCTATGGGTGCTTGGAAAGTACCAGTCCGAATGGTCTTCCACCTTTATTATTTCAAAGTAATTGGGATTCAGTGAAAGACTCACTTATTAGATGGGTAGAAAAGATTTTTCAGAATCATCAAGAGATAAAGGTAGCTAATACTACTTTTATTTCTCTCATTCCGAAGGTGGATAACCCTAAAACAATAGCACATTTCCGGCTTATTGGTTTAAGCAATGTCTCGTACAAGCTTTTACCAAGATATTTTCACAGAGGTTAAAGAAAGCTATGCTCAAGCTTATTAATTCCTCCCAGTGTAATTTTTTTCATGGGAGGTCAAGTGCAGATAACATCTTAGTGGTGCAAGAAGTTTTTCATACCATGAGATCAAAGAAGGGGAATAATGGCTTTATGGTCATTAAAATTGACCCCGAGAAAGTCTACGCTTGTTTTAATTGGTAATTTATCAGAGATACTCTTTTTAAGGCAAATACTCCGAAGAAACTTAGTTGATTTAATCTTTCACTGCTAATTTTTTTGCGAAAATAAAGGTTCTTTGGAATGGTCCTCCCTCAACTTCTTTTAAGCCCACTAGAGGCGTGCGCTAGAGTGACCCAATTTCTCCTTACATATTTGTCCTATGTATTGACCACGGTTTTTGGGAACCGATCACGCTTAATAGAGGAGGTCCAAGTCTATCTCACCTTTATTTTGCTGATGACATTGTGTTATTTGCTAAGGCAACTATGGATTAGGTGCAAGTAGTAAGGGTATTTTAGATCTATTTTGTCCGTTGTTCGGGACAAAAGGTAAATTTTGCAAAGTCTTCGTTCTTCTTTTAGGAGAATATGAACTTAAAAGAGAAAACATTCTCTTAGTAATTTCCTTGTGATGAGACTTAGAAAGAATTTGGATAAGTATATGGGAGTATCTCTACTACATGGCAGGTCAAAAGAAGGAGGATTTCTAATTCATTATTGACAGAATATCAAAACATCTTGACTCTTAGAAAGCCCGCAACCTTTCTTTGGCAGGTAGAGTCACTCTTGCTCAATCGACTCTATAAACTATCCCATCTCATGTAATTGACTTTAGGTATTTGTGATCAAGTTGACAACATATATCGTAATTTTGTCTAGGTGGAAGTTGATTTGGTTTGAAAGCCTCATCTTTTTAAGTGGAAAACTCTTTGTTTGCCTAAGGCGCAAGGAGGTCTCGGCTTTAGACCTGCACAAGTTCTTAATATTGCAAATTTGATGAAATTAGCCTTGAAACTTGTCAAAAATAGAGGAGACCTTTGGGTTAAAGTTCTTCGAAGTAAATATAGATACGGTGAGGCTACTCTTTCTATTGTTAAGAATATCAAAGTAGTTTCAAATGTTTAGCAAGGCATCCAAAGGTTTTGGAAGGATTTTTAGAATAATCTCGTATGGATGGTAGGATCCAGTACTGAGATTAATTTCTGGACTGATCAATGGATTTTATGTATTCATAAACTTGCAAACTTTGCTTAGCCAAAAGTTATCGAAGAGATGTTGGAAGAGAGAATTTGCAAGTTTGTTATTAATGGTCAGTGGGACTGACTGGATTAGTACTATACTGGGAAAGGATTGGTATTCTATTTTTGCTTCTATTAAACCTCCTGAACCTGAGTTAGGAGTCAATAGCTTGGATTGGCTTCCGGTATCGAGTGCTGTCTTTTCGATAAAGTCGGCTTGTGCTATCTTTTTAGGGCATGCAAATGACTCAAATCCTTTTTTATTCTTAAAAATATGGAAGTTGGAGGCTCTACAACGGTTGTGGTCTTTCTACTAGCTTGTAGTGCACCAGGCCTTTTTGACCAATGCAAAATATGCCAGAAGACATATGGCCGAGGAAGACAGTTGTGCCATTTGTGGTGTATCCTGAATCTTTGCTCCATCTGCTCCATGACTGCAAGGTGGCAAGAGGCACATGGATGAGCATTGATAATAGTTTAATTTTAGGTAACTTCTTTAATTCTCCTCTCTTGGCTTGGTTGTTAAAGAATTATTCTACCAAATCTCCCTATGAAGGGCAATATTGGCCCCCTTCTTTTTGTTACTATGTGAATTTCTTATGGTATTGATAGAATAAATTTATTTTTGATGTTAATGATATTATTGAGGAGAAGGTTGCTCCCCTTGCTATCTATCTAGCAAAGGACTTTGAGCATGCTCAAGTTGAAGTGGGTTGAGTTAGGAACGTAGTTGGCCATTATGTTGAGAAGCAGATTAAATTGTCCCCTTCTAGAATCTTTTTTTGTTAAACTAAACATAGACAGTTCGATTCTACAAAATGAAAAAACAGCTTGCGAAGGAATTATTAGAGACATGGATGGAAGATTTCTAGCTAGTTTTAGTGCAAATTTAGCTTTTATCTCAATTATTTTGGTACAGCTCTAGAGAATTTTAATGGGTGTGGACCTTGGATAAAATCATGTGGTTGTGGAGGTGGTCTCAGTTGCTGTAGTAAAACTTGTTCTTCATGATGATATTGATTTGCATTCTTCTTGAGCCCTTATTTTGGTAATTAGAGAGAGGTGCAGCAGATTAATTAACTGAAGAATACAACATCAGTTTTGAGAAGGAAATTTTGTGTAGATGAAATGACTAATTATGGTCATAGTTTACCTTTTTGGTTGTCATGTGTTCTTTAATTTACCTTCTTGTATCCCTCTTCGTCTTCATGCTGATTCTATCAGCATCTCATTTTCACGAACTGTTGCCTTTTAGTTTGTTTTTCTTTGGACTTTAAATTCTACTATTAATTAAAAAAAATATAAGATGTATACATATTGTTAAGCTAATTAAATTAAGTTTGACTAATAGGGATTAATGCGAAGCTTCAAGAGTGTTGGTTAATCCAAGATAATTTTAAAGCTTTATTTGTTATTGTTTATTTGTGGTTGATAAACCACTATTTTATGGTTTATCTTATGCTCAATTAAGTGGTTTATATCAATTCCTTACTCACTTATTCATATGATTTGCATGAGTTTACATTTTTCCTTCCTGATTTTGTGCTATGATTGAAAACATGCTTCTTTGTCTTTGGTCTTAAAATTACTAACTAATAATCCTCTCTTATTACCATTCGATGTCTTGATATGTGTGTTAAGTGATTTCAGAGTTTATAGGGCAGGAATGGCTTAGAAGATGGAAAGGAAGCATGCAAAAGTGGAAGAAATACATGAAGTTGAAGAAATTGCTAAGCTGTCCAGCCTGATCTCTTTGCACTCAAACGAACATAACTTGAGCTACAGAAGTTCAAATGACGCGGTTTCAGTTGCATTAGAAAGCTAATATCCGGGGCTTCGAAATGATATATAATTTGCTATAATGGCCATATATCTAGGTGACGCAAACACGTGCTCCACGCAGACGCGTCGCAGTGACGAAAAAACCAGCGTGGCAGATTTCGCAATCAGCGATTTCTGGGCTGTTTCTGACTCAGTTTCTGGCCCAGAAAACACAGATTAGAGGCTATAAAGTGGGAGAATACATCCATTCATAAAAACAACTGATACAATTTTCATATTCATAATTTTAGGTTTTAGATGTAGTTTTTAGAGAGAGAGGTTCTCTCCTCTCTCTTAGGATTAGGATTTAGGATTTCTATTATGATTAGGCTACTTCTCTTCAATCACAGGTTCAATATTCCTTTAATTTATTTTCTCTTCTACTTTTATTTGTTCTAGTATTCTAATTTATTTATTTTCCCAATTTGGTTCATGAATTCTCATGTTTAATTGATTTTCTATTTAATGCAATTTGAGGTATTTCAGATTTATGATTTTAATTTAGCTTTTTACATTCTTAGCTTGAATTGATTAATTAGAGACACTTGAGTTATCAAACTCCTTTGTTGATTGATAATTATTATCTTTGCTAGTTGATTTGTATTCCAATAACTCTAGTCTTTTCTTAGGAATTAACTAGGACCTGAGGAATCGAATTAATTTATCCACTTGACTTTCCTTCATAGTTAGAGGTTAACAAAGTGGGAGCAAAATCCAATTCTCATTACAATTGATAAGGATAACTAGGATAGGACGTCCAGTTTTCATATCTTGCTAAGAACTTTATTAGTTATTATTTTAATTCTTGCAATTTACTTTTCCTGTTCATTATTCAAAACCCAAAAATATTGTTTTCCATAACCAATAATAAATCATACCTCCCTACAATTCCTTGAGAGACGACCTGAGGTTTAAATACTTCGGTTATAAATTTTATTGGGTTTGTTTAAGTGACAACCAAAATTTTTGTACGAAAAGATTCTCTGTTGGTTTAGAAACTATACTTACAACGTGATTATTCTTATAAAATTCTTTACCGACATAAAATCCGTTCGTCAAAATGGCGCCGTTGCCGGGGAATTGCAAACGTGTGCCTTATTATTGGTTATTGTAAATATTTTCTTTTTGCTTGTTTATTTATTTTTATTTTTGTTTTTATTTTTGCTTTTTTGTAAATTAAGAGGTTATTGGTTTTTATTTAGTTATTAAAATTTTCAAAAATAATGTTCCTTGTTCTTTCTTGATTTTCAAGTTGTTTTTCGTGTTCATCTTGACCTTCAAGTTGTTCTTGGTTGTTTTCTTCATTTTGATCTAAAAATTTTAAGTTTGGTGTCATTTTATTGTTTTTCTCTTTTCTCATTAAATTCAAAAATATCTTTTCTCTTTATTTTAATTGATTTTTCCGAAATTTACAAAAAAAAATTCAGATTTTTATTTTAAAATTTTTATCTTATCTTATCTTAGTTTTAAATTTCAAAATTCAAATCTTTTTCAAAAATCATATCTTTTTAAAAATATTATCTTATCTTATTTCAAAATCAAATTTCAAATTTCAATATTTAAATTCCAAAATTCAAAATTCAAAATTCAAAATTTAAACCTTTTTCAAATCTTTATCTTATATTGTTCTCAGTGTTTCTAGTTTTAGGAGTTTATTTTTATTAATTTTTTTATTAGTTTTTGTTTTTATTTTCTTTTGCTACTATGAATTCTTACACCTCTGGTTTCAAGTTTGGTTCCAATGTTGTTGTAACTTGTAAGAAATGGAAACTATAATAAAAATAGGCATCAAGGTTGGAAGAATCAAAGATGGGAGGAGTCACAAAGATTTGATCAACCCTCTTGACAACAACCCCCTCCAGTGCGCTATAACCAACAACCATTCTGTGATGCATACCAAGACAATAGTTATGGTGGACCCTTTCGTGACAAAAAACCTCCACCAAATTACTATGGTCAAGAGCCATTCCAGGGAGGGTACCAAGATGATGAATATGGTGGACCCCTTGTGGTTACCAACAAGCCCCACCATATGCTTATGAACCCCCTCCTCAACATAACTCTGAACCACCATACTCACAAGTACCTTACTAATGAGCGGATAATTTATACGCTTTTTGGCATTGTTTTTAGTATGTTTTTAGTAGGATCTAGTTACTTTTAGGGATGTTTTTATTAGTTTTTATGTTAAATTCATATTTCTGGATTTTACTATGAGTTTGTGTGTTTTTCTGTGATTTTAGGTATTTTCTGGCTGAAATTGAGGGACTTGAGCAAAAATCAGATTCAGAGGTTGAAGAAGGACTGCTGATGCTGTTGGATTCTGACCTCCCTGCACTCAAAGTGGATTTTCTGGAGCTACAAAACACAAAATGGCGCGCTTCCAATTGAGTTAGAAAGTAGACATCCAGGGCTTTCCAGAAATGTATAATAGTCCATACTTTGACCGAGTTTAGATGACGTAAAAGGGCATTGAACGCCAGTTATACGCTGCTGTCTGGAGTTAAACGCCAGAAATACGTTACAAGTCAGAGTTGAACGCCAGAAATACGTTACAAACTGGCGTTCAACTCCAAGAATGACCTCTCCACGTGGAAACTTCAAGCTCAGCCCAAGCACACACCAAGTGGGCCCCGGAAGTGGATTTATGCATCAATTACTTACTTCTGTAAACCCTAGTAGCTAGTTTATTATAAATAGGACTTTTTACTATTGTATTAGACATCTTTGAACATCTTGGGACGTCTGGTTCTTAGATCATGGGGGCTGGCCATTCGGCCATGCCTGAACCTTTCACTTATGTATTTTCAACGGTAGAGTTTCTACACTCTATAGATTAAGGTGTGGAGCTCTGCTGTTCCTCATGAATTAATGCAAAGTACTACTGTTTTCTATTCAATTCAACTTATTCTGCTTCTAAGATATTCATTCGCACTTCAACATGAATGTGATGAACATGACAATCATCATCATTCTCCCACGAACGTGTGCCTGACAACCACTTCCGTTCTACCCTAGATTGAATGAGTATCTCTTGGATCTCTTAATCAGAATCTTCGTGGTATAAGCTAGATTGATGGCGGCATTCATGAGAGTCCGAAAAGTCTAAACCTTGTCTGTGGTATTCCGAGTAAGACTCTGGGATTGAATGACTGTGATGAACTTCAAACTCGCGAGTGCTGGGTGTATTGACAGACGCAAAAGGAGGGTGAATCCTATTCCAGTATGATCGAGAACCTCAGATGATTAGCCGTGCTGTGACAGAGCATTTGGACCATTTTCACAAGAGGATAGGATGCAGCCATTGACCACGGTGATGCCTCCAGACGATTATCCATGCAGTGACAGCGCATCGGACCATTTTCCAGAGAGGATGAAAAGTAGCCATTGACAATGGTGATGTCCTTACATAAAGCCAGCCATGGAAAGGAGTAGGACTGATTGGATGAAGACAGCAGGAAAGCAGAAGTTCAGAGGGACGAAAGCATCTCTATACGCTTATCTGAAATTCTCACCAATGATTTATATAAGTATCTCTATCCTTACTTTCTAGTTATTACTTATTTTCGAAAACTCTATAACTATTTGATATTCGCCTGACTGAGATTTACAAGGTGACCATAGTTTGCTTCAAGCCGACAATCTCCGTGGGATCGACCCTTACTCACGTAAGGTTTATTACTTGGACGACCCAGTGCACTTGCTGGTTAGTTGTATCGAAGTTGTGAATGAAAAACGATTTATTAAGACGTGCGTACAGAGTTTTTGGCGCCGTTTCCTGAGATCACAATTTCGTGCACCAAGTTTTTGGCGCCGTTGCCGGGGATTGTTCGAGTTTGGACAACTGACGGTTCATCGTGTTGCTCAGATTAGGTAATTTTCTTTTTGTTTTACTTTCAAAAAAATTTTTCAAAAATTTTTCAAAAATTTTTTCTCCTTTGTTTTCGAAAAAAAAAATTAAAAAAAAAATCTTTCAAAAATTTCGCATCTGTTTTCGAAAGTTATTCTAAAATTTTTAAGAATGAATTCTAGAGTTTCATGAAGCATGTTGAAGCCTGGCTGGCTGTAAAGCCATGTCTAATTCTTTTGGATAGGGGCTTCCAACCATCAGCATAGAGGCAAGTTAATTGGAATGTCAGCTGTGGCATGTCTGAGTTACATACTAAAGCTTGGCTGGCTATTAAGCCATGCCTAACCCTCAGATTGGAGCACAAGATTTAAAGAGCACAAGATTCCTGGAATTCATATTAAAGAGCATAAGATTCCTGGAATTCATATTAAAAATTTTGGAATCCTTATTTTTATTTTTCAAATAATTTTTGAAAAATCCAAAAAAAAATCATAAAAATCAAAAATATTTTGTGTTTCTTGTTTGAGTCTTGAGTCAATTTTTAAGTTTGGTGTCAATTGCATACTCATCTTGCATTTTTCAAAAATTGCATTCATGCATTGCATTCATCATGATCTTCAAGTTGTTCTTGATAAACCTTCTTGATTGATCTTCATATTACATTGTTTTGTGTTGTATGGTGTTTTTCATATGCATTCTTGAATTCTTAGTGTCTAAGCATTAAAGATTTCTAAGTTTGGTGTCTTGCATGCTTTCTTTGCATATAAAAATTTTCAAAAATATGTTCTTGATGTTCATCATGATCTTCAAAGTGTTCTTGGTGTTCATCTTGACATTCATAGTGTTCTTGCATGCATTCATTGTTTTGATCCAAAATTTTCATGCATTGCATCATTTTCATGTTTTTCTCTCTCATCATTAAAAATTCAAAAATAAAAAAAATATCTTCCCCTTTTTCTCTCTTAAAATTTCGAAAATTAGATTTGACTTTTTCAAATATTTTTAAAATCTAGTTGTTTTTATGAGTCAAATCAAATTTTCAATTTAAAAATCTTCTCTTTTTCAAAATCTTTTTCAAAAATAAAATCTTTTTCATTTTTTCTTATTTATTTTTGAAAATTTTAAAAATATTTTTCAAAAATCTTTTTCTTATCTTTATCACATAAATTTTGAAAATAACATCATCAGTTAATGTTTTGATTCAAAAAATTTCAAGTTTGTTTCTTGCTTGTTAAGAAAGATTCAAACTTTAAGTTCTAGAATCATATCTTGTGATTTCTTGTGAATCAAGTCATTAATTATGATTTTAAAAATCAAATCTTTTTCAAAACAAATTTCAATCATATCTTTTCAAAAATATTTTTTATCTTATCTTTTTCAAAAATTGATTTTAAAATATCTTTTCTAACTTCTTATCTTTTTATGTTTTCAAAAATTGATTTTCAAAATTTGTTTCAACTAACTAACTAACTAACTTTTTTTTTGTTTCTTATCTTTTTCAAAACTACCTAACTAACTCTCTCTCTCTAATTTTCGAAAATATCTTCCCTCTTTTTCAAAAATTCTTTTTAATTAACTAATTATTTTAATTTTTGATTTTAATTTTCGAAAATTACTAACCTTTTTCAAAAACTATTTTCGAAAATCACTAACTCTTTTTCAAAAATAATTTTCGAAAATTCTCTTTCTCTCTCATCTCCTTCTATTTATTTATTCATCTACTAACACTTCTCTTCATCTCATATCCCGGCTCTCCTCACTCTTGTGTTTCTTTCTTTACATTACTCTTCTTTTCTTCTACTCACACAGGGACCTCTATACTTAGGTAAAAAGGATCTCTATTATTATTATTATTATTATTTTTCTGTTCCCTCTTTTTCATATGAGCAGGAGCAAGGACAAGAACATTCTTGTTGAAGCAGACCCTGAACCTGAAAGGACTCTGAAGAGGAAACTAAGAGAAGCTAAATTACAACAATCCAGCAAGCACCTATCAGAAATGTTCGAACAAGAAGAGGAGATGGCAGCCGAAAATAATAATAATGCAAGGAGGATGCTTGGTGACTTTACTGCACCTAATTCCAATTTACATGGAAGAAGCATCTCCATTCCTGCCATTGGAGCAAACAATTTTGAGCTGAAACCTCAATTAGTTTCTCTGATGCAGCAGAACTGCAAGTTTCATGGACTTCCATCTGAAGATCCCTTTCAGTTCTTAACTGAATTCTTGCAGATATGTGATACTGTTAAGACTAATGGAGTAGATCCTGAAGTCTACAGGCTCATGCTTTTCCGTTTTGCTGTAAGAGACAGAGCTAGAGTATGGTTGAACTCTCAACCTAAGGATAGCCTGAACTCTTGGGATAAGCTGGTCAAGGCCTTCTTAGCCAAGTTCTTTCCTCCTCAAAAGCTGAGTAAGCTTAGAGTGGATGTTCAGACCTTCAGACAAAAAGAAGGTGAATCCCTCTATGAAGCTTGGGAGAGATACAAAGGACTGACAAAAAAGTGTCATTTTGACATGCTTTCAGAATGGACCATCCTGGATATATTCTATGATGGTCTGTCTGAATTAGCTAAGATGTCATTGGATACTTCTGCAGGTGGATCCATTCACCTAAAGAAAATGCCTGCAGAAGCTCAAGAACTCATTGACATGGTTGCTAATAACTAGTTCATGTACACTTCTGAGAGGAATCCTGTGAGTAATGGGACACCTCAGAAGAAGGGAGTTCTTGAAATTAATACTCTGAATGCCATATTGGCTCAGAACAAATTATTGACTCAGCAAGTCAATATGATTTCTCAGAGTCTGAATGGAATGTAAGCTGCATCCAACAGTACTCAAGAGGCATCTTCTGAAGAAGAAGCTTATGATCCTGAGAACCCTACAATAGCAGAGGTGAATTATATGGGTGAACCATATGGAAACACCTATAATTCCTCATGGAGAAATCACCCAAATCTCTCATGGAAGGATCAAAAGCCTCAACAAAGCTTTAATAATGGTGGAAGAAATAGGTTTAACAATAGTAAACCTTTTCCATCATCCACTCAGCAACAGACAGAGAACTCTGAACAAAATACCTCTCATTTAGCAAACTTAGTCTCTGATCTATCTAAGGCCACTGTAAGTTTCATGAATGAAACAAGGTCCTCCATTAGAAATTTGGAAGCACAAGTGGGCCAGCTGAGTAAAAGAGTCACTGAAATCCCTCCTAGTACTCTCCCAAGCAATACAGAAGAAAATCAAAAAGGAGAGTGCAAGGCCATTGAAATGACCATCATGGCCGAATCCAAGGAAGAAGGGAAGGACGTGAATCCCAAGGAGGAAGACCTCCTGGGACGTCCAGTGATCAATAAGGAGCTTCCTTCTGAAGAACCAAAGGAATCTGAGGCTCATCTAGAGACCATAGAGATTCCATTAAACCTCCTTATGCCAATCATGAGCTCTGATGAGTATTCCTCTTCTGAAGAGAATGAGGATGTTACTGAAGAGCAAGTTACCAAGTACCTTGGTGCAATCATGACACTGAATGCCAAATTATTTGGTATTGAGACTTGGGAAGATGAACCTCCCTTGTTCACCAATGAACTGAGTGATCTGGATCAACTGACATTGCCTCAGAAGAAACAGGATCCTGGAAAGTTCTTAATACCTTGTACCATAGGCACCATGACCTTCGAGAAGGCTCTATGTGACCTTGGGTCAGGGATAAACCTCATGCCCCTCTCTGTAATAGAGAAACTGGGAATCTATGGGGTGCAAGCTGCTAAAATCTCATTAGAGATGGCAGACAATTCAAGAAAACAGGCTTATGGACAAGTAGAGGACGTGTTAGTAAAGGTTGAAGGCCTTTACATCCCTGCTGATTTCATAGTCTTGGATACTGAGAAGAATGATGATGAATCCATCATCCTTGGAAGACCCTTCCTAGCCACAGCAAGAGCTGTGATTGATGTTGACAGAGGCGAACTAGTCCTTCAATTGAATAAGGACTCCCTTGAGTTTACAACTCAAGGTTATCCTTCTGTAAACATGGAAAAGAGGCACAGTAAGCTTCTCTCAAAATAGAGTCAACCAGAGCCCCCACAATCAAACTCTAAGTTTGGTGTTGGGAGGCCACAACCAAACTCTAAGTTTGATGTTGAACTCCCATATCCAAGCTCTAAGTTTGGTGTTGGGAAGTCTCAACAATGCTCTGAACATCTGTGAGGCTCCATGAGAGCCCACTGTCAAGCTATTGACATTAAAGAAGCGCTTGTTGGGAGGAAACCCAATTTTTATTTATCTAATTTTAATTTACTTTTATTGTTATTCCATGTTTTATTAGGTTCATGATCATGTAAAGTCACAAAATAAATATAAAAATTGAAAACGGAATCAAAAACAGCAGAAGAAAAATCACACCCTGGAGGAGGATCTCACTGGCGTTTAAACGCCAGTAAGGAGCATCTGTCTGGAGTTCAACGCCAGAACAGAGCATGTTTCTGGCGTTGAACGCCAGAAACAAGCAACATCTTGGCATTCAGACGCCAGAAATGCGCAGTGAAGAAGAGTTGGCGCTGAACGCCAGAAACAAGCATTTGGCTGGCGTTCAACGCCAGAAATATGCTGCATCTGGGCGTTGAACGCCCAGAATAAGCATCAATTCGGCGTTTAAACGCCAGAATTGCATGCAAAGGCATTTTACATGCCTAATTGGTGCAGGGATGCAATTCCTTGACACCTCAAGATCTGTGGACCCCACAGGATCATCTCAGCATCTGTGGACCCCACAGGATCCCCACCTACCACCACTCACTCTCTTCCCTCTTCTCAAATCCTCTCTTCCCAATAAACACCCTTCCCTAAAACTCTTCACCAATCACCTCAATCTCTTTTCCCTATCACCACTTCACCACTCACATCATCCACTCTTCCCCATAAACCTACCTCATAAACTCCACCTAACTTCAAAATTCAAAATCAATTTCCCACCCTTATGGCCGAACCTTACCCCCCTCCCTTCCCTATATATAGCCCTCCATTCTTCCTCATTTTCACACAACACAACCCTCTCTTCCCCTTCTTGGCCGAAACACATCTCTCTCTCCCTCTCTTCCATTTCTTCTTTTTCTTCTTCTATTCTTTTTTCTCTTGCTCGAGGGCGAGCAATATCCTAAGTTTGGTGTGGTAAAAGCATAAGCTTTTTGTTTTTCCATTACCATTGATGGCACCTAAGACCGGAGAATCCTCTAGAAAAGGGAAAGGGAAGACAAAAGCTTCCACCTCCGAGTCATGGGAGATGGAAAGATTCATCTCCAAAGCTCATCAAGACCACTTCTATGATGTTGTGGCCAAGAAGAAGGTGATCCCTGAGGTATTTTTCAAGCTCAAGAGAAATGAGTATCCAGAAATCCGACATGAGATCCATAGAAGAGGTTGGGAAGTTCTAACAAACCCCATCCAACAAGTCGGCATTCTAATGGTTCAAGAGTTCTATGCCAATGCATGGATCACTAGGAACCATGATCAAAGTAAGAACCCGAATCCAAAGAATTATATTACAATGGTTCGGGGGAAATACTTAGATTTTAGTCCGGAAAATGTGAGGTTGGCGTTCAACTTGCCTATGATGCAAGGAGATGCACGCCCCTACACTAGAAGGGTCAACTTTAATCAAAGGTTAGACCAAGTCCTCATGGACATATGTGTGGAAGGAGCTCAATGGAAGATTGACTCCAAAGGCAAGCCGGTTCAACTAAGAAGACTGGACCTCAAGCCTGTAGCTAGAGGATGGTTAGAGTTCATACAACGCTCCATCATCCCCACTAGCAACCAATCCGAAGTTATTGTGGATCGGGCCATCATGATTCATAGCATCATGACTGGTGAGGAAGTAGAAGTTCATGAAGTCATCTCCCTTGAACTCTACAAAATAGCCGAAAAGTCCTCCCCCATGGCAAGGCTAGCTTTTCCTCATCTTATTTGCCATCTATGTTACTTAGTTGAAGCTTTCATAGAAGGAGACATTCCCATTGAGGAAGAAAAGCCCATCACTAAGAAAAGGATGGAGCAAGCAAGAGAGCCCATTCATGGATCTCAAGAGACGCATGAAGCTCATCACCATGAGATCCCGGAGATGCCTCAAATGCATCTTCCTCCACAAAACTATTGGGAGCAAATCAACACCTCCCTAGGAGAATTAAGTTCCAATATAGGACAATTAAGGGTGGAACATCAAGAGCACTCCATCATCCTTCATGAAATTAGAGAAGATCAAAAAGCAATGAGGGAGGAGCAACAAAGACAAGGAAGAGATATAGAAGAGCTCAAGGACATCATTGGTTCCTCAAGAAGGAAACGCCACCATCACTAAGGTGGACTCATTCCTTCTTCTTACATTCTCTGTTTTTCATTTTCTATGTTAAGTGCTTATCTAAGTTTGTGTCTTATTACATGATCATTAGTATTTAGTAACTTTGTCTTAAAGTTATGAATGTCCTATGAATCCATCACCTCTCTTAAATGAAAAATATTTTAATTCAAAAGAACAAGAAGTACATGAGTTTCGAATTTATCCTTGAACTTAGTTTAATTATGTTGATGTGGTGACAATGCTTCTTGTTTTCTGAATGAATGCTTGAACAGTGCATATGTCTTTTGAAGTTGTTGTTTATGAATGTTAAATATGTTGGCTCTTGAAAGAATGATGACAAGGAGACATGTTATTTGATAATCTGAAAAATTATAAAAATGATTCTTGAGGCAAGAAAAAGCAGCAAAGAACAAAGCTTGCAGAAAAAAAAATAATAGCGAAAAAAAAAATTAGAAAGAAAAAGAAAAAGCAAGCAGAAAAAGCCAAAAGCTCTTAAAACCAAAAGGCAAGAGCAAAAAGCCAGTAACCCTTAAAACCAAAAGGCAAGGGTAATAAAAAGGATCCCAAGGCTTTGAGCATCAGTGGATAGGAGGGTCTAAAGGAATAAAATCCTGGCTTAAGTGGCTAAACCAAGCTGTCCCTAACCATGTGCTTGTGGCGTGAAGGTGTCAAGTGAAAACTTGAGACTGAGCGGTTAAAGTCAAGGTCCAAAGCAAAAAAAAAGAGTGTGCTTAAGAACCCTGGACACCTCTAATTGGGGACTTTAGCAAAGCTGAGTCACAATCTGAAAAGGTTCACCCAATTATGTGTCTGTGGCATTTAGGTATCCGGTGGTAATACTGGAAAACAAAGTGCTTAGGGCCACGACCAAGACTCATAAAGTAGCTGTATTCAAGAATCATCATATTGAACTAGGAGAATCAATAATACTATATGGACTCTGAGTTCCTATAGATGCCAATCATTCTGAACCTCAATGGATAAAGTGAGATGCCAAAACTATTCAAGAGGCAAAAAGCTACAAGTCCCGCTCATCAGATTGGAGCTATGTTTCATTGATAGTTTGGA
The DNA here is from genome assembly GCF_059453495.1 of Arachis ipaensis. Taxonomy (NCBI): domain Eukaryota; kingdom Viridiplantae; phylum Streptophyta; class Magnoliopsida; order Fabales; family Fabaceae; genus Arachis; species Arachis ipaensis. Next base: position 87,296,718 of record NC_142438.1, on the reverse strand, counting down.
ATTTATAGTATATTTTCTTCTTTTTATCCTATTTGATTTTCAGTTGCTTGGGGACAAGCAACAATTTAAGTTTGGTGTTGTGATGAGCGGATAATTTATACGCTTTTTGGCATTATTTTTAGTATGTTTTTAGTAGGATCTAGTTACTTTTAGGGATGTTTTTATTAGTTTTTATGTTAAATTCACATTTATGAACTTTACTATGAGTTTGTGTGTTTTTCTGTGATTTCAGGTATTTTCTGGCTGAAATTGAGGGACTTGAGCAAAAATCAGATTTAGAGCTTGAAGAAGGACAGCTGATGCTGTTGGATTCTGACCTCCCTACACTCAAAGTAGATTTTCTGGAGCTACAGAACTCAAAATGGTGCGTTTCCAATTGCGTTGGAAAGTAGACATCCAGGGCTTTCCAGAAATGTATAATAGTCCATAATTTGACCGAGTTTAAATGACGTAAAAGGGCGTTGAACGCCAGTTCTACGCTGCTGTCTGGAGTTAAACGCCAGAAACACGCTACAAGTCAGAGTTGAACGCCAGAAATACGTTACAAACTGGCGTTCAACTCCAAGAATGACCTCTCCACGTGGAAACTTCAAGCTCAGCCCAAGCACACACCAAGTGGGCCCCGGAAGTGGATTTATGCATCAATTACTTACTTCTGTAAACCCTAGTAGCTAGTTTATTATAAATAGGACTTTTTACTATTGTATTAGACATCTTTGAACATCTTGGGACATCTGGTTCTTAGATCATGGGGGCTGGCCATTTGGCCATGCCTGAACCTTTCACTTATGTATTTTCAACGGTAGAGTTTCTACACTCTATAGATTAAGGTGTGGAGCTCTGCTGTTCCTCATGAATTAATGCAAAGTACTACTGTTTTCTATTCAATTCAACTTATTCCGCTTCTAAGATATTCATTCGCACTTCAACATGAATGTGATGAACGTGACAATCATCATCATTCTCCCACGAACGTGTGCCTGACAACCACTTCCGTTCTACCTTAGATTGAATGAGTATCTCTTGGATCTATTAATCAGAATCTTCGTGGTATAAGCTAGATTGATGGCGGCATTCATGAGAGTCCGGAAAGTCTAAACCTTGTCTGTGGTATTCTGAGTAGGACTCTGGGATTGAATAACTATGACAAACTTCAAACTTGCGAGTGCTGGGCTTAGTGACAGACGCAAAAGGAGGGTGAATCCTATTCCAGTATGATCGAGAACCTCAGATGATTAGCCGTGCTGTGACAGAGCATTTGGACCATTTTCACAAGAGGATAGGATGCAGCCATTGACCACGGTGATGCCTCCAGATGATTAACCATGCAGTGACAGCGCATCGGACCATTTTCCAGAGAGGATGAAAAGTAGCCATTAACAATGGTGATGTCCTTACATAAAGCCAGCCATGAAAAGGAGTAGGACTGATTGGATGAAGACAGCAGGAAAGCAGAAGTTCAGAGGGACGAAAGCATCTCTATACACTTATCTGAAATTCTCACCAATGATTTACATAAGTATCTCTATCCTTACTTTCTAGTTATTACTTATTTTCGAAAACTCTATAACTATTTGATATCCGCCTGACTGAGATTTACAAGGTGACCATAGTTTGCTTCAAGCCGACAATCTCCGTGGGATCGACCCTTACTCACGTAAGGTTTATTACTTGGACGACCCAGTGCACTTGCTGGTTAGTTGTATTGAAGTTGTGAATGAAAAATGATTTATTAAGACGTGCGTACAGAGTTTTTGGTGCCGTTGCCTGAGATCACAATTTCGTGCACCACTTACCACCAAACACCCCCATAGGACCCTAACCCACATTCACCACACCAACTACCACATGAACCACACCCAGAATCACCACCTCAATATCCACCATCTCCATATCCTTATCAAGAAGAACCACCTCCGTATTATGAGCCCTTTTTCCCAACAAATGAACCCTCCTATCCACCCCAACCTCCACTGGATGACAACACCATTGGTGTTATTCACCAAAGGCAAATTCATACCACACTTGCCTCTATCACTAGTCTCACTTCTACACTTCAAAATATTATATCCCGCATGAACCAACCCTCTACCTCCAATATTCAACCCTCAAACTTTAGTGCACTTCCTTTTCAATCACATAATAATCTTCCCATCCCATCACCACCCTCTATGGAAGAGCACCCACATCCATCAATCCAAGAGCAAGATGATCCCAGTTATGCTATTGATATGGAACAAGAAAGAAAGAATCATTTTTGTAAATCCATACTTCATAAGAAGCTAGAGGAGGCCCTACAGATGAAGGTAGTAGAGACCCTTGAAGTCGAAGGAGTGGTTGAAGAATTAGTGAAGGAAGACAACAAGGAGGAGCTGAATTTTGTACTTGAAGATGAAGGAATAGTTGAAATAAGTTATCATGGAAAGGAATCATCAAGGATGAGTACGATTTTATACTAAAACAACTGAACAAAGCAGTAATTATTGAAGAAGAAGAAGTGGTTGAAGACTTGGAGGAGGTTGATCGTAAGATGGATTCAATTATTGATGAATTATTACCTACAATTGAATCCTCTCCCACTAGACTGGACATGGAGATTAAAGAAGAAGAAGCACACCCTCCCATGCCCTTGGTAAGCAATGATGAAGAGATTGAATTAGAAGAAAGCTACCAAGAGGAAGAGGTTGAAATTGAAGAGGCCTGCAAAGAGGTGGAGGTTGTCAAGGGAGAGTACAAAGGAATGGAGCTTAAAATCACCTTGCCAAAGCTGTTGGAGACCTCTCTCCCAAAGCCATTACCATCCAATACAACATTCAAGTGGGTAAAATACTTATCCTTGATCTTTACCTTCCCGCTTGAATATGGGTTACTTGAGACAGATGGTCAACTTCGAGCTCTTTGTGGCTTTACGAGTAAGAGGGAGATGGCTAGTGGTAGGAATTGTCATGCAAGATTCAATATGGTGAAAGGCTCAAAGTTTAAATGCAAAGATTGGTGTAAAGCACAACTGAATGGGTCTAGGAGGCTGTTTGGGTGCCTAAATGAGAATTCGGATTGCTTACCACCCGGATGGAATCATCATGTTCCACTTGAAGACGGGTGCAGAAACAAGATTTGGGATCCAGGCATACATGAGGATCAAATATGAGAGCTCAAGGCTTGTGAAGAACTCCATCAAAGCTTGAGGAATTCACTTGGTATTGATAAAGCTTATTGGAGGTCCAAGCATTAGTGGAAGTTTCAAGACGAGTTCAAGCACAAGACACCATGACAAGGAGCTCACCAAATGTCTAACTTAAGGACTATAACTAAAAGTGCTAGGTGGGAGACAACCCACCATGGTATAATCGTTTCTTTTTTATTCTTAATCTTATTTTATTTTATTTTTACTAGTGTTCATTCATAATTTCTGCATATTCATCTGCATTCTGCATTTTGCATTCTACATTAAGAAAAAAACGCACGCGACGCGTAAGCATCGCTGATGCGTCCGCGTCATAGTTGCGTTGGGAAGAAAATAAAATTGAACAGAACGTCACGCGAAAGGGTGGCTGGAGGCGTGCCTTAGGCACAAATATGCCCACGCAATCGCGTCGCTGATGTGTCCGCGTCATTTTGAAAATCCAACCTCCCACGCGTTCGCGTCACCCGCGCGAACGCGTGGCCCTGCAAAATCGACGTAAAGAGGTGTATGGCAGAGAGTTATGATGGAGCTGGGCTGGAATGATGCTGGAAGCACCAGCCCTATCATGCGAACGCATGCTCCACGCGTCCGCGTCGTTTTGCAAATATGGCCATTCACGTGATCGCGTCACCCTAAATTTTGGCAAAATGAGTTTGAAACAGAGAGTTGCGCGACCGCACGGCTGTACTCGCGCCACTAGCACAAATCAAGTCACGCGATCGCGTGACCCACGCGACCGCGTCACTTGAAAAACATCGCACACCACGCGACCGCGTGACTCACGCGTCCGCGTCATATGCGGTGCACAGCTTATCCAAATCAGCCAAATATCATATCTTTTCTTCTCCAAATTCTAATTTTTCTTTTCCCTTCTTATTTCTTTCTTCCCCCTTCTTCCTTCTCTATTCTTTCTCATTTTTTTTACTCTCTCCTCCCTTAATTTTCACTTTCATTATCAAGGTTCTTTTTTTTCTCTCTTTATTTTTACTTTTTCATTATTTTTATTTATGTTTACTTCCTCTTTTACTTTCATTATCTATATTTTATTGTTTCTTTTTCTTTCTTTTTATTCCTTTAATTGGTGTTAGAAATCTAATTAGGTGATTATTTTCTTTTACATTTTGCTTGTGACTTATTATGGAATTGTTTGACAATTAATATTACTTCTTAAATGGTTGCTTGCATGCTCACTTTAATACTTTCAATAACATATTCACCATGCATGCTACGTGTTTGTGAAAAAGTCCATATGGCATTGTGCATTATTTTAAATTATTCTATTCTACTGCTCTAAATGCCTGTTATTTTTCACAAAACCCCTTTTATATTTTATTGATTAAATATAATTGTCAATACAAACAGGTTGTTAGTTTGAAAGAATTGATAATCAAATTGGGCATTTAATGCTTGATCTATGCTACTCATGCCTTTGCCGGCATGCCAATAAACATCTTGCATTAAATAGCCATCACATGCACTTGCTATATTTCCATTGATGAACTTTTCACATGTAGTCATGACCATGTGTTAACGACATCCTTCTTTACCGTGCATTGATTATCACTTGTACCATCCCCTTCCTTCCTTTAACCCTTAGCTTTAAAAGTTACTTTCTTTTCCCTTTTTCAGGATGGCCACCAAAAAGGGTTAAGAGAAAGCTACTCCCAAACTACCGGCAAGAAAAGAAACAAAAAGAGCACTAGCTGCGGAGTGGTACACGAAATCACAATCACACTTTTGCAATTCCGCACAACTAACCAGCAAGTGCACTGGGTCGTCCAAGTAATACCTTACGTGAGTAAGGGTCGATCCCACGGAGATTGTCGGCTTGAAGCAAGCTATGGTTATCTTGTAACTCTTAGTCAGGATATCAATAATTCTCAGATTTAATTGTAAAAAGTAAAAGAACATGAAATAAATACTTGTTATGCAGTAATGAAGAACATGTTGAGGCTTTGGAGATGCTTTGTCTTCTAAAACTCTGCTTTCCTACTATCTTCTTCTTCATGCACGCAAGGCTCCTTCCATGGTAAGCTTTATGTTGGGCATCACCATTGTCAATGGCTACTTCCCGTCTTCTCAGTGAAAATGTTCCAAATGCGCTGTCACCGCACGGCTAATCATCTGTCGGTTCTCGATCATGCTGGAATAGGATCCATTGATCCTTTTGCGTCTGTCACACGCCCAACAATCGCGAGTTTGAAGCTCGTCACAGCCATCCCTTCCCCGATCCTACTCAGAATACCACAGACAAGGTTTAAACGTTCCGGATCTCAAGAATGGCCGCCAATAATTCTAGCTTATACCACGAAGACTCTGATCTGAATCATGAGGCTAAGAGATATGCATTCAATCTAAGGTAGAATGGAGGTGGTTGTCAGGCACGCGTTCATAGGTGAGAATGATGACGAGTGTCACGGATCATCACATTCATCAGGTTGAAGTGCGAATGAATATCTTAGAATAGAAGCAAGCGTGATAGAATGGAAAACAGTAGTAATTGCATTAATTCTGGAAGAACAACATAGCTCCTTACCCCCAACAATGGGGTTTAGAGACTCATGCCATAGAGAATACAATAAGAACCGTGTAAAATGTCATGAGGTACAATATGAATCACTGAAAGTAGTATTTATAGTAAACTAGTGACCTAGGGTTACAGAAAATGAGTAAGCTAGGGTGTTTATTGTAAAATTCCACTTCCGGGGCCTACTTGGTATGTGCTTGGGCTGAGCATTGAAGCTTTCATGTGTAGAGACATTTCTTGGAGTTAAACACCAGCTTTTATGCCAGTTTGGGCGTTTAACTCCAGCTTTTGTGCCAGTTCTGGAGTTAAACGCCAGAATTCTTGAGCTGACTTGGAACGCCTGTTTGGGCCATCAAATCTCGAGAAAAGTATGGACTATTATATATTTCTGGAAAGCCCAGGATGTCTACTTTCCAACGCAATTGAGAGCGCACTAATTGGGCTTCTGTAACTCCAGAAAATTCACTTCGAGTGCAGGGAGGTCAAAATCCAACAGCATCTGCAGTCCTTTTTCAGCCTCTGAATCAGATTTTTGCTCAGGTCCCTCAATTTCAGCCAGAAAATACCTGAAATCACAGAAAAACACACAAACTCGTAGTAAAGCCCAGAAAAGTGATTTTTATTTAAAAACTAATAAAAACATAATAAAAACAAACTAAAATGTACTAAAAACATACTAAAAACAATGCCAAAAAGCGTATAAATTATCCGCTCATCACAACACCAAAATTAAATTGTTGCTTGTCCCCAAGCAACTAAAAATCAAATAGGATAAAAAGAAGAGAATATACAATGAATTCTAAAAACATCTATGAAGATCAGTATTAATTAGATGAGAGGGGCTTTTAGCTTTTTGCCTCTGAACAGTTTTGGCATCTTACTTTATCCTTTGAAGTTCAGAATGATTGGCTTCTATAGGAACTCAGAATCCAAATAGTGTCATTGATTCTCCTAGTTAAGTATGTTGATTCTTGAACACAGCTACTTTATGAGTCTTGGCCGTGACCCTAAGCACTTTGTTTTCCAGTATTACCACCGGATACATAAATGCCACAGACACATAATTGGGTGAACCTTTTCAGATTGTGACTCAGCTTTGCTAGAGTCCCCAATTAGAGGTGTCCAGAGCTCTTAAGCACACTCTTTTTGCTTTGGACCACGACTTTAACCGCTCAGTCTCAAGTTTTCACTTGACACCTTCACGCCACAAGCACATGGTTAGGGACAGCTTGGTTTAGCCGCTTAGGCCAGGATTTTATTCCTGTGGGCCCTCCTATCCACTGATACTCAAAGCCTTGGATCCTTTTTTATCACCCTGGCCTTTTGGCTTAAAGGGGTATTGGCTTTTTCTGCTTGCTTTTCTTTTTCTTTCTTTTTCTTTTCTCTCTTTTTTTTTCGCCTCTTCTTTCTTTTTTTGCAAGCTTTTCACTGCTTTTTCTTGCTTCAAGAATCAATTTTATGATTTTTCAGATCATCAGATAACATTTATCCTTTTCCCATCATTCTTTCAAGAGCCAACAATTTTAACATTCATAAACAATCAAATTGAAAAATATGCACTGTTCAAGCATTCATTCAGAAAACAATAGTATTGCCACCACATCAAAATAATTAAACTATTTTAAAATTCAAAATTCATGTACTTCTTTTTCTTTTTCAATTAAAAATACTTTTCATTTAAGAAAGGTGATGGATTCATAGGACATTCATAGCTTTAAGACATAAACTTTAATTTTATTGATTATGGAATAAAAATAAGACTCAAAAATAAATATAAAGGCAGACCCATAATAATAGAAGACAGAAAATTAAAAGCAGAAAAATAAATGACTCTTAAAATAGACTCTTAATAATAAAGGTTATCATAGAGTTAGGACTCAACAACCTTGATTTTGAGAAGTGGATGCTCCCTCAATCTGTAGGGTGCTTGGTCCTTCAAGGGAGAGCTTCTAGCGCTTCAGCTCCTGTAGCTCACGCCCCTGCTTCTCTTGTTCCTTCAGCAGCTTGCAGAGCATGCAGTTTTGAGTCTGCTGTTCTTCCTTAAGTTTTTCCATAACTTCCTGCAGCTTGGTAACAGATGCTTCTAAGCGGGTCCAGTAGTCAATTTCAGGAATTTCTGGGAGGAACTCCTGCGCCGTCTTTTTGATGGAGTTGTCTTGCACTTGTCCTTCCATTGACTTCTTGGTGATTGGGTGTTCAATTGGGATGAATTCATCTACTCCCATCCTCACCCCAGCATCTTTACATAGCAGAGAAATTAAGCTTGGGTAGGCCAGTTTGGCTTCAGTGGAGTTCTTGTTTGCAATTGTGTAAATCTCACAAAAAATCAGATGATGAATCTCCACTTCTTTTCCAAGCATAATACAATGAATCATCACTGCTCTTTTGACAGTGACCTCAGAGCGGTTGCTAGTAGGCAATATAGAGCGCCCAATGAAGTCCAGCCAGCCTCTTGCAACTGGTTTGAGATCTCCTCTCTTGAGTTGGTTTGGGACACCTTTGGAATTGGTTATCCACTTAGTTCCAGGGAGGCATATGTCCTCTAGAACTTGATCCAACCCCTTATCTACTCTCACCATTCTCCTATTAAAGGATTCAGGATCATCTTGTAGTTGAGGTAGTTTGAAGACTTCTCTTATTTTGTCCAGATGGAAGTAAATAATTCTTCCTCTGATCGTGGTTCTGTAGGTATGAAAGGCAGTTCCAGTCATTCTCTGTGTATCTGTCAGCCACAGATTTGAGTAGAATTCCTGAACCATGTTTCTTCCAACCTTTGTCTCAGGATTGGCTAGAATTTCCCATCTTCTGTTTTGAATTTACTCTTAGATCTCCGGATATTCATCTTCTTTCAGATTGAATTTAATTTCCGGGATCACTGACCTCAGACCCATTATTTTGTAGTAATGGTCTGCATGTTCTTTGGTTAGGAACCTCTCTTGATTCCAAAGACTCTTTGGAGTATTCTCTTTCTTGCCTCTTGATTTGGTTTGTTTTCCCTTAGGTGCCATAATCTTGATGAGTCTGAGCTCAGTGATCACGGAAAAGCACACCAAACTTAGAGGTTTGCTTGCCCTCAAACAAAAGAAAGGAAAGGGGAGAGAGAGGAGAAGAGGTAAATTCGAATGGTGTAGAGGAGGGGATGGCCGAAACTATTTTTATAGGAGGAGGGGATAGCTTTCGAAAAATTTGAGAGAGATATGAAAAGATATGGAAATAATTTGAGAAGATATTTGAGTTTTTGAAGAAGATTTAGAAAGGATTTGAAAAATAATTTAGAAAATTATTGAATGATGAAAATTGAGGGTGAATGATGAAAGTTTGAAACATGTTTATGCAGAAAATTATGAGTCAAAACATGAAAATTTGAAAAAATTTGAAGTTGGAAACAAAATCTCCTCCCCCTGCCTTTCTGGCGTTAAACGCCCAGAATGGTATCCATTCTGGTGTTTAACGCCTAGTTGTTGGCCATTATGGGCGTTTAACGCCCAGCCAGGTATCCTGGCTGGCGTTAAACACTAGAAACTCCTTTATCACTGGGCATTTTGCTGAACGCCCAGGATACTGCAATTCTGGCGTTAAATGCCCAGAATGGTACACATTCTGCTGTTTAACACCCAAAATGGTACCTTTACTGGCGTTAAACGCCCAGAATGATACCCATTCTGGTGTTTAACGCCCAAAATGCCCCTTACTGGTGTTTTCTTGCCAGCAAGCTCCTTTTCTCTGCTTTTTGCACTGAATCCTTCTGTAACTCTATGAATTCCTTCATATTTGATGATTAACCTTTGATGAAAATGTATATCAAGCCTCTACAAATATTAATTTAAAATAAATAACTTGCAAATGGCTGGGTTGCCTCCCAGCAAGCGCTTCTTTATTGTCTTTAACTGGACCTTTACTGAGCTTCATTCAAGCCACAGTTTTGAGCATTCTTGCTCAAAATTGCTTTCAAGATAATGTTTGATTCTCTGTCCATTGACAATGAACTTTTTGTCCGAATCAATATCTTGAAGCTCAACATATCCATATGGTGACACTCCTGTAATCACATATGGTCCCCTCCACCGGAATTTTAATTTCCCAGGGAATAATCTGAGCCTAGAGTTGAATAGTAGAACTTTTTGTCCTGGCTCAAAGACTCTGGAATACAATTTCTTGTCATGCCACTTTTTTGCCTTTTCCTTATAAATTTTTGCATTTTCAAAAGCATTGAGTCTGAACTCTTCCAGCTCATTTAGCTGGAGCAATCTTTTCTCACCAGCTAACTTAGCATCCATGTTTAGGAATCTGGTTGTCCAGTAGGCTTTATGTTCCAGTTCCACGGGCAGATGACAAGCCTTGCCATACACAAGCTGGTATGGAGAGGTTCCTATAGGAGTCTTGAATGCTGTTCTGTATGCCCACAGAGCATCATCCAAGCTCTTTGCCCAATCCTTTCTACGGGCAATTATAGTCCATTCCAGGATTCTCTTTAGTTCTCTATTAGAGACTTCAGCCTGCCCATTTGTCTGTGGATGATACGGAGTTGCTACTTTGTGGCTAATTCCATATCAAACCATAGCAGAGTAAAGCTGTTTATTGCAGAAATGGGTTCCCCCATCACTGATTAGTACTCTGGGAACACCAAATCTGCTGAAAATATGTTTTTGGAGGAACTTCAGCACAGTCTTGGTATCATTAGTGGGTGTGGCAATTGCTTCCACCTATTTAGATATGTAGTCTACTGCCACCAGAATGTAAGTGTTTGAGTATGATGGTGGGAAAGGACCCATGAAGTCAATACCCCATACATCAAACAATTCAATCTCTAAGATCCCTTGTTGAGGCATGGCATAACCATGAGGCAAGTTACCAGCTCTTTGGCAACTGTCACAGTTACGCACAAACTCTCGGGCATCTCTATAGAGAGTAGGCCAATAGAAGCCACATTGGAGGACTTTAGTGGCTGTTCGCTCACTTCCGAAATGTCCTCCATACTGTGATCCATGGCAATGCCACAGGATCTTCTGTGCCTCCTCTCTAGGGACGCATCTGCGGATCATTCCGTCAGCGCTTCTCTTAAAGAGATATGGTTCATCCCATAAGTAGTACTTTAAATCAGAAATTAGTTTTTTCTTTTGCATCCTACTGTACTCCTGGGGTATGAACCTCACAGCTTTATAATTTGCAATGTCTGCAAACCATGGTGCCTCCTGAATGGCAAAGAGTTGCTCATCTGGAAAGGTCTCAGAGATCTCAGTGGAAGGGAGGGATGCCCCAGCCACTGGTTCTAACCGGGACAGGTGATCAGCTACCTGGTTCTCCGTCCCTTTTCTGTCTCTTATTTCTATATCAAACTCTTGCAGAAGCAACACCCATCTTATGAGCCTGGGCTTTGAATCCTGCTTTGTGAGTAGATATTTAAAAGCAGCATGGTCAGTGTACACAATCACTTTTGATCCTACTAAATAGGATCTAAACTTGTCAATGGCATAAACCACTGCAAGCAGCTCTTTTTCTGTGGTTGTGTAATTCTTCTGTGCATCATTTAGAACACGACAGGCATAGTAAATAACGTGCAGAAGCTTGTTATGCCTTTGTCCCAACACTGCACCAATGGCATGGTCACTGGCATCACACATTAATTCGAATGGTAATGTCCAGTCAGGTGCAGAGATGACTGGTGCTGTGACCATGATGAGAGGAACTTTTGCATGGTCTAGAAATTGCGGATAAATCCTCGTTGCAGGTATAGTTTCTAAACCTTCAAAAGTCCTTTCATACAAACATTTTGGTTGTCACAAGTAACAAACCCTTTTTTAAATTGATAATCGAGTATTTAAACCTCGGGTCGTCTTCTCAAGGAATTGCAGGGAGGTATGTTCTTATTATTGGTTATGAGTTTTGTAAATTGGGGGTTTTGGAGCTTGGGCAATGAGCACAGATATATTTAAATGACAAATAAAATAAATAAATAACTATAAAATAAACTTTTGGCAAGGTATGAGAAATTGGAAGTCCAGTCTAGTTATCCTTATCAATGATGATGAAAACTGAATCTTAATTCCACTTAGTTAACCTTTGCTATAACAAGGGAAGGTCAAGCGACTAATTAGTTAGATCTTTGAATCCTAGTTAATTCCTAAGAAAAGATTGGGATTATTGAAGATCAATTCAATTAGCGAGGATAATAATTATCAATTATGCTATTGAGTTGGATAATTCCTGAGTTACTGATTTCTTAACTAAGACCAAAAGGGAAAATATCTAAATTAAATTAAAAGCATTCATATAAATAAAGCAAAGCAAAATTAAGTCTGAAAATACCTCGAATTGCATTCACAAAAGAACTTAAATCTGACATACAAATTAAATTGGAGAAATAAATAAAAAGAACATTGAACCTGGGATTGAGAGTCACTCCTAAAACTAAGAGAAGTCCTAAATCCTAATCCTAAAAGAGAGGAGAGAACCTTTCTCTAAAAACTACATCTACTCCTAAAATTGTGAATATGAGAGCCTCCTATGAATGAGTGCATTTCCCCACTTTATAGCCTCTAATCTGTGTTTTCTGGGCCGAGAACTGGGTCGAAAACAGCCCAGAAATCGCTGAAGAAGAATTCAAACACGCTGATTTCCGTCACTACGACGCAGCCGCATAGGGCACGCGGTCGCATCGCCTATCGTCACGGAAACTATGGCATATTATATATCAAATCGAAGCTCCGGACGTTAGCTTTTCAACGCAACTAAAACCGCGTCGTTTGGACTTCTATAGCTAAAGTTATAGCCGTTTGAGTGCAAAGAGGTCAGGCTGGACAGCTTAGCAATTTCTCCAACTTCTTGTATTCCTTCCACTTTTGCATGCTTCCTTTCCATCCTCCAAGCCATTCCTGCCCTATAATCTCTGAAATCACTTAACACACATATCAAGGCATCTAATGGTAATAAGAGAGGATTAATAATAAGCAAATATAAGATCAAAGAAGCATGTTTTCAATCATAGCACAAAATCAGGAAGGAAAACGTAAAACATGCAAATAGTAGGAATAAGTGGGTAAAGAGTTGATAAAATCCACTCAATTGAACACAAGATAAACCATAAAATAGTGGTTTATCAACCTCCCCACACTTAAACAATAGCATGTCCTCATGCTAAGCTCAAGAGAAGCTATAAAGAAATGAAGAGGAATGGTAGAATGTATGAAATGCACCCTATGTATATGAATGCAACTACATGCTAAGATGTTTCTACCTACTTGGTTAAAAATAAACAAATCTTTTAAGAACAAATATGAACTGGATTTCACTAATTCAAATCATAAAAATGAAGCACAAATAGACTTGCTGGAAGAAAATAGCTTATGAAAGCAGGGAACAAGGAATTGAGCATCGAACCCTCACTGGAAGTGTATGCACTCTAATTACTCAAGTGTTTTAGGTTCGATTCTCTCAATTCTCCACTAACCTTGCTTTCTAAGGATTGCTTTTCATCTAACAATCAACATAAATTTAATGCACAGATACACATATCAAGAGGTCTTTTAAGGGTTGTAATGGGTGTTAGGGTCAAGGTAGGATTGTATTTGGCCTTAGTGGACTAAAATCTGAATCCTTATTTAACTTAAACTTTCCACCTAACTTTAGACAATCCATGTAATCATAATACAATATCTAACCATCCATTAACCATGTTTTCCACATATTCATGCATTCTAATTTCAAGTACAGTACATATGCATTGTTTTCAACATTTACTTTGGGGCATTTTGTCCCCTTTTTCTTATTTGCTCTTTTTCCTTTTTTTTTTACATTTTTTTTTCAATGCATATGATTAAGATATTGAATGCATGAATCATGTTCTAAACATTTCTTTCACATTTTCATAAAGATATATAATACCCAATTCTTAAACCAATTGTTTCCAAATCCACTTTTCCCCACACTTAATTCATGAGCACTTTCACTAGTCTAAGCTAACCAAGGATTCAAATTAAGGACATTATTATTTTTCACTTAGAGTTAATGATGTGCTAAAGTAAAGAACAAAGGGGTAAAATAGTCTCAAATTGGTTTGCAAAGGATAATGAAAGGTAAGGCCATATGGGTATGTAAGCTTAGTGAAACAAAGGCCTCAATCATGTAAGTGTATGCATACATCAAATCATGGAAATATAGAATTAAGCAAGACAAAGATCACAATTTTAGAGAGAAAAACACACACAAAAAATGAAATATTGGTTGAAAAATGCAACCAATTCAAATAGGCTCAAAATCTCATAGATTTTGTGTGTTTGAGCTCTAAACCATGTTCCAGTATAATATCTCTTCAAACAAGTGTAACATTAAATTTTATTCAAATTAGTGAAATAATCTAAAAATTTTCTTGAAAAAGAAAATATTACTTCAACCATGTGGTAAAATATGCAAAAAAATCAAACAAATATGCAATCAAACATGCAAATGCAACAATGAACAAACAAATAAAATAAAAAATTTGGTGTTGAGTCAAGAAATAACTAACCCATGGAGATCGGTATCGACCTCCCCACACTTAAAGATTGCACCGTCCTCGGTGCATGCTGAGATGTGCAGGTGGACGGGTTGTTCCAACTGACGCTTGTAGATGGATGTGCCTTAGTTGGAGATCTCTTGGTTCCTTTCCTTGCTGGTGTCTTGTCAGTGGCCTTCTCTTTTTCTTGCTTGGTACCCATGCCTAAGGAAGAAGAAAAAAAATGAAGAGTGTAAAATATAGAAAACTAAGACTGGAAGGGAGGAAATTCCAAGTGATAAGGAATGCCAAAGAAAAGATGATATCTCAACTACATGGTAGCTACAACATGTAGGAAAGACAACAATAAAGATCAAAAAGGGGCTATTCAAAATAATAAGATTCAAGAGGATAAAAACATGTAAATAATAGGCATGAGAAGCATAGCTCAAGCATAAATGTGCCAAATTAAAGAGCATGTGTAATGATGACAATTGTGAATGATAATCTCAAATACATTGGGTGTGCAAGTTAAAAATAGGGATGAAAATAATGTAATCCAAATGTATATGAGAGCCATAAGTAAATGTCAATTGTCAAATCTTTCCTCAGAATAGCCACATGCTCAAATAAATTAAGGCACTTATCCGAATAAAACTCCAACACCAACATAAAAATGCATGAAAAAGAATTGAAAAAGAAAAAGGAAAGAACAAATAAATGCATTAAATTAAAGGGATAGAAGAGTAGAGGGGAAGAAGAAGAGAAAGAAAGAAGAAAGAAGGAAAGATAGAAGAAATAAGGATTAGAAAAGAAAAGATAAGATAATTGGCACTAATCTGGATATTCTGTGCGCCGCTTGTGACGCGGACGCGTGGTGCGTGACAAAGTCAGGTGACGCGGACGCGTGGGTCACGCGATCGCGTGACCTGTTTTGTACGATTGGCGCGAGTGTAGCCTCGCGGTCGCGCAACTCTCTGTTCGAAACTCTTTTGCCAAAAATCTGGGGACGCCATCGCGTGGGGCATGCGATCGCGTGAATGGCCATCTTTTTTAAAAACGATGCGGACGCGTGGGGCACATGTTCGCGTGGTGAGGCTTGGGCTTCCAGCACGAGTCCAGCCCAACTCCAGCTCAACTTTCTGCCATACACCCATTTACGTCGACTTCTCAGAGCCACGCGGTCGCGTGGGTGACGCGATCGCGTGGGAAGCTATTTTTCCAAATGACGCGGCCGCGTCAGCGACGCGGTTGCGTGGATCAATTTGTGCCATTAGCGCGCCTCCAGCCACGCTTTCGCGTGACTCTCTGTTTAATTCTTTTCTTCCCGACGCACATACGACGCAGACGCATCGGCGACGCTGTCGCGTCGCGTGCGAAAATCCCTTTTTTTTTATCTGAAAAAATGCAGAATGTAGTGTTAATATGAATGTGATGCAAAACTCTAGGTTCAATATAATAAAATAAAATAAAACTTGAAAACAAATAAAACTAAATAAAAATGAAAAATGAATGATCATACCATGGTGGATTGTCTCCCACCTAGCACTTTTAGTTAAAGTCCTTAAGTTGGACATTTGGTGAGCTTCCTGTTATGGTGGTTTATGCTTGTACTGATCTAGGAATTCCCACCAATGTTTGTACTTCCAGTAACCTCCGGGGTCCCAAACTAGGCGCAGAAAGCCTTCAAGTAAGTTAAAGCAAGTGGCAAGGTCCCAAGAGTGTTGATTTCTAGACTGAATTCCGGGGTCCCAGATCTTACTTTTGCACCCGTCTTCAAGTTGATTATCATGATTCCATCCGGGTGGTTTAGCCTTAGAATTCTCACTGAAGCGTCCAAATAACTTCCTAGACCCATTCAATTGAGCTTCACACCAACCCTTGCGTTTAAACTTAAAGCTTCCAACCATAATGAACCTTGCAGGACAGTTCTTACCACTGACCATCTTCCTCTTACTCTTTATACCACAAAGAGCTCTAAGTTGACCATCCGTCTCCAGTAGCCCATATTCAAGTGGAATTAGAAAGCTAAGGGATATGAGTTTTACCCACTTGAATGTTGTGAAGGATGATGGCAACTTAGGGGGAGGTGTTTTTAATGAAATTGCAAGCTCCACTCCCTTGTGCTCTTCTCTGATAATTACCACCTCTTTGTAAACTTATTCAATTTCAACCTCTTCTTCTTGGTAGCTTTCTTCCAATTCAATCTTCTCTTCATTGCTTTCCAAGGGCATGGGAGGTTGTGCTTTTTCTTCTTGAATCTCCATCTCTTGATCAACCTCTTCCAAGTCTTCAATTGTGATATTCCTTGGAGGTTGTACACCCTCCTCAACATCAATTGCAATCGTCTTGGAAGGAGGCTCTATGTTTTGACTTTCCCAAGGAGGTTCAGCATCTCCTAAGTCTTCAACTAATTCTTCTTCTTCAATAATTTCAGCTTCCTCTACTTGTTCCAGTACAAAGTCATGCTCCGTACTGTTCACTGGAGTTTCTAGTATCTCCTTCATACTACGTTCTTCATTAGATTGTCCACATGAAGCCATGGGGGTTCCTTGAGTGTCCGAACGTCGGGAAGCTAATTGACTCATTATTGCTTGCCCCAATTGATGAATGGTTGCCTGAAATCGATCCACTGTTTCCTTGAAATGATCTTTTGTCTCTTGATGCACTCGGCTTTCATAAATAGGATCATAGTGCTCTTGGATTGATGGATATGGAGATGGTGAATATTGAAGTGGTGGTTCTTGTGAGTAATTGGGTTGGAATTGGGGTGGTTCTATATATGGTTCATATGGCTCATAAGGTGGTTGGTATGGTGGTTGAGGGTTAGGGTCATATGGAGGTGAATGGCAGAAAGGGACTTATGAGTTTGGTGGTCCAAAGTTATGTTAAGGAGAGGATTCATAGGCATATGGTGGTGGTTATTGCCATGAGGGTTGATCAAATCCTTGTGGCTCCTCCCATCTTTGATTGTTCCAACCTTGATGCCTGTTCTCATTGTAATTTCTTCTTCCTACAACATTATTGTAACCAGACTCATAGCCAAAGGGGTGAGAGTTCATAGTAGCAAATAAAAATTAAAAATAAAAATAAAAACAAATTTAAATTAAAAGGTTATTTAAATTTTGAATTTGAAAATTAAATTTTTGAAATTTGAAAATTAAATTTTTGAAATTTGAAATTTGAAATAAGACAAGATAAAATAAAAATTTTAAAATAAAAACCAATAACCTCTTAACTTAAGAAAAAGCAAAAATAAAAACAAAAATAAAAACAAATAAACAAGCAAAAATAAAATATTTACAATAATCAATAATAAGGTACACGTTTGCAATTCCCCGGCAACGGCGCCATTTTGATGAGAGGAACTTTTGCATGGTCTAGAAATTGCGGATAAATCCTCGTTGCAGGTATAGTTTCTAAACCTTCAAAAGTCCTTTCATACAAACGTTTTGGTTGTCACAAGTAACAAACTCCTTTTTAAATTGATAACCGAGTATTTAAACCTCGGGTCGTCTTCTCAAGGAATTGCAGGGAGGTATGTTCTTATTATTGGTTATGAGTTTTGTAAATTGGGGGGGGGGGTTTGGAGCTTGGGCAATGAGCACATATATATTTAAATGATAAATAAAATAAATAAATAACTGTAAAATAAACTTTTGACAAGGTATGAGAAATTGGAAGTCCAGTCTAGTTATCCTTATCAATGATGATGAAAACTGAATCTTAATTCCGCTTAGTTAACCTTTGCTATAACAAGGGAAGGTCAAGCGACTAATTAGTTAGATCTTTGAATCCTAGTTAATTTCTAAGAAAAGATTGGGATTATTGAAGATCAATTTAATTAGCAAGGATAACAATTATCAATTATGCTATTGAGTTGGATAATTCCTGAGTTACTGATTTCTTAACCAAGACCAAAAGGGAAAATATCTAAATTAAATTAAAAGCATTCATATAAATAAAGCAAAGCAAAATTAAGTCTGAAAATACCTCGAATTGCATTCACAAAAGAACTTAACTCTGACATACAAATTAAATTGGAGAAATAAATAAAAAGAATATTGATCCTGGGATTGAGAGTCACTCCTAAAACTAAGAGAAGTCCTAAATCCTAATCCTAAGAGAGAGGAGAGAACCTCTCTCTAAAAACTACATCTACTCCTAAAATTGTGAATATGAGAGCCTCCTATGAATGAGTGCATTTCCCCACTTTATAGCCTCTAATCTGTGTTTTCTGGGCCGAGAACTGGGTCGAAAACAGCCCAGAAATCGCTGGAGAAGAATTCAAACACGCTGATTTCCGTCACTGCGATGCAGCCGCATGGGGCACGTGGTCGCGTCGCCTATCGTCACGGAAACTATGGCATATTATATATCAAATCGAAGCCCCAAACGTTAGCTTTTCAACGCAACTGGAACCGCATCGTTTGGATCTCTGTAGCTAAAGTTATAGCCGTTTGAGTGCGAAGAGGTCAGGCTGGACAGCTTAGCAATTTCTCCAACTTCTTGTATTCCTTCCACTTTTGCATGCTTCCTTTCCATCCTCCAAGCCGTTCCTGCCCTATAATCTCTGAAATCACTTAACACACATATCAAGGCATCTAATGGTAATAAGAGAGGATTAATAATAAGCAAATATAAGATCAAAGAAGCATGTTTTCAATCATAGCACAAAATCAGGAAGGAAAACGTAAAACATGCAAATAGTATGAATAAGTGGGTAAAGAGTTGATAAAATCCACTCAATTGAGCACAAGATAAACCATAAAATAGTGGTTTATCAGACCAGCTTGGCTTTTAGGGTTTCAAACGCCTGCAGACACTCTGTGTCAAACACAAATGGCGTGTCATCAGCTAGCAGGTTTCTCAGAGGTTTTGCAATTTTTGAAAAATCCTTTATGAACCTCCTATAGAATCCTACATGCCCCAGAAAGCTTCTGATTGCCTTTACGTTGGCAGGTGGCGGTAATTTTTCAATTACCTCTACCTTGGCTTGATCTACCTCTATTCCCTTGCTTGAAATTTTGTGTCCAAGGACAATTCCTTCAGTCACCATGAAGTGACATTTTTCCCAGTTCAAGACCAGGTTAGTTTCTTGGCACCTTTTCAGGACAAGTGCTAGATGATCAAGACAGGAGTTGAATGAGTCTCCAAATACTGAGAAGTCATCCATGAAGACTTCCAGGAATTTCTCTACCATATCAGAGAAAATAGAGAGCATGCACCTCTGAAAGGTTGCAGGTGCATTGCAGAGACCAAAAGGCATTCTTCTGTAAGCAAATACTCCAGATGGACATGTGAATGCTATTTTCTCTTGGTCTTGAGGATCCACTGCAATTTGGTTGTAGCCTGAATAGCCATCCAAAAAGTAGTAGTATTCATGACCTGCTAGTCTTTCTGGCATTTGGTCTATGAATGGTAAAGGAAAATGATCCTTTCTGGTGGCTGTATTGAGCCTTCTGTAATCAATACACATACGCCACCTTGTAACTGTTCTTGTGGGAACCAGTTCATTCTTTTCATTATGAACCACTGTCATGTCTCCCTTCTTGGGGACAACTTGGACAGGGCTCACCCAGGGGCTATCAGAAATAGGATAAATAATCTCAGCCTTTAGTAACTTAGTGACCTTTTTCTGCACCACTTCCTTCATGGCTGGATTTAGCCGCCTCTGTAGTTGAACCACTGGCTTAGCATCATCCTCCAATAGGATCTTGTACATACATCTTGCTGGGCTAATGCCCTTAAGATCACTTATGGACCACCCAAGAGCTGTCTTGTGTGTCTTTAGCACTTGAATTAGTGCTTCCTCTTCCTGTGGATTTAAAGCAGAGCTTATAATTACTGGAAAAGTATCATCTTCTCCCAGAAATGTATATTTCAGGGATGGTGATAATGGTTTGAGCTCGGGTTTAGGAGGTCTCTCCTCTTCCTGAGGGATTTTTAGAGGTTCTTTTATCTCCTCCGGTTCCTCCAGACCAGGCTGAACATCTTTAAAGATGTCCTCTAGCTCTGATTCAAGACTCTCAGTCATATTGATCTCTTCCACCAAAGTGTCAATAATATCAGTGCTCATGCAGTCATTTGATGTGTCTGGATGCTGCATAGCTTTGACAGCATTTAACTTGAACTCATCCTCATTGACTCTTAGGGTCACTTCCCCTTTTTGTACATCAATAAGAGTTCGTCCAGTTGCTAGGAAAGGTCTTCCTAGAATAAGAGTTGCACTCTTGTGCTCCTCTATTTCCAGCACTACAAAATCAGTGGGAAAGGCAAATGGCCCAACCCTGACAATCATGTCCTCAATGATGCCTGATGGATATTTAATGGAGCCATCAGCAAGTTGAAGACATATCCGGGTTGGTTTGACTTCTTCAGTCAAGCCAAGCTTTCTAATAGTAGATGCAGGTATTAAGTTAATACTTGCTCCAAGGTCACATAGGGCTGTCTTGGTACAAGAACCCTCTAATGTGCATGGTATCATAAAGCTTCCTGGATCTTGAAGCTTCTCTGGTAAGCTTTTCAGAATGACTGCACTACATTCTTCAGTGAGAAACACTTTTTCAGTTTCTCTACAATCCTTCTTATGACTTAAGATCTCTTTCATGAACTTAGCATAAGAGGGTATTTGCTCAAGTGCCTTTGCAAACGGAATTTTTATTTCAAGAGTCCTGAGATAGTCTACAAAGTGGGCAAATTGTTTATCCTGTTCCGCTTGGCGGAGTTTCTGAGGATAAGGCATCTTGGCTTTATATTCTTCAACCTTAGTTGCTGTAGGTTTATTTCCTACAGAGGTGATTGGAGAAGCCTTCTTAGAGGGGTTATCATCAGCACTTGTAGGTGTCTGATCCCTCATTGGCGTTTGAACGCCAAGAGTGGGTGCAGAATGGGCGTTTAACGCCAACTTTTCCCCCTTTTCTGGCATTTGAATGCCATAATTATTTCTCTTTGGGCTCTTGTTGTTCTCAGAGGGATTTTGGGCAGTGGGTTGATCATCCTCTGTCATTTGTTCCTTTCTTGACTTTTTGCTTCCTTGAACTGAATTATTCAATGTTTTCCCGCTCCTTAAGTGGACAGCTTGGCATTCTTCTGTTATCTGTTTAGATAGCTGCTGTCTTGTCTGATTCAATTGTGCTTCTATATTTTTATTAGCAATTGTAGTGTCTTGGAGCATCTCTTTAAATTCTGCTAATTGTTTTGTCATAAGGAGTAATTGCTGATTAAGTTCGACAATCTGTTCTTGAGGATTATGATCAGTAGTTATTGTCATAACTTCTTCTTTTATGGAGGGCTCACTGCTTGAATACAGATGTTGATTTCTAGCAACTGTATCTATGAGTTCTTGAGCCTCTTCAATTTTCTTCCTCATGTGTATAGATCCACCAGCTAAGTGATCTAGAGACATTTGAGCTTTTTCTGTAAGCCCATAGTAGAAGATGTCTAACTGTACCCACTCTGAAAACATTTCAGAGGGGCATTTCCTTAGCATCCCTCTGTACCTCTCCCAGGCATTATAAAGGGATTCATGAACCTCTTGTTTAAAGCCTTGGATGTCCAGCCTTAGCTGTGTCATCCTTTTTGGAGGGTAAAATTGATTCAGGAATTTGTCTGTTAACTGTCTCCATATTTTTATGCTTGCTGTGGGTTGGTTATTTAACCACCTCTTACCTTGATCTTTTACAGCAAATGGAAATAGTAATAATCTGTAGACATCCTGATCCACTTCTTTATCATGTACTGTGTCAGCAATTTGCAAGAACTGTGCTAGAAACTCAGTAGGTTCTTCCTGTGGAAGACCGGAATACTGGCAATTCTGCTGCACTATGATAATAAGCTGAGGGCTTAACTCAAAGCTACTTGCTTTGATGGGAGGTATACAGATGCTACTCCCATATGCAGCTGTAATGGGGTTAGCATATGACCCCAGAGTCCTTCTGGACTGTTCACTTCCACTTATGTCCATGATGGAGAAAAGAGAATTGATATGAATTATATATTTTTTTATTTTATTTAATTAAAAGTGACCGAAAATAATAAAATAAAATAAATAGAAAATAAAATAAAATTTCGAAAACTAAAGGAAAATAAAATCAAAGCAAATTGAAAACTAAATTAATTAATTAATTAAAAAGATTTTGAAAAAAATGCTTAGTTAATTTCGAAATGTGAAAGAGGAAAGTAGTTAAGTGATTTTTTTGAAAAAGATTTTGAAATTAGCAATCAAAAAGATAAGATTGAAAATTATTTTGAAAAAGATTTGATTGAGATGATATGATTGCAATTTATAAAAAAAAGATATGATTGAAAATTATTTTGAAAAAGATATGATTGAGAAGATATGATTGCAAAAAAAAAATGTGATTGAAAAGATATGATTGAAGAAATAAGGAAAAGATATTTTTTTATTTTTGAATTTTAATGCGGAAAGAGAAAAACAACAAAATGACACTAAACTTAGAAATTTTAGATCAAAACACAGAGAACAAACAAGAAAACTTTGAATGTCAAGATGAACATCAAGAACACTTTGAAGATCAAGAGGAACACCAAGAACAAATTTTTGAAAAATTTTTAAGTAAATAAAAGCACAAAAACACCAAACTTAAAATTTTTAGAAAATAAAGCACAAATTTTCGAAAAATTAAAGGAAAACACAAAGAAGACACCAAACTTAGAATTTTTAAAAATCAAGAAAGAACTAAAGACACGCAATTTCAAAAAATTAAAAGAAAATAAAAGCATGCAATTGACACCAAACTTAAAATATGAAACTAAACTCAAATAAAAGACTCTAAACCAACAAAAATAAAATATTCCTAATCTAAGCAACAAGATAAACCGTCAGTTGTCCAAACTCGAACAATCCCCGGCAACGGCGCCAAAAACTTGGTTCACGAAATCACAATCACACTTTTGCAATTCCGCACAACTAACCAGCAAGTGCACTGGGTCGTCCAAGTAATACCTTACGTGAGTAAGGGTCGATCCCACGGAGATTGTTGGCTTGAAGCAAGCTATGGTTATCTTGTAACTCTTAGTCAGGATATCAATAATTCTCAGATTTAATTGTAAAAAGTAAAAGAACATGAAATAAATACTTGTTATGCAGTAATGAAGAACAGGTTGAGGCTTTGGAGATGCTTTGTCTTTTGAATCTCTGCTTTCCTACTATCTTCTTCTTCATGCATGCAAGGCTCCTTCCATGGCAAGCTTTATGTTGGGCATCACCGTTGTCAATGGCTACTTCGCGTCCTCTCAGTGAAAATGTTCCAAATGCGCTGTCACCGCACGGCTAATCATCTGTCAGTTCTTGATCATGCTGGAATAGGATCCGTTGATGCTTTTGTGTCTGTCACACGCCTAACAATCGCAAGTTTGAAGCTTGTCACAGCCATCCCTTTCTCAATCCTACTCAGAATACCACAGACAAGGTTTAGACGTTCCGGATGATGTGCGGAAAACGATCCGACACAAAACTCACCGGCAAGTGCACCGGGTCGCATCAAGTAATAATAACTCACGTGAGTGAGGTCGATCCCACAGGGATTGAAGGATTGAGCAATTTTAGTTTAGTGGTTGATTTAGTCAAGCGAATCAAGATTTGGTTGAGTGATTTGTGATTAACAAAATTTAAATTGCATGGAAAGTAAAAGGAATGGGTAAATCGCATGAAATTAAAGAGCAGAGAAGGTAAATGTGCTGAATCTTGAAGAACAAGAAATTAAATAGCAGAAACTTAGAACGCAAGAAATGTAAATTGCAGAATCTTAAAGTGCAAGAAATGTAAATGGCTTGAATTGTAAAGGGAATTGGGAAGTGGATTTGCAGAATTTAAACAAGGAAAAGTAAATTGCATTGATCAGACAAGTAGAAGGTAACTTGAATCGAACCGGATCTAAAACGGAAATGTAAATGAACTTGGAAAGCTTTAAACAGGGAATTTAAAATGCAACTTCAGATCTCAGGACCCAAGAGACTAGATAACCGAGTCTAGATCTCAATGCCTTCCTAGATTCAACAAGAGCAATTGCAAAGGAAATGTAAATTGCAGAGAAAGTAGAAGAAGAAGCAACTATCAGAAATTGAAATTCAATTGTGTAGTAAAATTAAACAAGATCCCAAGGTGAGATTGAAACAGAATTTCTTCAATTCTCCACCCAAGATCCGAAGCAAGAAAAGTAAAGAGTATTCAAGCAAGAACAAGGAAGAAGAGAGATCAATTCTCCTCCCCGAATTCTCTTGAATTAAAACAACAATGCCAAAATGTAAAAGTGAGCTCTCTACAAAACTACTAAATCAAAACCGAAAAGAAAGCTCCCTAAAAACTTAAATCCTATGCTATTTATACACTTTCTTCAAATGGTCTTCAAGCCTTCAATTGGGCCTTTGCTCTTGATGGAATTGGGTTGATAGAGGCCTTGGTTGATTGCTCTTGGAGTTTGGAGAAGAACCGAAGTGAACCGGGTTTGGAATCATGTAAGCTTGAGTAAAAGTTTGAGTAAAAGTTTGAGGCAAACTTTTACTCAAACTTTTCATATCAGCCACCCCATCCTTGCTGCTACCAACGTTTGAGCCAAAGTTTGGGGTCAAACTTTTGCGCAAACGTTGGCTCCCCCTTGCACACTCATGGCGCCAACGTTTGCCAAAAAGTTTGAGGCAAACGTTGGCACAAACTTTTGCTCTCCAGGGTGTGTTGTTCATGGCGCCAACGTTTGCCAAAAAGTTTGAGGCAAACGTTGGCGCAAACTTTTGCTCTCCAGGGTGTTGATTTGTGATGCCAACGTTTGCCAAAAAGTTTGAGGCAAACATTGGCTCAAGCTTTTCTCCCAAAAGTTTGCCAAAAAGTTTGAGGCAAACTTTTGCTCAAGCTTTTTGCCCAAAAGTTTGTGCAAAAGTTTGAGGCAAACTTTTGGTCAAGCTTTTTGCTCCCTGGTTCGTTTTCACTTATTCCAAAAGTTTGAGCTAAAGTTTGAGGCAAACTTTTGCTCAAACTTTTTGTCCTCTTTTCCTCCTAGCCATTCCTTCTTGCTTCAACCTTTCTCCAAGCTTTCTTCACCTATCATTAATCAACCAAACACATCAAAGCTATGCTCAAAATCATGAGATATTCATTCTTTCATAATATGTGACAATTATAGCATAAAACCTCATGAAATTGCATTAATTCATCTATGGTTGATTAAATCAAAGGAAGCATGAAAATCTACCCAATTGGCTTGCTTATGGCTCAAGAAAGTGCATAATTCATTTGAAAACAAAAGAAAAAGACTAGTGAAACTAGGCTAAGATGACTTGTCATCACAACACCAAACTTAAAGCTTGCTTGTCCCCAAGCAAGAAAAGATTTATTGAGAAGAAAGAATGAAATGGAAGAGGATGTTCATGCTAGTAGAGTGTTATTGGTAGTTCATGGGATTTTATGTGGATATGTAAACACTCACTTCTTATTGACTCTTAAGCCTAGAAAGTCTCCTTCAAGCTTCAAGTAACATACTGCTATGACCTCTCATTATTCCTTTATCCTTGGCTATTATTTTGTTCATAAGCTTTATTTGAGTGTCATGTGTAGCAAGTTCATTTTCTTTTCTTTATACTTGACACATTATTCACTATAGACACTTGGCTCACATTCCTTCTTAAAACATTGATGCCCAGCACCTCTTTGGGCTACTAAATTCCTTGTAGTTAGGTTGCTCTTGATAGTGGACTTTCAGCTGATGATCCCGGGTTAGTTAACCCAAGTCACCGAGTGTTGATGCACTCCAAAGAGCTTAGTAGTCCAAGCAGATCCTAATACAAAGACACCACAGGCATATATTCTAAGGTTCAAGCTATTGGTGTCCAGCTTTGTTTCTTTTTGTTTTCTTTTGTTTTGCCACTCTTTGGCTATTTCTTTTTCTCCCCTTTTTTCTTTCTTTTTGTTTTTCTTTCTAACCAAGGATTTTTATTTGATTGAGATTCATAGACAGTAGGCCACTTTATACTTAGAAGGAAACATCCTAGTTCTTTTATTTACTAAAAGTGAGCTATTATACAATCACACACACATACCACCACTTACTTTTATTGTACTTCTATCTAACAGAGAACTATCTTACTTCACATTCAAACATTTCTTTTTATTGAATTAAAGATGCAGGGGACAAAGCATGCAGTTAGTTAAGTGAAAGTAAACATACAAGCACACACTTGGACTAGCTTACTTATTGCAAAAGAAAATTGAATCTACTTGAACTAGATGAACACTTTAGCAAGACATAAATCAAAGCATTTCTCAACAGCAGAAGTTAAGTATAAATACAACTTATTGGTTTGCAGTTCTTTTGTTCTTCCTTCTGTTGTGCCCCTTTTGAGTCATGATGCATAATGTCTTCAAATGGTGGTTCGTTCCCTACACAATTCTCAAAAGTTGCTTGCTTCTCAAGCCCTTAGGTGACTGGTTAGTATGCATGAATTGAGTGTGGCTTTTTGGATTCAATTTCGTGTGGGAACACCAAACTTAATTCCTTGCCACTGTCTCTAATGCAACAGGTTGTACATTTATAAATTCTTTTGGCCTTGCTAAAGGTTATAGAACCAAACTAAGAAGCAATTAACTGGTTGAATAATTTGTCTGATTGCTTGGAGCTATCATTATGCAAGAGGTGAGAGTATGCTTTTAAATGAGATTTTGGTGGAACACCAAACTTAGAATCCTTCATTCTCCCTTAAATTGTTTTGGTGTGCAACACCAAACTTAGATCCTTGCAATACAGACAAAACTACTCAACCTTTTTATTGAAACAGCTATGAAAAGAAAACTACCTCAGGTTGGGTTGCCTCCCAACAAGCGCTTCTTTATTGTCACTAGCTTGACATCTCGTTCTTTGATTATGGAGGCTGAAAAGCATAGTGCCTCAGCTTTTCTCCTCTTACTGTGAACTTCCTTCCGGTCTCCTTTTTGATGATCTCTAGGTGTTCAAGTGAAAGGACCCGGTTCACAGTGTAGTATTCAGATGATTGTGGGGACACCTTCATTGGTTGGGTGTTTAACACTACTTTATCCCCTGGTGAAAAGTCTTCAGTAGGGATCTTCTTGTTTCTCCACCCTCTTGGCCTCTTCTTCTTTTCTTTCTCAAAAGATACTCCCTGCCTTGGTGGTTCCTTATCTGAGATGTTGAATTTCTCATCTGGAGGTTTTGGATCTAATTCCTCCTTGATTTCTTTGGTCTGTTGCACCATCTCTACTTCTTTCAAGCATGGATTTGGAAGTCTTGGAGCTAACTCATTGACTACCTCCTTCAAACTTTGATCTCTGGCCTTATCCTCCGTACACTCTTCTTCTTGAGTGGGCTCATGTGGGGTTTTAAAAACATGGAATGCTAGGTGCTCATCATGCACTCTTAACAACAATTCTCCTTTTTCAACATCTATCAATGCTCTGCCCGTAGCCAGGAAAGGCCTCCCCAGGATGATGGGAGTGTTAGGGTCTTCATCCATATCCAGGATGACAAAATCAGCTGGGAGAAAGAATTTTCCCACTTTTACCAACACATTCTCCACAACTCCCAGTGCTTGCTTAATGGATTTGTCAGCCATTTAGAGAACTATTCGTGTGGACTTCAGCTCAGAAATTTGAAGTTTCCTCATTAGAGACAAAGGCATCAAGTTTATACCTGCACTGAGGTCACAAAATGACTTCTCAATTGTTATGTTTCCTATGGTGCAAGGTATGTAAAAACTCCCAGGATCATCTTTCTTCTCTGGCAACTCTCTTTGGAGGATAGCACTACATTCCTTTGTCATCTCAACAATTTGTCCTTTCTTCAGGGATCTTTTCTTTGTGAGTACTTCTTTCATAAATTTGGCATATAATGGCATCTGTTCAAGTGCTTCTAAGAAAGGAATATTGATGCTGAGAGTCTTGAATATATCCAGGAATTTTGAGTATTGCTTATCCTCGTTTTCTTTTTTGAACCTCTGAGGGTACGGAAGTTTGGGGACATCTGGCTTCACCCCTTCCTTCTTCTCTTGTAGTTGTGTTTCAAGGATGTCCTCATCTTTCTTTGAGCTTTTTGCATTCTTGGTCTTTCTCTCCTCTTCACTTCTCTCTTCTGTCTCTTCTTGTGGAACTTCTCTGTTGTGTTCTTCTTGATTGATGGCTTCCTTCTCCCTAGTCTTTTCACTTCCCACTATGATTGCTTTGCACTCCTCCCACTTTGTAGCTTTTCCTTTGTCCTTTGGATTGGAGATTGTATCACTTGGGAGAACATTGGTTGGCCGTTCAGCTTGTTTGGCCAATTGTCTCACTTGTCGTTCAAGGCTCTTCATGGTAGCTTCATTTATCTCTTGCACTTTGACCAAGCTTTGAGTGGACTGAGCAATTGCTTGTATGGCTGCCTCAAGACTTGAAATTCTACTTTCATGATGGTCTATTGGTGGTATGATGGGGGTGGAATGTGGTTGCTGGAAGTTATTTGTAGGGGTAGTGTGGTAGTTTTGGGGGTTAGATGTTGGTGCGGAAATGCTATTTTGATGAGTTTGTGGATTGTGGTGGGGTGGTTGATATGTATTTTGTGATCTCTTGTATTGATTATTAGTGTTTTGCTGGTCGTGGTTTGAGTAAGTTGTGTTTCTTGAGTTGTTTTGGTTTGAGTTTTTCTGCCACGGTTGCTGGCTGTGGGTGTAGTTATCTCCCCATCTGAGATTTGGATGGTTCTTCCAGGATGGATTGTAGGTATCACCATAAACCTCATTTTGGCCTGAGCCTTGGTTGTGCACATATTGAGGTTGTTCCTGCTGCTGATTTTCTTGGTTTTCTTCATTTTGTCCCCATGTGGTTGATGGTTGGCTTGTATTCACTACTGCAACTTGTAAACTATCAATCTTTTTAGCCATCTGCTCAAATTGTTCTTGAATCTGCTGCTGCATTATCTTGTTTTGAGCTAGGATGGTGTCCACCCCTTCCATTTCTAACACTCCTTTCCTTAGTGATGGTTGGCGTTGTCTCTGATGAGCAAAGAAGTATTGATTGTTTGCCACCATATCAATGAGGTTCTGAGCTTCTTCAGCTGTCTTCATAAGTTGCATCGAGCCTCCTGCGGAATAGTCAAGTGCCTCTTGAGCTTTCATTGTCAGTCCTTCATAGAAATTTTGGAGTTTATCCCATTCATTAAACATCTCAGGAGGGCACTTCCTGATTAGAGCCTTGTATCTCTCCCATGCCTTATAGAGAGGTTCAGCATCCATCTGTGTGAATGTTTGTACTTCGGTCTTCAATCGAATAATCCTCCGAGGCGGGTAAAATTTAGCAAGGAATTTGCTCACTAGATCTTTCCAATTGTTGATGCTATCTCTTGGAAATGACTCCAACCATTGAGTGGCTTTGTATTTGAGGGAAAATGGAAATAGCAGCAATTTGTAACTGTCAGGATGCACACCATTGGTCTTCACTGTGTTACATATCCTCAGGAAGGTGGATAGGTGCTGGTTTGGATCTTCCAAGGGGCCTCCTCCATAGGAACAGTTGTTTTGCACCAAGGTGATGAGTTGGGGCTTCAATTCAAAGTTATTTGCATCGACATTTGGGGTAAGGATGCTACTCCCACAATGCCTTGGATTAGCAAGTGTATATGAAGCCAAGACTCTCCTCTGGGGTTGACCATTGTTGTTGGCCATTCTCACTGGTGGATTTGTTGGATTTGTTGAGTGTTCCTCCAATTCATGATATTCTTCATCTGATTCTTCCTCTCCAGCAACATTTTTTTCTCTTACTTCTCTTCTTAGCCTTCGGAGGATTCTTTCGTCAGTTTCATGAAAGGTAGGGATCTCTCTTCTTGTATCTGACATACAAGCAAAACACAAGAATCATACAATACCAGAAAAGCAATAACACTTCAATCCATGGCTGAAGTGAAATATTAGTTAGCTTAGGCAAAAATTCAAACAGTTAGCGTGTTAGTCAAAAGTTAAAGAAACAGAAAAGAAAAAGTGCTTGATCTAGATCTCCACTTCACTTAATCATTGTCAATCTAATCAATCCCCGGCAACGGCGCCAAAAACTTGATGTGCGGAAAACGATCCGACACAAAACTCACCGGCAAGTGCACCGGGTCGCATTAAGTAATAATAACTCACGTGAGTGAGATCGATCCCACAGGGATTGAAGGATTGAGCAATTTTAGTTTAGTGGTTGATTTAGTCAAGCGAATCAAGATTTGGTTGAGTGATTTGTGATTAACAGAATTTAAATTGCATGGAAAGTAAAGGGAATGGGTAAATCGCATGAAATTGAAGAGCAGAGAAGGTAAATGTGCTGAATCTTAAAGAACAAGAAATTAAATAGCAGAAACTTAGAACGCAAGAAATGTAAATTGCAGAATCTTAAAGTGCAAGAAATGTAAATGGCTTGAATTGTAAAGGGAATTGGGAAGTGGATTTGCAGAATTTAAACAAGGAAAAGTAAATTGCATTGATCAGACAAGTAAAAGGTAACTTGAATTGAACCGGATCTAAAACGGAAATGTAAATGAACTTGGAAAGCTTTAAACAGGGAATTTAAAATGCAACTTCAGATCTCAGGACCCAAGAGACTAGATAACCGAGTCTAGATCTCAATGCCTTCCTAGATCCAACAAGAGCAATTGCAAAGGAAATGTAAATTGCAGAGAAAGTAGAAGAAGAAGCAATTATCAGAAATTGAAATTCAATTGTGCAGTAAAAGTAAACAAGATCCCAATGTGAGATTGAAACAGAATTTCTTCAATTCTCCACCCAAGATCCGAAGCAAGAAAAGTAAAGAGTATTCAAGCAAGAACAAGGAAGAAGAGAGATCAATTCTCCTCCCTGTATTCTCTTGAATTAAAACAACAATGCCAAAATGTAAAAGTGAGCTCTCTACAAAACTACTAAATCAAAACCGAAAAGAAAGCTCCCTAAAAACTTAAATCCTATGCTATTTATACACTTTCTTCAAATGGTCTTCAAGCCTTTAATTGGGCCTTTTCTCTTGATGGAATTGGTTTGATAGAGGCCTTGGTTGATTGCTCTTGGAGTTTGGAGAAGAACCGAAGTGAATCGGGTTTGGAATCATGTAAGCTTGAGTAAAAGTTTGAGTAAAAGTTTGAGGCAAACTTTTACTCAAACTTTTCATATCAGCCACCCCATCCTTGCTGCTACCAACGTTTGAGCCAAAGTTTGGGGTCAAACTTTTGCTCAAACGTTGGCTCCCCCTTGCACACTCATGGCGCCAACGTTTGCCAAAAAGTTTGAGGGAAACGTTGGCGCAAACTTTTGCTCTCCAGGGTGTGTTGTTCATGGCGCCAACGTTTGCCAAAAAGTTTGAGGCAAACGTTGGCGCAAACTTTTGCTCTCCAGGGTGTTGATTTGTGATGCCAACGTTTGCCAAAAAGTTTGAGGCAAACGTTGGCTCAAGCTTTTCTCCCAAAAGTTTGCCAAAAAGTTTGAGGCAAACTTTTGCTCAAGCTTTTTGCCCAAAAGTTTGTGCAAAAGTTTGAGGCAAACTTTTGGTCAAGCTTTTTGCTCCCTGGTTCGTTTTCACTTATTCCAAAAGTTTGAGCTAAAGTTTGAGGCAAACTTTTGCTCAAACTTTTTGTCCTCTCTTCCTCCTAGCCATTCCTTCTTGCTTCAACCTTTCTCCAAGCTTTCTTCACCTATCATTAATCAACCAAACACATCAAAGCTATGCTCAAAATCATGAGATATTCATTCTTTCATAATATGTGACAATTATAGCATAAAACCTCATGAAATTGTATTAATTCATCTATGGTTGATTAAATCAAAGGAAGCATGAAAATCTACCCAATTGGCTTGCTTATGGCTCAAGAAAGTGCATAATTCATTTGAAAACAAAAGAAAAAGACTAGTGAAACTAGGCTAAGATGACTTGTCATCACAGGATCTCAGGAATGGCCGCCAATAATTCTAGCTTATACCACGAAGACTCTGATCTGAATCATGAGGCTAAGAGATATGCTTTCAATCTAAGGTAGAATGGAGGTGGTTGTCAGGCACGCGTTCATAGTTGAGAATGATGATGAGTGTCACGGATCATCACATTCATCAGGTTGAAGTACAAATGAATATCTTAGAATAGAAGCAAGCGTGATAGAATGGAAAACAGTAGTAATTGCATTAATTCATGAAGAACAGCAGAGCTCCTCACCCCCAACAATGGGGTTTAGAGACTCATGCCATAGAGAATACAATAAGAAACGTGTAAAATGTCATGAGGTACAATATGAATCACTGAAAGTAGTATTTATAGTAAACTAGTGACCTAGGGTTACAGAAAATGAGTAAGCTAGGGTGTTTATTGTAAAATTCCACTTTCGGGGCCCACTTGGTGTGTGATTGGGCTGAGCATTGAAGCTTTCATGTGTAGAGACATTTCTTGGAGTTAAACGCCAGCTTTTATGTCAGTTTGGGCGTTTAACTCCAGCTTTTGTGCCAGTTCTGGAGTTAAACGCCAGAATTCTCGAGCTGACTTGGAACGCCTGTTTGGGCCATCAAATCTCAGGCAAAGTATGGACTATTATATATTTATGGAAAGCCCAGGATGTCTACTTTCCAACGCAATTGAGAGCGCGCCTATTGGGCTTTTGTAGCTCCAGAAAATCCACTTTGATTGCAGGGAGGTCAAAATCCAACAGCATCTGCAGTCCTTTTTCAGCCTCTGAATTAGATTTTTGCTCAGGTCCCTCAATTTCAGCCAGAAAATACCTGAAATCACAGAAAAACACACAAACTCATAGTAAAGCCCAGAAAAGTAATTTTTATTTAACAACTAATAAAAACATAATAAAAACTAACTAAAATGTACTAAAAACAATGCCAAAAAGCGTATAAATTATCCGCTCATCAGGGAGCCACCCGTCCACTTGTACATCTTTGCATGCACCGAGGATGGTGCAACCTTTAAGTGTGGTGAGGTCGATACCGATCTTCGTGGGTTAGTACCTTCCTATCTCAACACCAATTTTTAAATTTTCTTTGTAGTTAGTTGTTATATTTGCATGTTTGATTGCATGTTTGTTACATTTTGTGTATATTTTACCACTACTTGGTTAAAGTAATATTTTCTTTCAAGAAATTTTTTTAACATTTCACTAAATTTGATTTAAAATTTTTGACAAACTTGTTTGAAGGAATATTATACTGGAACATGGTTTAGAGATCGAACACACAAAACCTGTGAGATTTTTGAGCTTATTTGATTGGTTGCATTTTATCAACCAATATTTTATTTTAATGTGTGTTTTTCTCTCTAAAATTGTGATCTTTGTCTTGCTTAATTCTATATTTCCATTGTTTGATGTATGCATGCACTTATATGATTGAGGCGTTATTTCACTTAAGCTTACATACCCATATGGCCTTACCCTTTCATTATCCTTTGCAAACCAATGTTGAGCCTATTATACCCCTTTGTTCTTTACTTTAGCTCATCACTAACTCTAAGTGAAAAACAATAATGTCCTTAATTTGAATCCTTAGTTAGTTTAGACTAGTGAGAGTGCTCATGAATTAAGTGTGGGAAAAAATGGGTTTGGAAACATTTGGTTTTGGAAATTAAGTATGTTATATATCTTTATGAAAAAAAAATATTTAGGACATGTTCATGCATTCAATAATTTAATCATATGCATTGAGAAAAAAAAAGGGAGAGATAAAGAAAAGAAAAAGAGCAAATAAATAAAAAGGGGACAAAATGCCCCAAAGTAAATGGTGAAAGCAATGCATATGTATTGTACTTGAAATTAGAATGCATGAATATGTGGAAAACATGGTTAATGGATAGTTAGATGTTGTATTATGATTACATGGATTGTCAAAGTTAGGTGAAAAGTTTAAGTTAATTAAGGATTCAGATTTTAGTCCACTTGGCCAAATACAATCCTACCTTGACCCTAACCCCATTATAAACCTTAAAAGACCTCTTGATATGTGTATTTGTGCATTAAATTCTTGTTGATTGTTAGATGAAGAGCAAGCCTTAGAAAGCAAGGTTAGTAGATAATTAAGAGAGTCGAACCTTAAACACTTGAGCGATTAGAGTGCATACACTTCCGGTGAGGGTTCGATACTCGATTCTTTGTTCTCGGCTTTCATAAGCTATTTTCTTCTGCAAGTCTATTTGTACTTCATTTTTATGATTTGAATTAGTGAAATCTAGTTCATATTTGTTCTTAAAAGATTTTTTTACTTTTAACCAAGTAGGTAGAAACATTTTGCATATAGTTGCATTCATATAGATAGGTTGCATTTCATACATTCTAGCATTCCTCTTCACTCCTTTATAGCTTCTCTTGAGCTTAGCATGATGACATGCTAATGTTTAAGTGTGGGGAGATTGATAAACCACTATTTTATGGTTTATCTTATGCTTAATTGAGTGGTTTATATCAATTCTTTACTCACTTATTCATATGATTTGCATGAGTTTACATTTTTCCTTCCTGATTTTGTGCTATGATTGAAAACATGCTTTTTTGGTCTTAAAATTACTAATTAATAATCCTCTCTTATTACCATTCGATGTCTTGATATGTGTGTTAAGTGATTTCAGAGTTTATAGGGCAGGAATGGCTTAGAAGATGGAAAGGAAGCATGCAAAAGTGGAAGGAATACAAGAAGTTGAAGAAATTGCTAAGCTGTCCAGCCTGACCTCTTTGCACTCAAACGGACATAACTTGAGCTACAGAGGTTCAAATGGCACGGTTTTAGTTGCGTTGGAAAGCTAACGTTTGGGGCTTCGAAATGATATATAATTTGCCATAGTGGCCGTACATATATGTGATGCGAACGCGTGCTCCACGCGGACGCATCACAGTGATGAAAAACCAGCGTGGCAGATTTCGCAACCAGCGATTTCTGGGCTGTTTCTGACCCAGTTTCTGGCCCAGAAAACACAGATTAGAGGCTATAAAGTGGGAGAATGCATCCATTCATAAAAACAACTGATACAACTTTCATATTCATAATTTTAGATTTTAGATGTAGTTTTTAGAGAGAGAGGTTCTCTCATCTCTCTTAGGATTAGGATTTAGGATTTCTATTATCATTAGGCTACTTCTCTTCAATCACAGGTTCAATGTTCCTTTAATTTATTTTCTCTTCTACTTTTATTTGTTCTAGTATTCTAGTTTATTTATTTTCCCAATTTGGTTCATGAATTCTCATGTTTAATTGATTTTCTATTTAATGCAATTTGAGGTATTTCAGATTTATGATTTTAATTTAGCTTTTTTACATTCTTAGCTTGAATTGATTAATTAGAGACACTTGAGTTATCAAACTCCTTTTTTAATTGATAATTGTTATCTTTGCTAGTTGATTTGTATTCCAATAACTCTAGTCTTTTCTTAGGAATTAACTAGGACCTGAGGAATCGAATTAATTTATCCACTTGACTTTCCTTCATAGTTAGAGGTTAACAAAGTTGGAGCAAAATCCAATTCTCATTACAATTGATAAGGATAACTAGGATAGGACGTCCAGTTTTTATATCTTGCTATGAACTT
Organism: Arachis ipaensis; assembly: GCF_059453495.1. Taxonomy (NCBI): domain Eukaryota; kingdom Viridiplantae; phylum Streptophyta; class Magnoliopsida; order Fabales; family Fabaceae; genus Arachis; species Arachis ipaensis. The sequence goes on along the minus strand of NC_142438.1, from coordinate 87,261,010 downwards.
TATTAGTTATTATTTTAATTCTTGCAATTTACTTTTCCTGTTCATTATTCAAAATCCAAAAATATTGTTTTCCATAACCAATAATAAATCATACCTCCCTGCAATTCCTTGAGAGACGACCCGAGGTTTAAATACTTCGGTTATAAATTTTATTGGGTTTGCTTAAGTGACAACCAAAATTTTTGCACGAAAAGATTCTCTGTTGGTTTAGAAACTATACTTACAACGCGATTATTCTTATAAAATTCTTTACCGACATAAAATCCGTTCGTCAGTGGTCAATTATAAATTTACTTTCTAATATTTTTGTATTTTATTTTTACAAAATTATGTTTTTTTATAATTTTAAATTTTTTTAATTTCTTTGTTTAATCAGGCATTTATTAATATTTTAATAAGTTTGATTTCTATGACACTAATCTTATTGATTAGTTAGTTTTTATTTCTTTGTTTTGTATTGTTGAAAATACTACTAAAAATTACATATAGTTTTGATATTGTGTTATTTTATTATTATACAAAATAACATGCTTTCAAAACTAATTCCTAGAAGAGCCAATAAAAAAATTCAACTGAAATACAAATAATAGAAAAAACTAAATAGAATAATTATACTACCTAAGTTTTTCTTACTGTATGTGAGGAGAAAATTGTTATTCAAAATAAACTTCATACACACTTTGTAAACCTCAAGTGATTAGTAAATAATTAATCAGTAAATTAATTATTATTTAAAAAAAATTAAAAAATTTTTATAGTTTAGAATGGAAGAAATAATTACAATATAAATTTTAACACTAATTTTAAAGATTTTGCCTTAAAACCGGGCCAACGAGCTAAACCGATCAAACCGAACCCGAACCAGGCCCAAGGCCCACCCAATAAAACAAGCAGCGAGCTCTCTTCTTCTCATTTCGCTCTTGGAACCCTGAAAGAAGAGAAAATCCCGTTACAAACCCTAACCCTCCCTTCCAATTTTCAATCGTCCGTAACTATCAATCTGGAGCTCCGATTGACGAGCCATCAGCGGCCACGCGTTTGTCTCAGAGTCTTCTTCGTTTCTATCAAACAAAGTAGTAAGAAACTCTATATATTGTGCCCAGTATCTTTCCCCTTTCTGAATTTTCATTTTAGTGTGAGTATTGAGTGATTTTGGTGATTTTGATGGTTTAGAGGTACCCTAGCGGTGGATAATTGTTGGGTTTTGTCTAATTAATCCAAGGGTAAGGTAAAGAATTATTACTTCCCTTCTAATTTGTCAATTCAATGAGATTAGGGTACTGAAGATTTGTATATATATGGAATTATATGACATTAGGTTGTATATATGTGAAATTGAAGTCAAATTGATGAAGTGGTATACTTGAATTGGAAATTTTGGTGGCTGAAAACTATAACGCTTGATTTGGAACCTTGGAGGCTTGAATTGAGGTGTTTGAGCCTGGGGAGAAATCGGCCAAGTTATGGTTTTGGTTTCTTGTATTTAATATATAATATTTTGTAAAAACATAAGCTAGATGACTTAGGATAAGTTGAATCATGACTTTGGAACATGTTTAGTGATTTTAGTGGACATTAAGTGGATATTTGATGATATTTGAAGGGATTAATGATTCATGATTGTGGATGTGGGTTTTGTTGATGAAAAATGATTGATGAATGATGTTTTGGTTGATGGTAAATGGTAATGATGATTAAAGATATATATGAGTGTTGAATGATATTTTGTGTTATGTTTTGTATATATGTATATAGATTCTCCACCCTTTTATTTTGTATTTATTCCCTCCTAGAGGTTGACATGGAGAAACAGGTGTTTTGTCATATATTTTGGGTTACTCTTTTGGGTTATTTATATGTATATGTATATATTTGCTTTTGCTGGTTCTAGTTTCGCGAGCCAAGTCAGAAGCCTTGCTATATATATCTTTGGAATTCTTCTCTCATATTTATCGCTTATGCGAGTGATGCGATTTTCTGTTTAACACTTTGCTTAACTTTTCTTCGCAGGCTTCTAGTTAAAATTCCTTTCAACTATTATTATATATATTTTTTTTCCTTTAAGGGTCGTAATACCTTGCCACCTCAGCTTTATGACTTAAGCATAAGATTCTGTATGGTAGGGTGTTACATTATGGTATTAGAGTAGTTCATTCATGTAGAGCCTGGGGAATGGCCTGACTATATTTCTGAGCATACTCTGGCTGTGTGTACAAGCTATTTAGGATGTCTTCTTGACATATATAGCATAAATGTTCATGAGCATTACCTTTGGAGATTTGAAGCACTAGACTTTAGATTTTAAGACTGATCACCTTAATATCAATTGTTGGTACGGACAAGACCCAAATGGCGTCTCGTGGGCGCGAGTGAGGTAATACGGTTGATTCTCTGGCTGCTGCTGTGTAAGCTTTTGCTAAAGAGATGGAGCAAACAAATTAGGAACGATGAAAGAGGCGATAATGGATCTGGTGGTGAAGCCAAGGGATTAGAACTCATACAACTGGAGTAAAGGACAACGACGTATAGTTAGAGAGGTAAAAAAATTCAAGGAGATGTTCGGTGGAAGCGAGTGAAGGATTAAGCTCTTAGTGATTTATAATTTGAGTGGCGCTACAGAAGCGCAATAATTTTTGGTGACTCTAGAGTTGTAGTGATGGGAGGAAGAAGCCTTGGAATATGAGAATGATTCGAGGATTAAATTAACATAGGATAAGTTGGATTGTGAATTTTGGAGATTGATTGGTAATTTAGTTGACATGGTATGTTGAGTCAATAATGCATGATAGATTCAATGATTTTTTTATATGAGTATAGTTGATGCGGTAAGAGGATTAATGAATGATGACTTTGATGATGGTAAATAAGAATGTTGGTTGTGGATATGTGAAGGATAATGATTTTGATGTTATGATTGAAAATGTTGGAAGAAAATGTATGCAAACTTGAGGAATTGTTTGGTAATTAGTGTTTGAAATAATTGAGAAGGGCTTCATATTTAAATTGAGTAAGATGACACTTATACAGATAAGGAGATTTGTAGTCATCGAAAAAAGAGCTAGACGAAGTTAAGAGTAGAACAAACGGATATAGCTTAGGCTTGAATTTGATTAAGTTTATGATTTTGTACCTGAGACTAGAGAATATCAATTAGTGTTTGGATTAATGCTGGGAGAATGGCAAAATGAATGGTAAGAGGTCAGTTGAATCTAAGAAAGCGTATGTGAATATTTGAGAGCGAATTTTCGAGGGTGAAAATTTCTGTTAAGGGGGTAGAATGTAAACCCCAAGTGATTAGTAAATAATTAACCGGTAAATTAATTATTATTTAAAGAAATTAGAAAATTAAATTTTATATTTTAGAATGGAAGAAATAATTAAAATATAAACTTTAACACTAATTTTAAAGATTTTGGCCCAAAACCGGACCAACGGACTAAACCGGTAGAACCGGATCCGAACCGGGCCCAAGGCCCACCCTATAAAACAAGCAGCGAGCTCTCTTCTTCTCATTTCACTCCTGGGAACGCTGAAAGAAGAGAGAATCCCGTTACAAACCCTAACCCTCCCTTGCAATTTTCAATCGTCCGTAACTTTCAATCCGAAGCTCCGATTGACGAGTTGTCAGCGGGTACGCATTCGTCTCGGAGTCCTCCTCATTTCTATCCAAACAAAGTGGTAAGAAACTCTGGATATTGTGCCCAGTTTCTTCCCCCTTTCTGAATTCGTATTTTAGTATGAGTATTGAGTGATTTTGGTGATTTTGTTGGTTTAGGGGTACCCTAGCGGTGGATAATTATTGGTTTTTGTCAAATTAATCCATGGGTAAGGTAACGAATCATTACTTCCCTTCTAATTTGTCAATTCAATGAGATTAGGGTATTGAATATTTGTATGTATATGGAATTATATGACATTAGGTTGTGTAAATGTGAAATTGAAGTCAAATTGGCGAAGTGGTATACTTGAATTGGAGCTTTTGGTGGCTGGAAACTATGACACTTAATTTGGAACCTCGGAGGCTTGAATTAAGGTGTTTGAGCTTGGGGAGACATTGGCTAAGGTAGGGTTTTGGTTTCTCGTATTTAATATATAATGTTTTGTGAAAACTTAGGCTAGATGACTTAGGATAAGTTGAATCATGACTTTGGAACATGTTTAGTGATTTTAGTGGACATTAAGTGGATATTTGATGATATTTGAAGGGATTAATGATTCATGATTGTGGATGTGGGTTTTGTTGATGAAAAATGATTGATGAATGATGTTTTGGTTGATGCTAAATTGTAATGATGATTAAAGATACATATGAGTGTTGAATGCTTGGGTTGAAGTAATTTGCATTGAGGTGAGGTTGGTTATGGTAGAATGTGGGTTGTGGTGGCTGTGCTTGGTATGTTTTTTATGTAGGGTTTAGTTGTATTCATGTGAACAATGAGTTGTGTTTTGTGAAAATAGAGGTTTAGAAGATTATGTGAAAAAACTAGTTTTTGGCCGAACTTCGGTGAGCCATAAATTAGCTTTCAAACTCTCAAATTATTTCAAACTAATTTCATATGAAAATTGGGTTCGTGAAGTTTACGCCGTTCGAAGAATTGATGAAAAATATTTTAAAACGAAAAAGTTATGCGCGTCGGAAGTTTGGTGGGCAAAGCTGAAATTCTGCAGCATTCAGCATTTTTGCTAATCTGCAGGTCTTGTGTACGCGACGACTGCACGGGACGCGACCAACCTCTACAGGTTGGGCATCCCGCATACACGAGCAGGGTGCTTGCGTATGCGAGCAAGAAAAACACGCCCACACGTACACGTGCCCCCTAAAATAAGCAAAGTGAATTTTGTGTTTTAAAAAGTAATTTTGAACCTTTAAACCTCTATTTTCACTCTTTCAGCCCCTAAACCTCAGTTGTATGTTAAGTGGTGAGTAAAAAAAAGGGAGGAGTAGTAACATGAAGATGAAAAAATATTGAGAGGTGTGAATTATGAACGAGAAAGTGTGTAAATGTGATTGTGACCCCGGGTAGTAGGCGGTGGCGATGTCCACATGCTCCGGGTATGAGATAGGGAAGAAGAGTACATGAGAAATGAATTTAATTATTGAATTTGAAATGAATGTATGTTTGTGATACCTGGGTATTAGCAAGGATGGTGGTTTGTCCCGCTTGCTCCAGGTTAATATTTGAGATTTGGTAACAATAATGATTGATTTAAATTGAATGAATGTATGTTTGAGATCCTGGGCAGCAGCAAGGATGGTGGTTCATCCCGCTTGCTCCAAGTCAGTGATTATGACGCTTGGGTAGTAGCAGCAGTAGTGGATTATTCCACTTGCTCCAGGTTGAGCTTCTAAACACCCGCCTGGGTAGTAGCCGCAGTAGTAGTTATTCCACTGGCTCTGGGTTAAGCGGATAGTAGTAAGGGGGTTGAAGCTCAAACCCACTTGCTCTGCATGGGTGTTTCAGTCCATGGTTAGCTACCAGGACATGTTGGGTTGGCCATATAACCAACAGATGATATCATTAGCCATAGGACAGGCATGCATCATATGCATTTGTGTGTTTTGAATGCTTGTGCATTAATTGGGCTTGCCTACGTGATTATTTTGCTTACTTGCTAAATTACTACTTGCTGTATTTGTATTCTACCTGTGCTTGCTTTGCCTATTTGTCTTTCTGTGCAATTTCATCGGAGTTGGAGGAACGGAGGAAAGGTGGAGAGATAGAGGGTTTTAGTTCTGATTTGGGTAAGTTAGAACCTTAGAGGACCACTGGTCTATGGTTTACATTTTAGCTCTTTAAGATTTATAATCTGAGCGTCGGTGTTCTAGGATTGCCTTTGGCTTTCCCGGGACCTTATTTATTATATACGTGGGCACCTTAACCATACTGAGAACCCCTGGTTCTCATCCTATACGATATTGTTGTTTTTCAGATGCAGGTCGAGATGCACATTGGTGAGCGTCTGGAGTTCTCTTTGCAAGCGAAGTTGGTTATCCTGGGATTACTATATTTTGTGTTATGCTTTGTATATATGTATATAGATTCTCCACCCTTGTATTTTGTATTTTGTCCCTCCTAGAGGTTGACTTGGAAAAACAGGTGTTTTGTCATATATTTGGGGTTACTCTTTTGGGTTATTTATATGTATATGTATATATTTGCTTTGGCCGGTTCTAGCTTTGCGAGCCGAGTCAAAAGCCTTGCTATATGTATCTTTGGAATTCTTCCCTCATATTTATCGCTTACGCGAGTAATGCGATTTTCTATTTAACGCTTTGCTTAACTTTTCTTCACAGGCTTCTAGTTAAATTTTCTTTCAATTATCATTATATATATTTTTTTTCTTTAGAGGTCGTAATACCTGACCATCTCAGCTTTATGACTTAAGCATAAGACTTTGCGGGGTAGGGTGTTACACACTTTATTAAAAAAAGTTAGAAAACATAGTAACCAAATTGAAGAATATCACAAGTTAATTTCTTTGTTTTATGTTTAGATCTTGTCCTTTTATATAATTTAAATATTTTTTGTTTTATCTAAATTAAATTAAAATATTTTTTTATTTAATTTTTTAGAAAAATTTATTCAAATATAAAATATTTTTTATTAAAAAATCTTTCAAAAATAAAAAAATTTAAATATTTTTTTTAAAATCAATCCAAACGGATCTTTAATCTTTTAAAATTTTAAACACCTTTTTCTTAGTTATCCAAAGTTATCCCTCTAAATTAGATAACAAAATAAGCAATATATATATATATATATATATATATATATATATATATATATACGCTTATAAAATGTGTAATATAATATAAAAATATATTTTTCTAAAATAAGAAAATATTTAATTCATTTAAAATATCTGTTAAGCATTTCTCCAAAAGAATTGTCGTAATACTCCAAAATAGTTTTTTAAATATTTTTGGTCGAAAAAATTAGTTATAAATATATTTTAATCACAAAATATTTTATTTTATTAGATAAATGAATTTTAATGTCAAATTCTAGTAAAAAACTTTTAACAAATTAATATCAATCTTTATTTAAAATATATCAAGAATTTTTAAAAAATTATAAAATTTTTAGATTAATTTAAAGGTTTAATTTTAATACAGTTAGAGTATAAAATATTGTATAATTATATATATATTTTTTTATAACGATACATATAGTCATATAAAAAATAATTAATTTTGTCGAGTTAGATAAATAAATTTTAATATCAAATTCTAATAAAAAAAAGTAAATTGACGAATTAATCTCAATCTTTATTTTAAAAAAATATGAAGAGTTTCTAAGAAATTAAAAAATTTTAAGATTAATTTAAAAATTTAATTTTAATGTACATACAATATAAAATATTTTATATAATTATTTTAAACGTGATATTACGTAATTAGGCGGGATGCCTACAACTGCTTCATCAAAATTGTTTTGTTAGATTAATGAACTTATTTGTGTATGAAACTAGTGGTAAATTTGTGCGATGTGTAACACCCTAATCATCAAAGTGTCACGCTTCCAGTTGCGTCACTCTGATAGCTCGGAAATTATGACGATTTTTATAATATTTAATACTAAAATATGAACTTGTTTAAAATTTAAATTGTATAACCGCTCAAAAGACTTTTTAATAAATAACATACAACCATATGAATATCAATACTTACAAAGGATACATACATACATATATATATATATATATATATATATATTACAAACATTACATAATCCAAATTCCTATCCCTCTTATAAAAACTTGTAAGGATAAAGGCGAGGAAAAAAGTAACTAATATAACACAACACAGCATTTAAACAGAAATGAATTAACTAAGCTCTTCCGAACTTCGTCGTCCATAACCTGAAAAGAAAAGACCTGTAGGGGAGTGAGAACATCATCCTCGAAAGGGTTCTCAGTAGAGGATTTTGAGAATTACTATAATAGGATACACGAAAATAAAACTCTTTTTAAAACATAGTGATTAATAACCGTCTTATGCATCCTTTTAAAACCCAAAGATTTACCATTAAAAATTTGAAATCCTTTCTGAAAGAGGAAACTGGTATTTCTTCAAAAATTCAAAAGCCTTTCAAAAGAATTTTCCTAAACAACATGAATGACCAACCTGTTCCAAGCATAAGTTTATTAAGTCTATCCTAAACCAGTTTAGTTTTTCATACTTTTCTAAAAACAAAAATATAACCAAACACGACTTTCAGCCTATCTTATAATCATACATGGCCCTAGGTCCAAACAAATCAATCCAGAGCCAATTCACCACAAAATTCAACCAATTTCAATCACAAACACAAGTAGGGATGTTCAAACACAATCAGGCAGTTACATCAAGTAGAGCAATTAGCAATTAGACAGAATTATTCACATAGGCAAACTAAGTACAATATGCACACCCAAACAATATCACATAGATACATATGATGAATGCCTATCCTATGGCTGATGAGTCTCATTTGTTGGTTATCAAGCCAACCCGACAAGTCCGGTTTGCTAAACCCTTGGACTGTCCCCCAACGCACATCCCATGAGTCTATACATAGCTTTTTCTCATATATGTATCAAATTACTCAATGGGGTACCATTCCCGGGGATTTATAAGTGCCCGGTCACCCTTACGTCATAGGGTCAACAGAGTATCGAGTCTCAACCTGGAACACGTGGTGGCAAGCTACAGTACTTTACCCAGGGAAACTCGTATCTCAGATAAAAGAAGTGCAAAAGCCACATATTCATTTATTCATCATCATTTCAGCACTTTATTAACAATTCACATCAAATCAATCATCATTCAATCCATAAGTCACTTTTTCTCAAATCTCTTTACTTGGAAAACAAAATCAATCCATCTTAGTCTTAACTTTAAAATCTTCATTTCACAAATCATTTCAAGCTCACAAACCACTTTTCCTCAAACATAAATTCTTTTTTTTTAAACACAGTCACCATCCACAACATCTTCTCAAAACATTTCAAAAACCACACCAAATTAAAAGTCTCTTCTAAAAGATTCAAAATCATTCATCCTATTACAGGATGTAGTAATAAAAATTTCTCAGCAGAGTCTAAAGACTTTAAGGGAGAATAACCTAACCCATTTCCTCAAATTGACTAAGATCTTTAAAACCTTAATTTCCTAATTCGAATAAATAAAAAGAGGATTTAAGCCAAACCAAGTGGTGTATCAATTACTCCGAACAAATTTCAAAGAAACCATCTCTTTTACTTAAACCAAAACCAACTCCAATTCCATGATTAAATCCGGAGCGTTTCCAACTTCTTAGAAATTGTTTTAGTTTTTCCAAACTCAAAATTTAAAGAATACTTCAAACTTTTCCTAAGACCTTGTAAAATGAGACTTGTCAATCGAAATTCAAGTTCTTTTCAAGTCACTAAAACTCCTCCAATTGAAAATTCTCAGCCAATTTTCAAAAAACATAAACCATTTTCCTATTTAAAACAGCCTTATTTTCATATTTAAAATAGCCTTAAACGTAAGTTTCTTCTAAATGATTCGCTCCCAAAAGAGATAGATTACTTTTCTTAAGAAACTAGGCTAAATCATAATTCTCTTTTCAATACTTCATTTCAAAAAATAATTCATAACTTTCTTAAACAATTTAAATGAAATAATAAAAGTATTAAACTCATAATTTTCCAAAGGACATTTCAATAAAGTCTCGGATTTAATAGGAATTTCGGCAGAATCTCCCCTAAAAAATTGGACTTTGCCACCCTTTTTGGGTCCCAACCAAATCATTCCACAACCCTCTTTAACGGGTTGAAAACTAAATCAGTTCAAAATCACGCTGAATCCAAAAGTGTATACCATTTTAATATTTCAAGAAAACCAATTCAAACTCAAATCTGATTTCAAAACTTTAAAGAAATGCTTCAGGAACCATCTATTTCACAAAACCAAACAAATAATCCAATCAAACAAGCATTCATATCCATCCAGATAGCCAAACAACACATAAGACTTATACAATCACTAAAAATATATTTCTCACATAAATATTCATATATAATAATTCAAATTATAAAGTATGATTTTTCTGAAAAGGCCCCTACCTCGATTAGTCGCAAGTTGCATAATTAAACCCATTAAATCCTTATTCTCGTGTTAATCGACAGCAACCGCAGAAATTCCCAAGCAACCACAAGGATCACGGTAACAACCACATATCTAACATAATTCAGAATTAACGCAGAATGGATATTGAGCGATATTAGAACATAATTGATAATAGAGTATTGCGATAAATAAGAATGGAACCGAATAATCTCACCATGATAAACAGAATAGAACGACACAGTAGCAGCTTCCAAATTGACCGGACAACAGCTTTGATAGCGGCTGGAAGCTCTGATGGTTCAGCAGCAACTTTAATTTTGACATGAAATCATCGGAACTCAACACTACAATACCAGCAGCTCAGAATCTCTAATAGCTTATATTGGAATATTGATTTCAAAGATTTTGGAAACAAAAATGCTTACCAAGAAGATGGCGGCTCCGACTCTCGGGAGAACAAAACCTGTCATAAACGAACCAGAGCCGGAACCCAAATTGGAATGGGATGGGGTTTGGCAGCTGCAGGGGCATCCTCTAGCAGCTGCAGCCACGATTTTCCAGCGCCATTCAGTGAGCAGGGCAGAACTGTGGCGGCAACTTCCACCACTGTCACCTCCCCTCCTCTGGCGACAAACTCCCGCAGCGAGGACAGCCGAGCTCCGCTCCAATGACGGCGGATCTGAAGACGATGACACGTGGTAGTTGCAACAGCGTTCAAGCTTCAGCAATGGCGTGGATGGACCCTCGACGGACATGGTTGCTCTGCGTGAAGCTGACAGTGCGAATAGCGGCGACCCTCCGCGGACCCTCTCTCTCTCTCCGTCGCATCTTTCTTACACGACGGTGCAGCTGGAAGCAGTGAGGACAAATGGCGACGACGGGGTTGACGGGCTCAGCGACGATGACTAGGAGTGGCAGCTCCCTAGATGACGGCGCCAGCAGGAGCAGCAGAACGCCATGATTTTGTAATTCTTCCTAAATTTGTGCTTAAGTGTGAAAACATGCTTTTTAGGCCCTTAAATTGGTAATTTTAATTCACCTTTGATTCCACTAGATGCCTTGATGTGTTTGTTAGTGAATTCAGGTTGAAAAGGGCCAGGAATAATTCAAAGGAGTGAAGAGAAAAGCATGCAAAGTGGAGAATTCATGGAAAAACAAGGATTTAGAGTGGATTCATCAACGCGCACGCGTGACAGACGCGCACGCGTGGAGATGAGGTCGCAAGGCGACGCGTACGCGTGAGAAGTAAAATGCCAAGCAATGCGTACGTGTAATCCATGCGTACGCGTCACAGCTCGCACGTGACCTCATTAAAGTGAAAATGATGGGGGGCGGTTTCTATGCTTCCCAGGCCCAAATCCAACTGATTCTATAGTCTATTTAATGCAGAATTCAAGATGAGTCAAATGGGGCACTTAGATTAGTTATAATGAGGCTTTAGTTAGTTTTCTAGAGAGAGAAACTCCCTCTTCTCTCTAGAATTAGGTTAGGATTAGGTTAAATTCTCTTAGATCTAGGGTTAATTTCTTGTCTTCATCTTGTTTTCTTTACAATTCCTTATTGTAGTGTCTTGATTTTCCTATGTCTTCTTGTTAATTTCTTATTTTAGTTACTTTTTTGTTTATGAACACTCTTGTCAATTTCATTTCCTTTAATGCAATTCGAGGTATTTCATGTTAATTTTGCTTCCTTTAGTTGTTGTTGTTGATTTCTTGTATTGGATAGTAGTAGATTTTATTAATTCTTGCAATTTATAATGCTTTCCTTTTATGCCTTCCAAGTGCTTGACAAAATTCTTGGTTGGATGTTAGAGTAGCTTTTTGAGCATTCTTGGCTTGGAATGAGAGAAATTAGGAATCTTGAGTCATTAATACCCAATATAGATTGGTGATCTAGGGTTGTTAGTTAATATTGTTTCCATTGATTCTAATCTCTTGCTAATTTAGTTAGTAGGTTGATTAGGACTTTTGGATTGAGATTAACTAGTCTTATTTGACTTTCTCTCATGTGAAGATAATTTTGTACCTTCTTCCATTATTAGAGATGACTAAATAAGATAAGCTCCTGATAAATATTGTATGATCATTAATTACTAGGATATAAAGCTTAATTCTCAACCCTTGCCATGAATGTCTCTCTTTAGTAATTGTTTCTTTAATTGTTTGATTTACATTTCTTACATTTTTACCACCCCCACCCCTTTTGATACTGGTGCACGAAATTGGAAATCACAATTCTTCACAAATTCGCACAACTAACCAGCAAGTGCACTGGGTCGTTGGTATGCGAAATTGTTACTCAGGTTGTAAAATTTGTTGTTCGTTCTCTCCCAGGCAATGGCGCCAACAATTGGTGCACAATACCATGGTCCAAACATAACTTCACTACTTTACACAACTAACCAGCAAGTGCACTGGGTCGTCCAAGTAATAAAACCTTACGTGAGTAAGGGTCGATCCCACGGAGATCGTTGGTATGAAGCAAGCTATGGTCATCTTGTAAATCTCAGTCAGGTGGATATCAAATTGTTATGGAGTTTTCGAAAATAATAAAAATAAACAGAAAATAAAGATAGAAATACTTATGTAATTCATTTGTGAGAATTTCAGATAAGCGTATAGAGATGCTTTCATTCCTCTGAATCTCTGCTTTCCCGCTGTCTTTATCCAATCAGTCTTACTCCTTTCTATGGCAAGCTTTCTGTAAGGGCATCATCGTTGTCAATGGCTACATCCCATCCTCTCTGTAAAAAAGGTCCAAATGCTCTGTCACGGCATGGCTAATCATCTAGAGGTTCTCGATCATGCTGGAATAGGATTCACCCTCCTTTTGCGTCTGTCACTACGCCCAGCACTCGCGAGTTTGAAGTTCGTCACAGTCATTCAATCCCTGAATCCTACTCGGAATACCACAGACAAGGTTTAGACTTTTCGGATTCTCATGAATGCCGCCATCAATCTAGCTTATACCACGAAGATTCTGATTAAGAGATCCAAGAGACATTCATTCAATCTAAGGTGGAACGGAAGTGGTTGTCAGGCACGCGTTCGTAGGGGAATGATGATGATTGTCACGTTCATCACATTCATATTAAAGTGCGAATGAATATCTTAGAAGCGGAATAAGTTGAATTGAATAGAGAAACAGTAGTACTTTGCATTAATTCGTGAGGAACAGCAGAGCTCCACACCTTAATCTATGGAGTGTAGAAACTCTACCATTAAAAATACATAAGTGAAAGGTTCAGGCATGGCCGAATGGCCAGCCCCCAAACGTGATCAATATGATCCGAAGATGAACTAAAAATCATAAGATGTCTAATACAATAGTAAAAAGTCCTATTTATACTAAACTAGTTACTAGGGTTTAGAGAAGTAAGTAATTGATGCATAAATCCACTTCCAGGGCCCACTTGGTGTGTGCTTGGGCTGAGCTTGAAGTTTACACGTGGAGAGGTTATTCTTGGAGTTGAACGCCAGTTTGTAACGTGTTTCTGGCGTTCAACTCTGGTTCGTAACGTGTTTCTAGCGTTTAACTCCAGACTGCAGCGTAGAACTAGCGTTCAACGCCCTTTTTCGTTGTCTAAAATTAGACAAAGTATAGACTATTATATATTGCTGGAAAGCCCTGGATGTCTAATATCCAACGCAATTAGAAGCGCGCCATTTTGAGTTCTGTAGCTCTAGAAAATCCACTTTGAGTGCAGGGAGGTCAGAATCCAACAACATCAGCAGTCCTTCTTCAACCTCTGAATCTGATTTTTGCTCAAGTCCCTCAATTTCAGCCAGAAAATACCTGAAATCCCAGAAAAACACACAAACTCATAGTAAAGTCTAGAAATGTGAATTTAACATAAAAACTAATAAAAACATCCCTAAAAGTAACTAGATCCTACTAAAAACATACTAAAAACAATGCCAAAAAGCGTATAAATTATCCGCTCATCACAACACCAAACTTAAATTGTTGCTTGTCCCCAAGCAACTGAAAATCAAATAGGATAAAAAGAAGAGAATATACTATAAATTCCAAAATATCAAGAAACATAGCTCCAATCAGATGAGCGGGACTTGTAGCTTTTTGCCTCTTGAATAGTTTTGGCATCTCACTATCCATTGAGGTTCAGAATGATTAGTATCTATAGGAACTCAGAGTTCAGATAGTGTTATTGATTCTCCTAGTTCAGTATGTTGATTCTTGAACACAGCTACTTTATGAGTCTTGGCCGTGGCCCTAAGCACTTTGTTTTCCAGTATCACCACCGGATATATAAATGCCACAGACACATAACTGGGTGAATCTTTTCAGATTGTGACTCAGCTTTGCTAAAGTCCCCAATTAGAGGTGTCCAGGGTTCTTAAGCACACTCTTTTTTTGCTTTGGACCTTGACTTTAACCGCTCAGTCTCAAGTTTTCACTTGAGACCTTCACGCCACAAGCACATGGTTAGGGACAGCTTGGTTTAGCCGCTTAGGCCAGGATTTTATTCCTTTAGGCCCTCCTATCCACTGATGCTCAAAGCCTTAGGATCCTTTTTATTTACCCTTGCCTTTTGGTTTTAAGGGTTATTGGCTTTTTGCTCTTGCCTTTTGGTTTTAAGAGCTTTTGGCTTTTTCTACTTGCTTTTTCTCTTTTTTTTTTCCGCTATTTTTTTTCTATTTTTTTTCTGCAAGCTTTTGTATTCACTACTTTTTCTTGCTTCAAGAATCATTTTTATGATTTTTCAGATTATCAAATAACATGTCTCCTGTTCATCATTCTTTCAAGAGCCAACATATTTAACATTCTAAAACATCAACTTCAAAAGACATATGCACTGTTCAAGCATTCATTCAGAAAACAAAAAGTATTGTCTCCACATCAAAATAATTAAACTAAGTTCAAGAATAAATTCGAAACTCATGTACTTCTTGTTCTTTAGAATTAAAACATTTTTCATTTAAGAGAGGTGATGGATTCATATTCACTACTTTAAGGCATAGACACTTAGACACTAATGATCATGTAATGACGACACAAACATAGATAAACACTTAACATAAAGAAAACGAAAAACAGAAAATTTGAGAACAAGGAATGAGTCCACCTTAGTGATGGTGGCGTTTTTTTCTTGAGGAACCAATGATGTCCTTGAGCTCTTCTATGTCTCTTCCTTGTCTTTGTTGCTCCTCCCTCATAGCTCTTTGATCTTCTCTAATTTCATGAAGGATGATGGAGTGCTCTTGATGTTCCACCCTTAGTTGTCCCATGTTGGAACTTAATTCTCCTAGGGAGGTGTTGATTTGCTCCCAAAAATTCTGTGGAGGAAAGTGCATCCCTTGAGGTATCTCAGGGATCTCTTGATTTGTAGTCAAATGTTCTACCATTGAGCTATAGACCCTTGAGATGAATCTCTCCATCTCCTATGACTTGGAGGTGGAAGCTTTTGTCTTCTCTTTTCTCTTTCTAGAGGTTTCTCTGGCCTTAGGTGCCATCAATGGTTATGGAAAAACAAAAAAGCTATGCTTTTACCACACCAAACTTAGAATATTGCTCGCCCTTGAGCAAAAGAAGAAAGAATAGTAGTAGAAGAAGAAGATATGGAGGTGAGTTGATGGTTTGAATTTGAGTGGGTGGGTATAGGTGGGTTGTATGATGGTTTTAGGGGAGTAATGGATGTGAGTGGTGAAGGGTTCTTGGGAAAGGGTGATATAGGATTATGAGGAGGTAAGGTGAGTGGAGGTATGTGGGGATCCTGTGGGGTCTACAGATCCTGAGGTGTCAAGGATTTGCATCCCTGCACCAATTAGGCATGTAAAACACCTTTGCATGCAATTCTGGCGTTTAAACGCCGAACTAATGCTTGTTCTGGGCGTTCAACGCCCAGATGTAGCATGTTTCTGGCGTTCAGCACCAGCTCCATGCTCTGTTCTGGCGTTGAACGCCAGCCAGATGCTCCTTACTGGCGTTTAAACGCCAGTAAGTCCTTCCTCCAGGGTGTGATTTTTCTTCTGCTGTTTTTGATTCTGTTTTTGATTTTTCTATTTATTTTATGACTCTACATGATCATGAACCTAATAAAACATGAAAGAACAACAAAAATAAAAATAAAATTAGATAAATAAAAATTAGATTGCCTCCCAACAAACGCTTCTTTAATGTCAATAGCTTGACAGTGGGCTCTCATGGAGCCTTACAGATGTTCAGAGCATTGTTGAGACTTCCCAACACTAAACTTAGAGTTTGGATATGGGAGTTCAACACCAAACTTAGAGTTTGGTTGTGGCCTCCCAACACCAAACTTAGAGTTTGACTGTGGGGGCTCTGGTTGACTCTGTTTTGAGAGAAGCTTACTGTGCCTCTTTTCCATGTTTACAGAAGGATGTGCTTGAGTTTTAAACTCAAGGGAGTCCCCATTCAATTGAAGGACTAGTTCACCTCTGTCAACATCAATCACAGCTCTTGCTGTGGCTAGGAAGGGTCTTTCAAGAATGATGGATTCATCCTCATCCTTCCCAGTATCCAGGATTATGAAATCAGCAGGGATGTAAAGGCCTTCAACCTTTACTAACATGTCCTCTACTTGTCCATAAGCCTATTTTCTGGAATTGTCTGCCATCTCTAATGAGATTTTAGCAGCTTACACCTCAAAGATTCCCAGTTTCTCCATTACAGAGAGGGGCATGAGGTTCATTCCTGACCCAAGGTCACATAGAGCCTTCTCAAAGGTCATGGTGCCTATGGTACAAGGTATTAGGAATTTTCCAGGATCCTGTTTCTTCTGAGGCAGTCTCAGTTGATCCAATGCATTTAGTTCATTGGTGAACAGGGGAGGTTCATCTCCCCAAGTCTCTTTACCAAATAAATTGGCATTCAGCTTCATGATTGCACCAAGGAACTTGGCAACTTGCTCTTCAGAAACATCTTCATTCTCTTCAGAAGAAGAGTGCTCTTTAGAGCTCATGAATGGCATAAGGAGGTTCAATGGAATCTCTATGGTCTCTAGATGAGTCTTAGATTCCTTTGGTTCCTCATAGGGAAACTCCTTATTGATCACTGGACGTCCCAGGAGGTCTTCCTCCTTGGGATTCACGTCCTCCTCCTCTTTTGTGGTTTTGGCCATGATGGTCATTTCAATGGCCTTGCACTCTCCTTTTGGATTCTCTTCTATATTGCTTGGGAGAGTACTAAAAGGAGTTTCAGTGATCTTCTTACTCAGCAGGCCCACTTGTGCCTCTAAATTTCTAATGGAGGACCTTGTTTCATTCATGAAACTCAGAGTGGCCTTAGATAGATCAGAGACTAAGTTTGCTAAATTAGAGGTATTTTGTTCAGAGTTCTCTGTCTGTTGCTGAGTGGATGATGGAAAAGGCTTGCTATTGCTAAACCTGTTTCTTCCACCATTATTAAAGCGTTGTTGAGGCTTTTGTTGATCCTTCCATGAGAGATTTGGGTGATTTCTCCATGAGAGATTATAGGTGTTTTCATATGGTTCACCCATGTAATTCACCTCTGCTATTGCAGGGTTCTCAGGATCATAAGCTTCTTCTTCAGAAGATGCCTCTTGAGTACTGTTGGATGCAGCTTGCATTCCATTTAGACTCTGAGAAATCATATTGACTTGCTGAGTCAATATTTTATTCTGAGTCAATATAGCATTCAGAGTATCAATTTCAAGAACTCCCTTCTTCTGAGGTGTCCCATTACTCACAGGATTCCTCTCAGAAGTGTACATGAACTGGTTGTTAGCAACCATGTCAATGAGTTCTTGAGCTTCTGCAGGCATTTTCTTTAGGTGAATGGATCCACCTGCAGAAGTATCCAATGACATCTTAGCTAATTCAGACAGACCATCATAGAATATATCCAGGATGGTCCATTCTGAAAGCATGTCAGAAGGACACTTTTTGGTCAGTTCCTTGTATCTCTCCCAAGCTTCATAGAGGGATTCACCTTCTTTCTATTTGAAGGTTTGAACATCCACTCTAAGCTTACTCAGCTTTTGAGGAGGAAAGAACTTGGCTAAGAAAGCCTTGACCAGCTTATCCCAAGAGTTCAGGCTATCCTTAGGTTGAGAGTCCAACCATATTCTAGCTCTGTCTCTTATAGCAAACGGGAAAAGCATGAGCCTGTAGACTTCAGGATCTACTCCATTAGTCTTAATAGTATCACAGATCTGCAAGAATTCAGTTAAGAACTGAAAGGGATCTTCAGATGGAAGTCCATGAAACTTGCAGTTTTGTTGCATCAGAGAAACTAATTGAGGTTTAAGCTTAAAATTGTTTGCTCCAATGGTAGGGATGGAGATGCTTCTTCCATGTAAATTAGAATTAGGTGCAGTTAAGTCACCAAGCATCCTCCTTGCATTATTATTATTTTTGGCTCCCATCTCTTTTTCTTGTTCGAAAATTTTAGTGAGGTTGTCTCTGGATTGTTGTAATTTAGCTTCTCTTAGTTTTCTCTTCAGAGTCCTTTCAGGTTCTGGATCAGCTTCAACAAGAATGCCCTTTTCCTTGTCCCTGCTCATATGAAAGAGAAGAGAACTAAAAAAGAGAAGGAATCCTCTATGTTACAGTAAAGAGGTTCCTTATTGTTAGTAGAAGAAGAAAGGGAATAAGAGTGAAGAAGAATGGATAATCCAAACACAAGGGTGAGGATAGGAGCAGAGATATGAGATGAAGAGAAGTGTTAGTAAGTAATTAAATAAATAGAAGAAGATGAGAGAGAGAAGTTTTCGAAAGTAATTTTTGAAAAGTAGTTGATGATTTTCGAAAATTAAAGGGGAAATAAAATTAAAATTAAAATTTAAAATAATTAATTAATTAAAAAGAATTTTTGAAAAAGAGGGAGGTATTTTCGAAAATTAGAGAGGGATAGTTAGTTAGGTAGTTTTGAAAAAGATAAGAAACAAACAAAAAGTCAATTAGTTAGTTGAAAAAGATTTGAAATTCAATTTTGAAAAGATAAGAAGATAAGAAGTTAGAAAAGATATTTGAAAAGGATAGGATAAAAAGATATTTTTGAAAAGATATGATTGAAATTAGTTTTGAAAAAGATTTGATTTTAAAAATCAAAATTAATGACTTGACTCACAAGTAATCACAAGATATGATTCTAGAACTTAAAGTTTGAATCTTTCTTAACAAGCAAGTAACAAACTTGAAATTTTTGAATCAAAACATTAATTTTTGATGATATTTTCGAAAATTATGAAATAAAATTAAGAAAAAGATTTTTGAAAAATATTTTTAAAATTTTCGAAAATAAATAAGAGAAATGAAAAAGATTTGATTTTTGGAAAAGATTTTGAAAAAGATAAGATTTTTAAATTGAAAATTTGATTTGACTCATAAAAAACAACTAGATTTTAAAAATTTTTGAAAAAGTCAATCCAAATTTTCGAAATTTATGAGTGAAAAAGGGAAAGATATTTTTTTGAATTTTGAATTTTTAATGATGAAAGAGAAAAACATGAAAATGATGCAATGCATGAAAATTTTGGATCTAAACATGTGATGCATGCAAGAACACCATGAATGTCAAGATGAACACCAAGAACACTTTGAATGTCAAGATGAACATCAAGAACTTATTTTTTTGAAAAATTTTCAAAAAAAGAAAACATGCAAGACACCAAACTTAGAAATTTTTCATGTATAGACACTATGAATGCAAGAATGCATATGAAAAATAAGAAAAGACACAAAACAAGAAAATATGAAGATCAAACAAGAAGACTGGCCAAGAACAACTTGAAGATCATGAAGAACACTATGAATGCATGAATTTTCGAAAAATGCATAATTTTTTTTAAAAAGAAATGCAATTGACACCAAACTTAAAAATTGACTCAAGACTCAAACAAGAAACACAAAATATTTTTGATTTTTATGATTTTATAAATTTTTTTTGGATTTTTCAAAATTTAATGTGAAAAAGAAAAATAAGGATTCCAAAATTTTTAATATGAATTCCAGTAATCTTGTGCTTTTTAGTCTAAAGCTCCAATCTGAGGGTTAGACATGGCTTAATAGCCAACCAAGCTTTAGAAGATACAAATCAGGCATACAACAGCTGAAACTTCATCCAACTTCATATACTTATAAGTGGAAGCCTCAGTCTAAAAGAATTAGACATGGCTTTACAGCCAGCCAGGCTTCTACATGCTTCATGAAACACTAGAATTCATTCTTAAAAATTTTGAATAATTTTCGAAAACAAAAGGAAAAAAATTTTTTTTTGAACGATTTTTGAAGAAATATTTTTGAAAATAAAACAAAAAGAAAATTACCTAATCTGAGCAATAAGATGAACCGTCAGTTGTCCAAACTCGAACAATCCCCGGCAACGGCGCCAAAGACTTGGTATGCGAAATTGTTACTCAGATTGTAAAATTTGTTGTTCGTTCTCTCCCTGGCAATGGCGCCAACAACTGGTGCACAATACCATGGTCCAAACATAACTTCACAACTTCGCACAACTAACCAGCAAGTGCACTGGGTCGTCCAAGTAATAAAACCTTACATGAGTAAGGAT
The DNA here is from genome assembly GCF_059453495.1 of Arachis ipaensis. Lineage (NCBI taxonomy): Eukaryota > Viridiplantae > Streptophyta > Magnoliopsida > Fabales > Fabaceae > Arachis > Arachis ipaensis. The sequence goes on along the minus strand of NC_142438.1, from coordinate 87,240,399 downwards.
CGATCCCACGGAGATTGTTGGTATGAAGCAAGCTATGGTCATCTTGTAAATCTCAGTCAGGCGGATATCAAATTGTTATGGAGTTTTCGAAAATAATAATAAATAAACAGAAAATAAAGATAGAAATACTTATGTAATTCATTGGTGAGAATTTCAGATAAGTGTATAGAGATGCTTTCGTTCCTCTGAATCTCTGCTTTCCAGCTGTCTTCATCCAATCAGTCTTACTCCTTTCCATGGCAAGCTTTCTGTAAGGGCATCACCGTTGTCAATGGCTACATCCCATCCTCTCTGTGAAAAAGGTGCAAATGCTCTATCACGGCATGGCTAATCATCTGGAGGTTCTCGATCATGCTGGAATAGGATTCACCCTCCTTTTACGTCTGTCACTACGCCCAGCACTCGCGAGTTTGAAGTTCGTCACAGTCATTCAATCACTGAATCCTACTCGAAATACCACAGACAAGGTTTAGACTTTCCGGACTCTCATGAATGCCGCCATCAATCTAGCTTATACCATGAAGATTCTAATTAAGAGATCTAAGAGATATTCATTCAATTTAAGGTGGAACGGAAGTGGTTGTCAGGCACGCGTTCGTAGGGGAATGATGATGATTGTCACGTTCATCACATTCATATTGAAGTGTGAATGAATATCTTAGAAGCGGAATAAGTTGAATTGAATAGAAAAACAGTAGAACTTTGCATTAATTCGTGAGGAACAGCAGAGCTCCACACCTTAATCTATGGAGTGTAGAAACTCTACCGTTAAAAATACATAAGTGAAAGGTTCAGGCATGGCCGAATGGCCAGCCCCCAAATGTGATCAATATGATCCGAAGATGAACTAAAAATCATAAGATGTCTAATACAATAGTTAAAAGTCCTATTTATACTAAACTAGTTACTAGGGTTTACAAAAGTAAGTAATTGATGCATAAATCCACTTCCGGGGCCCACTTGGTGTGTGCTTGGGCTGAGCTTGAAGTTTACACATGGAGAGGTCATTCTTGGAGTTGAACGCCAGCTTGTATCATGTTTTTGGCGTTCAACTCTGGTTCGTGACGTGTTTCTGGCGTTTAACTCCAGACTGCAGCGTAGAACTAGCGTTCAACGCCCTTTTGCGTCATCTTAACTTGGACAAAGTATAAACTATTATATATTTCTGGAAAGCCCTGGATGTCTACTTTCCAACGCAATTGGAAGCGCGCCATTTTGAGTTCTGTAGCTCCAGAAAATCCACTTTGAGTGCAGGGAGGTCAGAATCCAACAGCATCAGCAGTCCTTCTTCAACCTCTGAATCTGATTTTTGCTCAAGTCCCTCAATTTCAGCCAGAAAATACCTGAAATCCCAGAAAAACACACAAACTCATAGTAAAGTCCAGAAATGTGAATTTAACATAAAAACTAATAAAAACATCCCTAAAAGTAACTAGATCCTACTAAAAACATACTAAAAACAATGCCAAAAAGCATATAAATTATTCGCTCATCAGTCGTCCAAGTAATACCTTACGTGAGTAAGGGTCGAATCCCACGGAGATTGTTGGCTTGAAGCAAGCTATGATTATCTTGTAACTCTTAGTTAGGAAAACAATTACACTTATCAAATTGAATTGCGAAGAATAAAAGAGTATGAAATAAATACTTATTATGCAGTAATGGAGAATATGTTGGGGTTTTGGAGATGCTTTGTCTTCTGAATTTCAGCTTTTCTCTTGTATTCCTCTTCCCTCATTCATGCAAAAGTGCAAAGTTCCTTCCATGGCAAGCTCTATGTAGGGTGTCACCGTTGTCAATGGCTACTTCCCATCCTCACAGTGAAAATGGTCCAAATGCTCTGTCACAGCACGGCTAATCAGCTGTTGGTTCTCGATTATGTCGGAATAGAATCCATTGATTCCTTTGCGTTTGTCATCACGCCCAACACTCGTGAGTTTTAAGCTCGTCACAGTCATCCAATCCCAGAATCTTACTCGGAATACCACAGACAAGGTTTAGACTTTCCGGATTCTCATGAATGCCGCCATCAATCTAGCTTATACCACGAAGATTCTGATTAAGGAATCTAAGAGGTACTCATTCAATCTGATGTAGAACGGAGGTGGTTGTCAGACACACGTTCATGGATTGAGGTAGGTGATGAGTGTCGTAGATCATCACCTTCTCTATAATTAAGCGCGAATGAATATCTTAGATAGGAACACGCATGTTTGAATGGAAAATAGAAATACTTGCATTAATTCATCGAGACGCTGCAGAGCTCCTCACCCCCAACAATGGGGTTTAGAGACTCATACTGCCAAAAGGTACAAATTTCAGATCTAAAATGTTATGAGATACAAAATAAATCTCTAAAAGTTGTTTAAATACTAAACTAGTAACCTAGGTTTACAGAAAATGAGTAAACTATGATAGATAGTGCAGAAATCCACTTCTGGGGCCCACTTGGTGTGTGCTGGGGCTGAGACTTAAGCTTCTCACGTGCCTGGGCTGTTTTGGGCGTTCAACACCAGGTTGTAACCTGTTTCTGGCGTTGAACTCCAACTTGTAACTTGTTTCTGGCACTGGACGCCAGACTGCAACATGAAACTGGCATTGAACGCCAGTTTACGTCATCTATCCTTGAGCAAAGTATGGACAATTATATATTTCTGGAAAGCCCTGAATGTCTACTTTTCAACGCAATTGGAAGCGCGCCATTTGGACTTCTGTAACTCCAGAAATTTTATTCCGAGTGCTGAGAGGTCAGAATCCAACAGCATCTGCAGTCCTTTTTCAGCCTGGATAAGATTTTTGCTCAGCTCCCTCAATTTCAGCCAGAAAATACCTGAAATTACAAAAAAACACAAAAACTCAGAGAAAAGTCCAGAAATATGAATTTTGCCTAAAAACTAATGAAAATATACTAAAAACTAACCAAATCATACTAAAAACTATATGAAATTAACCCCAAAAAGCGTATAAAATATCCGCTCATCACAACACCAAACTTAAACTGTTGCTTGTCCCCAAGCTACCAGACAAATAAAATAGAATACAAATAGGTCAGGAAGCAATAATATCTCAGAGTTTTTGGGTGAAGCTCAGGTTCTAATTAGATGAGCGGGACTAGTAGCTTTTTGCTTCCGAACAGTTTTGGCATCTCACTTTATCCATTGAAGCTCAGAATGATTGGCATCTATAGGAACTTAGAATTCAGATAGTGTTATTGATTCTCCTAGTTCAGTATGTTGATTCTTGAACACAGCTGATTTATGAGTCTTGGCCGTGGCCCTAAGCACTTTATTTTCCAGTATTACCACCGGATACATAAATGCCACACACACATAATTAGGTGAACCTTTTCAGATTGTGACTCAGCTTTGCTAAAGTCCCCAATTAGAGGTGTCCAGGGTTCTTAAGCACACTCTTCTTTTTGCTTTGGACCTTGACTTTAACCGCTCAGTCTCAAATTTTCACTTGACACCTTCACGCCACAAGCACATGGTTAGGGACAGCTTGGTTTAGCCGCTTAGGCCAGGATTTGATTCCTTTACGCCCTCCTATCCACTGATGCTCAAAGCCTTGGATCCTTTTTATTACCCTTGCCTTTTGGTTTTAAGGGCTATTGGCTTTTTCTGCTTGCTTCTCTCTTTTTTTTTTTTTTTTGCAAGCTTTGTATTCACTGCTTTTTCTTGCTTCAAGAATCATTTTTATGATTTCTCAGATTATCAATAACATGTCTCATGTTCATCATTCTTTCAAGAGCCAACATATTTAACATTCAAGAACATCAAATTCCAAAGACATATGCTCTGTTCAGGCATTCATTCAGAAGGTAAAAAGCATTGCCACCACATGTAATTAATTAGAATTTCTTTTATTAAAAACTCGAAAAATATTGCCTCCTTATTCTAAAAAAAATCTTCTATTTTATTCATGTTTAATGATGATGAAAAAAATAAATTATAGCTTAATTAGAGATAAAATAACTACTAATTACTACTATAACTTCTAAGGTAAAACTCAAATAAGAACAAGTATCATATAGTTAAGACTAAGATTAGAGCTCACCAACCTTGAGTTTGGGATGTGGATGTTCCTCTAGTCTGTGGAGTGCTTGGTCCTTCAAGAGATAACTTCTGACGCTTCAGTTCCTTTAAGTCACGCCCTTGCTCTTCTTGTTCCCTGAGCAGTTTGCAGAGCATACTGTTTTGATTTTGCTGTTCTTCCTTTATTTGGTCCATAGATTCTTGCAACTTGGTAACAGATGCTTCAAGCTGTTCCCAATATTCAAATTGAGGGACTTCCGGGAGAAATTCTTGCGCCCACCTCTTGATGGGGTCATCCTGCACTTGTTGTTTTTCCATTGTGGTTTTAGTGATTGGTTGCTCCACTGAGATGTACTCCGTTATTCCCATCCTTACTCCAGCATCTTTGCAGAGCATAGAGATTAGGCTTGGATAAGCCAACTTGGCATCTTTGGAGTTCTTGTTTGCAAGTATGTAAAATTCAGATGGAATCAGTTGATGAACTTCCACTTCTTTTCCCAACATAATGCAATGGATCATCACTGCTTTTTTAACGGTGACTTCAGAACGGTTGCTAGTGGGCAATATAGAATGCCCAATGAAGTCCAGCCATCCTCTGGCGACTGGTTTGAGATCTTCTATCTTGAGTTGATTTGGGACACCCTTGCTGCTGGTGGTCCACCTGGCTCCAGGGATACATATATCCTCTAGAATCTTATCCAGGCCCTTGTTTGTTCTCATCATTCTCCTATTGAAGGAGTCTGGGTCATCTTTCAGCTGAGGTAGCTTAAAGATCTCCCTGATTTTGTCAGGGTGGATGTGAACAATCTTTCCTCTGACCATAGTCCGATAGTCATAGAGGGCAGTTCCAGATATTCTCTACCTGTTTGTTTGCCACAGATTAGCGTAGAACTCCTGAACTATATTCCTTCCCACTTTTGTTTCAGGATTAGCTAGGACTTCCCAGTTCCTGTTTCGAATCTGCTCTTGGATCTCCGGATATTCATCTTCTTTCAAATCGAACTTGACTTCCGGGATCACTGATCTTAGACCCATTATTTTGTTGTAATGGTCTGAATGTTCTTTGGTTAAGAACTTCCCTTGATTCCAAAGTGGTTTTGGAATACTCTCTTTCTTGCCTCTTGGAGTGGGTTGTTTTCCTTTAGGAGCCATGATCTTAGTGGGTATAATTTAGTGATCACGGATAAATACACCAAACTTAGAGGTTTGCTTGTCCTCAAGCAAAAGAAAAGAAAGGAGAAGGATAGAAGTAGAGCTAGTGTTGGTGGATGAGAGGAGGGAGGCCGAATGTGGCTTTAAAAGGGAGGGGGTGGGTTTTCAAATTTTTTTTTTAAAAAGATAAGATAGAAGATATGATTTATAAAAAAATAAGTATGAAAAGATGTGATTTAAAATTGAAAAGATATGAAAGATATTTGAAAAAGATAAATTTGGATTTTGAAAAAAATAATGATTAGTTGAAAAGATTTTAGAATGAAAAGAGATAGATTTGTTTTGGAAAATTTGAAAAAAGAGTTGAATTGGATTGAAAAGAAGAATTTGTGTTTATGGATTAAGATACATTTGATATTTTTAAAGTAGGGTTTTTAGAAATTAGGGTTTGTAACATGTTTATGCAAGAAATCATGAATTGAAACATGAAAATTAAAATTAAAATGAAAAATGTGAAGTAAAAATGAATTTACCTCCTCCCCACCATCCTGGCGTTAAACGCCCAAATGCTGCATGTTTTGGGCGTTTAATGCCCAAATGCTGCTTCTCCTGGGCGTTCAATGCCCAGCTGTTGCTTCTTTCTAGCGTTGAACGCCAGGAACTCCTTTGTCACTGGGCGTTTTTCTGAATGTCCAGGATGCTGTAAATCTGGCGTTAAACGCCCAGAAGGAGTTTCTTTCTGGCGTTCAACGCCCAGAAGATGCTTCTGTCTGGCGTTTAACGCCCAGATGGCTATCCTTACTAGCGTTCAACGCCCAGTGGATGCTTCTTTTGGGCGTTGAACGCCCAATTGTGCCTCTTACTGGCGTTTTCTTGCCAGTGAGCTTATTTTCTCTGTTTTGTGTGCTGAATCCTTCTGTAACCCTGTGAACTTATACAATTGACTCTTTACCTTAGTAGCAATGAACTTTATATAAACAAATAAAATCAAGAATAGGGCAAAATAACAGAAAAATTTTTCCCAATGGCTGGGTTGCCTCCCAGCAAGCGCTTCTTTATTGTCTTTAGCTGGACCTTGCTAAGCTTTTAATCTAGCCTCAGCCTTGAGCACTCTTGCTCAACATTGCCTTCAAGATAGTGCTTGATTCTCTGTCCATTGACAATGAACTTCTTATCTGAATCAATGTCTTGAAGCTCCACATAACCATATAGTGATACACTTGTAACCATATATGGTCCCCTCCACCGGGATTTCAGTTTCCCGGGGAATAGTCTGAGCCTAGAGTTAAACAATAGAACCTTTTGTCCTGGTTCAAAGGTTCTAGATGACAGTTTTCTGTCATGCCACCTTTTTTATTTCTCTTTATACAGCTTGGCATTTTCGAAAGCAGTGAATCTGAATTCCTCTAGCTCATTCAGCTGGAGCAATCTTTTTTCTTCAGCTAATTTGGCATCAAAGTTTAGGAATCTGGTTGCCCAGTAGGCTTTATGTTCCAGTTCCACGGGCAGGTGACATGCCTTACCATACACCAGTTGGTATGGAGAGGTCCCTATAGGAGTCTTGAATGCTGTTCTGTAAGCCCACAGAGCATCATCCAAGCTCCGTGCCCAATCCTTTCTACGGGTACTTACAGTCCATTCCAGGATTCTTTTTAGTTCTCTGTTAAAAACTTCAGCTTGCCCATTTGTTTGTGGATGATATGGAGTAGCCACCTTGTGGCGAATCCCATACCGGACCATGGCAGAGCAAAGCTATTTGTTGCAGAAGTGAGTGTCCCCATCACTGATTAGTACCCTAGGGACACCAAACATGCTGAAGATATGTTTCTGGAGGAACTTCAGCACTGTTTTAGTATCATTGGTGGGTGTGGCAATGGCCTCTACCCATTTTGATACATAGTCAACTGCTACCAGAATGTAAGTGTTTGAGTATGATGGTGGGAAAGGCCCCATGAAATCAATACCCCATACATCAAACAACTAAATCTCCAAGATTCCTTGTTGAGGCATGGCGTAACTGTGAGGCAAATTACCAGCTCTCTAGCAACTGTCACAGTTACGTACAAACTCTCGGGAATCTCTGTAGAGTGTAGGCTAGTAGAAACCACATTGGAGGACCTTGGTGGCTGTTCGCTCACCTCCGAAATGACCTCCATATTGTGACCCATGGCAATGCCATAAGATACTATGTGCTTCTTCTCTAGGCACACACCTACGGATTATTCCGTCTACATATCTCTTAAAGAGATAGGGTTCATCCCACAAGTAGTACTTTGCATCAGTAATTAATTTTTTCTTTTGTTGCTTGCTGTACTCCTTGGGTATGAACCTTGCAGCTTTATAGTTTGTAATGTCTGCAAACCATGGTGTTTCCTGAATGGCGAACAAATGCTTATCCGGAAAGGTTTCAGAGATCTCAATAGAGGGGGAGGATGCCCCTTCTACTGGTTCTATTCGGGACAGATGATTAGCCACTTGGTTCTCTGTCCCTTTTTTGTCTCTTATTTCTATATCAAACTCTTGCAGAAGCAACACCCATCTTATGAGCCTGGGCTTTGAATCCTGCTTTGTGAGTAGATATTTAAGAGCATTATGGTCAGTGTACACAATCACTTTTAATCCTACTAAGTATGATCTAAACTTGTCAATGGCGTAGACCACTGCAAGCAATTCCTTTTCTGTGGTTGTTTAATTTTTCTGGGCATCATTTAAAACACGGCTAGCATAATAAATGACATGCAGAAGCTTGTCATGCCTCTGCCCTAGTACTGCACCAATGGCGTGATCACTGGCATCACACATTAATTCGAATGGTAATGTCCAGTCTGGTGCAGAGATAACTGGTGCTGTGACCAGCTTAGCTTTCAGAGTTTCAAACGCCTACAGACACTCTGTGTCAAACACAAATGGCGTGTCAGCAGCTAGTAGGTTGCTTAGAGGTTTTGCAATTTTTGAAAAATCCTTTATAAACCTCCTATAGAATCCTGCATGCCCCAGAAAGCTTCTGATTGCCTTAACATTGGCGGGTGGTGGTAATTTTTCAATTACCTCTATTTTAGCTTGATCCACCTCTATTCCCTTGTTTGAAATTTTATGCCCAAGGACAATCCCTTCAATCACCATAAAGTGACATTTTTCCCAGTTTAAAACCAGGTTGGTCTCTTGGCATCTTTTCAAAACCAGTGTCAGGTGATCAAGACAGGAGCTGAATGAGTCTCCATATACTGAGAAGTCATCCATGAAGACTTCCAGAAATTTTTCCACCATATAAGAGAAAATAGAGAGCATGCATCTCTGAAAGGTTGCAGGTGCATTACACAGCCCAAATGGCATCCTTCTATAAGCAAACACTCCAGATGGACATGTGAATGCTGTTTTCTCTTGATCCTGGGGATCTACTGCAATTTGGTTGTATCCTGAATAGCCATCTAAAAAGCAGTAATAATCATGACCTGCTAGTCTTTCTAGCATCTGGTCTATGAATGGTAAAGGAAAATGATCCTTTCTGGTGGCTGTATTGAGTCTTCTGTAGTCAATACACATGCGCCACCCTGTAACTGTTCTTGTAGGAACTAGTTCATTTTTCTCATTATGAACCACTGTCATGCCTCCCTTTTTGGGGATAACTTGGACAAGGCTCACCCAGGGGCTATCAGAAATAGGATAAATAATCCCAGCCTCCAGTAATTTGGTGACCTCTTTCTGCACCACTTCCTTCATGGCTGGATTTAGCCGCCTCTGTGGTTGAACCACTGGCTTAGCATTGTCCTCCAATAAGATCTTGTGCATGCATCTAGCTGGGCTTATGCCCTTAAGGTCACCTATGGACCACCCAAGAGATGTCTTGTGTGTCCTTAGCACTTGAATTAGTGCTTCCTCTTCCTGTGGATTTAAAGCAGAGCTTATGATCACTGGAAAAGTATCACCTTCTCCCAAAAATGTATATTTTAGGGATGGTGGTAATGGTTTGAGCTCGGGTTTAGGGGGTTTTTCCTCTTCCTGAGGAAATTTCAGAGGCTCTTTCAATTTCTCTGAATCCTCTAGATCAGGCGAAACATCTTTAAAGATATTTTCCAGCTCTGATTCGAGACTCTCAGCCATGTTGATCTCCTCTACCAAAGAGTTAATAAGATCAACTTTCATACAGTCTTTTGGTGTGTCTAGATGTTGCATGGCATTGACAGCATTCAACTTAAACTCATCCTTATTGACTCTCAGGGTGACTTCCCCCTTTTGGACATCAATAAGAGTTCGTCCAGTTTCTAGGAATGGTCTTCCTAGAATGAGAGTAGCACTCTTGTGCTCCTCCATTTCCAGTACTACAAAGTCAGTGGGAAAGGCGAATGGCCCAACCCTGACAATCATGTCTTCAATCACGCCTGATGGGTATTTAATGGAGCAATCAGCATGTTGGAGACATATCTGGGTTGGTTTAACTTCTTCAGTTAAACCAAGCTTTCTGATGGTGGATGCAGGTATTAGGTTGATACTTGCCCCAAGATCACATAAAGCTGTCTTGGTGCAATTACCTTCTAATATGCATGGTATCAGAAAGCTCCCAGGGTCTTTAAGCTTTTCAGAAAAGCTTTTCAGAATGACTGCACTGCATTCTTCAGTGAGGAGAACTCTTTCAGTTTCTCTCCAATCCTTCTTATGACTCAAGATCTCTTTCATGAACTTGGCATAAGAAGGTATTTGCTCAAGTGCCTCTACAAACGGAATCTTTATTTCAAGAGTCCTGAGATAATCTGCAAAGCGAGCAAATTGTGTATCCTGCTCCTCTTGGCGGAGTTTTTGAGGATAAGGTATCTTGGCTTTATATTCCTCAACCTTAGTTGCTGCAGGTTTATTTCCTACAGAGGTGGTTGGAGAAGCCTTTTTCGAGGGGTTGTTATCAGCACTTGTGTATGTCTGATCCCTCACTGGCATTTGAATGCCAGAGTTAGAAGCTGGAGTGACGTTGGACGCCAACTCCTCACCTGTTCCTGGCATCTGAATGCCAGAACTGTGCTTCTTTTGGGCGTTCAATGCCAATTCCTTGCTTGTTTCTGGCGTTGAACGCCAGGACTGAGCATGGTTTGGGCGTTCAACGCCAGCTTTCCACCCAATTTCTGGTGTTTGATTGCCAGAATTATTCCTCTCCGGGCTCTTACTGTCCTCAGATGGATTTTGGGTAGTTTGCTCATTTCTTGGCTTCCTGCTACCTTGAGGTGGGGCATCTAATATTTTTCCACTTCTCAATTGAACTGCTTGGCACTCTTCTATTATTTGTTTTGACAGTTATTGCTTTGTTTGCTTTAATTGTACTTCCATATTTATATTAGCCATTCTTGTCTCTTGTAGTCTCTCCTTGAATTCGGCTAACTGTTTTGTTAGAAAATCCAATTGCTGATTGAATTCAGTAGCTTGTTCTGAAGGACTCAGTTTAGCAGTCACTGTTCTAGCCTCTTTTTTCATGGAAGGTTCACTGCTTAGGTACAGATGCTGATTTCTGGCAACTGTATCAATGAGCTCTTGAGCTTCTTCAATTGTCTTTCTTATATGTATAGACCCACCAGCTGAGTGGTCTAGAGAAGTCTGAGCTTTCTCTGTAAGCCCATAATAGAAGATGTCTAACTGCACCCATTCTGAAAATATTTCAGAGGGGCATTTTCTTAGCATCTCTCTGTATCTCTCCCAAGCATCATAAAGAGATTCATTATCTCCTTATTTAAAGCCTTGGATGTCCAGCCTTAGCTGTGTCATCCGTTTGGGAGGGAAGTATTGATTCAGAAATTTTTCTGACAACTGCTTCCATGTTTTTATGCTAGCTTTAGGTTGGTTATTTAACCACCTCTTAGCTTGATCTTTTACAGCAAATGGAAACAATAATATTCTGTAGACATCCTGATCTACTTCCTTATCATGTACTGTGTCAGCAATCTGTAAAAACTGTGCCAGAAACTCTGTAGGTTCTTCCTGTGGAAGACCGGAATACTGACAACTTTGCTGCACCATGATAATGAGCTGAGTATTCAACTCAAAGCTACTGACTCCAATGGAGGGTATACTGATACTACTCCTATATGAAGCAGTAGTGGGGTTAGCATATGACCCCAGAGTTCTTCTGGACTGTTCATTTCCACTTAGATCCATGATGAAGAAAGGGAGATGATGTAAAATAGAAAAAAATATTTTTATTTATTTATTTATTTATTTATTTCGAAAATAAAATAAATTAAAAAAATGGGTGAAGATTTTCGAAAAGTGAAGAGAGAGAAAGAAAAAAATAATGGTTGGGAAGTTTTGAAAAAGATATGATTGAAAGGATTTGATTGGAAAAGATATGATTTGAAAAAGATATGATTTTTAAATTTGATGACTAATTTAATGCTAATTTTTCGAAATTTATGAGTGAAATGAAGAAAAGATATTTTTTTGATTTTTGAATTTTATAATGAAAGAGAAAAACACACAAAAGACACACAACTTAAAATTTTTAAATCTAAAGCTCCTTGTTTTCGAAAATTTTGGAGGAAAAACACCAAGGAACACCAAACTTAAAAATTTTAAGATCAAAACACAAGAAAGACTCAAGAACACCTTGAAGAATCACAAGAACAACAAGAACATGAAGGTAGAACACCAAACTTAAAATTTTTAGAAAACCAAAATAAAACTTTCGAAAACCAAAGAGAAATCAACAAGAAAACACCAAACTTAAAGTTTGGCACAAGATTTAATAGAAAAATTATTTTTGAAAAAAAAAAGAATTTAAAAAGAAGATACCCAATTACCAAGAACATAGACCAACGCTCTAGCCAATTGGGCAGTAAATGTAACACTTATTTTGAAGAAGTATTTTTTTTAATAACTAAGAATAATACTTTTTTTTTTGAAAATTAATGTTTCGAAAAGGCACACGGAAAACAAGAAAAGAAACAGAACAAGAAAAACTAAAGATCAAACAAGAAAAATAAACAAGAACAACTTGAAGATGAAGGAAGAACAAAGAACACAATTTTCGAAAATTTTAAAAGAAAATATTTTTTTCCTAATCTAAGCAACAAAATAAACCGTCAGTTGTCCAAACTCGAACAATCCCCGACAATGGCACCAAAAACTTGGTGCACGAAATTGGAAATCACAATACTTCACAAATTTGTACAACTAACCAGCAAGTGCACTGGGTCATCCAAGTAATACCTTACGTGAGTAAGGGTCGAATCCCACGGAGATTGTTGGCTTGAAGCAAGCTATGATTATCTTGTAACTCTTAGTTAGGAAAACAATTACACTTATCAAATTGAATTGCGAAGAATAAAAGAGTATGAAATAAATACTTATTATGCAGTAATGGAGAATATGTTAGGGTTTTGGAGATGCTTTGTCTTCTGAATTTCAGCTTTTCTCTTGTATTCCTCTTCCCTCATGCATGCAAAAGTGCAAAGTTCCTTCCATGGCAAGCTCTATGTAGGGTGTCACCGTTGTCAATGGCTACTTCCCATCCTCACAGTGAAAATGGTCCAAATGCTCTGTCACAGCACGGCTAATCAGCTGTTGGTTCTCGATTATGTCGGAATAGAATCCATTGATTCCTTTGCGTTTGTCATCACGCCCAACACTCATGAGTTTTAAGCTCGTCACAGTCATCCAATCCCAGAATCCTACTCGGAATACCACAGACAAGGTTTAGACTTTCCGGATTCTCATGAATGCCGCCATCAATCTAGCTTATACCACGAAGATTCTGATTAAGGAATCTAAGAGGTACTCATTCAATCTGATGTAGAACGGAGGTGGTTGTCAAACACACGTTCATGGATTGAGGAAGGTGATGAGTGTCACGGATCATCACCTTCTCTATAAATAAGCGCGAATGAATATCTTAGATAGCAACACACATGTTTGAATGGAAAATAGAAATACTTGCATTAATTCATCGAGACGCTGCAGAGCTCCTCACCCCCAACAATGGGGTTTAGAGACTCATGCTGCCAAAAGGTACAAATTTCAGATCTAAAATGTCATGAGATACAAAATAAATCTTTAAAAGTTGTTTAAATACTAAACTAGTAACCTAGGTTTACAGAAAATGAGTAAACTATGATAGATAGTGCAGAAATCCACTTCTGGGGCCCACTTGGTGTGTGCTGGGGCTGAGACTTAAGCTTCTCACGTGCCTGGGCTGTTTTGGGCGTTCAACGCCAGGTTGTAACCTGTTTCTGGCGTTGAACTCCAACTTGTAACTTGTTTCTGGCGCTGGACGCCAGACTGCAACATGGAACTGGCGTTGAACGCCAGTTTACGTCATTTATCCTTGATCAAAATATAAACTATTATATATTTCTGGAAAGCCCTGGATGTCTACTTTCCAACACAATTGGAAGCGTGCCATTTGGACTCCTGTAGCTCCAGAAAATCCATTCCGAGTGCTGAGAGGTCAGAATCCAACAGCATCTGCAGTCCTTTTTCAGCCTGGATCAGATTTTTGCTCAGCTCCCTCAATTTCAGCCAGAAAATACCTGAAATTACAGAAAAACACACAAACTCATAGTAAAGTCCAGAAATATGAATTTTGCCTAAAAACTAATGAAAATATACTAAAAACTAACCAAATTATACTAAAAACTATACCAAAAAGCGTATAAAATATTCGCTCATCAGATACCATAATCAATAATACGCATACCTCACTGCAACTCCTTGAGAAGACGACCCGAAGTTTAAATACTTTGGTTATTTTTATATTGGGGTTGGACTTGTGACAACCAAAAACACTTTTAAACTTTGATTGAGTATTATTTGTCAGTTGGGAACTATACTATCAACGAGGTTATTTCTCTTTTACAGAGAAGAAATTCTTAACCGACGGTAATAGTACATCAAGTTTTTCGCGCCGTTGCCAGGGATTTGCAATGTGTGCTTGTTGTTGGTTATTGTACATATGTTAATATTGTAAATATTTTTATTTTTGGTTGGTTTGCTAGTTTTGCTAGTTGTAGGACTTTGTCTTTCTTTGTTTCTTATTAGTTTTATTTTTATTTTCTATTTTCACTATGAATTTTCACTCCTTTGGCTATGAGTTTGGTTTAAATTATGTTGTAGGGAATGGAAGCCACAATGACAACATGCATCAATGATGGAACAATCAAAGATGGGAGGAGCCTCAAGGAATTGATCACTCTTTGTGGCAACAACCTCTAGTTTCTTATAGGTATAACTCTACCCCTAATGCATACCAATCTAATGGATGTGGTGACCCTCATTGTGGTTGTCAACAACCACCGCCACATACCTATGAACCACCCCTCAACCTAATTTTGAACCACCATACTCACAAGCCCCATACCACCAAACACCTCCATATGACCCTAATTCTTATCCACCATACCAACCACCTTTTGAGTCATATGAACTATACATAGAACCACCACCATTTCAACACAATTACTCCCAAGAACCACCTCAATATACACCACCTTCCAACTATGAACCCTTTCTCCCAAACAATGAACCCTCTCTTCCCACATCACCTCCAATAGATAAATCTCTCCATGTCTTCATGCTAGAACAACAAAGAGATATTAGCTCTTACATCCAAAGGCAAGAAGAGACGCAAAAGAAGTTCAAGAAGCTAGAAGCTGTGATTGCTACCGTGGTGAAAGCTTTTAGCAACATGGTATCCTCCCGCCTAAGCTTATATGATCAAGGCATTCCCATTGTTGAATGTGGAGAAGCAATCAAGGAGTATAGTGAGGGAGTGAATCTAAAGCTTCAAGGTAAAGAAGAGGAGTTTAAGCAAGATTTGCATCAAAAGGAGGAAGCCGAGGTTATTAATGTTAAGTAAATGGATAGAGCGTTGAGGGAAATTGATCAAGAAGTGGATTCCATCATTAGTGATTTTTTGTCCACATTGATCAATCCCCTTGATGATCTTATTGAACTTTCTTCCATTGGACTAGAAAGCGATGCTAAGGAGGATGTGCAACCTCTAAGGCATGTGTGCAGTGATGAAGGATTGGAAGAAGTTGAGCAAGTGACAAGTCTTGAAGATGCTTGTCAAGAGGTGGAGGAATTCAAAGAAGAGCACAAGGGAGTAGACCTTGCATTGTCAAAGTGTGGGGAGGTCCCCCTTCCTAAGTCACCATCATCCTTTATACCATTCAAGTGGGTAAATCTCTTATCTCTAAGCTTTATCATTCCACTTGAATATGGGTTGCTTGAAATGGATAGTCAACTTAGAGCCCTCTGTGGATTGAGGAGTAACGGAAGGTTGTGTAGTGGTTGGCAAAATGATGTTAGGCTCATTAAGGTTGAACCTTCAAGGCTTAGGCCCCAAGGGTGGAGGACTAATAAATTGAATGGGTCTAGGAAGATGTTTCGGTGTTTACTTGAAAATTCAGATCACTTGCCACCCAAATGGAATTGTCTTGATCAACATGAAGAAGGGTGTAGAAACGAGGTTTGGGATCTGGGAATATGTGAAGATTAACTTCGGGAGCCCTCAGCTTGTGTGGAACTTCATCAAAACTTGGTGCTAATGATTTTGAATTTTGGAGCCTATTGGAAGTCCAAGCATTGGTGGAAGTTCAAGGATGAATTCAAGCACAAGCCACCTTGACAAGGATCTTCCCAAATTGTCCAACTTAAGGACTTTAAATAAAAGTGTTAGGTGGGAGACACCCCACCATGGTAACCTCTTTCCATTCTCTTGTAGATATAATCAATGAATGAATTGAGTTACCATTGTAAGTAGTTTTCCTTAATTTCTATACTCTTTACATTGCTTTGATTGATAATTTGTTTGTTAGATTTATGTTTTGATTAGATTGGTTGTTGTTAAATTGTGTTTTGCTTGAAGTGTAAGTTTTAATTGTTTTGTATTTGAAAATTTTTCAAAAAAAAAAGCAAAAAATTTTTGTTGTTAAATTTGGATTTTTTGTTGCTTTAGAATGCTTATAGTCCTTTCATTTTATCCTTTTATATGTTTTGTTTTGGTTGCTAGGTTGTTTGTTGGTTTTATGTTTTGAATAAGGATGATTCTTTGAATTTGAGTTTTGCTTGAGTTGCAAGTTTTCTCAAATTTTGTGAAAAGTCCTCAAAAACTCAAAAATTTTGTTATTTTGTATTTTGGTTAGTTTGCAGTTGTAGATAGTGTTAGGAGAATTTTTTTAAGCCCTGTTTTTGGTGTTGCAAAAAAAAAAGTGTGGGAAGTCACGCGTACGCGTCGATGCGTCAATGCAACCCCCATACATTTTTCCGAGAGTTGTGCAAAAGTGGCGCTGGGATTATGCGTTTAGCACAATCTCACACCACGCGTACGTGTGCCTCACGCGTATGCGTCACCGTGCATTCTCACCCTTCACGTGTTAGCGTCGATGATGCATACGCGTCGATGCATGTTTTTGTCCCATCCACGCTCACCCGTGAACGACGCATACGCGCGAATCCCCTTTCTGCCCACCCACGTGCATGCGTTCCCGACGCGTACGCGTGGATTTGAATTCACCAATTCCCCTGGTGTGTGAACCCTAGCTGTTTCGCGTCAATCACCCTTTCTCCTCTCCAACGTTCCATTTCTCTTCTCCCTCCAAAACCCAAAAACCTCCATAGCCACCCTCAAGCTTCTGTCAACAACCACCATCCACCACTCCGGCGACTTGACCACCGCCGACCACCTCTCTCTCTTCCCTCCTCTCTTCTTCTTTTTCTTCTTTCCCCCTTTCTCCTTCCCTCTATCCATTTCACCCCTGTCGCCATAACCACCGCCATGGCCACCCATTGCCGCCGGCGAACCACCAACCACCACCAACCCTTTCTTCCTCCATTTCACTTCTTTCTCCCGTCTCCTCGCCAGAACAGAGTCTGGTGCCCTTGCTCTGCAACCGTTCTTCTCTGCCGCCACTGGACTACCGTGGCAGTGGCGCTACTGAGCCAGCACGCCTCCGTCCTCTCAGTCTCTGTCCCCATCTCTCTCGCCACTTCCATTTCCCTCTATTCATTCTCCCAGGTTCCAGTTCCCCTGTTTACATTCTGCTTCTGTTTTTATTTTTTCTTTTAATTAATTTCTGTATTAGTAGCATTTTTTGATTTGGTTTCTGTTAAGTTTAGTTAGATTAGAATGCATGTGGTTAGAGAATCTGGCGTGGATAGTGGATTTAGGTATGATTGTTTGTTATTCATGCTGTCTGAAATGGCTGGTTTTAAACTGCTTTGTTGAGTGATGAAGATGTTGATGTTCTGTGATTGATACATGTTATTGTTGTTGTTAATTTTGGAATTTACTTGCTAAATTTGATGCCATGATATTGGATGCTGTCTTTGTTCAACTCACCTGAGCTTGCATTGTTTTATCTTGGTTCATTCTATTTGAGGCTCATTTGAGTTGTATATTGCTGTTATGCTGATTTAGCTTGATGTTTTATGAATTATATGGATTCATATGAGTTGTTTTGCTACTGTTTGTTTATCTGGGAACGTCCTGCCGGAATGCTGCCGAAATTTTCTGAAAACCTTATGCTAGTAATTTCCAATTGTGAACTGAATTTGGCACATTTTGACTTAAGCCCTATTTGATTATTGCCAAATTCACTTCATGAATTGGCTGGCCAGCATTTTCGCATTTATTTTGGTTCCCTTTCATGTGCATTGGTGATTGACAGAATAAAGGAACTATTTGACGGATTTCTATGTCAAGAACCTTGATTAACTAAGTCAATGCGAACCTTCTTTGTGTTTTTAACATTTCAAGTTCAAGTCAAAACCTTTAGGCCTCTTGGTTCAAGTACAATTTCCACATTCTTTAACCAATGAAGCTATTTCTATTATTTCACCATTTGATTTAAACTTGTCTTCTTCTTAATTGAGGTTCTTACATTTGTAATACTTGGTGCTTTCCACTAGTGTAAACCTTTTAAAATGAAAATTATTTTCAACCCTCTTTTGGTTACACCAAGTACATATTTCATTTCTTTTACGCCGATCTTTACAAATTTAGTGACCAAACACATTGATGATGACTTGCAATTCTCTTTTGTGCTTTTGTGCATTTCATATTTCATCATCAATGAATTGCATCATCTTCATGAATGTGAGTATGCTTGTTTCCTATACTTTTTGAACTTCTCTTGGTTAAGTCAATAATTGCCATGCCACTGATTTCTAACCCTCTTTTCTAACTTTTGACTTAATTGACCTTCTGACTTTTCTTTTTAGTTTTTAAACTAACTCTTTTATTTTCCTTTAGGGATGATAATTGTTGTTGCTTAATAAACAAGCATCTGTACTATCATTGCATGAATCCTTGGTTTGTATTCTGATTGATGTCTGAATTCTATTTTTCCTTGCATTCCAAGAATTCATTCCTTTGACTTACTTCATGAATGTGTCTCAATATCCTTCTGTTTCTTGTTTTCTGTCTGTTACCTATATCCTTGCTTTCCATACCTCTGCTTTGCTTAATATGCGGTATCATGTAATTTCTGTTTTTCAGGATGTCTGACAGAGGCAAAGGAAAAGCCAAGGTCAGCTCCAGAAAAAGGAAGAGGTCTCAGTCATCTGCTGAACTGGCTACCTCTGGTTTATCTGAGATGCGTCTTTTTGATTTGGGATGCTGAGATCGACGCGCACGCGCATGCGTGGAATGTGAGGTCGCATGGCGACGCGTACGCGTACATGACACGTACGCGTGGATAGCAATTTGTCAAGCGACGCGTACGCGTGACCCACGCGCACGCGTCGGTGATCGCACATGACTCACTTAAAGGCAAAACGCTGGGGGCGAATTCTGGGCTTCCCAGGCCCAAATCCAACTCACTTTCTGAGCCTATTTACATGCAGAAGTCAAAGGGGATCACACATTAGACATTACATGACATTAGTTTAGTTTTAGTTGAGTTTTGGAGGGAAAGTTAGTTTCTAGAGAGAGAAGCTCTCTCTTCTCTCTAGAATTAGGATTAGGTTTAGGTTAATTTCTTAGATCTAGATCTACTTCTTCTCTTGCTTCAATTTTTCTTTTGCTTTATGAATTCTTATGTAGATCTCTATTTCTCTTTCAATGCAATTTATGATTTCCATGTCTTTTCATGTTTTGCTTTGGTTTTCTATTATTTATCTCTTCCCATTGTAGTTAGATCTTTAATTCTTGTAATTCATGTTGTTTACCTTTATTGCCTTCTATGTGTTTGTTGAAATGCCTCTTCTAGTTATGAGTTAGATTTTGTTCCTCTTGGCCTTGGTAGAGTAATTGGTGACTCTTGAGTTATCAAATCCCTTTGTTGATTGATAATTAGAAGTTGCTAATTAACTTGAATACCACTAAAGCTAGTCTTTCATCATGATTAGGCTAGGACTTATGGAATCAAGTTAATTCATTCACTTGACTTTCCTTTATAGTTAGAGGTTAACTAAGTGGGAGCAATGGACAATTATTGTCACAATTGAGGAGGATAATGAGGATAGGACTTCTAGTTCTCATACCTTGCCAAGAGCTTTGTTAGTTGTTAGTTTATTTCCTTTGCCATTTATATTTCTTGTCTATTACCTCAAAAACCCCAAACATACTTCATAACCAATAACAAGAACACTTTATTGCAATTACTAGGGAGAACGACCCAAGGTTTGAATACTTCGGTTATTTTTATAGGGGTTTTTTACTTGTGACAACCAAATTTTTGTATGAAAGGATTATTGTTGGTTTAGAAACTATACTAGCAATGAGAATTCATTAGTGAAATTCTAAACCACACAAAAATATATTCATTAGTTGTCGGCGGATTTTCATTTTGGTGACCATTTCAGACATTCTTCCTTTATTTTTATTTGCATTTTACTTTATTGCACTTTTGGGATTATTGTATATATTCGTTATTTTGGATACTTTTTTTTAGCTTGTTGCATTTTGCACTTTGGTTTGTAAATATTTTAGATTGTTAGTTGGATTTGCATTTTTTGTTTGATAGTATATATATATATATATAGTTATTTTAGTTTTTGAAAAATGTGGATTATTGAGCTTAGTTTACCCTTTTTGCATATGAAAATTTGGTTTGATTTAAAAAAGGAAATTAAAATAAGGAATTTTTACCTTTCTCAATCACAACATTACATTTAGGATATATATATATATATATATATATAGTTATTTTAGTTTTTGAAAAATGTGGATTATTGAGCTTAGTTTACCTTTTTTGCATATGAAAATTTGGTTTGATTGAAAAAAGGAAATTAAAATAAGGAATTTTTACCTTTCTCAATCACAACATTACATTTAGGATATATATATATATATATATATATATATATATATAGTTATTTTAGTTTTTGAAAAATGTGGATTATTGAGCTTAGTTTACCCTTTTTGCATATGAAAATTTGGTTTGATTGAAAAAAGAAAATTAAACTAAGGAATTTTTACCTTTCTCAATCACAACATTACATTTAGGATATATATATATATATATATATATATATATATATATATATATATATATATATATATATATATATATATATATAATAAGCTTAGTCAAAATATTGAAATTTTTCAAGGAATTTATTTATAGGGCACCCCCAATTGATTTAAAAAAAAAATTTTTTTTAGAACTTGCTTGAATTACATATATTGTGGATTATGTTTTGAGCTAAGAACACAAGCAGGTGAGATTTGAGCCTAATTGTGTGGTTACATCATATAACCACTTATTTTCATTCTTGGTGCATGAAAGAGCTGGAAGATCGATGGTTTAAAAGTTATAGTAAATACTCGTTGCAAATGTAGTTACTAAACCAAGAAATCAACCTTTCTTGCAAACGTTTTGGTTCTCACAAGTAACAAACCCCTTTAAAATTGATAACCGAGTATTTAAACCTCGGGTCGTCTTCTCAAGGAACTGCAGAGAAGTATGTTCTTATTATTGGTTATGGAGATTGTAGATTTGGGGTTTCAAAAATGAGGAACAAATATGACAAATAATTTAAATGGCAATCAAAAATAAATAAATAACTGTAAAATAAACTTTTGGCAAGGTATGAGAAATTGGAGGTCCTATCCTAGTTATCCTTATCAATGATGATGAGAATTAAATCTTAATTCCACTTTGTTAGCCTTTACTAAGATAAAGGAAGGTCAAGGGATTAATTGGTTTGATCTTCGGATCCTATTTATTTCCTAAGAAAATATTGGGATTATTGAAGTTCAATTCAATTAACAAAGATAACAATTATCAATCATGTTGAGTTTGATAACTCCTGAGTTACTAATTTCTTAACCAAAACCAAAAGGGGAAAAGTAAATCTACTGGAATAAAAATGTCTTCAGAGTAAAAGCAATAATAGCATAAATAAAAGAAAGCAATATTAAACTGAAATACCTCAATTAGCATTAATTCAAAAGAGTAGTTTGTAACATGGAAGAATTCATAAATCAAATTGCAAAGTAAATAATCATCTAAAGTAATGGGATGAACAAAAGTAAAAGGGAAGCTTAAAGTAAAGGAACATTAAACCTGGGATTGAGAGTTACTCCTAAAGAGAGAAGTCCTAAATCCTAATCCTAAAAGAGAGAGAGAATCTCTCTCTAAACTAAATCTAAATCATGAAAAGTAACTAATTGGCGAGCTCTCTTTGAATGGATGCATTTCCACACTTTATAACCTCTGGTCTATGCCTTCTGGACTTGGATTTAGGCCAAAAAAGGCTTCAGAAATCGCTGGGAACGTTTTCTGCAATTTCTGGTGCGTGGCCTCTGTCATGCGTCCGCGTGGGTCACGCGGTCACGTCATTCGGAACTTTTCTTGTCATGCGGTCGCGTCAGTCATGCGGGCGCGTCATATGTGTTTTGCTTAAGGCGTGTGGTCGCGTTAGTCATGCGGCCGTGTCGTTGTTGATTCGCGCTTGGCATGCGTCCGCGTCGCCCATGCGATCGCGTAGATGCCAGTTTCTTTAGAAACTCCGTTTTGTGCTTTTCTTCCATCTTTGTATATTTCCTTTTTCATCCTTTAAGTCATTCCTGCCTTAGAAGATCTGAAACTACTCAACACACTAATCACGGCATCGAATGGAAATAAAGGTAATTAAAATAATTAATTTTAAAGCATAGGAAACATGTTTTTCACATACATCACATAATAAAGAAGGGAAAGTAAAACCATGCAATTAATATGAATAAGTGGGTAAAAAATTGAATAAATCACTCAATTTAAGCACAAAATATATCATAAAATATGGGTTTATCAGTGCATTATTCTCTTTCTATGATTGTAATCTTTGATTTGTTTAATTCTATATGTCCGTTATTTTGTGTACGAATTCATTTATATGATTGAAGCCATTGTTTCAATTAGCTCACTTACCCAAATAGCCTACCTTTTTTCTTCTATTGATAGCCAATTTTAAGCCTATGTTTAACCCATTTGTTCTTAATTTTAGCACATTACAAGCCTCAAGTGAAAAACAATAAATGTAAGAACTGCAACTAATCAACCGGTTAATTACGTGATTATAATACCCCAAATTAGACTTCGAAAATTTAGAGCGAGAATTTGAGGATTTAAATGTGATTTTTGGACTCAGTAGGTCTTTCCGAGTCAGAAAATGTATTTTCTGTGAAAAACCGTGAAAAACTGCAAACCGGTAGTTGAACCGGTTCAAGTCTGCCCGGTACCACACGAGAAAAAGTGAAAACCGTCAAAAATCTTAGAAAAATATTAGAAATGGAAAACCGGACGTTAATTTTAAAGGTTTGGCCAGAAGTTGGACCAAACGGGCTAAAAACGCTAATGGGTTGGACTGGGCCTAAGTTGGGCCAAAACCCAACATATAAAAGGTTCATTTAGTGAACTAAACCAGCCACAACACCACTAAACACACACACACACATCAGAAATTGAAAGGGGAGAAGAGGAAGAAGAAAACACTATTCACCCATCTCTTCTTTTCGCGATATCTCGAGCTATGGTTCTTCGATTTGCGTGCCGTCAGCGGCTACGCGTTCCTTGTAAAAAGCTCTACAAAACTCATATAAGAAACTAGCAAGGTAACCACGAAATCCTCTCAGTTCTTCTCTCCAAAATTTCGGATTTTTAGGGCTTTGGGTTAAATGAGTTTTTGTGATTTCGGATGTTTAGGTTTGCTCTAATCCTTGCTTAGCATTGGATTTTGGCTATCAAATCTGTTGGAAAAGGTAAGAGACATTAAACCCTTGTGATTTTATGTTTAAATGGAATCCTAAGTTGATTTGTGATGGTTTATACATGTATAGTTTGATTATTGTGAGTTTGGGAGCTATTGGAACCTATTGGTGCTTGTTGAAGTGGAATTGAAAGCTTGGTTTGGAGTTGAGGGCTTGCTTGTGCTCATTTTGGGTTTTGGTGCATATAGGGAATCGGTCAAGGTATGGTTTCGGTTTCCTCTATGTAGTATATAATATTCATGCACACTTAGACTAGTGACCCATAGGATAGGTTTGAAAATTGTATGTTGTTGATGATTGTTTGTGTTGATGAGGTATAATGAATTGATGTGTTGTTGTAATTAAATGATGAATTTGAAATATAATGGATTTAGATGAATGAGTATTGTTAATTATGAATAGGAATCATGATTGAGTTGATGATGAGAATTGGTAATGAGATAATGATGATTGGTGGATATGTGGTATATGTGATAATTGAGGTTGGGAATAGTGAAATGTAAAGGAAATTATGGTATGATTGGTGTGATATGATGCAAAAGGTAAATTTTGATGAAAAAGGAAGTTTGGAATGGTTTGGTATGGTCTGGAATGTGTATGGTAAGAAATGGTGGGAATTGTGAACTTGGATAAAAGTTGGTTTTTGGTGAACTTTGTCTGATCATAACTATTGCCTCGGTTTTCAAAATTGGTTGAAATTGGTATAGAATTAAAGTTTAGTGAAAACTCTTCAAAATGATATAAAGTTTAAAAGATTTAGAATTTTGTAGAGGAAGCTATGATCATTCAAAGTTGGTGTTGAAAATCTGAAATTGTGCTAAGTTGCAGAATTTTGTGTTTTCTGGTATGTGCGCACGCACATCCGTGTGCGGACGCACACCTCTGCGAAAATTTCAATCTGTGCGCACGCACAGACCTATGAGCACGCACACGTAGAGGCAGGCCGTCTACTTGCGGCTCTAGCACAGCTTGTGCGCGCACATACCAAGGAGAAAATGCGACCTGTGCGTACGCACAGATCTGTGCGCATGCACATGTTGGGAAGGCCAGTCTATTGAGGGCACTGGCACTAGTTGTGCGAGTGAACAAACTTTGTAAATTTTGACATCTGTGCGTATGCACACTCCTGTGCGTACACACACATGTTAAAACTCTCCGGAGCTTGCGCGTGCACACCCCTGTGCAGACACACACGCCCTATTTCTCAAATTTTTCTTTGTTTTCAACTATTCTACCTTCCCAACAAGGTTGTAAGCTTCTCTAACACCATTTTAGGACTCTTGGGCCTAGTTTTGGACATTTAAAAATTGGGAAAGAATCTAATGGCTTTAGATGATATTATTCGAAAAACTTAGAAAACAGAGGTCTAGAGTTTTGGCGATCTGAGGATGGTTCGATGGTATGTGATGAATGTTGATGTATGAGATAGGCACTGAGAGATAGTTGAGTTCGTAATGGAAATGTGAATTGGTAGTGGTTGAGATGGGTCAAGGACTCGAAGGAGTGATGAGGAATCACTGATATATTGAAAATATTTTCTGAAAAACCACTGAACTACTATTTTATATTGAGATTATAAGACGCTATGCGCCCGGCAGGGCCGTGTGGTTGGATCCCGCCTGTCGAGGTAGCGGCGGCGGCGTAAGGGCGGTGGTTTGTTCCGCTTACGCTGAGATGCAAGGTCGGTGGCAAGTGTATCCTGCTCACATCCCTTCTGATCAATAGAGCGTACAGGCGCAAAACACTGGATAATGATTCGAGCATTATATCTCGCGGGTTCCCATACAATGATTCTGAAGGGCGACGTCTCCATGGAGATGTGTCGGATTGGCAGTTGAACCGACAATGTGATATCACAGCCAGTAGGGCAGGCATTCATCATATGCATTTTCTATCTGTTTGTATGCTTTGTCTACTTGTAATGGCTTGCCTATTTGTATAACATGCCTAATTGCTATTTGAATTAATTGCCTTATATGCTAATACTTGTGTTTTACTTGCATTGTATATTATCTGTGTTTTCTACTGGGATTGAGGAGGTTCGGAAGGCAGTGGTGATGGGATCGCATGGAGGATAGGTTGGTGAAGGCTGTGGAACAGCGGTGTTTGGTTAGAATAGAAATCCCTTAACATAGATTACCCAGTTTAGTTATGTTAACATTGATATATTTATGCTTATTTGTTTTAATATGCTTTAAGATTGAATCTTGTGATGGGTATGGAGCTTAGGATTGCCTTTGGCTTCCTGGGGTCTTATATCCTACATCACTGGGCACTGTTACCATACTGAGAACCTCCGGTTCTCATACCATATTTCTGTTGTATTTTCAGATGCAGATCGCAACCCACCTCGGTGAGTTGTCTGGTTGGTGACAGAAACGGAGGATCCGGATACTCCTTTTGAGTCATTTTGGGTTATTTTGTATATCTCTCACTTTTGTATTTTGTTTTGCCTAGAGGCATGTATTTGAGAGAATAAAACTTGTATATGCTCTTTTAAAAACTTCAGTTTCTGGTCATCTGTATATGGCTAGCCGGCTTAAACTCCGCGAGACGTGGCTAGTTTCTTATGATTATTATATACTTATCTATGTTATCATATCTCTGTTTCTTGTGCATTAAACGAGTAGCTTCGTTAGTACATTTTGCGCTTTTGAAATCCTGCTTTGAGCTATATTTTTCATTGGGCTTCTAGATTATACTATCCTTTCTATATATATTATATGTATAAGCCTTAGAACTGTCGTAACCTCTAATTAATCTTTGCCTTACGGCTAGAGGTAAGGATTAGGGTAATTAGGGTGTTACATTTAGTGGTATCAGAGTGGTTCGTCCTCGTGAGCCTGAGGATTAGGGTAATTAGGGTAGTTAGGTTTGTTTAGAATTTTATAGGTTGTTATATAGGCTAGGTGGGAAGCTTAGGTTAATCAAAGATTCAAACTCTAGTCTACTTACCCATATGCATCCTACCTTGACCTTATCCCCATTACAAACTATGGGAAAGTCCTCATGATATTTGTATACATGCATAAAATAAGTGTTGATTGTTAGATGAAAAACAAATCTTAGAAAGCATGATTAGGGAAGAATTGAGTGAATCAACCCTATACACTTGAGTGACTAAAACGAATACACATTCGGTAAGGGTTCGATTGCTCAATTACATGTTTTCACCATGATCATCTCTTTTCTTGCAAGTTGTTAAAATTCTTTTCAATAACTCAATTCAATTGTGGGTTGATTTGATTGTTATCGCTTTAGCCCTTATTCTTATATTGGTTTTCTTGGAAGTTGATTTATTTTGACCAAGTAATTACATCCATTTAGATAGATTGCATCTAGTTAGTTTGCATTTAATAAATGATGACACCCTTTGTCTCTTTATTGGTTTAGCATGAGGACATGCTTAGTTTAAGTGTGGGGAGGTTTGATAAACCCTAACTTTGTGGTTTATCTTGTGCTTAATTTAGGGGATTTTATCAACTTTTCTCACATTTATTCAATGAAATAGCATGGTTTTCTAATTCTCCCTAAATTTGTGCTTAAGTGTAAAAACATGCTTTTTAGACCCTTAAATTGGTAATTTTAATTCAAAGGAGTGCATTCATCGACGTGCACGCGTGACAGACACGCACACGTGGAGATGAGGTCGCCAGGCGACGCGTACGCGTAACATGACGCGTACGCGTGAGAAGTAAAACGCCAAGTGACGCGTACGTGTGACCCATGCATACACGTTGCAGCTCGCACGTGACCTCATTAAAGTAAAAATGCTGGGGGCAATTTCTGAGCTTTCCAGGCCCAAATCCAACTGATTCCAGAGACTATTTCATGCAGAATTCAAGATGGGTCAAAAGGGGGGCACTTAGATTAGTTATGATAAGCCTTTAGTTAGTTTTCTAAAGAGAGAAGCTCCCACTTCTCTCTAGAATTAGGTTAGGATTAGGTTAAATTCTCTTAGATCTAGGGTTAATTTTTTGTCTTCATCTTGTTTTCTTTACAATTCCTTGTTGTAGTGTCTTGATTTTCCTATGTCTTCTTGTTAATTTCTTATTTTAGTTACTTTTATGTTTATGAACACTCTTGTCAATTTCATTTCCTTTAATGCAATTTGAGGTATTTCAAGTTAATTTTGCTTCCTTTAGTTGTTGTTGTTGATTTCTTGTATTGGGTAGTAGTAGATTTTATTAATTCTAGCAATTTATAATGCTTTCCTTTTATGCCTTCCAAGTGCTTGACAAAAGGTTTGGTTGGATGTTAGAGTAGCTTTTTAAGCATTCTTGGCTTGGAAGGAGAGAAATTAGGCAATCTTGAGTCATTAGTATCCAATTTAGATTGGTGATCTAGGGTTGTTAGTTAATATTGTTTCCATTGACTCTAATCTCTTGCTAATTCAATTAGTAGGTTGATTAGGACTTTTGGATTGAGATTAACTAGTCTTATTTGACTTTCTCTCATGTGAAGATAATTTTATACCTTCTTCCATTGTTAGAGATGACTAAATAAGATAAGCTCTTGATAAATATTGCATGATCATTAATGACTAGGATAGAAAGCTTAACTCTCAACCCTTGCCACGAATGTCTCTCTTTAGTAATTATTTCTTTAATTGTTTGATTTACATTTCTTGCATTTTTACCACCCCACCCCTTTTGATACCATAACCAATAATACGCATACCTCACTGCAACTCCTTGAGAAGACGACCCGAGATTTAAATACTTTGGTTACTTTTATAATGGGGTTGGACTTGTGACAACCAAAAAAACTTTTAAACTTTGATTGAGTATTATTTGTTGGTTGGGAACTATACTATCAACGAGCTTATTTCTCTTTTACCGAGAAGAAATTCTTAACCGACGGTAATAGTACATCACTCTCCCTTCCTCTCGGATCTCCCCCTTCTCTTTTCCCCTTCTCCCTCTTTCTTGTTCCAGCTTCCCTTTCTTTTGTTTCTTTCTTTCTGTGTTTCGTTGGGTGAGGGGTAAAAAGGTGAGGGTGGGTGGCGATGGTAGAGAGCTAGGGTTTGTGTAAGTCAGTGTTAAATTAGGGTTTTGGGTAGTTTAGAAAATCTAAATAAAAACTGGGTAATAATGTAATTTTATAAAATAAATGAAAAGATAGAACGATAATAAAAAATCAAATTAAATATAAAGTATCCATTACTAAAAATACCTTTTAATTACCAATCCTTAAATAATTTTTTTTAGTTAAATACCAATTTAGTAAAAATTGGAGGTAAGTAAATTAATTCTCCTTTATTTGTAAAACAAGATTAAAAATCTAAATATTTAAAATTAAGGTATAGAAAATATTCACTATTTTTAAATTATAAGAACTCTAAATAATAAATAAAAATTTACTCAACTTATATATAAAAATCTCTAAAAATATAATCTTAAATAAATATAATAAATCATAAATAATTTATTAATAACTTTTTAAAATTTGAGGTCTTACACAATGCACGGACTTACATTTTAATTTGACATTGTAAATTAAAAATAATATTTTATAATCATAAATTTTTCGAGTTCAGTATAACACTATCATCGTCATTATATAATAAACATATTTCATATTTATTTAAAGTAAAATGCAAATGAAACCGTTTGAAGTCTATAATATTATTGAACTATAAGGAGAGAGACCTGAAAAAATAAGAACATATATAACTGTAATAGTAGTATGTCAATTTTACAGCAAACTTTATATCAAAAGACTAATGAAAATTTATCGACAACCTAGTATTTTATTAACCTCATTAGAAAAGCAATTAGCATATGATGTTGTGCTATGTGTTACACACTCCATTTTAGTTTTATCTAGAGTAAATATTTGTGCAAAAGTGTAAATCATAACATGTTATTAAAATGAAAATACTAGTTTTCTTACCTAAATATTATTAAAAACTTCTTTGAATACGACATTTGTTGTTAATGACTTTGGATTGCCATTTTCGTCCAAAATTAGAACTTTGAGGCCACTGTAACTCTTAACTCTTGACAAAGCAACGTGAAGTTGTCCATGGGTGAACCTAATTTTGGTAAGTAAAGCCCTACATGTCATAATGACTGACCTTGACTCTTGTTGATGGTCATTGCAAAGCACGCTATTAATGAAAATTGTCTCCGTTGGAACTTAAATGGCAATCCTGAATTTGAAGGGATCAAGTTCATTCTTGGAATGTACACTTTGTCGCCAATATTTCTACCGATTACTACCTTCGCTCCAATTTCGTTGTTACCAAGTTCGCTAACTATTAACCTTGTCCCGTTACATAAACCTGAAGTCTGGTCTATGTTTCACAGTAGCATTATAGCGACTCCTAGCCTCAAAGTCAACCTGTGATTGGGTAGTCCCGAATATTTGATGTCATTTAGGAACTCTAGTGTGAACAATTCTTGTTGTACATCTTTATTCTCATCAACTTGACATGTTGTGTCATAACTTAGATACTCCTTTTCCATCCCTGAAAAGATTGTCAAGATGAAATCGTTTACCTTCTCGACACTTTCAAGCGTGGATGCAAGAATTATCCTACTCTGAAAATACATGTAATCTGACATGTTTTGCAAGAAATTTGAATGTGCAAAGTATACCAAATGAGAGAGAGGGTCATCAGTAGTTATAATCAATAGATCATCTGTAATTTCAACTTCTGACTTATCACCAACAACAGAACTAATATTTTTATTTCCAACATCAAGTATCCAATTAGCAAATCTCTTTATTTCGCCATCATGTTGATCTGAAGAAGACATTAGAAGCCTCATATTCATATGAAGCTTCAAAACCTTACAGAATGACCACATATGGAATGAGTTAATAGTTGATGACAATATATCGTGTCTACTCTCTTTCAAAATCACTAGAAGTATCTGTCTGAAATCATCTCCTAGAACCACAATCTTACCACCAAATGGTTGATGTATCTTATGTTGATTGGTAACTAACGTAAGATCTCTGAGCGTCTGATCAAGTGCTTCAAAGCACATTTTATTTAGCATGGGAGCTTCATCTCAAATTATTAAGCTACTTTGGATGAGCAGTTCAACCTTCAAACTGTCATGCTTGATGTTGCAAGTAAATTCATCCTTAATTGTAATGGGTGTTGAAAACCTAGAATGAGCCATTTTGCGACATTTAAAAGAATCTTTTTCTAGACCGAATAGCAGAAGAAAGTCTATTCCAAATAAATGTCTTACCACACCCACCATGCCCATAAAACGAAGTAAAACTACCAGAGTCTATAATAATAACATTGAGTATCTCTTTGAATACTAACCTTTGCTCATGAGTCATCTTTTATTTCGTATATAAGTTTGTATGGGTCAACTCATTTGTGTCATATGCTAACTCCTCCTCTATTAGCTTATTCTAAAAAAGGCAAACATCAAACAGCTCAGAATATGGCATTGATTAATAGTCGCTTAAAGATCTTGCATTATTTTTTAGTATCTTCTCAATCTCAATAAGGCAGAAAATTTTTAATTCATCATCAATCATGTTTAGTCCTAGCAAAAGCACATGATGATTTTATGTAATATTTAACAAGTAATTTCAAAATAAAAACCATTAATATTATAAATAAAAATAAAGTAATAAGAAAATACAATCTTGATATAAAAAAAAAGACATAGGAAAATACTTTAGTTTTTCAATGCTTTTCTCCTCTCATATAGTATTTCATCAGTTATTAATGTCCAAGTTGCATTCCAAACACAATCTGATTTGCTAACAATATTAGATGTCAGTAGCATCACAAATGGTTTTCTTAATTGATGACCAGACGCAAGTTCAGCTACCTCATTAATAGCTGCAATGAATTTCCTATCGTCACACAGTAGTCCCATGGAATAGCAAGCATATTGAAAGTCAGAATATATAATCTCATTAAGTGTCCTAATAGACTCATATATTGTGTAATGTTTTTGAACAGTTAACAAAATTTTCATATAGTAGATATCACATGTGCCCAATGGTGTAACACCCTAATTAGCCTAAGCTTTACCTCGTGCCGTAAAGCAAAGTTTAATCAAAGTTTACGATAATTCTAAGATCATACATATAATATATCGAAAGACTTAATATTATCTAGAAGCCTGATGAAAGGTATAGCTCAAAACAGGATTTGAAAAGTGCAAAACATACTAACGAAGCTACTAACTTAAAGCACAAGAAATCGATACAATATAACAAAATATCATAGTATAATATCATAAGAATCTAGCCACGGCTCGTGGAGTTTAAGCCGGCTAGTCATATATACAGACAAAACAAAATCTGAAGTTTAAAAGGGCTTATACAAGTTTTATTCTCTCTATACATGCCTCTAGGCTAAAGCAAAATATAAAATGAGAGATGTATAAACAAAATAAATCAAAAAGACTCCAAGAGTAACAAGATCCTCCACTTCTGTCACCATCCAAGCAACTCACCGAGGTGGGTTGCGACCTGTATCTGAAAAACACAACAGAAATATGGTATGAGAACCGGAGGTTCTTAGTATGGTAACAGTGCCCAGTGATGTAGGATATAAGACCCCGGGACGCCAAAGGCGATCCTAGACTTCATATTCATCACAAGATCTCATCTTAAGGTATAACTAAAACAATAAAGCATATATATATATTTTAGGGTAATCTATTTTAGGGGATTTCTATTCTAACCAAACACCGCTGTCCCACAGCCTTCACCAACCGATCCTCCATGCGATCTCATCACCACCACCTTCCAAATCGCCTCAATCCCAGTAAAAATCAAAATTAATTACAATACAAGTAAAACACAAGTAGAAGCATATAAGGCAAGTAGTTCAAGTAAGCAAATAGGCATGTTATCCAATTAGGCATACAAATTCAAGTCGGCAAAGCAGACGAACAGATAGAAAATGCACATGATGAATGCCTGCCCTACTGGCTATGATATCACATTGTCGGTTCAACTGCCAACTCGACACATCTCCATGGAGACGTCGCCCTTCGGAATCATCATTGGTAACCCCCGAGATATAATGCTCGGATAACTGTCCAGGGTTTTGTGCCTGCACACTCTATTGATCCGAAGGGATGCGAGCGGGATACTTGATAAACCATTATTTCATAGTTTATATTGTATTTAATTGTGTGGTTTTATCAAATCTTTACCCACTTATTCATTAATTTAGCATGTATTCACAATTCCTTCCCAAAATTACTCCATGGTTGAAAACTTGCTTCCTAGAGACTTTTAATTATGTATTTTAATTCTCCTTTATTCCATTCGATGCCGTAACCCGTGTGTTAAGTGTTTCAGGCTTTATAGGGCATGAATGACTTGGAAATTGGAGAGGAGGCTTGCAAAAATGGAAGGAACACAAGAAATCGAGGAGATGACCAGCGAGAAGTGACGCAGACGCATGGCTCACGTGACCACGCGAAATAGAGGAAATTGCAGTGACGCGCTCGCATGCCTGACGCGAATGCATGGATTGGAAACTGCACAAGTGACGCGAATACGTGGACGATGCGCACGCGTGGCAAGGCAAAACGCTGGATGACGCGAACGCCTGGATGACGCGATTGCGTGACGTGCGCGATCTGCAGAATCTGCAGAATTCACTGGGGGCAATTTTGGGCCTGTTTTGACCCAGTTCTCGGCCCAGAAAAGCAGATTAGAGCCAGGGAACATGGAGAGACCAAGAACAACATTCATTCTGCATAATTTTAGTTTTAGATCTAACTTTACTCCTCCTCTAGATTTTCTCTCTACACATTCATAGTTCTTAGGATTTCATTTTTATTGTTTTTGGATTGGGATATTGAGAAGAGTTATTACCTCCGCCAAGACTTCATCATTCTAGTTTGTTTTCCCTTACTTGTCACTTACTCTTTCATATCCTTACTCTGTTCAGAATTACTGT
Organism: Arachis ipaensis; assembly: GCF_059453495.1. NCBI lineage: Eukaryota > Viridiplantae > Streptophyta > Magnoliopsida > Fabales > Fabaceae > Arachis > Arachis ipaensis. The sequence continues at coordinate 87,207,137 of NC_142438.1, read as the reverse complement.
TGGATTATTTTTAGAATTTATTAATACAAGAATTATTTTTATCTTTAATTGGTCTCTTTGATTATTATTATTATTTATCATGTTTCCCTTTATTTCTCTTCCTTATTTTGTGAAATTTACATTCATAATGAGCGAGTAGTTCCATAACTTGATTGGGAGATGATTGAAAGGAGAACCTTGAGTTGGAACACTCAAGAGAAAAATTGTAATTGCGTTTAGTGTTGGATCGCCCTCTAGTCACTGACACTAGTCCTTTCCAAGGGAGAGGATTAGGACTTGTGAATAAAAATTGCCTTCCAACTTACTTGACTTTTCTCTACCTAGTAAAGAATAACTAAGCAGAACAACCTTCAATTATCACTTTTATCTTGGGAGAACTCCATCAAGGATAGGGCTTCCAACTAATCTACTCCCGGTCAAGATTTTTATTTAAATTACATAAATTCTCTGATTTAATTTCCTGTTTATCAACTCAAACCATTTTAGAAAATATCTGATTAATAAAATAGCACACCTTTCTGCAACTCGTTGGGAGACGACCTGGGATTCATACTCCCAGTATTTTAATTCTAATTTTGTGACAACCCCTTCTAAATTGATAAGCGGATTTTCGGTTGGTTAAGAACTGTACTTGCAACATATCTCTTATAATAAATTCTTAACTTGCCAATTTCCGCCACGTCAATTTTTGGCGCCGTTGCCGGGGAGTTGCAATAGAGTGCTAAGTTATTGATTGGAATTTATTTATTTGCATTTTATTTTATTTTTCTACTATGAGCTGCATGTTTCTTTCGTCAAATGACGCGTTCACTTCCTGATCCAAGCTTGCCAGTATTTGATCCCGAGATCGAAAGAACTATTTCACGTATAAGGCAAGCTCGGCATCGGTTAGTCCTCCCCAAGGGCGAATCTGAAACGTCACGTAGGGAAGAAACAAGTCCCCGTTCTACTGATTCGGTTGATTTACGTGCAGGTGACATGGCAGCACCTAGAAGAGTTACTATCCAAGAGGCTGGAGCCCCTGATTTCACACTGCAACCGTTTCAAGCGCATCACCCAGCGGTGGCTACAGACTTTGAAATAAAGACTGCACTACTCAACTTGATGCCCAAGTTTCATGGCTTACCTGCTCAAGAGCCTATCAAGCACCTTAGGGATTTCCAAGCAGCCTGTTCTACTGTCAGGCGTGATGGTGCAGATGAAACTTCTATTCTGTTGAAAGCATTCCCATTCTCTCTTGAAGGAAAGGTGAGAGAGTGGTACTACACTCAACCCGCATCAACTGTTTCTGACTGGGATACGCTTAGAAGAGATTTTTTGGAAAAATTCTTTCCAGCTGAAGTTACTGATAAACTGAGGAAAGACATTTCCATGATTGTTCAGGACGAGTCCGAGACTCTCTACGAATACTGGGAGCGCTTCAACAACCTTCTAGAAGCATGCCCCCACCATATGATTGACAAGATAGTGTTGTTCGGCTACGTCACACAGGGCATGAGGCCCCAAGATAAGACCACATTGGAGAGTGCTAGCAATGGGTCTATGAAAAAGTACAAGACCACTGATGAGGCATGGCAATTGGTCAGCGACTTGGCTAAATCTACTAGGAATCACAGACAGAAACAAGGCCGGTCAAAAGCTGTTGCAGAGGTATCTTCTAGCAAAGAGACTACTGCTCTGACTCAGAGTATTTATGAAATGACCAACTTACTGAAGCAGATGCAGTTGAATCAACAACAAGCGCAGCAAAGCCAACAGTTAGTCCCACAGAGAGTGTGCAGGATCTGTGCTGATTATAGCCACTATACTGATGAATATCCGCAGCTCCAGCAGGAAGACAACACTGTGGCAGCCACTCATAACTTTTATGACCGCCCCAATCAAGGATACAATCAAGGTGGCAGCTACAACCATGGATGACAGGACAATTTCAACTAAGGTTGGAGAGATAATTCTAACCAGGGCTGGAGGGACAACAATAACAGAGGAGGCAGAGACAATCAGGAAAATCAGAGGTAGAATAATAACAAAAATAGGCAGGAGAACCAGAACCAGCTTTACAGAGGACCTCACCAGAGGCAATCTCAAGGACCATAGCACAACCAACAGCAGACCTCTCAGATCACTTATCCCTCTTCATCTTCTAATGATGAGTTACTACAATCTATTGATCGGAGACAGCAGGCCATGGAAAACAACCTTACTTCTACTCTAAATGGTCTGAACTCTACCTTGCAAGCTCTTATCTCACAGATTGGATCACTAAATAACTCCAACAACCAGCCTTTGAGCTCCAGTAGAATTCCCTCTCAACCATTGCCCAATCCAAAGGGTGGCATCAATGCCATCACCCTAAGGTCCGGAACCACACTGTAAGAGAGGAATCAGGAGGAGCCAATCCCATTAGAACACGCCTCAGCTGAAGAGGTGGTGGAAGTAGAGGATGCTGAAGAAGAAGAGGACATACAAGACATGGTTGAAGAAGAAGAAGCTCAACCACAGAAGGAAGCACCAAAGGATGTAGACCCTGTAGACAACGTCCTTCCTATTCCATTTCCACAAATTGCAAGGAAGCCCAGGAAGCAGATGGAACTTGATCCCAAAATGGTAGAAATATTCAAAAAGGTTGAGGTAACTGTTCCCCTTTTTGATGTTATTCAACAAGTACCTAAATATGCAAAGTTTCTAAAAGATTTATGCATACATAAAGACAAAATTAATGAATTAGAAACTATCCCTTTAGGTAGTTCTATATCTGCTTTAATGGGAGGTATACCTGAAAAGTATAGTGATCCAGGTCCATGTATGGTTAATTGTACTATTGGTGGTGTGATATTTTCTGACTGCATGTGTGATTTAGGAGCGTGCATTAGTATAATGCCTTTGTCTATATATGATACTTTGAGGCTCCTGATGAGGCACAGAAGTTGGTGAATTAAAAATTATTAAAATAGTTACGTTGCAAGTATACTTCTTAACTCACCGAAAATCTGCCTATCAATTTAGAAATATGTCACAGAGAGTTTAAATTAAAAATTACTGGGAGTTGGAGTCCCAGGTCGTCTCCCAACGAGTTGCAAAAAAGTATGCTATTTTATTAATCAGATGTTCCAAAAGGTTGAGTTAAGTAGATGGAAAATTAAATTGAGAAAATTTAAATAATATGAATAAAAGCCTTGACTGGGAGTTGATTAGTTGGAATCTCTATTATTGATGGGATGATTTCAAGATTAATTTATAATTAATGGTTGTTCTGTTTAATTATCCTTTACTAGGTAAAGGAAAGTCAAACAAGTTGGAATACTAGATCTATTCACGAGTTACAACCCACTTAGTTCAAAGGGATTGGTGTTAGTGACTGGATAGCAATCCAACAGTTAACCCAATCACAAATTCTCTTTCAATCCTTCTGGTGCACGAAATTGTGATCTCTGGTAATGGCTCCAAAAACTTGGTGCTCTAATCTCAATTCATAATTTGTCACAACTTCGATACAACTAACCAGCAAGTGCACTGGGTCGTCCAAGTAATAAACCTTACGTGAGTAAGGGTCGATCCCACAGAGATTGTTGGTATGAAGCAAGCTATGGTCACCTTGTAAATCTCAATCAGGCGGATATAAAATAGTTATGGAGTTTTCGAAAATAAATAATAAACTAAGGATAGAAATACTTATGTAAATCATTGGTGCGAATTTTAGATAAGCGCATAGAGATGCTTTCGTTCCTCTGAACCTCTGCTTTCCTGCTGCCTTCATCCAATCAATCCTACTCCTTTCCATGGCTGGCTTTATGTAAGGGCATCACTGTTGTCAATGGCTACATCCCATCCTCTTGTGAAAATGGTCCAAATGCTCTGTCACAGCACGGCTAATCATCTGAGGTTCTCGATCATACTGGAATAGGATTCACCCTCCTTTTGCGTCTGTCACTACGCCCAGCACTCGCGAGTTTGAAGCTCATCACAGTCATTCAATCCTTGAATCCTACTCAGAATACCACAGACAAGGTTTAGACTTTCCGGACTCTCATGAATGCTGCCATCAATCTAGCTTATACCACGAGGATTCTGATTAAGAAATCCAAGAGATACTCATTCAATCTAAGGTAGAACGGAAGTGGTTGTCAGGCACGCGTTCATAGGGAATGATGATGATTGTCACATTCATCACATTCAGATTGAAGTGCGAATGAATATCTTAGAAGCGGAATAAGTTGAATTGAATAAAAAAACAGTAGTACTTTGCATTAATCTTTGAGGAACAGCAGAGCTCCACACCTTAATCTATGGAGTGTAGAAACTCTACCGTTGAAAAATACATAAGTGAAAGGTCCAGGCATGGCCGAATGACCAGCCCTTCTGATCTAAGAACCAGGCGTCCAAAGATGTCAAATACAATAGTAAGAGGTCCTATTTATACTAAACTAGTTACTAGAGTTTACAGAAGTAAGTAATTGATGCATAAATCCACTTCCGGGGCCTACTTGGTGTGTGCTTGGGCTGAGCTTGAATGTTACACATGGGGAGGTCATTCTTGGAGTTGAACGCCAGTTTTTGTGCCATTTTGGGCGTTGAACTCCACTTTGCAACTTGTTTCTGGCGCTGGACGCCAGAATTGGGCAGAGAGCTGGCGTTGAACGCCAGTTTAGGTCATCTAAACTTGGGCAAAGTATGGACTATTATATATTGCTGGAAAGCCCTGGATGTCTACTTTCCAACGAAATTGGAAGCGCGCCATTTTGATTTCTGTAGCTCCAGAAAATCTATTTTGAGTGCAGGGAGGTCAGAATCCAACAGCATTAGCAGTCCTTCTTCAACCTCTGAATCTGATTTTTGCTCAAGTCCCTCAATTTCAGCCAGAAAATACCTGAAATCATAGAAAAACACACAAACTCATAGTAAAGTCCAGAAATGTGAATTTAACATAAAAACTAATGAAAACATCCCTAAAAGTAACTAGATTCTACTAAAAACATACTAAAACCAATGCCAAAAAGCGTATAAATTATCCGCTCATCACAACACCAAACTTAAATTGTTGCTTGTCCCCAAGCAACTGAATATCAAATAGGATAAAAAGAAGAGAATATACTATAAATTCCAAACTATCAATGAAACATAGCTTCAATCAGATGAGCGAGACTTGTAGCTTTTTGCCTCTTGAATAGTTTTGGCATCTCACTTTATTCATTGAGGTTCAGAATGATTGGCATCTATAGGAACTCAGAGTTCAGATAGTGTTATTGATTCTCCTAGTTCAGTATGATGATTCTTGAACACAGCTATTTTATGAGTCTTGGCCGTGGCTCTAAGCACTTTATTTTCCAGTATTACCACCGGATACATAAATGCCACAGACACATAATTGGGTGAACCTTTTCAGATTGTGACTCAGCTTTGCTAAAGTCCCCAATTAGAGGTGTCCAGGGTTCTTAAGCACACTCTTTTTTTTTTTGCTTTGGACCTTGACTTTAACCGCTCAGTCTCAAGTTTTCACTTGACACCTACACGCCACAAGCACATGGTTAGGGACAGCTTGGTTTAGCCGCTTAGGCCAGGATTTTATTCCTTTAGGCCCTCCTATCCACTGATGCTCAAAGCCTTGTGATCCTTTTTATTTGCCCTTGCCTTTTGGTTTTAAGGGTTATTGGCTTTTTGCTCTTGCCTCTTGGTTTTAAGAGCTTTTGGCTTTTTCTGCTTGCTTTTTCTTTTTCTTTCTAATTTTGTTTTTGCCTTTTTTTTTCTGCAAGCTTTTTTCTTTGCTGCTTTTTCTTGCTTCAAGAATCATTTTCATGATTTTTCAGATTATCAAATAACATGTCTCCTTATCATCATTCTTTCAAGAGCCAACATATTTAACATTCTTAAACAACAACTTCAAAAGACATATGCACTGTTCAAGCATTCATTCAGAAAACAAGAAGCATTGTCACCACATCAACATAATTAAACTAAGTTCAAGGATAAATTCGAAACTCATGTACTTCTTGTTCTTTTGAATTAAAACATTTTTCATTTAAGAGAGGTGATGGATTCATAGGACATTCATAACTTTAACACATGGTTACTAACTACTAATGATCATGTAATGAAGACACAAACATAGATAAGCACTTAACATAGAGAAAACAAAAAACAGAAAGTGAGAACAAGGAATGAGTCCACCTTAGTGATGGTGGCGTTTTCTTCTTGAGGAGCTAATAATGTCCTTGAGCTCTTCTATGTCTCTTCCTTGTCTTTGTTGCTCCTCCCTCATTGCTTTTTGATCTTCTCTGATTTCATGAAGGATGATGGAGTGCTCTTGATGTTCCACCCTTAGTTGTCCCATGTTGGAACTTAATTCTCCTAGGGAGGTGTTGATTTGCTCCTAATAGTTTTGTGGAGGAAAATGCATTTGAGGCATCTCTGGGATCTCATGGTGATGAGCTTCCTGCGCCTCTTGAGCTCCATGAATGGGCTCTCTTGCTTGCTCCATCTTTTTCTTAGTGATGGGCTTCTCTTCCTCAATGTGAATGTCTCCTTCTATGAAAGCTCCAGCTGAGTAACATAGATGGCAAATAAGATGAGGAAAAGCTAGCCTTGCCCCAGGGGAGGGCTTTTCGGCTATTTTGTAGAGTTCAAGGGAGATGACTTCATGAACTTCTACTTCCTCTCCAATCATGATGCTATGGATCATGATGGCCCGATCCACAGTAACTTCAGATCGGTTGCTAGTGGGGATGATGGAGCGTTGGATGAACTCCAACCATCCTCTAGCCACAGGTTTGAGGTCCAGTCTTCTTAGTTGAACCGGCTTGCCTTTGGAGTCAATCTTCCATTGAGCTCCTTCCACACATATGTCCATGAGAACTTGGTCCAACCTTTGATTAAAGTTGACCCTTCTAGTGTAGGGGCGCTCATCTTCTTGCATCATAGGCAAGTTAAACGCCAACCTCACATTCTCCGGACTAAAATCTAAGTATTTCCCCCGAACCATTGTAACATAATTCTTTGGATTCGGGTTCTTACTTTGATCATGGTTCCTAGTGATCCATGCATTGGCATAGGACTCTTGAACCATTAGGATGCCGACTTGTTGGATGGGGCTTGTTAGAACTTCCCAACCTCTTTTTTGGATTTCATGTCGGATCTCCGGATACTCATTTCTCTTGAGTTTGAAAGGGACCTCAGGGATCACCTTCTTCTTGGCCACAACATCATAGAAGTGGTCTTGATGAGCTTTGGAGATGAACCTTTCCATCTCCCATGACTCGGAGGTGGAAGCTTTTGTCTTCCCTTTCCCTTTTCTAGAGGATTCTCCGGTCTTGGGTGCCATCAATGGTAATGGAAAAACAAAAAGCTTATGCTTTTACCACACCAAACTTAGAATTTTGCTCACCCTCGAGCAAGAGAAGAAAGAATAGATGAAGAAGAAGAAGAAAATATGGAGAGGAGGGGGGAGGTGTGTTTCGGCCAATAAGAGAAAAGAGGGTTGTGTTGTGTGAAAATGAGGAAGAATGGAGGGTTATATATAGGGAAGGGAGGGGGTAAGTTCGGCCATTTAGGGTGGGTTTGGGTGGGAAATTGATTTTGAATTTTAAAGGTACGTGGAGTTTATGAGGTAGGTTTATGGGGAAGAGTGGATGGATGTGAGTGGTGAAGTGGTGATAGGGAAGAGAGATTGAGGTGATTGGTGAAGAGTTTTGGAGAAGAGTGTTTATGGGATTGTGTGAAAGAGGGGTGAGAAGAAGTAAGTGGAGGTAGGTGGGGATCCTGTGGGGTCCACAAATCCTGAGGTGATCCTGTGGGGTCCACAGATCCTGAGGTGTTCAAGGATTTACAACCTTGCACCCAATTAGGCATGCAAAATGCCCTTACACACAACTCTGGGCGTTCAGCGCCAGATTGGTGCTTGTTCTGGGCGTTGAACGCCCATTTGTTGCCCATTTCTGGCGTTGAACGCCAGAACCATGCTTGTTCTGGGTGTTCAGCGCCAGCTCTTCTCCAGGGTGCATTTCTGGCGTTCAAACGCCCAGATGCTGCCCATTTCTGGCGTTCAGCGCCAGAACTATGCTCTGTTCTGGCGTTGAACGCCCAAAACATGCTTCTTACTGGCGTTTAAACGCCAGTAAGGTCTTTCTCCAGGGTGTGATTTTTCTTCTGTTGGTTTTGATTCCGTTTTCAATTTTTATATTTATTTTGTGACTCCACATGATCATGAACCTAATAAAACATGAAAAACAATGAAAATTAGATAAATAAACATTGGGTTGCCTCCCAACAAGCGCTTCTTTAATGTCAATAGCTTGACAGTGGGCTCTCATGGAGCCTCACAGATGTGCAGAGCTTTGTTGAGACCTCCCAACACCAAACTTAGAGTTTGGATATGGGGGTTTGACACCAAACTTAGAGTTGGGTTGTGGCTTCTCAACACCAAACTTAGAGTTTGACTGTGGGGGCTTTGTTTGACTCTGCTTTGAGAGAAGCTTTTTATGCTTCCTCTCCATGGATGCAGAGAGAGATCCTTGAGTTGTAAACACAAGGTTGTCCTCATTTATTTGAAGGATCAATTCTCCTCTGTCTACATCAATCACAGCTCTTGTTGTGGCTAGGAAAGATCTTCCTAGGATGATGGATTCATTCTCATCCTTCCTAGTATCTAGGACTATGAAATCAGTAGGGATGTAAAGGCCTTCAACCTTTACTAACACGTCCTCTACTTGTCCATAAGCCTGTTTTTTTGAATTGTCTGCCATCTCTAATGAGATTTTAGCAGCTTGCACCCCAAAGATTCCCAGTTTCTCTATTACAGAGAGGGGCATGAGGTTTATTCCTGAACCAAGGTCACACAGAGCCTTAAAGATCATGGTGCCTATGGTACAAGATATTAAGAACTTTCCAGGATCCTGTTTCTTCTGAGGCAATGTCAGTTGATCCAGATCACTTAGTTCATTGGTGAACAAGGGAGGTTCATCTTCCCAAGTTTCAATGCCAAATAATTTGGCATTCAGCTTCATGATTGCACCAAGGTACTTGGTGACTTGCTCCTCAGTGACATCCTCATTCTTTTCAGAAGAGGAATACTCATCAGAGCTCATGAATGGCATAAAGAGGTTTAATGGAATCTCTATGGTCTCTAGTTGAGCCTCAGATTCTTTTGGTTCCTCAGAGGGAAGCTCCTTATTGATCACTGGGCGTCCCAGGAGGTCTTCCTCACTGGGATTCACGTCCTCTCTCACCCTTACAGGTTTGGCCATGGTAATTAATTCAATGGCCTTGCATTCTCCTTTTGGATTCTCTTCTGTATTGCTTGGGAGAGTACTAGGAGGGATTTTAGTGATCCTTTTACTCAGCTGGCCCACTTGTGCCTCCAAATTTCTAATAGAGGACCTTGTTTCCTTCATGAAACTTACAGTGGCATTAGATAGATCAGAGACTAAGTTTGCTAATTTAGAGGTATTTTGTTCAGAGTTCTCTGTCTGTTGCTGAGTGGATGATGGAAAAGGCTTGCTATTGCTAAACCTGTATCTTCCACCATTATTAAAGCCTTGTTGAGGCTTTTGTTGATCCTTCCATGAGAGATTTGGATGATTTCTCCATGATGGATTATAGGTGTTTCCATAAGGTTCACCAAAGTAATTCACCTCTGCTATTGCAGGGTTCTCAGGATCATAACCTTCTTCTTCAGAAGATGCCTCTTGAGTACTGTTAGATGCAGCTTGCATTCCATTCAGACTCTGAGAAATCATATTGACTTGCTGAGTCAATATTTTGTTCTGAGCCAATATGGCATTCAGAGTATTAATTTCAAGAACTCTCTTCTTCTGAGGCATCCCATTACTCACAGGATTCCTCTCAGAAGTGTACATGAACTGGTTATTAGCAACCATGTCAATGAGTTCTTGAGCTTCTGCAGGCGTTTTCTTTAGGTGAATGGATCCACCTGCAGAAGTATCCAATGACATCTTTGATAGCTCAGATAAACCATCATAGAATATATCCAGGATGGTCCATTCTGAAAGCATGTCAAAAGGACACTTTTTGGTCAGCTACTTGTATCTTTCCCAAGCTTCATAGAGGGATTCACCTTCTTTCTGTCTGAAGGTTTGAACATCCACTCTAAGATTGCTCAGCTTTTGAGGAGGAAAGAACTTGGCTAAGAAAACCGTGACCAGCTTATCCCAAGAGTTCAGGCTGTCTTTGGGTTGAGAGTCCAACCACACTCTAGCTTTGTCTCTTACAGCAAAAGGGAAAAGCATGAGCTTGTAGAATTCAGGATCTACTCCATTAGTCTTAATAGTATCACAGATCTGCAAGAATTCAGTTAAGAACTGAAAAGGATCTTTAGATGGAAGTCCATGAAACTTGCAGTTCTGCTGCATCAGAGAAACTAGCTGAGGTTTTAGCTCAAAATTGTTTGCTCCGATGGCAGGAATGGAGATGCTTCTTCCATGTAAATTGGAATTTGGTGCAGTAAAGTCACCAAGCATCCTTCTTGCATTATTGTTGTTGGGTTCAGCTGCCATCTCCTTGTTCGAAATTTTCAATAAGGTTGTCTCTGGATTGTTGTAATTTAGCTTCTCTTAGTTTCCTCTTCAGAGTCCTTTCAGGTTCTGGATCAGCTTCAACAAGAATGCCTTTTTCCTTGTTCCTGCTCATAAGAAAGAGAAGAGAACAAGAAAAGAAGAAGAATCCTCTATGTCACAGTAAAGAGGTTCCTTATTGTTAGTAGAAGAAGAAAAGGAATAGGGGTGAAGAAAAATGAAGAATCCAAACACAAGGGTAAGGATAGGAGCAGTGATGTGAGATGAAGAGAAGTGTTAGTAGATGAATAAATAATTAGAAGGAGATGAGGTAGAAGGATTTTCGAAAATTATTTTTGAAAAAGGGTTAGTGATTTTCGAAAATAGTTTTTGAAACAGGTTAGTAATTTTCAAAAATTAAAATCAAAAATTAAAATAATTAGTTAATTAAAAAGAATTTTTGAAAAAGAGGGAAGATATTTTCGAAAATTAGAGAGAGAGAGTTAGTTAGGTAGTTTTGAAAAAGATAAGAAACAAACAAAAAGTTAGTTAGTTAGTTGAAACAAATTTTGAAAAGATAAGAAGTTAGGAAGTTAGAAAAGATATTTTGAAATCAAATTTTTGAAAAAGATAAGATAAGAAGATATTTTTGAAAAGATATGATTGAAATTAGTTTTGAAAAATATTTGATTTTTAAAATCACAATTAATGACTTGATTCACAAGGAATCACAAGATATGATTCTAGAACTCAAAGTTTGAATCTTTCTTAACAAGCAAGTAACAAACTTGAAATTGTTGAATCAAAACATTAATTGATGATGTTATTTTCGAAAATTAGGAGATAAAGATAAGAAAAAGATTTTTGAAAAATATTTTTAAAATTTTCGAAAATAACTAAGAAAATGAAAAAGATTTGATTTTTGAAAAAGATTTTGAAAAAGATAAGATTTTTAAATTGAAAATTTGATTTGACTCATAAAAACAACTAGATTTTTAAAAATTTTTGAAAAAGTCAAATCTAATTTTCGAAATTTTAAGAGAGAAAAAAGGGGAAGATTTTTTTTTATTTTTGAATTTTTAATGATGAGAGAGAAAAACACTAAAATGATGCAATGCATGAAATTTTTAGATCAAAACAATGAATGCATGCAAGAACACTATGAAGATCATGATGAACATCAAGAACATATTTTTGAAAATTTTTTTTTAATGCAAAGAAAACATGCAAGACACCAAACTTCGAAATCTTTCATGTTTAGACACTATGAATGCAAAAATGCATATGAAAAACAAGAAAAGACACAAAACAACAAAACATCAAGATCAAACAAGAAGATTTACCAAGAACAACTTGAAGATCATGAAGAACACCATGAATGCATGAATTTTCGAAAAATGCAAAATGAATATGCAATTGACACCAAACTTATAACATGACACATGACTCCAACAAGAAACATAAAAAATATTTTTGATTTTTATGATTTTATGAATTTTTTGTATTTTCTTTTAATTTTTTCGAAAATCATTTTGAAAAAGAAAAAATAAGGCTTCCAAAAATTTTTAATATGAATCCCAGGAATCTTATTCTCTTTAGTCTAAAGCTCCAATCAAAGGGTTAGGCATGGCTTAATAGCCAGCCAAGCTTTAGCATGAATATGGGAGTAATTCATTCAATTTTAAGCCAAAACCTCTATCCAAAAGAATTTAGACATGGTTTTATAGCCAGCATGCTTCAACCTGCTTCATGAAACTCTAGAATTCATTCTTAAAAATTCTGAAGAAAAAATATATTTTTGAAAACATTTTTATTTTAAAAAATTTTTTTTTTGAAAACAAAGGAGAAATTTTTGAAAGATTTTTGAAAAATTTTTGAAAATAAAACAAAAAAAAAATTACCTAATCTGAGCAACAAGATGAACCGTCAGTTGTCCAAACTCGAACAATCCCCGGCAACGGCGCCAAAAACTTGGTGCACAAAATTGTGATCCCCGGCAACGGCGCCAAAAACTTGGTGCACGAAATTGTGATCTCTGGTAATGGCTCCAAAAACTTGGTGCTCTAATCTCAATTCATAATTTGTCACAACTTCGATACAACTAACCAGCAAGTGCACTGGGTCGTCCAAGTAATAAACCTTACGTGAGTAAGGGTCGATCCCACGGAGATTGTTGGTATGAAGCAAGCTATGGTCACCTTGTAAATCTCAGTCAGGCAGATATAAAATAGTTATGGAGTTTTCGAAAATAAATAATAAACTAAGGATAGAAATACTTATGTAAATCATTGGTGAGAATTTCAGATAAGCGCATAGAGATGCTTTCGTTCCTCTGAACCTCTGCTTTCCTGCTGCCTTCATCCAATCAATCCTACTCCTTTCCATGGCTGGCTTTATGTAAGGGCATCACCGTTGTCAATGGCTACATCCCATCCTCTTGTGAAAATGGTCCAAATGCTCTATCACAGCACGGCTAATCATCTGAGGTTCTCGATCATACTGGAATAGGATTCACCCTCCTTTTGCGTCTGTCACTACGCCCAGCACTCGCGTGTTTGAAGCTCGTCACAGTCATTCAATCCCTGAATCCTACTCGGAATACCACAGACAAGGTTTAGACTTTCCAGACTCTCATGAATGCCGCCATCAATCTAGCTTATACCACGAGCATTCTGATTAAGAAATCCAAGAGATACTCATTCAATCTAAGGTAGAACGGAAGTGGTTGTCAGGCACGCGTTCATAGGGAATGATGATGATTGTCACATTCATCACATTCAGGTTGAAGTGCGAATGAATATCTTAGAAGCGGAATAAGTTGAATTGAATAGAAAAACAGTAGTACTTTGCATTAATCTTTGAGGAACAGCAGAGCTCCACACCTTAATCTATGGAGTGTAGAAACTCTACCGTTGAAAAATAAATAAGTAAAAGGTCCAGGCATGGCCGAATGGCCAGCCCCTCTGATCTAAGAACCAGGCGTCCAAAGATGTCAAATACAATAGTAAGAGGTCCTATTTATACTAAACTAGTTACTAGGGTTTACAGAAGTAAGTAATTGATGCATAAATCCACTTCCGGGGCCCACTTGGTGTGTTCTTGGGCTGAGCTTGAATGTTACACGTGGGGAGGTCATTCTTGGAGTTGAACGCCAGCTTTTGTGCCATTTTGGGCGTTGAACTCCACTTTGCAACTTGTTTCTGGCGCTGGACGCCAGAATTGGGCAGAGAGCTGGCGTTGAACGCCAGTTTGAGTCATCTAAACTTGGGAAAAGTATGGACTATTATATATTGCTGGAAATCCCTGGATGTCTACTTTCCAACGCAATTGGAAGCGCGCCATTTTGAGTTCTGTAGCTCCAGAAAATCCATTTTGAGTGCAGGGAGGTCAGAATCCAACAGCATCAGCAGTCCTTCTTCAACCTCTGAATCTGATTTTTGCTCAAGTCCCTCAATTTCAGACAGAAAATATCTGAAATCACAGAAAAATACACAAACTCATAGTAAAGTCCAGAAATGTGAATTTAACATAAAAACTAATAAAAACATCCTTAAAAGTAACTAGATTCTACTAAAAACAATGCCAAAAAGCGTATAAATTATCCGCTCATCACCTTCCAACTCAAGAGTTCCTTTCAATCAACTCCCCATCAAGTGAAGAAACTACTCGCTCATTGTAAATAATAAATCCATAACATATGAAAGAGAATTAAAAGAAGACATGATTATTGGAATGGAAAATAAATTAAAATGGAAGAAATAATCCTTGTATTAAATAATCATGAAAGTATTTAAATGACAAAATTGAACAAAGCAAAGAACATGGAAGAATAAAACCAAGTTAAGAGAACGAACTAGAATGATGAAGTCTTGATGAGGAAATAACTCTTCTCAATGTTCCAATGCTAAGACCAATTAAAAATTAACATTCTAAAACCTAAAGAGAAAAACCTAAAGGAGTAAAACTAGATCTAAAACTGAAAACTGTGTAGAATGAATGTTGTGTTTTTGTTTCTGCATATTCTCTGGCTTTAGTCTGCTGTTCCGGGCCGAAAACTGGGTCGAAATAAGGTCCAAAATTGCCCCCAGCGAATTCTGCAGATTATGCAGATCGCACATGTCACGCGATCGCGTCATCCATGCGGACGCGTCATTCGCGATTTTCCTTGCCACGCGTTCGCGTCGTCCACGCTACCACGTCGCTTGAGCTTTTCCAATCCACGCGGTCGCGTGAGCCATGCGACTGTGTCACTTCTCGCTGGTTATCTCCTCAAATTCTTGTGTTCCTTCCATTTTTGCTAGCTTCCTTTCCAATCTCCAACTCATTCATGCCTTATAAAGTCTGAAACACTCAACACACAGATCACGGCATCGAATGGAATAAAGGAGAATTAAAAAATACATAATTAAAGTCTCTAGGAAGCAGTTTTCAAACATGTTATAAATTCAAGAAGGAATTATAATTTCATGATAATTTAATGAATAAGTGGGTAAGGATCATGATAAAACCACACAATTAAACACAATATAAACCATAAAATAGTGGTTTATCAACCTCCCCACACTTAAACATTAGCATGTCCTCATGCTTAATTGAAGGAGATAAGGAAATAAGTATGAACATGTAGAAACTCATGAAATGCAATGCAAGCCTATATATATATATATATATATATATATATATATATATATAAATACAACTATATGATTCTTGCCCACTTGATCAAAAGTAAATAAGCTCTTCCAAACAATTACAAATCAAATTCCACTAATTCTATCATTATACAATAAAACAGATAAAAGTGCGAGAAGATAGCTCATGAAAGCAGGGAACATGAAAATTCAAGCATTGAACCCTCACTGATAATGTATGTACGCTCTAATCTCTAGTGTATAGGGTAATCACTCTATCCTTCTCTAATCATGCTTTCTAACTTTTGTTCTTCTCCTAACCAATCAACAACAGTTAATATACCAATGCAAACATCATGAGGTCTTTTCAAGATTGTAATGGGGCTAAGGTACAGGTAGGGGTATACATTTGGTCAAGTGATCTAATAAATTGAATCTTTAATTAACCCAAGCTCCAACCCAACTTTTATATTTTTAATGTAATCTTAAAGTTCATACCTAGCTACCCAGAATTCCCTTTTTCAATCCATACTCATGTATCAACTTTGTATTTGATTCTATCATATGTGCATTAATCTTTGAATTCTGAATTTAACATTGGGGTAATTTTGTCCCCTTATTTATTTATTTATATTTTTATATTTATTTTTTTTTTACATTAAAATAAATATAGCTTATCAATGCACTTAGATTTTTAATTCTCATAGTTTCACATGAGTAGGTATCCAAATTTCCATTAAATTCTCATGACACATTCCCTTAACAACTTTTGTTCCCACAATTTCCCATACTTAACTAGCACACACAATTCTATCTTAAGCTAACCAAAGATTCAATTGGGGATATACAATTGTTTTTCAGCTTAAGGTTAGTAATGTGGTAAAATATAGAACAAATGGGATTTAAAGGCTCAAAGTGGTTAACAAAGGTAATTGAAAACGGTAGGCTTAATTTGGATAAGTGAGTTTAAACAAATAATGGCCTCAATCATGTGCAAGCATGCAAATATAATAAATATTGGACATATAAGATAAAACAAAATATAGATTACAATCATAGAGAAGTAAACACACAAGGATGAAATAATTATGGTTAAATAATGTAACCATACATAAAGGCTCAAATCTTTCACAGGTTGTATGTTCTTTAGCTCAAATATCATGTTCCAAATACAAATCAAGCAAATTTATCATAAAAATTTTCAAAAATTAGTGAAATTTTGTTCCAAAGATAGAGTCTTAAAAGAAACTTATTGTCTTTTCAATCAAGTAGAACATGCATGCAACTATCCTAACCTATGCAATTTATTCTATTCTATAAAAGAAAGAAAATCTAACTAAAATATCCTAATTATTGGTGCTAGAGAAGAGAAATTACCTCCGGAAGTTAGGTACTGACCGACCTCCCCACACTTAAGGCTTTGCACCGTCCTCGGTGCCGTCTGTCAGGAACAGGGGTGGGCAGGTAGCAGTATCTCCACAACCGGGACCGTCATGGCTCCCTGTGCTAGTAAAAGAAGTGGATTCCGGGGTGTCTAAGTCTCTGCGATCTCCTCTAAGTAGCTCCCTGAGGTGTTTGAATCTTCGGTTGTTACGGCGCTCTCTAAACTTAGCTTTGTGTTCTTGCCGATCCAACCTTGTGATTATCTGCTGGAGTAATTCATCAGTTGTAGGTGCTTGTGGTGTTGAAGAAGGATTATCTTCAACTGGAGCAATAGGAAGACTTGTAGTGGCTGCTGGAAGTCTGAGGTATTTCCCGTTAGGGACATACTGATCATCCCGTGGAAGCACGGCTTTGGTGTCCCCAGCTCTGTAGGAGACTCCGGCTGCTGAGACAAGATCTGAGACCAAGGCGGGGAAAGGTAAGTTGCCCGCAATTTGTACGTGTTCCATAGCATTCCGGATATGTCTTGAGAGATTCAGAGGTTGGTCTGTAAGGATGCACCATAGTAGAACAGCCATGTCCGCAGTGAAGGAGGACTCATGAGTGCTCGGAAAGATGTAATGGGATATGATCTGTGCCCATACGCGAGCCTCCAAGGTAAGTGCTGAAGCCAAGATTCACTTAGGGCGGGTACGGTGGTATCCGTAGATCCAACGGCTGCTAGGTAATGCGATAACTCCGAGAACGGAGTCCCAGTCAAATTGGTACCTCTGGCGCTTAAGTGCGGCTTCTTGGAAGGCGTCCATTCCTTCTGGAATAGGGGGAAGACTCAGAGCTTGCTGAATGGCCATTTCTGTAATGGGGACTTACTTATGCCGGACATAAACAGACTGCAGGGTTGGCATGTAGAAGTTAAAGTAGAACTCAACTACCCAAGAAAGATTGACCTGCCTTGGCTGTCTCCGTAGGAAACCCCATTGTCTTCGTTCAATTTGCGGCTCAACAAAGATAGCAATATTGGACGGGAGGATAAGAAGGTATTCATTGTTATAGTTCCTTTCTGCCAGGATAGGGAACATCCGCTCACAGTAGCGATTGGGAAATCGCGTAGTTTCCTTTGCTGGAAAGGCTTTCTCTTTGTCATCAACCTTTATTATCCTCTTAACTCTTTTTGTTGAGGGCTTGACTGCGGTTGAAGACGGCTCTGCCACTGATGCTCTTTTAGTGCCTCTTCTTGCTGGGGGTTTAGAAGTGGCTTTCTCCTTTCCTTTCTTGGTGGCCATCCTAAAAAGAGAGGAGAAAGTAAATTAAATTCAAATAGATATATAGCAAGGAAGAGAATGGAAGAGTGGTGATGGATGCACATTAGGATGTAGTTGACATTAGCACAGGCTCTCGAGTACATGTGAAAAGCCAACAATGAAAAATAGTCAGTGCACCGAAAGATAAGTAGATGCAAGGTGTTTATTGGCATGCCGAAAAAGGGCATGAGTAGCATAGACCAAGCATCAGTTGTAACAAGCCAAAATGTTTGTATTGACAATTAAATTCAATTAAAACAATAGTAAAGAGAATTTGTGAAAAGCAAGCATTGAATAGTAGAGTAAAGTAATATAGAAAAGTGCATAATGCTATATGGGCTTTTTCACAAACACATGGCATGCATGGTAAATAAGATATAGAAAGTATGAAGGTGAACATACAAGAAATCCCTTAAAAATAATAATTGTCAAAAAAATTGCAACAATCCACAAGCATATAATGAGGAATAATGACTCAAATAAATTTCTAATACCATGTAAAAAGGAAAAGAAGAAGAAGGAAAATATGAATAATGAAAAGAAAAAGAAAAGAAAAAGAAAAGAAAAAGAAAATAATATATAAAATAATAAGAATGATAGAAAAGAGAAGAAGGAAGAAGAAAATAGAACCTTGGTAATGGAGGTGAGAGAGAGAGAGAGAGATAGGTGAGATAGAAGGAAGAAGGGATAAGGAAGAAATAAGGAGGGAAAAGAAAAATTAGGATTTGGAGGAGAGAAAGATAAGATATGTGGCAATTTTAGGTTGAGCTGTGCGGCGCATGCGACGCGGCCGCGTGGGGCATGCGTTCGCGTGGATGCACTTCAAGTATGGTGACGCGATCGCGTGGATCACGCGGTCGCGTGACCCATGTTGTGCTTCTGGCGCGAGTGCAGCCTCACACCAGCACAACTCTCTTTTCAAATTAATTTATTTGCCAAAATTGGGACGGCGCGATCACGTGGGTCACGAGATCGCGTGAGTGTGCGTCAGAAAATGGATGACGCGGCCGCGTCAGCGACGCGGTCGCGTGATAAGGATTGTGCTTCCAGCACTAATCCAGCATCACTCTCGCACAATATTTCATTGTGCACCCTTTTACGTCGAAAACTCAGGGCACGCGGCCGCGTGGGGCACGCGGCCGCGTGGGAGGCCATGATTCCCATGCGACGCGAACGCGTCAGCGACACGGTCGCGTGGGTTGATTTGTGCCATTGGCATGCCTCCAGCCACGCTCCAGCGTGACTTTCTGTTCATCTTTATTTTTCTTTACTCTCCTTACGACGCGGACGCGTCGCGTAGCGGAAATTTTTTTTTTTTGAAAATAAAAACATGTAAATGCAGATGCATGAAAGTACTAAGAAAGAGAAGAGTTATTGAATAGGAAAAACTAAAAATAAAGAAAAGAACGATCATACCATGGTGGGTTGTCTCCCACCTAGCACTTTGCTTTAACGTCCGTAAGTTGGACGCTCCACTAGCTTAATCTTCTGCTATGTGGGGATCTTCCAAGAGGAAGATTTCAAGCTCCTTGTTTCTCTGCATCTTCTCGCCATGGTATAGCTTCAAGCGTTGTCCATTAACCTTAATAAGTTCAGAGCTTGAAGGATGGCTTAGGTGATAAACTCCGTACGGTTCGGCCTTCTCTACTCTGTATGGACCTTCCCATCTTGATCTCAACTTACCTGGCATGAGCCTTAGTCGAGATTTGTAAAGGAGGACTAAATCCCCAGGTTGGAACTCTTTCTTCTTGATGTTTTGATCATGTACAGCCTTCATCTTTTCCTTGTATATTCTGGAGTTTTCATAAGCTTCTAGGCGAAGGCTCTCCAGTTCCTGCAGTTGCAACTTCCTTTCAACTCCGGCTTTCTCAATTCCCATGTTGCACTCCTTAACTTCCCAAAAAGCTATGTGTTCTACTTCAACTGGGAGATGACAAGCTTTTCCATAAACCAAGCGAAAAGGACTCATCCCAATGGGTGTCTTGTATGCTGTTCTATATGCCCAGAGTGCATCTTGTAGCCTGGTGCTCCAGTCTTTTCTATGAGGCTTTACTATCTTTTGCAAGATACGCTTAATTTCTCTGTTTGACACCTCGGCTTGCCCATTAGTTTGGGGATGGTAAGCTGTTGCAACTTTATGAATTATCCCATGCTTCTTCATTAATCCTGTCAGTCTCCTGTTACAAAAATGGGTGCCTTGATCGCTCAAGATTGCTCGTGGTGATCCGAAGCGACATATAATATGGTTTCTCACAAAGAAAACAACAGTGTTAGCATCATCAGTGCGGGTAGGAATTGCTTCCACCCATTTGGAAACATAATCCACAGCTAACAATATATAAAAATATCCATTAGAATTTGGAAATGGACCCATGAAGTCAATGCCCCAAACATCAAAAATTTCACAGAAAAGCATAATTTATTGAGGCATCTCATCTCTCCTGGATATATTGCCAAATTTTTGGCATGGGAGACAAGATTTACAAAACTCAGCAGCGTCTCTAAAAGGAGTAGGCCACCAGAATCCATAGTCTAAGATCTTTCTAGCTGTTCTTTGAGGGCCAAAATGTCCTCCACTCTCAGATGAGTGACAGGCCTCTAAAATGGACTGGAATTCTGATTGAGGCACACAACGTCTAATTACTTGATCAGCGCCATATCTCCATAAATATGGGTCATCCCATATATAATATTTAGACTCACTTTTCAGCTTGTCTCTTTGATGCTTAGAAAAATTTGGAGGAAATGTGCGGCTAACTAAATAATTAGCAACAGGTGCATACCAAGGGACTACCTCAGATACTGCTTACAGGTTATCAAAAGGAAAATTATCATCTATAGGAGTAGAATCATCCTTAATATGCTCAAGGCGACTCAAGTGGTCTGCCACTAAATTTTGATTACCACTCCTATCCTTTATTTCTAAATCAAATTCTTGTAACAGCAGTATCCAACGTATAAGTCTTGGTTTGGACTCCTTTTTAGCTAATAGATACTTTAAAGCTGCGTGGTCCGAATACACTACTACTCTAGTACCAAGTAAATAAGCTCGGAATTTATCCAGAGCAAAAACAATAGCAAGAAGCGCTTTCTCAGTAGTAGTATAGTTGGATTGGGCATTGTCTAAAGTCTTAGACGCATAAGCAATAACGAAAGGATCCTTACCTTCACGCTGAGCCAGCGCTGCTCCTACTGCATGGTTGGAAGCATCGCACATGATTTCAAATGGCTAGCTCCAGTCTGGTCCTCTCACAATTGGAGCTTGAGTCAGAGCAGTCTTCAGCTTATCAAACGCTTGTTTGCAATCCTCACTGAACTCGAACTCAATATCCTTCTGCAGTAATCTGGATAAGGGAAGTGCGACCTTACTAAAGTCCTTAATAAATCTCCTGTAAAAACCTGCATGGCCAAGGAACGAACGGACTTCCCTCACAGAAGAGGGGTAAGGTAAACTAGAAATAACATTCACCTTTGCTGGGTCTACAGAAATGCCATTATTAGATACCACATGTCCTAATACAATTCCTTGTTTTACCAAAAAGTGACATTTTTCGAAATTTAATACAAGGTTTGTATTAACATATCTATCTAATACTCTAGATAATCCATCTAAGCAAAGGCTAAAAGAATCACCATAAACGCTAAAATCGTCCATAAAAACTTCCATACAGTCCTCAATAAGATCAGAGAAAAGACTCATCATGCACCTTTAGAAAGTAGCTGGTGCATTGCACAAGCCAAAGGGCATTCTCTTGTAAGCATAAGTCCCAAAAGGACATGTAAAAGTAGTCTTTTCCTGATCTTCAGGAGCTATATGAATCTAGAAATAACCTGTGTAACCATCTAAAAAGCAATAATGTGATTTACCTGATAGGCGATTGATGAGCGGATAATTTATACGCTTTTTGGCATTGTTTTTAGTAGAATCTAGTTATTTTTAGGGATGTTTTCATTAGTTTTTATGTTAAATTCACATTTCTGGACTTTACTATGAGTTTTTGTGTTTTTTTGTGATTTCAGGTATTTTCTGGCTGAAATTTAGGGACTTGAGCAAAAATCAGATTCAAAGGTTGAAGAAGGACTGCTGATCCTGTTGGATTCTGACCTCCCTGCACTCAAAGTAGATTTTCTGGAGCTACAGAACTCAAAATGGCGCGCTTCTAATTGCGTTGGAAGGTAGACATCCAGAGCTTTCCAGCAATATATAATAGTCCAAACTCGCGAGTGCTGGGCATAGTGACAGACGCAAAAGGAGGGTGAATCCTATTCCAGCATGATCGAGAACCTCAGATGATTAGTCGTGCTGTGATAGAGCATTCGGACCATTTTCACAAGAGGATGGGATGCAGCCATTGACAAGGGTGATGCCTCTAGATGATTAGCCATGCAGTGACAGCGCATCGAACCATTTTCCAGAGAGGATAAAACGTAGCCATTGACAACGGTGATGTCCTTACATAAAGCCAGCCATGGAAAGGAGTAAGATTGATTGGATGAAGACAGCAGGAAAGCAAAGGTTCAGAGGAACGAAAGCATCTGTATAAGCTTATCTGAAATTCTCACCAATGATTTACATAAGTATTTCTATCCTTATTTTATTATATATTTTTGAAAACTCCATAACTATTTTATATCCACCTGACTGAGATCTACAAGGTGACCATAGCTTGCTTCATACCGACAATCTCCGTGGGATCGACCCTTACTCACGTAAGGTTTATTACTTGGACGACCCAGTGCACTTGCTGGTTAGTTGTATCGAAGTTGTGAATGAAAAACAATTTATTAAAGACGTGCGTACAGAGTTTTTGGTGCACCAAGTTTTTGGTGCCGTTGCCGGGGATTGTTCGAGTTTGGACAACTGACAGTTCATCTTTTTGCTCAGATTAGGTAATTTTCTTTTGTTTTATTTTCAAAAAAATTTTTCAAAAAATCTTTCAAAAATTTCTCCTTTGTTTTTGAAAAAAATTTTAAAATAAAAATGTTTTCAAAAATATATTTTTCTTCAGAATTTTTAAGAATGAATTCTAGTGTTTCATGAAGCATGTTGAAGCCTGGCTGGCTGTAAAGCCATGTCTAATTCTTTTGGATAGGGAATGTCAGGCGTGTCATGTCTGAGTTACATACTAAAGCTTGGCTGGCTATTAAGCTATGCCTGACCCTTTGATTGGAGCTTTAGACTAAAGAGCATAAGATTCCTGGAATTCATATTAAAAATTTTGGAATCCTTATTTTTCTTTTTCAAAATGATTTTCGAAAAAATTAAAAGAAAATACAAAAAAATCATAAAATCATAAAAATCAAAAAATATTTTGTATTTCTTGTTTGAGTCTTGAGTCAGATTTAAAGTTTGGTGTCAATTGCATGTTGATCTTGCATTTTTCGAAAAATTCATGCATTCATGGTGTTCTTCATGATCTTCAAGTTGTTCTTGGTAAGTCTTCTTGTTTGATCTTGATGTTTTCTTGTTTTGCATCTTTTCTTGTTTTTCATGTGCATTTTTGCATTCATAGTGTCTAAACATGAAAGATTTCTAAGTTTGGTGTCTTGCATGTTTTCTTTGCATATAAAAATTTTCAAAAATATGTTCTTGATGTTCATCATGATCTTCATAGTGTTCTTGGTGTTCATCTTGACATTCATAGCATTCTTGCATGCATTCATTGTTTTGATCCAAAATTTTCATGCATTGCATCATTTTAATGTTTTTCTCTCTCATCATTGAAAATTCAAAAATCAAGAAAAATATCTTTCCTTTTTCTCTCATAAATTTCGAAAATTAGATTTGACTTTTTTAAAAAATTTTTAAAATTCAATTGTTTCTTATGAGTCAAATCAAATTTTCAATTTAAAAATCTTATCTTTTTCAAAATCTTTTTCAAAAATCAAATCTTTCTCATTTTTCTTAGTTATTTTCGAAAATTTTAAAAAATCTTTTTCAAAAATCTTTTTCTTATCTTTATCACATAATTTTCGAAAATAACATCATCAATTAATATTTTGATTCAAAAATTTCAAGTTTGTTACTTACTTGTTAAGAAAGATTCAAACTTTAAGTTCTAGAATCATATTTTGTGATTTCTTGTGAATCAAGTCATTAATTGTGATTTTAAAAATCAAATCTTTTTCAAAACCAATTTCAATCATATCTTTTCAAAAATATCTTCTTATCTTATCTTTTTCAAAAATTTGATTTCAAAATATCTTTTCTGACTTCCCATCTTCTTATCTTTTCAAAATTGATTTTCAAATTTGTTTCAACTAACTAACTAACTTTTTGTTTGTTTCTTATCTTTTTCAAAACTACCTAACTAACTCTCTCTCTCTCTAATTTTCGAAAATATCTCCCTCTTTTTCAAAATTTCTTTTTAATTAACTAATTATCTTAATTTTTGATTTTAAAATTTTCGAAAATTACTAACCTTTTTCAAAAACTATTTTCGAAAATCACTAACTCTTTTTCAAAAATCATTTTCGAAAACCCTCTTTCTCTCTCATCTCCTTCTATTTTATTTATTTATTTACTAACATCTCTTCCTCACTCACCAAAAAAATCCGAACCCCTCTCTCTCTCTGTGTTCGAATTTTTTTCTTCTTCTTTTCTTCTACTCACACAGGGACCTCTATACTGTGGTAAAAAGGACCCATATTATTATTATTTTTATGTCCCTCTTTTTCATATGAGCAGGAGCAAGGACAAGAATATTCTTGTTGAAGCAGATCCAGAACCTGAAAGGACTCTGAAGAGAAAACTAAGAGAAGCTAAATTACAACAATCCAGCAAGCACCTTTCAGAAATTTTTGAACAGGAAGAGGAGATGGCAGCCGAAAATAATAATAATGCAAGGAGGATGCTTGGTGACTTTACTGCACCTAATTCCAATTTACATGGAAGAAGCATCTCCATTCCTGCCATTGGAGCAAACAATTTTGAGCTGAAACCTCAATTAGTTTCTCTGATGCAGCAGAACTGCAAGTTTCATGGACTTCCATCTGAAGATCCTTTTCAGTTCTTAACTGAATTCTTGCAGATATGTGATACTGTTAAGACTAATGGAGTAGATCCTGAAGTCTACAGGCTCATGCTTTTCCCTTTTGCTGTAAGAGACAGAGCTAGAGTATGGTTGGACTCTCAACCTAAGGATAGCCTGAACTCTTGGGATAAGCTGGTCAAGGCTTTCTTAGCCAAGTTCTTTCCTCCTCAAAAGCTGAGCAAGCTTAGAGTGGATGTTCAAACCTTCAGACAGAAAGAAGGTGAATCCCTCTATGAAGCTTGGGAGAGATACAAAGGACTGACCAAAAAGTGTCCTTCTGACATGCTTTCAGAATGGACCATCCTGGATATATTCTATGATGGTCTGTCTGAGTTATCTAAGATGTCATTGGATACCTCTGCAGGTGGATCTATTCACCTAAAGAAAATGCCTGCAGAAGCTCAAGAACTCATTGACATGGTTGCTAATAACCAGTTCATGTACACTTCTGAGAGGAATCTTGTGAGTAATGGGACGCTTATGAAGAAGGGAGTTCTTGAAATTGATACTCTGAATGCCATACTGGCTCAGAATAAAATATTGACTCAGCAAGTCAATATGATTTCTCAGAGTCTGAATGGAATGCAAGCTGCATCCAACAGTACTCAAGAGGCATCTTCTGAAGAAGAAGCTTATGATCCTGAGAACCCTGCAATAGTAGAGGTAAATTACTTAGGTGAACCTTATGGAAACACCTATAACTCATCATGGAGAAATCATCCAAATTTCTCATGGAAGGATCAACAAAAGCCTCAACAAGGCTTTAATAATGGTGGAAGAAACAGGTTTAGCAATAGCAAGCCTTTTCCATCATCCACTCAGCAACAGACAGAGAACTCTGAACAAAATACTTCTAATTTAGCAAACTTAGTCTCTGATCTGTCCAAGGCCACTGTGAGTTTCATGAATGAAACAAGGTCCTCCATTAGAAATTTGGAAGCACAAGTGGGCCAGCTGAGTAAAAGGATCACTGAAATCCCTCCTAGTACTCTCCCAAGAAATACAGAAGAAAATCCAAAAGGAGAGTGCAAGGCCATTGAATTGATCACCATGGCCGAACCTGTAAGGGAAGAAGAGGACGTGAATCCCAAGGAGGAAGACCTCCTGGGACGTCCAGTGATCAATAAGGAGTTTCCCTCTGAGGAACCAAAGGAATCTGAGGCTCATCTAGAGACCATAGAGATTCCATTAAACCTCCTTATGCCATTCATGAGCTCTGATGAGTATTCCTCTTCTGAAGAGAATGAGGATGTTACTGAAGAGCAAGTTACCAAGTACCTTGGTGCAATCATGAAGATGAATGCCAAATTATTTGGTATTGAGACTTGGGAAGATGAACCTCCCTTGTTCACTAATGAACTGAGTGATCTGGATCAACTGACATTGCCTCAGAAGAAACAGGATCCTGGAAAGTTCATAATACCTTGTACCATAGGCAACATGATCTTTGATAAGGCTCTGTGTGACCTTGGTTCAGGGATAAACCTCATGCCCCTCTCTGTAATGGAGAAACTGGGAATCTTTGGGGTGCAAACTACTAAAATCTCATTAGAGATGGCAGACAGTTCAAGAAAACAGGCTTATGGACAAGTAGAGGATGTGTTAGTAAAGGTTGAAGGCCTTTACATCCCTGCTGATTTCATAGTCCTAGATACTAGGAGGGATGAGGATGAATCCATCATCCTTGGAAGACCCTTCCTAGCCACAGCAAGAGCTGTGATTGATGTTGACAGAGGTGAACTAGTCCTTCAATTGAATGAGGACTCCCTTGTGTTTATAACTCAAGGTCATCCTTCTGTAAACATGGAGAGGAAGCATAAAAAGCTTCTCTCAAAACAGAGTCAACCAGAGCCCCCACAGTCAAACTCTAAGTTTGGTGTTGGGAGGCCACAACCAAACTCTAAGTTTGGTATTGAACTCCCATATCCAAACTCTAAGTTTGGTGTTCGGAAGTCTCAACAATGCTCTGAACATCTGTGAGGCTCCATGAGAGCCCACTGTCAAGCTATTGATATTAAAGAAGCGCTTGTTGGGAGGCAACCCAATTTTTATTTATCTAATTTTATTGTTCTTTCATGTTTTATTAGGTTCATGATCATGTGGAGTCACAAAATAAATATAAAAATTGAAAACGGAATCAAAAACAGCAGAAGAAAAATCACACCCTGGAGGAAGATCTCACTGGCGTTTAAACGCCAGTAAGAAGCATCTGGCTGGCGTTCAACGCCAGAACAGAGCATGGTTCTGGCGCTAAACGCCCAAAATGGGCAGCATCTGGGCGTTTGAACGCCAGAATTGCACCCTAGAGAAGAGCTGGCGCTGAACGCCCAGAACAAGCAAGGTTCTGGCGTTCAACGCCAGAAATGGGCAACAAATGGGCGTTCAACGCCCAGAACAAGCACCAATCTGGCGCTGAACGCCCAGAGTTGTGTGCAAGGGCATTTTGCATGCCCAATTTAGTGCAAGGTTGTAAATCCTTGAACACCTCAGGATCCGTGGACCCCACAGGATCACCTCAGGATCTGTAGACCCCACAGGATCCCCACCTACCTCCACTCACTTCTTCTCACCCCTCTTTCACACAATCCCATAAACACTCTTCCCTATCACCACTTCACCACTCACATCCATCCACTCTTCCCCATAAACCTACCTCATAAACCCCACCTACCTTCAAAAATTCAAAATCAATTTCCCACCCAAACCCACCCTTATGGCCGAAGCTTACCCCCCTCCCTTCCCTATATACAACCCTCTCTTCTCTTCTTGGCCGAATACACCCCTCCCCCCTCTCCTCCATATTTTCTTCTTCTTCATCATCTATTCTTTCTTCTCTTGCTCGAGGGCGAGCAATATTCTAAGTTTGGTGTGGTAAAAGCATAAGCTTTTTGTTTTTCCATTACCATTGATGGCACCCAAGACCGGAGAATCCTCTAGAAAAGGGAAAGGGAAGACAAAAGCTTCCACCTCCGAGTCATGGGAGATGGAAAGATTCATCTCCAAAGCTCATCAAGACCACTTCTATGATGTTGTGGCCAAGAAGAAGGTGATCCCCGAGGTCCCTTTCAAGCTCAAGAAGAATGAGTATCCGGAGATCCGACATGAAATCCAAAGAAGAGGTTGGAAAGTTCTAACAAACCCCATCCAACAAGTCGGCATCCTAATGGTTCAAGAGTTCTATGCCAATGCATAGATCACTAGGAACCATGATCAAAGTAAGAACCCAAACCCAAAGAATTATATTACAATGGTTCGGGAAAAATACTTAGATTTTAGTCCGGAGAATGTGAGATTGGCGTTTAACTTGCCTATGATGCAAGGAGATGCATGCCCCTACACTAGAAGGGTCAACTTTAATCAAAGGTTGGACCAAGTCCTCATGGACATATGTGTGGAAGGAGCTCAATGGAAGATTGACTCCAAAGGCAAGCCGGTTCAATTAAGAGGACTGGACCTCAAGCCTGTAGCTAGAGGATGGTTGGAATTCATCCAACGCTCCATCATCCCCACTAGCAACCGATCTGAAGTTACTGTAGATCGGGCCATCATGATCCATAGCGTCATGATTGGAGAGGAAGTAGAAGTTCATGAAGTCATCTCCTTTGAACTCTACAAAATAGCCGAAAAGCCCTCTCCTGGGGCAAGGCTAGCTTTCCCTCATCTTATTTGCCATCTATGTTACTCAACTGGAGCTTTCATAGAAGGAGACATTCCCATTGAGGAAGGGAAGCCCATCACTAAGAAAAGGATAGAGCAAGCAAGAGAGCCCATTCATGGATCTCAAGAGACGCATGAAGCTCATCACCATGAGATCTCGGAGATGCCTCAAATGCATTTTCCTCCACAAAACTATTGGGAGCAGATCAACACCTCCCTAGGAGAATTAAGTTCCAACATGGGACAATTAAGGGTGGAACATCAAGAGCACTCCATCATCCTTCATGAAATTAGAGAAGATCAAAAAGCAATGAGGGAGGAGCAACAAAGACAGGGAAGAGACATAGAAGAGCTCAAGGACATCATTGGTTCCTCAAGAAGGAAACGCCACCATCACTAAGGTGGACTCATTCCTTGTTCTTACATTCTCTGTTTTTCGTTTTCTTTATGTTAAGTGCTTATCCATGTTTGTGTCTTATTACATGATCATTAGTAGTTAGTAACTATGTCTTAAAGTTATGAATGTCCTATGAATCCATCACCTCTCTTAAATGAAAAATGTTTTAATTCAAAAGAACAAGAAGTACATGAGTTTCAAATTTATCCTTGAACTTAGTTTAATTATATTGATGTGGTGACAATGTTTCTTGTTTTCTGAATGAATGCTTGAACAGTGCATATGTCTTTTGAAGTTGTTGTTTAAGAATGTTAAATATGTTGGCTCTTGAAAGAATGATGACAAGGAGACATGTTATTTGATAATCTGAAAAATCATAAAAATGATTCTTGAAGCAAGAAAAAGCAGCAAAGAACAAAGCTTGCAGGAAAAAAAATATATAGAAAAAAAATAGCGAAAAAAAAATAGAAAAAGAAAAAGCAAGCAGAAAAAGCCAAAAGCTCTTAAAACCAAGAGGCAAGAGCAAAAAGCCAATAGCCCTTAAAACCAAAAGGCAAGGGTAATAAAAAGGATCCCAAGGCTTTGAGCATCAGTGGATAGGAGGGCCTAGAGGAATAAAATCCTGGCCTAAGCGGCTAAACCAAGCTGTCCCTAACCATGTGCTTGTGGCGTGTCGGTGTCAAGTGAAAACTTGAGACTGAGCGGTTAAAGTCAAGGTCCAAAGAGAAAAAAGAGTGTGCTTAAGAACCCTGGACACCTCTAATTGGGGACTTTAGCAAAGCTGAGTCACAATCTGAAAAGGTTCACCCAATTATGTGTCTGTGGCATTTATGTATCCGGTGGTAATACTGGAAAACAAAGTGCTTAGGGCCACGGCCAAGACTCATAAAGTAGTTGTGTTCAAGAATCATCATACTGAACTAAGAGAATCAATAACACTATCTGAACTCTGAGTTCCTATAGATGCCAATCGTTCTGAACCTCAATGGATAAAGTGAGATGCCAAAACTATTCAAGAGGCAAAAAGCTATAAGTCCCGCTCATTTAATTGGAGCTATGTTTCATTGATAGTTTGGAATTTATAGTATATTCTCTTCTTTTTATCCTATTTGATTTTCAGTTGCTTGGGGACAAGCAACAATTTAAGTTTGGTGTTGTGATGAGCGGATAATTTATACGCTTTTTGACATTGTTTTTAGTATGTTTTTAGTAGAATCTAGTTACTTTTAGGGATGTTTTCATTAGTTTTTATGTTAAATTCACATTTCTGGACTTTACTATGAGTTTGTGTGTTTTTTTGTGATTTCAGGTATTTTCTGGCTGAAATTGAGGGACTTGAGCAAAAATCAGATTCAGAGGTTGAAGAAGGACTGCTGATGCTGTTGGATTCTGACCTCCCTGCACTCAAAGTGGATTTTCTGGAGCTACAGAACTCAAAATGGCGCGCTTCCAATTGCGTTGGAAAGTAAACATCTAGGGCTTTCCAGCAATATATAATAGTCCATTCTTTGGCCGAGTTTAGATGACGTAAAAGGGCGTTGAACGCCAGTTCTACGCTATTGTCTGGAGTTAAACGCCATAAACAAGTCACAAACCAGAGTTGAACACCAGAAATACGTTACAACCTGGCGTTCAACTCCAGAAAGAGCCTCTGCACATGTAACATTCAAGCTCAGCCCAAGCACACACCAAGTGGGCCCCGGAAGTGGATTTATGCATCAATTACTTACTTCTGTAAACCCTAGTAACTAGTTTAGTATAAATAGGACTGTTTACTATTGTATTAGACATCTTGGGACGTCTGGTTCTTAAATCAGAGGGGCTGGCCATTCGGCCATGCCTGGACCTTTCACTTATGTATTTTTAACGGTAGAGTTTCTACACTCCATAGATTAAGGTGTGGAGCTCTGCTGTTCCTCATGAATTAATGCAAAGTACTACTGTTTTTCTATTCAATTCAACTTATTCCGCTTCTAAGATATTCATTCGCACTTCAACATGAATGTGATGAACGTGACAATCATCATCATTCCCTATGAACGCGTGCCTGACAACCACTTCCGTTCTACCTTAGATTGAATGAGTATCTCTTGGATCTCTTAATCAGAATCTTCGTGGTATAAGCTAGATTGATGGCGACATTCATGAGAATCCAGAAAGTCTAAACCTTGTTTGTGGTATTCCGAGTAGGATTCTGGGATTGAATGACTGTGACGAACTTCAAACTCGTGAGTGCTGGGCATAGTGACAGACGCAAAAGGAGGGTGAATCCTATTCCAGCATAATCGAGAACCTCAGATGATTAGCCGTGCTGTGACAGAGCATTTGGACCATTTTCACAAGAGGATGGGATGCAGCCATTGACAAGGGTGATGCCTCCAGACGATTAGCCATGCAGTGACAGCGCATCGGACCATTTTCCAGAGAGGATAAAAAGTAGCCATTGACAACGGTGATGTCCTTACATAAAGCCAGCCATGGAAAGGAGTAAGATTGATTGGATGAAGACAGCAGGAAAGCAGAGGTTCAGAGGAACGAAAGCATCTCTATAAGCTTATCTGAAATTCTCACCAATGATTTACATAAGTATTTCTATCCTTATTTTATTATATATTTTCGAAAACTCCATAACTATTTTATATCCGCCTGACTGAGATCTACAAGGTGACCATAGCTTGCTTCATACCGACAATCTCCGTGGGATCGACCCTTACTCACGTAAGGTTTATTACTTGGACGACCCAGTGCACTTGCTGGTTAGTTGTATCGAAGTTGTGAATGAAAAACAATTTATTAAAGACGTGCGTACAGAGTTTTTGACGCCGTTGCCTGAGATCACAATTTCATGCACCAGCGATCCAGCATTTGATCAATGAATGGAAGTGGGTAGTGATCCTTACGGGTAGCTTGGTTGAGACGCCTGTAATCAATGCAGACTCTCCAAGCATTCTGAACTCTAGTTGCTATGAGCTCTCCATGCTCATTCTTCACTGTAGTGACTCCAGACTTCTTGGGCACCACTTGTACTGGGCTTACCCATTCACTGTCTGAAATGGGATATATGATACCTGCTTCCAATAGTCTGGTCACTTCCTTTTTGACAACTTCCAAGATGGTGGGATTCAATCTTCTTTGGGGTTGACGGACAGGTCTTGCTCCCTCTTCTAAAAATATTCTGTGCTCACATACTTGAGGGTTGATGCCTACTATGTCTACCAAGCTCCACCCAATTGCCTTCTTATGCTTCCTCAGCACATTAAGTAACTGCTCTTCTTGTTGAGAAGTAAGTTCCCTTGCAATGATAACTGGAAACCTCTGCTCATCTTCGAGATAAGCATATTTGAGATGTGGAGGGAGGGGTTTTAATTCTAACTTCTGATCATGAGCAGGCTCTGGATTATCTGGGGCTTGTGAAAATGGTGAAGTACCCTCATTGTCAGTTAAAAGGGTCCCCACACTTGGACCTTGTCCTATGTGCCTCTCTTCAAACTCTTCCTTATGAACTTCAGCTACACTTTCATCTATGACATCACACTGGAAGATAGAACGATCTTCTGGGGGGTTGTCAATGACTCCATTCAGATTGAAGATTACTATGCGGCCATCTATTTCAAAGGAGTATGTTCCTGAAAAAACATCCAATTTGAATTTTGATGTCTTCAGGAATGGTCTTCCAAGTAGGATTGATGATGGCTTATCTGAATCATTATGGGGCATCTCCAAGATATAAAAATCAGTGGTAAATGTAAGCCCTTTAATATTCACCAAAACATCTTCAGCAACTCCAGCCACTGTAATAATGCTTTTATCTGCTAACACAAAATGAGCTGCCGACCTTTTTAAGGGAGGGAGCCTCAAAATATCATATATAGACAAAGGCATTATACTGACACATGCTCCTAAATCACACATGCAATCATAAATTACTACACCACCAATAGTACAGCTAACTATACAAGGACCTGGATCACTACATTTTTCAGGTAATCCTCCCATTAAAGCAGATATAGAACTACCTAAAGGAATAGTTTCTAATTCATTAATTTTGTCTTTATGGATACATAAGTCTTTTAGAAACTTTGCATATTTAGGTACCTGCTGAATAACATCAAAAAGAGGAACAGTTACCTCAACCTTTTTGAATATTTCTACCATTTTGGGGTCGGGTTCCAGCTGCTTCCTGGGCTTCCTTGCAAGTTGTGGAAATGGAATAGGAGTAGTGTTTTCTGTGGTGTCTGCGCCTTTTGGTGCTTCCTCCTGTGGTTGAGCTATTTCTTCTTCAGCTATGTCCTGTATGTCCTCTTCCTCTTCAACATCTTCTATTTCTACTACCTCTTCAGCTGAGGTGTGTTCTGGTGGGCTTGGTTCCTCCTGATTCCTCTCCTGCAGTGTAGTTCCAAACCTTAGGGTGATGGCATTAATGCCTCCCTTTGGATTGGGTAATGGTTGAGAGGGGATTCCAGTGGAGCTTGAAGGTTGGTTACTGGAATTTTGCGTTGATCCAATCTGTGACATAAGAGCTTGCAAAGTAGAGGTGAGACCATTCAGACTGGCATTAATACTATTCATGATGTTATTTTCCATGGTCTGTTGTCTTCGCTCAAAAGATTGTAGTAGCTCTTCATTAGGAGATAAAGAAGAATGAGTAAATTGAGAGGTCTACTGTTGATTGTTCTGTGGTCCTTGGTTTTGCCTCAGGTGAGGTGCTCTGTAAGGTTGATTCTGCTGCCTGTTGTTGTTATTATTCTACCTCTGATTTCCCTGATTATCTCGGCCTCCTCTGTTATTGTTGTCCCTCCAATTCTGGTTAGAATAGTCCTGCTATCCATGGTTATTATTTCCACTTTGATTGTACCCTTGGTTGGGGCGGTCATAGAAGTTATGAGTGGATGCCACCATGTTGTCTTCTTGTTGGAGCTGCGGGCATTCATCAATGTAATGGCTATAATCAGCACAGATTCCGCAAATTTTCTGCGGGACTAATTGTTGGTTTTGCTGTGGCGAGGGAGGTTGAGCTTGCTGAGCTTGTTGTTGATTCAATTGCATCTACTTCAGCAAGTTGGTCATCTCACATATACTCTGAGCTAGAGCTGCAGTCTCTCTGTTAGAGGATACTTCTGCAACGGCTTTTGAACGGCCTTGCTTTCGCCTGTGGTTCCTAGTGGATTCAACTAAATCACTGATCAATTGCCAAGCCTCATCAGTGGTCTTGTACTTCTTCATAGACCCATTGCTAGCACTTTCCAATGTGGTCTTATCTTGGGGCCTCATGCCCTGTGTGATATAGCTAAGTAACATTATCTTGTCAATCATGTGGTGGGGGTATGCTTCCAGAAGATTATTGAAGCACTCCCAGTATTCAAAGAGAGTCTCATTGTCATCCTGAACAATTGTGGAAATATCCTTCCTCAGTTTATCAGTAACTTCAGATGGAAAGAATTTCTCCAAAAACTCCTTTCTGAGTGTATCCCATTTAGATACATTTGCTAGAGGTTGAGTGTAGTACCACTCTCTTGCTTTTCCCTCGAGAGAAAACGGGAAAGCTTTCAGCAAAATTGAAGTTTCATCAGTACCATCACGCCTGACAGTAGAACAGGCTGCCTGGAAATCTCTCAAGTGCTTGATAGGCTCTTGAGCAGGTAGGCCATGAAACTTGGGCATCAAATTTAGCAGTGCGGTCTTTATTTCAAAATCTGTAGCTACCGTTGGATGATGCGCTTGAAACGGTTGCATTGTAAAATCAGGGGCTCCTTCCTCCTAGATGGTAACTCTCCTAGCTGCCATGTCTTCTGCACGTAAAACAACCGAATCAGTAGAACGGGGGCTGGTTTCTTCCTCAAGTTCACTTTCAGATCCGCCCTCAGAGCGGACTAACCATCGCTGTTCTCGCCTTATTCGTGAAATAGTTCTTTCAATTTCAGGATCGGATATTAGCAAGCGCGGATCAGGAAGCGAACGCATCATTTGACGAAAGAAACATGCAGCTCATAGTAGCAAAATAAAATAAAATGCAAATAAATAAATTCTAATTAATAACTTTAGCACTCTATTGCAACTCCCCGGCAACGGCACCAAAAATTGATGAGGCACAGAAGTTGGTGAATTAAAAATTATTAAAATAGTTAAGTTGCAAGTATAGTTCTTAACTCACCGAAAATCTGCCTATCCATTTAGAAATATGTCACAGAGAGTTTAAATTAAAAATTACTGGAAGTTGGAGTCCCAGGTAGTCTCCCAACGAGTTGCAGAAAAGTGTGCTATTTTATTAATCAGATGTTCCAAAAGGTTGAGTTAAGTAGATGGAAAATTAAATTGAGAAAATTTAAATAATATGAATAAAAGCCTTGACTGGGAGTTGATTAGTTGGAATCTCTATTATTGATGGGATGATTTCAAGATTAATTTATAATTAATAGTTGTTCTGTTTAGTTATCCTTTACTAGGTAAAGGAAAGTCAAACAAGTTGGAATGCTAGATCTATTCACGAGTTGCAACCCACTTAGTTCAAAGGGATTGGTGTTAGTGACTGGATAGCAATCCAACAGTTAACCCAATTACAAATTCTCTTTCAATCCTTCCAGCTCAAGAGTTCCTTTCAATCAACTCCCCATCAAGTGAAGAAACTACTCGCTCATTGTAAATAATAAATCCATAACATATGAAAGAGAATTAAAAGAAGACATGATTATTGGAATGGAAAATAAATTAAAATGGAAGAAATAATCCTTGTATTAAATAATCATGAAAGTATTCAAATGACAAAATTGAACAAAGCAAACAATATGGAAGAATAAAAGCAAGTTAAGAGAATGAACTAGAATGACAAAGTCTTGATGAGGAAATAACTCTTCTCAATGTTCCAATGCTAAGACCAATTAAAAATTAACATTCTAAAACCTAGAGAGAAAAACCTAAAGGAGTAAAACTAGATCTAAAACTGAAAACTGTGTAGAATGAATGTTGTGTTTTTGTTTTTGCATATTCTCTGGCTTTAGTCTGCTATTCCGGGCCAAAAACTGGGTCGAAATAAGGTCCAAAATCGCCCCCAGCGAATTCTGCAGATTATGCAGATCGCACATGTCACGCGATCGCGTCATCCATGCGGACGCGTCATTCGCGATTTTCCTTGCCACGCATTCGCATCGTCCACGCTACCGCGTCGCTTGAGCTTTTCCAATCCGCGCGGTCGCGTGAGCCATGCGGCCGCGTCACTGCGATTTGCTCTCCTTCGCACGGTCGCGTGAGCCATGCGACCGCGTCACTTCTCGCTGGTTATCTCCTCAAATTCTTGTGTTCCTTCCATTTTTGCTAGCTTTCTTTCCAATCTCCAACTCATTCATGCCTTATAAAGTCTGAAACACTCAACACACAGATCACGGCATCGAATGGAATAAAGGAGAATTAAAAAATACATAATTAAAGTCTCTAGGAAGCAGTTTTGAAACATGTTATAAATTCAGGAAGGAATTATAATTTCATGCTAATTTAATGAATAAGTGGGTAAGGATCATGATAAAACCACACAATTAAACACAATATAAACCATAAAATAGTGGTTTATCAGCTCCCTCCCTTAAAAAAGTCGGCAGCTCGTTTTGTGTTAGCAGATAAAAGCATTATTACAGTGGTTGGAGTTGCTGAAGATGTATTAATGAGCATTAAGGGACTCACATTTTCCATTGACTTCTATATCCTGGAAATGCCCCCTAATGACTCAGGAAGGCCATCATCAATACTGCTTGGAAGACCATTCCTGAAGACTTCAAAGTTCAAGCTGGATGCATTCTCAGGAACTTATTCCTTTGAGATAGATGGCAGAGCAGTAAAGTTTAGCTTAAATGAAGCAATGAGACATCCTCCGGAAGATTATTCTATCTTCCAGTGCGATATTATTGATGAAACTATAGCTGAAGTTCACCAGGAGGAATTAGAAGAGAAGTACATATGACAAGGCCCAAGTATCGGGACATTTTCAGAGGACAGTGAGAGCACTTTACCATTAGCACCAGCTCCATATAATCCAGAGCCTGACCATGAGCAAAAATTGGAATTAAAGCCCCTCCCTCCACACCTCAAGTATGCTTACCTTGAGGACGAGCAGAAGTTTCCAGTCATCATTGCAAGGGAACTCACCTCCCAACAAGAAGAACATCTACTCAGTGTGCTGAGGAGACACAAGAAAGCAATTGGATGGAGCTTGGCAGACATAGAAGGCATCAACCCTCAAGTTTGTGAGCACAGAATATTCCTAGAAGAGGGAACAAGACTTGTTCGTCAACCCCAGAGAAGACTGAATCCCACTATCTTAGAGGTTGTCAAAAAGGAAGTAACCAGACTACTTGAGGCAGATATTATCTACCCCATCTCAGACAGTGAATGGGTAAGCCCAGTACAAGTGGTGCCCAAGAAGTCTGAAGTCACTACAGTGAAGAATGAGCATGGAGAGCTCATGGCAACCAGAGTACAGAACGCTTGGAGGGTCTGCATTAATTACAGGCGTCTCAACCAAGCCACTCGTAAGGATCACTACCCCCTTCCATTCATTGATCAAATGCTGGATTGCCTGTCAGGTAAATCACATTATTGCTTTTTAGATGGTTACACAGGCTATTTCCATATTCATATAGCTCCTGAAGATCAGGAAAAGACTACTTTTACATGTCCTTTTGGGACTTATGCTTATAAGAAAATGCCCTTTGGCTTGTGCAATGCACCAACTACTTTCCAAAGGTGCATGATGAGTCTTTTCTCTGACCTGATTGAGGACTGTATGGAGGTTTTTATGGATGATTTTAGCGTTTATGGTGATTCCTTTAGCTTTTTCTTAGATAGTTTATCTAGAGTATTAGACAGATGTGTCAGTACGAACCTTGTATTGAACTTTGAAAAATGTCACTTTATAGTAAAACAAGGGATTGTACTAGGACATGTTGTGTCTAATACGGGTATTTCTGTAGATCCAGCAAAGGTGGATGTTATTTCTAGTTTACCTTACCCCTCCTCTGTGAGGGAAGTCCGTTCGTTCCTTGGCCATGCAGGTTTTTACTGGAGATTCATTAAGGACTTTAGTAAGGTAGCACTACCCTTATCCAGACTACTGCAGAAAGATATTGAGTTCGAGTTCAATGAGGATTGCAAACAAGCGTTTGATAAGCTGAAGACCGCCCTGACTCAAGCTCCAATTGTGAGAGGACCAGACTGAAGCCATCCATTTGAAATCATTTGTGATGCTTCCAACCATGCAGTAGGAGCAGCGCTGGCTCAGCGTGAAGGTAAGGAACCTTTTGTAATTGCTTATGCGTCTAAGACTTTAGATGCTGCTTAGTCTAATTACACTACTACTGAGAAAGAGCTTCTTGCTATTGTTTTTGCTCTGGATAAATTCCGAGCCTATTTACTTGGTACTAAAGTAGTAGTGTACTCAGACCACGCAGCTCTAAAGTATTTATTATCTAGAAAGGAGTCCAAACCAAGGCTTATACATTGGATACTACTACTACAAGAATTTGATTTAGAAATTAAAGATAGGAGTGGTAACCAAAATCTAGTGGCAAACCACTTGAGTCGCCTTGAGCACATTAAGGATACCTCCACTCCTATAAACCCATTTGATAACCTGCAAGCAGTATCTGAAGTAGTCCCTTGGTATACACCTATAGCTAATTATCTAGTTAGCCGCACTTTTCCTCCAAACTTTACTAAGCATCAAAGAGACAAGCTGAAAAGCGAGTCCAAATATTACATATGGGATTACCCATATTTATGGAGATGTGGCACTGACCAGGTAATTAGACGGTGTGTTCCTCAATCAGAATTCCAGTCTATTTTAGAGGCCTGCCACTCATCTGAGAGTGGAGGACATTTTGGCCCTCAAAGAACAGCTAGAAAAATTATAGACTGTGGATTTTGGTGGCCTACTCTTTTTAAAGACGCTGCTGAATTTTGTAAATCTTGTTTCCCATGCCAAAGGTTTGGCAATATATCCAAAAGGGATGAGATGCCTCAACAAATTATGCTTTTCTGTGAAATTTTTAATGTTTGGGGCATTGACTTCATGGGTCCATTTCCAAATTCTAATGGTTATTTTTATATATTGTTAGCTGTAGATTACGTTTCTAAATGGGTGGAAGCAATTCCTACCCGCATTGATGATGCTAACACTGTTGTTTCCTTTGTTAGAAACCATATTATTTGTCGCTTTGGATCACCACGAGCAATCGTGAGCGATCAAGGCACCCATTTTTGTAACAGGAGACTAACAGGATTACTGAAGAAGCATGGGATAATTCATAAAGTAGCAACAGCCTACCACCCTCAGATTAATGGGCAAGCCGAAGTGTCAAACAGAGAGATAAAGCGTATATTGCAGAAGATAGTCAAACCTCATAGAAGAGACTGGAGTACCAGGCTACAAGATGCACTCTGGGCATACAGAACAGCATACAAGACACCCATTGGGATGAGTCCCTTCCGCTTAGTTTATGGAAAAGCCTGTCACCTCCCGGTTGAAGTAGAGCACAAAGCCTTTTGGGCAGTAAAGGAGTGCAACATGGGATTTGAGAAAGCCAGAGCTGAAAGGAAGTTGCAACTGCAAGAATTGGAAAGCCTTCGCCTAGAAGCTTATGAGAACTCAAGGTTGTACAAGGAAAAGATGAAGGCTGTGCATGATAAGCACATCAAGAGGAGAGAGTTCCAACCTGGGGACTTAGTCCTCCATTACAACTCTAGACTGAGGCTCATGCCAGGCAAGTTGAGATCAAAATGGGAAGGTCCATATAGAGTAGAGAAGGCTGAGCCATACGGAATTTTCCACCTGAGTCATCCTTCAAGATCTGAATTCATCAAGGTTAATGGACATCGCTTAAAGCTATATCATTGTGAGAAGGTGACGAAAAACAAGGAGTTAGAAATCTTCCTCTAGGAGGATCCATCCACAGCAGAAGACTGAGCTAGTGGAGCGTCCAACTTAAGGACGTTAAAGCAAAGTGCTGGGTGGGAGACAACCCACCATGGTATGATCGTTTCTTTCTTTTATTTCTTTATTTCCTTTCTCAATAACTCTTCTCAGTACTAGTGCCCATAGTTTACATCTTCATTTGCATATTGCATAATAAAAAAGGGGGGGCATGCGACGCGACAGCGTCGCCGACGCATCCGCGTCGCATGTGACTCAGAAAGAAAAATAAATCGAACAGAAAGTCATGCGGGAGCGTGGCTGGAGGCGTGCCTTTGGCACAAATCACCCCACGCGATCACATCACTGACGCGTCTGCGTCATATGAGAAAAATGCCTCCCACGTGTCCGCATCACCCATGCGGACGCGTGGCCTGAAATCGACGTCAAAAAGGGTGCATAGCCAAAAGTTGTGCTGGACTGGTGCTAGGCACACAAGCCTTACCACGCGAACGCGTGCCCCACGCGTCCGCGTCATATCCCAATATTGGCCACCCACGCAATCGCATCCACCACGCGACCGCGTCACCCTGGAATTTGGCAACAATGAGTTTCGAACAGAGAGTTGTGCGAGCGCGAGGCTGCCCTCGCGCCAGTAGCACAAAACGAGTCACGCGTCTGCGTGACCAATGCGACCGCGTCGATTCTTATAAGCGCCTTCCGCGCGAACGCATACTCCACGCATCCGCGTCGCTTGCGTCGCACAGCCTATCCTAATATGCCAAAATATCTTATCTTTCTCCCCTCCCCCCTAAAATCCTATTTTTTTTTCTTTTCCCTCCTTATTTCTTTCTTTCCCTTTTTTCTTCCTTCTTCCTTCTTTCTCACTTCTACTTTCTCTCTCTCTCACCACCATTATCAAGGTTTTTCTTTTCTTCATCCCTCCTTACTTTTCTATTCTTCTTTTTATTTTTATGCTTTCTTCTCCTTTTCTTTTTCTTTTTACTTGCATTATCCATGTTTTTCTTTTCTTTTTTTTCTTTTAATTGGTGTTGGAAATTTATTAGGGTCATTATTATTCCTTATGATTCGCTTGTGGATTCTTAAGGACTTGTTTGGAAATTATATATTTATTTTTTAAGGGTTGCTTGCATGTTCAATTTATTATTTTCATTAGCTTATTTATCATGCATGCTATGTGTTTGTGAAAACGCCCATATGGTATTGTGCACCATTTTTAGATTTCTTTTAATCTACTACTCTATATGCTTGCTTGTCACAAAACCCTTTTTTATATTTTATTAGTTAAATACAATTGTTAATACAAATAGATTGTTAGTATGACAGACTTGGTAATCTAACTTAGACATTGAATGCTTGATCTATGCTACTCATGCCTTTGCCTGCATGCCAATAAACACCTTGCATTTATTTGTCATCATATGCACTTGCTATATTTCCATTATTGTTTCTCACATGTAGTCATGACCATGTGTTAACATCATTCATCTTTTAATGTTCATTGATTACCGCCTTTCCCGCCCTCTTCCTTGCTCCAACCCTTAACATTTTAACATACTTTTTCTTTTCTTTCTTTTAGGATGGCCACCAAGAAAGGCAAGGAGAAAGCTACTCCCAAACCACCCGCAAGAAGAGGAACAAAAAGAGCATTAGTGGCAGAGCCATCTTCAACTGCAGTTAAGCCCTCAACAAAAAGGATTAAGAGGATCATAATGTTTGATGAAAAAGAGAAAGCCTTCCCAGCAAAGGACACTGCGCGATTTACCAATCGCTACTGTGAGCAGATATTCCCCATCCTGGCAGAAAGGAGTTACAACAACAAATACCTTCTTATCCTCCCGACCCATATTGATGAATTTGTTGAGCCGCAAATTGCACGAAGACAATGGGGTTTCCTACAGAGACAGCCACGGCAGGTTAATCTTTCCTGGGTAGTCGAGTTCTACTCCAACTTTCACCTGCCGATGCTGCAGTCTGTCTATGTCCGTCAGAAGCAAATCCCCATTACAGAAGAGGCCATTCAACGAACTTTAGATCTTCCCCCTACTCTAGAAGGACTGGACACATTTCAAGAGGCTGCACTCAAGCGCCAGATGTACCAATTTGACTGGGACGCTGTTCTCAGAGTTATCGCACTACCTGGCAGCAGATGGATCTATGGATACCATCGTTCCCGTCCTAAGGGAATATCGGCTTCCGCACTTACCTTGGAGGCTCGCATATGGGCACAGATTATGTCCCATTACGTCTTTCCGAGCACCCACGAGTCCTCCTTCACTGCAGACATGGCCGTTCTACTATGGTGCATCTTTACAGACCAGCCTCTGAACCTACCAAGACACATCCGGAATACAATGGGACACGTACAAATTGCGGGCAACTTACCTTTTCCTGCCTTGGTTTCAGATCTCGTCTCAGCAGCCGGAGTCTCCTACAGAGCTGGAGACACCAAAGCCATGCTCCCACGGGATGATCAGTACGTCCCTAACGGGAAATATATTAGACTTCCAGCAGCCACTACAAGCTATCCTACTGAACCGGCTGAAGACATTCCTCCTTCAACACCACAAGCACCTACAACAAACCAACTGCTCCATCAGATACTTGAGAGGTTGGATCGACAGGAACACAAAGCAAAGCTAAGAGAGTGCCGTAACAAGCGCCGATTCACATATCTCAAGGAGCTACTTAAAGGAAAATACAGAGACTCAGACACCCCAGACTCCACTTCCTTTACCAGCACAGGGAGCCATGACGGTCCCGACTGTGGAGATACTGCTACCAGCCCACCTTTGTTCCTGACAGATGGCACCGAGGACGGTGCAAAGCCTTAAGTGTGGGGAGGTCGGTCAGTACCTGACTTCCAGAGGTAATTTCTCTTCCTTAACACCAATAAAATAGGATATTTAGTTAGTTTTTCTTTTATAGAATAGGATAAATTGCATAGTAATAGGTTAGTTGCATGCATGTTCTACTTGATTGAAAAGACAGTAAGTTTCTTCTAAGACCCTATTTTTAGAACAAAATTTCACTAATTTAATTAAAAATTTTATGTTAAATTTGCTTGAAGTTGTATTTGGAACATGGTTTTTGAGCTAAAGAACACACAACCTGTGAGACTTTGAGCCTAAACACATGGTTACATTATTTAACCATAATTATTTTATTCTTGTGTGTTTACTTCTCTATGATTGTAATCTATATTTTGTTTCATCCTATATGTCCAATGTTTAATATATTTATATGCTTGCATATGATTGAGGCCATTATTTGTTTAACTCACTTATCCAAATTAAGCCTACCCCTTAAGTTACCTTTGTTAGCCACTTTGAGCCTTTAAATCCCATTTGTTCTTTATTTTACCACATTACTAGCCTTAAGCAGAAAAACAATTATATATCCCAATTGAATCTTTGGTTAGCTTGAGGTAGAATTATGTGTTAATTGAGTATGGGAAGATTGTGGGAACAAAAGATAATAAGGGAATGTGTCATGATAATATAATGGGAATTTGGGTACCTACTCATGTGAAACTGTAAAAGAAAAATTAAAAATCTATGTGCATTGATAAGCTGAGTTTAATTTAAAAAAAAAACCCAAAAATATTCAATAATTAAATAAGGGGACAAAATTACCCCAATGCTAAATTAAAATTCAAAGATCAATGCATATATGATAAAATTAAAATAAAAGTTGATACATGAGTATGGAATGTGAAAGAAAAAAAATTTGGGTAGCTAGGTGTGAAATTTAAGTTATAAAGAAAATATATGTGTGTTAGGTGAAAGCTTGGGTTAATTAAAGATCCAATTTATAAGCTTACTTAGCCATATATGTACCCTTACCCTTACCTTGGCCCCATTATAACCTTGAAAAGACCTCATGATGTTTGTATTGGTATATTAAATGTTGTTGATTGGTTAGGAGAAGAACAAAAATTAGAAAGCATGATTAGAGAAGAATAGAGTGATTACCCTATACACTAAAGAGACTAGAGTGCACATACATCATCAGTGAGGGTTCAATGCTTAAATTCTATGTTCCCTGCTTTCATGAGCTACCTTCTTGCATTTTTATCTGTTGCTACTGTATAAGAATTGAATTAGTGGAATTTGATTTGTGATTGTCTTGAAGAGCTTATTTACTTTTGACCAAGTGGACAAGAATCATATAGTTGCATTCACATATATAGGTTGCATTGCATTGCATGAGTTTTACATGTTCCTACTCATTTATTTTATCTCCTTCAACTAAGCATCAGGACATGCTAATGTCTAAGTGTGGGGAGGTTGATAAACCATTATTTCATGGTTTATATTGTGTTTAATTGTGTGGTTTTATCGAATCTTTACCCACTTATTCATTAATTTAGCATGTATTCACAATTCCTTCCCAAAATTACTCCATGGTTGAAAACTTGCTTCTTAAAGACTTTTAATTATGTATTTTAATTATCCTTTATTCCATTCGATGCTGTGACCCATGTGTTAAGTGTTTCAGGCTTTATAGGGCATGAATGACTTAGAAATTGGAGAGGAGGCTTGCAAAAAGGGAAGGAACACAAGAAATTGAGGAGATGACCAGCGAGAAGTGACGCGGACGCATGGCTCACGCGACCGCACGAAATAGAGGAAATTGCAGTGACGCGCTCGCATGCCTGACACGAACGCATGGATTGGAAACTGCACAAGTGACGCGAATGCGTGGATGACGCGCACGCGTGGCAAGGCAAAACGCTGGATGACGCCAACGCCTGGATGACGCGATCGCATGACGTGCGC
Organism: Arachis ipaensis; assembly: GCF_059453495.1. Taxonomy (NCBI): domain Eukaryota; kingdom Viridiplantae; phylum Streptophyta; class Magnoliopsida; order Fabales; family Fabaceae; genus Arachis; species Arachis ipaensis. Next base: position 87,162,536 of record NC_142438.1, on the reverse strand, counting down.
AATTTGTAGAATCTGCAGAATTCGCTGGGGGCAATTTTGGGCCCTATTTTGACCCAGTTCTCGGCCCAGAAAAGCAGATTAGAGCCAGGGAACATGGAGAGACCAAGAACAACATTCATTCCGCATAATTTTAGTTTTACATCTAACTTTACTCCTCCTCTAGGTTTTCTCTCTACACATTCATAGTTCTTAGGATTTTGTTTTTATTGCTTTGGATTGGGATATTGAGAAGAGTTATTACCTCCGCCAAGACTTCATCATTCTAGTTTGTTTTCCCTTACTTGTCACTTACTCTTTCATATCCTTACTCTGTTCAGAATTACTGTTGGATTATTTTTAGAATTTATTAATACAAGAATTATTTTTATCTTTAATTGGTCTCTTTGATTATTATTATTTATCATGTTTCTCTTTATTTCTCTTCCTTATTTTGTGAAATTTACATTCATAATGAGCGAGTAGTTCCATAACTTGATTGGGAGATGATTGAAAGGAGAACCTTGAGTTGGAACACTCAAGAGAAAAATTGTAATTGGATTTAGTGTTGGATCGCCCTCTAGTCATTGACACTAGTCCTTCCCAAGGGAGAGGATTAGGACTTGTGAATAGAAATTGCCTTCCAACTTACTTGACATTCCTCTACCTAGTAAAGGATAACTAAGCAGAACAACCTTCAATTATCACTTTTATCTTGGGAGAACTCCATCAAGGATAGGGCTTCCAACTAATCTACTCCCGGTCAAGATTTTTATTTAAATTACATAAATTCTCTGATTTAATTTCCTGTTTATCAACTCAAACCATTTTAGAAAATATCTGATTAATAAAATAGCACAGCTTTCTGCAGCTCGTTGGGAGACGACCTGGGATTCATACTCCCAGTATTTTAATTCTAATTTTGTGACAACCCCTTCTAAATTGATAAGCGGATTTTCGGTTGGTTAAGAACTGTACTTGCAACGTATCTCTTATAATTAATTCTTAACTCGCCAATTTCCGCCACGTCAATACTCTTGCCTCAGACCTCACATCTCAACGTAAGCGGGATTAACCACCATCCTTATGCCGCTGCCGCTATCTCGACAGGCGAGATCCAACCGCCGTCCCTGCCAGGCGCATAGCGTCTCACAATCTCAATTTAAAACAGTAGTTCAGTGGTTTTTCAGAAAACGTTTTTAATACATCAATGAATCATCATTGCACATTCGATTCCTCGACTCATCTCAACCACTGTCAAATCAACATTCCCATTCTGAGTCCTTGACTCATCTCAACTACTGTCAATTCACATTTCAATTTTGAACTAAACAGTTCATCAGTTCTCATCTCATATATCAATCATTCTTCACATACCGTCAAACACATCCTCAGTACACCCAAAACCTAAGCCTCCATTTTCTAATTTTTCATAATAATCATCAACTAAACCCTTAGGTTATTTCCCATATTCTCATGCCCAAAATTTAGCCCAAAAGCCTTAAAAAGGTGTCACAAAAGCTTACAATCTTGTTGGAAAGGTGAAATAGCTGAAAACAAAGTTTAAATTTGAGAAATAGGGCGTGTGCGTATGCACAGGGGTGTGCGCGCGCACGCCCTAGAGAAGTTTTAAAACATGTGCATACGCATAGAGGTGTGCATATGCACAAGTACCAAAATTCACAATGTCTGTTTGCTCGCACAACCTGTGCTAGCGCCCTCAACAGAATGACCTTCACAAGTGTGCGTGCGCACAGAGCTGTGCATGCGCACAGGTTGTAAATCTTCATTGGTATGCGCGCGTGCAAGCTGTGCTAGCGTTGTAAACAGAAAGTCTTTCCCTGCCTGTGCGTACGCACAGGTTTATGCCTGCGCATAGGTCTGTGCGTCTGCACAAGTTTAAAATTTTGTTGGGTTGTGTGTGCGCACGAGGCTGTGCGTGTGCACATACCAGAAATCATAAAATTCTATAACTTTGTAGAATTTCATATTTCAACAGCAATCTTTGAATGATCATAACTTCCTCTACAAAAATCCAAATTTTACAAACTTTATATCCATTTGAAGAGTTTCCAATAAGCTTTAATTTTAAACAAATCCTAACCAATTTTGAAAACTGAGGCTTAAGTTATGATCAGACAAATTTCACCAAAAACTAACTTTTACCAAAAGTTCACCAATAACCAATTTCTCAATTTTCACAACTTAAACCAACCAAAACCAAATAAGGCCATTCTAAACTCCATTTTTCACCACAATCTACCCTCTTGGGTCACAGTTCACAATTGATACCAATCCTCCATCACACTTCATCATTCTCAATCTCAAGTATCAACATATAACACTTACAAATAATTCTCCACCAACACATTCACCATTCATCATTATATCACTATCAATTTCCATCATTAAACTCCTTCATGCTTTATATCAATATCCACAATATACAATCATTCAAGTCATCAAATATAATATCTCAACATTAATATTTCTCAAAATAACAATACCCATTCAACATACATCATCAATCAACAATCATCAACAACCATATAAATCCAACCTATCCTATAAGTCACTAGCCTAAGTGTCCATGAATATTATATACTACATAGAGGAAATCGAAACCATACCTTGGCCGATTTCCAATATGTTTTTAACCCCAAATTGAGCACAAGCAAGCTCTCAACCATAATCCAAGCTTTCAATTCCATTTCAACAAGCACCAACTAGTTCCAATAGCTCCAAAACTCACAATTATTCAAGCTATATATACATAAATCATCATAAATCAACCTAGGGCTCAATATAAACATAATCCCACAAGGGTTCAATGCCTCTTACCTTGTCCAACAGTTTTGGTAGCCAAAACCCAATGCTAAGCAAGGATTAGAGTGAACCTAAACACCCAAAATCACAAAATCTCACTTAATCAAAAACCCTAGGGTTCAAAATTTTGGAGAGAAGAACATAAAATATTTCGTGGTTACCTCTCTAGTTTCTTGTATGGGTCTTGTAGAGCTCTTCACAAGGAACGTGTAGCTGTAAACGGTGCAGCGATCGGAGCTCTATAGCTCAAGATATGAGCTTGTGAAGCTATTTGTGAATAGTGACAATGGAGTTTCTCTTCTTCTCCTTCTCAGCTGAAGTGTGTGTGTTTGAGTGTAGTTTCTGCTGAAATTGGTTCATTAAGAACCTTTTATATGTTGGGCTTGGGCCCAACTTAGGTCCGGTCCAACCCGTTAGCATTTTTAGCCCGTTCGGCCCAACTTCGGGCCAAACCTTTAAAATTAACGCCCAGTTTTCCATTTCTAATATTTTTCTAAAGTTTTTTTGACTGGTTTCACTTTTTCTCGCGCAGCACCGGGTAGACTCAAACCGGTTCGATCAGTTCGGCTGCCGGTTCGTGGTTTTTTACGGTTTTTCGTAGAAAATACATTTTCTGACTAAAAAAAACCTACTGAGTCCAAAAATCATATTTAAATCCTCAAATTCTCACTCTAATTTCTCGAAACCTAATTTGGGCAATATTAATTACTTAAATAAATAGGTAATTAGTCGCGATTCTTACATTCTCCCCACCAAATAAGAAATTTTGCCCTCAAAAATTGAATTACCTGAGAATAGCTTGGGGTAATCCTTTCGCATTTCGGACTCCAACTCCCAAGTATGCTATTCTACTCCAGCTCACTCCCAAGCTACTTTAACCAATAAAACTTCTTTTCCGCATAACTTCTTCACACTAGTGTCATCAATTCTCAATGGCGTTACTTGAAAAGTCAAGTTCTCCCTCAACTCAACCGACTCAGGCTCCAACACATGAGCCGCATCCAATGTGTACTTACGGAGCTGTGACACGTGGAATACGTCATGCAAGTTAGACAAGTGAGGTGGCAAAGCTACTTGATACGCCACTGGCCCGAACCGCCTTAGAATCTCAAATGGTCCTATATACCTCGGATTCAATTTCTTGGTCTTAATCGCTCTTCCAATCCCAGTTGTCGGTGTAACCCTTAGAAATACATATTCTCCAACTTCAAACTCTAACATTTCCTTTTCTGGTCTGCATAACTCTTCTGTCGACTCTGTGCTGTTAGAATTCTCTCCCGAATCTTTTTAATCTTCTCAGTAGTCTCGGCTATCAAATCAGGACCTAAAACGCTCACTTTACCCGATTCATACCAACAAAGTGGAGATTGGCACTTCCATCCATACAAAGCCTCATTCGGAGCCTGACAAACAGATTTTTGCTAGTAGAGAATTCACAAATAAGTTCTCGTTGCTAGTATAGTTTCTAAACCAACAAAGGATCCTTTCGTACAAAAACTTGTGTGTCACTAAAGCAAACCCACTAAAAATAATAACCGAAGTATTTAAACCTCGGGTCGTCTCTCAAGGAATTGCAGGGAGGTGTAGTTATTATTAGTTATGAGATTGTATTTTTTTGGATTTTGAATAAGGAACAAGGAATGTAAATTGGCAAGAAATTAAATTAATAACTAAGAAAAGGCTCTTGGCAAGGTATGTTGGTGGAGGTTGTTGCCAAGAGGGTTGATCAAATCCTTGTGGCTCCTCCCATCTTTGATGGTCCCAACCTTGATGCATATTCTCATTGTAGCTTCCATTTCCTACAACATAATTTGAACTAAACTTATAGCCAACGGGGTGAGAATTCATAGTAGCTAAAGAAAATAAAAACAAAAACTAGTAAAAATAAGCAACTAAGTCCTAAACTAACAAAAACTAGTAAACAAGCAAAAAACAAATATTTACAATAACCAATAATAAGGCACACGTTTGCAACTCTCCGGTAACGGCCCCATTAATTGATGCAGGCAGAAATTACCTAATTAAGAATTTATAATAAGAACAGCGTTGCAAGTACAGTTCTTAATCGACAGAAAATCCGCTTATCAATTTAGAAGAGTTGTCACAAAATCAGAATAAAAATAATGGGAGTAGGAATCCCAGGTCGTCTCCCAACGAGTTGAAAAAAGGGTGCTATCTTATTAGTCAGGGGTTTTCTGAGAAATTTTGAGAGTTGGAGAACAGGAAAATAAATGATTGTGAATTAAAGCAATGAAAGTTAAAAGAGAATTTATATAATCAAATAAAAGCCTTGACCGGGGGGCAGATTAATTGGAAGTTCTATCCTTGTTGGATTTTCCCATGTGGAATAGCAAGAGGTTGTTGTTTTCACTTAGTTAACCCTTACTAAATAAAGGAAAGTCAAGTGATTGAGCTAACTCTTATTCACAAGTCCTAATCATCTCCCTTGGGAAGGATTAGCGTTAGTAAATAGAGAGTTAGCCAACAACTTCCAATTGAACTAATCACTTGAGTATTCCAACTCAAGGGTCTCCTTTTAATCAACCCCCAAGTCAAGTTGGGAGTCTACTCTATTGACATGGATACAACGTTCACAAACATATAAGAAGAAGACATGATAAATTAAATAAAATAGGAACTGAAAATTAATTAAAGGTAAAAGTAATTCTTTGCATTAATAAATCCTAAAATGCAACATCCTTATCTGAACAGGGTTAATCAGTAATCAAAAGAGTAAAGGAATAAGAAAATAAACTAGAATAATAGCAACTTCAACGGAGCTAGTGTCTCTTCTCAATTTCCAAAGCAAAAGCATAAAACTCTAAAAACTGTCAATGTGAAGAAAACCTAGAGGAGAGTGATTTCTCTCTAAGATTCTAATCTAAAATCTAAAACTATGCGAATGAGAATGTGTGTTGAGTCTCTGCTTGTCCCCTGGCTCTAGTCTGTGTTTTTAGGCCGAAAACTGGGTCCAAACTCGGCCCAAAATCGCCCCGAGCATTTTCTGCAATTTCTGTAGGTAGCGCATGTCACGCGTACGCGTCACTCACGCGTACGCATCGCTAGTCATTTTCGCGTACCACGCGTACGCGTCAGGCACGCACACGCATCGCCGTGCAAACTCCGATTCACGCGCACGCGTAAGCCATGCGTGCGTGTCGCTCCTCGCTGGTTATCTCTTTTATTTCTTGTGCTCCTCCTATTTTTGCAAGCTTCCTTTCCATCCTCTAAGCCATTCCTGCCCTATAAAGCCTGAAAACACTTAACGCACAGCTCACGACATTGAATGGTATAAAGGGGAATTAAAATACACAATTTAAAAGCTTTAGGAAGAAAGTTTTCAATTATAGAACAAAACTAGGAAGGCATTGTATTATCATGCAAAGTGTATGAATAAGTATGCAAAGGCTTGATAAAACTGCTCAATTGAGCACAAGATAAACCATAAAATAGTGGTTTATCAGAGCCATCCCAATGCTCGCATGAAAGCTATTGTCGTACGCAAACTCCACCAATGGCATGTAACGATCCCAACTCCCAGGTTGATCTAATACACATACTCTCAGCATATCTTCTAACGTCTGAATAGTCCTTTCTGACTGTCCATCAGTTTGCGGATGATATGTGGTACTGAGACATAGCTTTGTGCCGAAAGCTCTTTGAAAAGCTCCCCAAAACCTTGATATGAATCGGGGATCACGGTCCGACACTATGCTTGATGGCACATCGTGCAACCTTACTATCTCCTTTATGTACAACCTTGCTAACTCCTCCATAGAACAATTCACTAGAATAGGCAGAAAATGAGCGGATTTGGTTAAGCGATCCACGATCACCCAAATCGCATCAAATTCCGACCTAGTTCTCGATAAACCGTTCACAAAATCCATTGCAATTCCTTCCTACTTCCACTGATGAATCTCAAGTAGCTGTAACATCCCTGACGGTTTCTGATGCTTTATCTTCACCTTCTGACATGTCAGGCACTTGGATACCACTATAGCTACATCACCTTTCATCCCAGGCCACCAGAACATCTTCTTTAAATCATAATACATCTTTGTACTTCCAGGATGAATAGAAAACCCACTGTTATGAGCTTCCGACAATAAGTCTTGTCTAAAACTCCGACATCCGGTATACAAATCCTCCCCTTATATCTCCACAATCCTTCATCATCTTTGGTGAATTCTCCAAGCCTCTTTTCACCAACTGGTTGAAATAACTGCTGAAGCTTTTGCTCATCTTGCTGAGCCCTCTGAATCTCCGTTTTAAATGTACTTGAAATCTGTAATTGATTCAAACAAGCTCTTCTGGCAACTTCACCAATATCTAGCTTAAGATCCACGAACTTATCCACTAACTCCTCTTCTTTGATCCTCATCTAAGCTACCGTTAAAGATTTCCAACTCAATGCGTCTGCTACCACATTCGCCTTTCTAGGGTGATAACTCAGTTCAAAATTGTAGTCCTTAAGCAACTCTATCCATCTCCTCTGACGCATATTAAGCTCTTTCTGATCAAAGATGTACTTGAGACTCTTATGATCAGAAAAGACACTAAACCTCACTCCGTACAAGTGGTGCCTCTAAGTCTTCAGTGCAAACACAATCGCCGCTAATTCCAAACCATGAGTTGGGTAATTTACCTCATTAGGTCTCAGCTGACGCGATGCGTAAGCCACCACATTCCGGTGTTGCATCAACACGCAACCCAAACCTTTCAAAGAAGTATCACAATATACTTCGAATGGTTCATGCGATTCCGGTAAAATCAAAACAGGTGCTGAAGTTAGCTTTTGCTTCAAAGTTTGAAAACTCTCTTCACACTCCGACGTCCACACAAATGGCACTTCCTTCCTTGTCAACTTAGTCATCGGTAGTGCAATCCGGGAAAATTCTTCAATGAATCTCCGGTAATATCCAGATAAGTCTAAGAAACTTCTAACTTTCGTCACCGTCGTTGGTTTTTCCCATTCCATCACCGCTTCTACCTTAGAAGGATCCACCGATATCCCTCCTTTGCTTACCACGTGACCTAACAACTTCACCTCCTCCTTCCAGAACTCACACTTGGACAACTTAGCAAAAAATTTCCGCTCCCTTAAGATTTGCAACACAATTTTCAAGTGTTCCTTATGCTCCTTCACCATCTTAGAATAAACTAAGATATCGTCTATGAAAACCACCACGAATTTGTCCAAAAAGGGACGAAAGACTCTGTTCATGTAGTCCATGAAAACAGCAGGTGCATTCGTTAACCCAAAGGACATCACCACAAACTCGTAGTGCCCATAGCGTGTCCTAAACACAGTCTTAGGGATATCATCCTCTTTCACCCTTATCTGATGGTAACCGGATCTCAAATCAATCTTGGAGAACACTCCGGCTCCTTGCGATTGATCCATCAAGTCATTTATCCTTGGCAACGGGTACTTATTCTTCACAGTCACTTTATTTAACTGTCGGTAATTCACACACAGTCGCATTCCTCCATCTTTCTTCTTCACCAATAAAACTAGCGCTCCCCATGGTGACACACTCGATTAAATAAACCTCTTGTTCAGAAGCTCTTCCAACTGAGTCTTTAACTCTGCCAGCTCTATCGGAGCCATTCTATACGGTGCAATCGATACTGGTCCAGCTTCCGGTACCAATTCAATCGCAAATTCAATCTCCCTTTGAGGTGGGAACTCAGGGATATCTTCCGGGATTACCTCTGGAAAATCTCTAACTACCGGAATCTGATCTAAGTTCTGGGCATCGCCTGAAGCATTAGCAGTTAACAAGATATAACCCTGACACTCTCCCCACTACAGTGCACCATTACAGAGTTCAGGTAATAACCCTCAGCTACCACTAAATCATTTTCTCCTTCTGGCATAAATTGGATTGTCCGTTCAAAGCAATCCAACAAAACCCGATTCTTTAACAACCAATCAAACCCCAAAATCATCTCCAATCCAACCATTGGCAAACAAATCAAATCATGCACAAAGTCTCTACCCTCAAGTTTGAATACTACTTGCCTACAACCTGACCTAGTCACCACTGTCTGATGCAGAGTATGTACATGCAGATCAAATGCTAATTCTGACACTTTCAAGCATAGTTCCTCAATTTTAGTAAACGAAATAAACGAATGTGAAGCTCCAGTATCATACAATGAAATTAATGTTTTATCACCAATTAAACATATACCTCTTATTAACGGATCCGCCTTAGAAGCATCCTTGGCATTCACAGCAAAAACTCGACCTTGATGCTGACTCTGACCCGCATTCGGGTTCTTCCCATGAGTGCAATCCCTCGCAATGTGGCCAGGCAATCCACAGTTGAAACAACCACCTAAACCAATCTTGCACGAGTCATATGGGTGAAAATATCCACAACGCACATAAGTCAAATCTGGAGAAATCTTACTCTGGTTTCCTCTCCCTTTGCCATGCTGAAACTGATCTTGAGTGTTCTTTCTGAAGCCTCCTTGACCTTGAGGTGCATATCCTCCTCTCTTGAAACTTTGTCCCCTCAGATGGAAATACTTGCCACGTCCTTTACTAGTATTCCCTCCATGAGTATCCTTGGACGCCGCTACTGTCTTGGCATACTCCTCCACCACTCTTGCCTTATTTACCAATTCAGAGAAGGTACGAATCTCCATAGGAGTCACAGCAGTCATAATGTTATCCTTCAACCCCCTCTGATACTTTATACATTTCCAGCTTTCATAGGTCTCTGGGGCACCCTGACAGACCCTAAAAAACCTACAAAGCTCCTCAAACTTGCTTGTGTAGTCTGCCACTGACAAGGAACCTTGCTTTAGCTGCATCAGTTCCATCTCCTTCGCTTCCCTTGCAGACTCAGGAAAGTACTTCTTGTAAAAGGCCGTCTGGAATACATCCCAAGGGACATCAGCATTCTGGAGCTGTAGCAAATGGCACTCTGCTTGCCACTGGTGTTGGGCCTCTCTTGCCAGCTGATAAGCAGCAAATTCAACATATTGATTATTCGGAACGTGCTGCGCCTGTAAAGCACGCTCCATGGCCTGAAACCAGTTGTCCACTTTAGTATGATTAGTTGATCCTCGGAAAATTGCCTGATGAACCTTGAGGAAAGTCGCCAAGGTCATCGAGGCACCTCCCGCATTATCTCCATGTCCCTCAGCATTATCATTCACATTCCCTTCACCATTTCCGTTGCAATTTCTGGCCAGTTGGCCTAAACTCTGCACAGCTTGCAAAGTCGCAGCAGCATTGGCTTCAATGGTCTTCGCCAAATTAGCCATGGCCACCATGAATTTGGCATAGTTGTCAGCCGGTTGCTCATTTCTACTTTCTCGTGAACGTGCTCGACCTCGTCTGCGAGTGGCCATTAGGGTTCTTGTCTACACCAAATAATCGATATCAAGGTGATCAGTCTCAATATCAAAATCCTAGTGCTTCAATTTTCCCAAACAGGCACTCACAAATAAGCATGCTATGCAATATCAAGCAGATAACCTAATAGCATCAAAGAAAAAAAAAGACACACAGAGTATGCAATGAAGCACAATCGGTCCATCCCTCAGGCTCACGAGGATGAACCGCTCTGATACCACTAAATGTAACACCCTAATTAGCCTAAGCTTTACCTCACGCCATAAAGCAAAGGTTAATCAAAGTTTACGAAAATTCTAATATCATACATATAATATATCAAAAGACTTAATATTATCTAGAAGCCTGATGAAAGGTATAGCTCAAAACAGGATTTAAAAAGCGCAAAACGTACTAACGAAGCTACTAACTTAAAGCACAAGAAATAGATACAATATAACAAAATATTATAGTATAATATCATAAGAATCTAGCCACGGCTCGCGAAGTTTAAGCCGGCTAGTCATATATATAGACAAAACAAAATCTGAAGTTTAAAAGGGCTTATACAAGTTTTGTTCTCTCAATACATGCCTCTAGGCTAATGTAAAATACAAAATGAGAGATGTATGAACAAAATAAATTAAAAAGACTCCATGAGTAACAAGATCCTCCGCTTCTGTCACCATCCAAGCAACTCACCGAGGTGGATTGCGACCTGCATCTGAAAAATACAACAGAAATACGGTATGAGAACCGAAGGTTCTCAGTATGGTAACAGTGCCCAGTGATGTAGGATATAAGACCCCGGGATGCCAAAGGCAATCCTAGACTTCATATCCATCAAAAGATCTCATCTTAAGGTATAACTAAAACAATAAACAGGGTAATATATATATATATATATATATATATATATATATATATATATATATATATATATATATATATATATATATACCAACCGATCCTCCATGCGATCCCATCGCCATCGCCTTCCGAACCTCCTCAATCCCAGTAGAAATCACAATTAATTACAATGCAAGTAAAACACAAGTAGAAGCATATAAGGCAAGTAGTTCAAGTAAGCGAATAGGCATGTTATCCAATTAGGGATACAATTTAAAGTCGGCAAAGTAGACGAATAGATAGAAAATGCAAATGATGAATGCCTGCCCTACTGGCCGTGATATCACATTGTCGGTTCAACTGCCAACTTGACACATCTCCATGGAGACGTCGCCCTTCGGAATCATCATTGGGAACTCCAGAGAGATAATGCTCAGATAACTGTCCAGGGTTTTGTGCCTGCACACTCTATTAATCTGAAGGAATGCGAGCGGGATACTCTTGCCTCAGACCTCACATCTCAACATAAGTGGGATTAACCACCGTCCTTACGCCGCCGCCTCTACCTCGACAGGAGGGATCCAACCGCTGTCCCTGCCGGGCACATAGCGTCTCATAATCTCAATTTAAACCAGTAGTTCAGTGGTTTTTCAGAAAACATTTTTAATACATCAATGAATCATCATTGAACATTCGAGTCCTCGACTCATCTCAACCACTGTCAAATCAACATTCCCATTCCGAGTCCTCAAATCATCTCAACTACTATCAATTCACATTTCAATTCCGAACTCAATAGTTCATCAGTTCTCATCTCATATATCAATCATTCTTCACATACCGTCAAACACATCCTCAATATACCTGAAACCTAAGCCTCTGTTTTCTAATTTTTCATAATAATCATCAACTAAACCCTCAGGTTATTTCCCATGTTCTCATGCCCAAAATTTAGCCCAAAAGCCTTAAAATGGTGTCACAAAAGCTTACAATCTTGTTGGGAAGGTGAAATAGTTGAAAACAAAGTTTAAATTTGAGAAACAGGGTATGTGAGTACGCACAGGGGTGTGCGCGGCATGCCCTAGAGAAGTTTTAAAACGTGTGCGTACACATAGAGGTGTGTGTACGCACAGGTACCAAAATTCACAATGTCTGTTCGCTCGCACAACCTGTGCTAGCGCCCTCAACAGAATGACCTTCCCAACGTGTGCGTGCGCACAGGTTGTAAATCCTCATTGGTATGCGCGCGCACAAGCTGTGCTAGCACTATAAACAGAAAGCCTTTCCCTGCCTGTGCGTGTGCACAGGTTTAAAATTTTGCAGGGTTGTACGTGCGCACAAGACTGTGCGTGTGCACATACCAGAAATCATAAAATTCTATAACTTTGCAGAATTTCAGATTTCGACACCAATCTTTGAATGATTATAACTTCCTCTACAAAAATCCAAAGTTTACAAACTTTATATTGATTTGAAGAGTTTTCAATAAGCTTTAATTTCAAACAAATCTCAACCAATTTTGAAAACTGAGGCATAAGTTATGATTAGACAAAGTTCACCAAAAACCAACTTTTACCAAAAGTTCACCAATAACCAATTTCTCAATTTTCACAACTTAAACCAACCAAAACCAAATAAGGCCATTCCAAACTCCATTTTTCACCACAATCTACCCTCTTAGGTTACATTTCACAATTGATACCAATCCTCCATCACATTTTATCATTCTCAATCTCAAGTATCAACATATAACACTTACAAACAATTCTCCACCAACACATTCACCATTCATTATTCTATCACTATCAATTTCCATCATTAAACTCCTTCATGCTTTATATCAATATCCACAATGTACAATCATTCAAGTCATCAAATATCATATCTCAACATAACAATACCCATTCAACATACATCATCAATCAACCATCATCAATAACCATATAAATCCAACCTATCCTATAGGTCACTAGCCTAAGTGTCTATGAATATTATATACTACATAGAGAAAACCAAAACCATACCTTGGCCGATTCCCAGCATGTCTTTAACCCTAAATTGAGCACAAGCAAGTTCTCAACCACAATCCAAGCTTTCAATTCCACTTCAACAAGCACCAACAAGTTCCAATAGCTCCCAAACTCATAATTATTCAAGATATATATACATAAATCATCAAAAATCAATCTAGGACTCAATATAAACATAATCTCACAAGGGTTCAATGCCTCTTACCTTGTCCAACAGTTTTGGTAGCCAAAACTGTAAACCCCGTAAAATTAGCAAATAATTAGTCAATAAATTAAATTTTAATAAAGAATATTAAAAATGTAAAACTAATATCAAAATAGGATAGAGCTCTTCAAAACGAGAATTTTGACACCAATTTCAAAAAATTTTGCCCAAAATCGGACCGAATGGGCCGAACCGGACCCATCACTTAAATGAGCTGAAGCTCATTGTCTCCCTCACTTGGCATGCAAAACGCTGGAAAGCTCAGCAAAGAGAGGAAGAACTTTTGAAGCTTCCAAACCCTCACCCAAAATTTGATTTCTCAATAACTTTTGATCCGGAGCTCCGATTGACAAACCATTTGCGACTACACGTTCACCGCGACGAGCTCTATGAAACCCATGGAACAATTTGGTATGTAACTCACTATTTCCTTCTCAGGAAGCTTCCCCCAATTTCGATAATTAATGAACAATTATGTTGAAAATTGTTCAATTTTGGTATTCTAGGTGCGATTTAGCTTGCGGAGCTTATTGGGTTTGAGTTGCAACGCGAAAATGATTGAATAACTTAGGCTTGAGGCGTTGTCCCATGTCAGCCGGGATTTTTCCCGTGGTTGTTATTGAGCTTGGGGTATTGTTTTCCCCATGTCATCTTGGCGTGTTGTCTCTTCTCCCCATGTCAGCTTGGGATTCATCCCATGAATATTATTGAGCTTAGGGGCGTTCTCTTCCCCATGTCAGCTTGGGGATTCTCCCCATGGTGTATTTCTGAGCTTGAGAACATGTCAGGATGGCTACGTAACCGACAGTTGATATCAACAGGCATAGGACAGGCATGGATCATGTGCACATTATTTGAATTGCTTGTTTATGAACTATTTGGGAATGCCTACGTGATTATAACATGCTATCTGTTGTACTTGTTATCTATATTACTTATAAGTTACTTGTGCTTGCCTTGTTTGCTTATTTGTCTGTGTAAACTAATTGGTGATGGAGGAGCGGAGGAAGGGTGGACCGGTTTGGAGTTAATGTTAGGTCTAAAATATGTAAGGTTAGAATTCATTAGGCCACCTACCCCTTCGTAGGCTGAGTCAAGAGATAGTTTCTTTGTATTATTGGCACTCTTGTGACTCTTCCACTTGTTCCTATCCTTAACTTTTAAGTTTCGTAGCACGCAAGTAACTCTGTTTCTTGAGCATTGCATTTTTTTCTTTTGCGATTTTGTTTTACCCATTTTTTAAGGCTCCTAGTATATTATCTCTTTTCACTATTATATGTAAATATTTTCATATTAGAGGTCCGTAACACCACACTACCTCTGTTCTACGACTTAAGCGTAAAATTTTGTGCAGTAGGGTGTTACATTATGGAATTAGAGCAGTTCGTTCTTATAGAACCTGAGGCCGGACTGAATATGCTTTTGTGCATTCTCTGTGTATGTGTCTATGTGCTATTAGGATATCTAACTGATATGTGTAACATACATGTTCGTGAGCATGCATTTGGGACTCTTAAGCACTAAACTTGAGATATTGAGACTGATCACCTTAATATCAATTGTTTGGTGTGAATAGGGACTAAATTTCATCTCATGAATCCAAACGAGGTATTTGGAGGGAAAATCTTAGGACCGAACCGATGCAAGGACCTCGAGATGGAAGCTTGGGTGCTGGTACAAGCAACACTGGTCAATACTATAAGTCTATGACCCTTACTGAGTTCCTCAAGAGTGGTCCACCTCGGTTTAATGGAAATGCCAATTCGTTAGAGGCTGATCGGTGGTTTTGAGACGTGGAGAGGTTGCTATACACTCAGCATATACCGAAAGTAAAGTCGGTGGAAATAGTGACTTACATGTTAGAGGGAGTTGCTCAGAAATGGTGGCAGGAGATATATCATACCTTGCAGATGGAGTTAACAGATATCCCTTGGAATAGATTCAAGACGGAATTTTACCGAAAATATTTCTTGCATGCACTTCGTATTGCAAAGGAGTTGAAGTTAATGCAGCTGAAGCAAGAGAATATGTCTGTTGCTGACTATACCCGTGAATTCGATAACCTGTGTCGTTGATCACAGAATCGTGATTGCACACTTTTCACACAATTCCATGCAGCTGACCAGCAAGTGCATTGGGTCGTCCAAGTAATACCTTACATGAGTAAGGATCGATCCCACGGAGATTGTCGGCTTGAAGCAAGCTATGATCATCCTTGTAAATCTCAATTAGGCGGATTCAAATGGTTATGGGATTTTAATAATTAAAGTATAATTAAAACAGAAAATAAGATAGAAACACTTATGTAATTCATTGGTGGGATTTCAGATAAGCGTGTGAAGATGCTTTGTTCCTTCTGAACCTCTGCTTTCCTATTGCCTTCATCCAATTCTTCATACTCCTTTCCATGGCAAGCTGTATGTTGGGGGATCACCGTTGTCAATGGCTACCGTCCATCCTCTCAGTGAAAATGGTCCAAATGCGTTGTCACTGCACGGCTAATCATCTGTCGGTTCTCACTCATGTTGGAATAGGATCCATTGATCCTTTTGCGTCTGTCACTACGCCCAACACTCGCGAGTTTGAAGCTCGTCACAGTCATCCCTTCCCAGATCCTACTCGGAATACCACAGACAAGGTTTAGACTTTCCGGATCTCAGGAATGGCTGCCAATAATTCTAGCCTTTACCACGAAGGTTCTAATCTTAGATTAGAAACCCAAGAGATATGCATTCAAGCTCGTTTTCAGGTAGAACGGAAGTGGTTGTCAGGCACGCGTTCATAGGTGAGAATGGTGATGAGTGTCACTTGATCATCACATTCATCATGTTGAAGTGTGAATGGATATCTTAGAGAAGAAGTAGACGTGAATTAAAGAGAAAAACAATAGTACTTGTATTAATTCATGAAGAACAGCAGAGCTCCACACCTTAATCTATGGGGTGTAGAAACTCCACCGTATAAAATACATAAGTGAAAGAAGGTCGAGCCTCCCAAAGAGGGTTCAATCATCAAAACATGATTAAAAGATAAAGGATGAAAATACAATAGTAGAAGGTCCTATTTATAATGAACTAGTAGCCTAGGGTTTACATAAATAAATAAATGATGCAGAAATCCATTTCTGGGGCCCACTTGGTGTGTGCTTGGGCTGAGCATTGAAGCTTTCACATGTAGAGACTTTTCTTAGAGTTAAACGCCAGTTTTGGTGCCAGTTTGGGCGTTTAACTCCAGCTTTTATGCCAGTTCTGGCGTTTAACGCCAGAAAAGGGTAGAAAGTTGGCGTTTAAACGCCAGTTTGCGTTATCAAAACTCTGGCAAAGTATGGACTATTATATATTGCTGGAAAGCCCAAGATGTCTACTTTCCAACTCAATTGAGAGCGCACCAATTGAGCTTCTGTAGCTCCAAAAAATCCAGTTCAAGTGCAGGGAGGTCAAAATCCAACAGCATCTGCAGTCCTTTTTCAGCCTCTGAATCAGATTTTTGCTCAGGTCCCTCAATTTCAGCCAGAAAATACCTGAAATCACAGAAAAACACACAAACTCATAGTAAAGTCCAGAAATGTGAATTTTGCATAAAACTAATAAAAATATAATAAAAAGTAGCTAAAACATATTAAAAATTACCTAAAAATAGTGCCAAAAAGCGTATAAATTATCCGCTTATCACAACACCAAACTTAAATTATTACTTGTCCCCAAGCAACTAAAAACAAAGTAGGATAAAAAGAAGAGAATGTACAATAAATTCCGAAAACATATATGAAGATCAGTTTTAATTAGATGAGCGGGGCTAGTAGCTTTTTGCTTATAAACAGTTTTGGCATCTCACTTTATCCTTTGAAGTTCAGAATGATTGGCATCTATAGGAACTCATAATTCAGATAGTGTTATCGACTCTCCTATTATATAGCAACATATTGAGTCTTGGCCGTGGCCCTAAGCATTTTGTTTTCTAGTATTACCACCGGATACATAAATGCCACAGACACATAACTGGGTGAACCTTTTCAGATTGTGACTCAGCTTTGCTAAAGTCCTCAATTAGAGGTGTCCAGAGCTCTTAAGCACACTCTTTTGCTTTGAACCACGACTTTAACCGCTCAGTCTCAAGCTTTTCACTTGACACCTTCACGCCACAAGCACATGGTTAGGGACAGCTTGGTTTAGCCGCTTATGCCAAGATTTTATTCCTTTAGGCCCTCCTATCCATTAATGCTCAAAGCCTTGGATCCTTTTTCTACCCTTGCCTTTTGGTTTAAAGGGTTACTGGCTTTTTCTGCTTGCTTCTTCTTTTTCTTTCTTTTCTCTCTTTTTTTTCTTTATTTTTATCGCCACTTTTTTTTTTCGCAAGCTTTTTCACGTTTTTCTTGCTTCAAGAATCAATTTTATGATTTTTCATATTATCAATAACATTTCTCCTTTTTCATTATTCTTTCAAGAGCCAATAATTTTAACATTCATAAACAACAAATTCAAAAAATATGCACTGTTCAAGCATTCATTCAGAAAATAAAAGGTATTGCCACCACATCAAAATAATTAAACTAATTTCAAGATAGAATTCGAAACCATGTACTTCTTGTTCTTTTGCAATTAAAAACATTTTTCATTTAAGAAAGGTGAAGGATTCATAGGACATTCATAGCTTTAAGACATAGACACTAGACACTAATGATCATGTAATAAAGACACAAACATAGACAAAACAATAAGCATAGAATTCGAAAAACAAAAAAATAAGAACAAGAAAATTAAAGAACGGGTCCACCTTAGTGATGGTGCCTAGTTCTTCCTCTTGAAGATCTTATGGAGTGCTTGAGCTCCTCTATGTCTCTTCCTTGCCTTTGTTGCTCCTCCCTCATGGCTCTTTGGTCTTCTTTAATTTCATGGAAGAGGATGGAATGCTCTTGGTGCTCCATCCTTAGTTGTCCCATGTTAGAACTCAGTTCTCCTAAGGAGGTGTTAATTTTCTCCCAATAGTTGTGTGGAGGAAAGTGCATCCCTTGAGGTATCTCAGGGATTTCTTGATGAGGAATTTCCTCATGCTCTTGTTGAGGTCCATGAGTGGGCTCTCTTGTTTGTTCCATCCTCTTCTTAGTGATGGGCTTATCTCCTTCAATGAGGATGTCTCTCTTTATGACAATTCCAGCTGAATTGCATAGGGTACAGATGAGAAGAGGGAAGGCTAACCTTGCCAAAGTAGAGGGCTTATCCGCCACCTTGTAGAGTTCTAGAGATATGATCTCATGAACTTCTACTTCCTCTCTAATCATGATACTATGGATCATGATAGCCCGGTCTATTGTAACTTCAGACCGGTTTCTAGTAGGAATGATAGAGTGTTGGATGAACTCCAACCATTCCCTAGCCACGGTTCTGAGGTCAAGCCTTCTTAGTTGAACCGGCTTGCCTCTTGAGTCTCTCTTCCATTGAGCTCCTTCCACACAGATGTCCATGAGGACTTGGTCCAACCTTTGGTCAAAGTTGACCCTTCTAGTGAAAGGGTGAGGATCTCCTTGCATCATTGGCAAGTTGAATGTCAACCTCACATTTTTCGGACTGAAATCTAAGTAATTCCCCCGAACCATTGTGAGCCAATTCTTTGGGTTCGGGTTCATACTTTGATCATGGTTCTTAGTGATCCATGCATTGGCATAGAACTCTTGAACCATTAAGATTCCGACTTGTTGAATGGGGTTGGTGAGAGTTTTCCAACCTCTTCTTTGAATTTCATGTCGAATCTTCGGATATTCACTCTTTTTGAGCTTGAAGGGGACCTCGGGGATCACCTTCTTCTTGGCCACAACTTCATAGAAGTGGTCTTGATGGACCTTTGAGATGAATTTCTCCATCTCCCATGACTCAAATGTGGAAGCAATTGCCTTCCCTTTCCTCTTTCTAGAGGTTTCTCCGACCTTAGGTGCCATTGATGGTTATAGAAAAACAAAAAAAAGCTTAGCTTTTCCCACACTAAACTTAGAATTGTTGCTCGTCCTCGAGCAAAAGAAGTAAGAAATGAGTAGAAGAAGAAGAAATGGAGGAGATGGAGGTGAGGAGTGGGTTCGGCCAAGGGGGTTAAGTGTGTATGAGGTGTGAAATTGAAGGTTGTAAGGAGGGGTATTTATAGGGTAAGGGAGAGAGGGAATTCGGTCATGTGGGGGTGGGTTTGGGAGGGAATTCGTTTGAATTTGAATGGTGAGGTAGGTGGGGTTTATGATGGATGGATGTGAGTGGTGAAGAGAATATGGGGAAGAGGGTAAGATTTGATTGGTGAAGGGTATTTGGGGAAGAGTTATTGATGGGATTGGTCAAGGGTATTTGGGGAAGAGTGTTATAGAAAGGTGTGAAGAGGAGAGAAGAAGAGGTAGGGTAGGTAGGATCCTGTGGGGTCCACAGATCCTGAGGTGTCAATGAATTCTGCTCCCTGCACCATTCTGGCATTCAAACGCCCATTCTGTGCCAATTCTGGCGTTTAACGCCAGCTCTGCTACCTTTCCTGGTGTTAAACGCCACTCTGCTACCCATTTCTGGCGTTAAACGCCAGCCAGATGCCAGACAGCCCTTTTTGGCGTTAAACGCCCAGAGTGCTGTCCATTCTGGTGTTTAACGCCCAGAATGCTGCCAGGCTGGGCGTTAAACGCCCATTCTACTATCCTTACTGGCGTTTAAATGCCAGTAAGCCTGTCCTTCAGGGTGTGCTATTTTTTATGCTGTTTTTCATTCTGTTTTTTATTTTTCAGTTGTTTTTGTGACTTCACATGATCATCAACCTAAAGAAAACATAAAATAGCAATAGAAAATAAATAAATATAATTAAATAACATTAGGTTGCCTCCCAACAAGTGCTTCTTTAATGTCAATAGCTTGACAGTGAGCTCTTAGAGAGCTTCACAGAAACTCAAAGCTTAATGGTGGCCTCCCAACACCAAACTTAGAAGTTGAGTATGGGGGCTATGTTTGACTTTATATTGAGAGAAGCCTTTCATGCTTCCTCTCCATGGTTACAGAAGAAGATTCTTGAGCCTTAAACACAAGGTAATCCTCATTCAACTAAAGGACTAACTCTCCTCTGTCCACATCAATCACAACTCTTGCTATGGCTAGGAAGAGTCTTCCAAGTATGATGGATTCATCTTCATCCTTCCCAGTGTCTAGGATTATGAAGTCAGCAGGGATGTAATAGCCTTCAACCTTCACTAAGACATCCTCTACAAGTCGATAAGCCTGTTTCCTTGAATTGTCTACCATCTCTAGTGAGATTCTTGCAGCTTGTACCTCAAAGATCCCTAGTTTCTCCATTACAGAGAGTGGCATGAGGTTTATACTTGACCCAAGGTCATACAGAGCCTTCTTAAAGGTCATGGTGCCTATGATACAGGGTATTAAGAATTTTCCGGGATCCGGTTTCTTCTGAGGTAATTTCTATTGAACCAAGGTATTCAGTTCATTGATGAACAATGGAGGTTCATCCTCCCAAGTTTCATTACCAAAAAACTTGGCATTCAGCTTCATAATTGCTCCTAGATACTGAGCAACTTGCTCTTCAACAATGTCTTCATCCTCTTCAGAGGAAGAATACTCATCAGAGCTCATGAATGGCAACAGTAAGTTCAGTGGAATCTCTATGGTCTCTATATGAGCCTTAGATTCCTTTGGTTCCTCAATAGGGAACTCCTTAGTAGCTAGTGGACGTCCATTGAGGTCTTTCTCATTGGAAATCACTGCCTTTTCTTCCTATCCAGGTTCGGCCATGTTGGTTATAGTTATGGCCTTGCACTCTCTTTTTGGGTTCTCTTCTGTATTACTTGGGAGAGTACTTGAAGGAGTTTCGACCACTCTTTTACTCAGTTGACCCACTTGTGCCTCCAAATTTCTAATGGAGGACCTTGTTTCAGTCATGAAACTGAGAGTGGTCTTAGATAGATCAGAGATTATGGTTGCTAAGTCAGAGTGACTCTGCTTAGAATTCTCTGTCTGTTGCTCAGAAGATGATGGAAAAGGCTTGCTATTGCCAAACCTATTTCTCCCACCATTATTATTATTGAAGCCTTGATTAGGCTTCTGCTGATCCTTCTATGATAAATTAGGATGATTCCTCTATGAAGGATTATAGGTGTTTCCATAGGATTCTCCCATGTAATTCACCTCTTCCATTGCAGGATTCTCAGGGTCATAAGCTTCTCCTTTAGAGGAAGCTTCTTTAGTACTGCTAGATGCAGCTTGCATTCCAGTCAGACTCTGAGAAATCATATTGACTTGCTGAATCAATATTTTATTCCGAGCCAATATGGCATTCAGAGTATCAATCTCAAGAACTCCTTTCTTCTGAGTTATCCCATTATTCACAGGATTTCTTTCAGAAGTGTACATGAACTGGTTATTTGCAACCATTTCAATGAGTTCCTGGGCTTCTGCAGGCGTCTTCTTCAGATGAAGAGATCTGCCAGCAGAGTGATCCAATGACATCTTGGACAATTCAGACAGACCATCATAGAATATACATAAGATGCTCCATTCTGAAAGCATGTCAGAAGGACACCTTCTGATCAATTGCTTGTATCTTTCCCAAGCTTCATAGAGGGATTCACCTTCCTTCTATCTGAAGGTTTGGACTTCCACTCTAAGCTTGCTCAACTTTTGAAGTGGAAAGAATTTGGCCAAGAAGTCATTGACCAGCTTTTCCCAAGAGTTCAGGCTTTCTTTAGGTTGTGAGTCCAACCATGTCCTAGCTCTGTCTCTTACAGCAAAGGGGAAAAGCATAAGTCTGTAGACCTCAGGATTAACCCCCATTGGTCTTAATAGTGTCACAGATTTGCAAGAATTCAGCTAAGAACTTATGAGGATCTTCCAATGGAAGTCCATGAAACTTGCAATTCTACTGCGTTAGAGAAACTAATTGAGGTTTAAGCTCAAAGTTGTTTGTTCCAATTGCAGGAATTGAGATGCTCCTTCCACAAAAGTCGGAAGAGGGTGCAATAAAATCACCAAGCATCTTCCTTGCATCTCCACCATTGTTGTTGGGTTCGGCCATGTCTTCTTCTTTTTCGAAAAATTCTGTCAGGTCCTCTCCAGAGCGTTGTGCTTTAGCTTCTCTTAGCTTCCTCTTCAATGTCCTTTCAGGTTCCAGATCAGCTTCAACAAGAATGTTCTTATCCTTACTCATGCTCATATGAAAAAGAAGAGAACAGAAAAGAATAGGAATCCTCTATGTCACAGTATAGAGATTCCTTGAGGTGTCAAAGAAAAACAGGAATAAAGAGATGAGATAGGTAGATAAGAATTCGAACATATGAAGAAGGACAGAGAGTCTGAATTGCTAATTGAGGAGGAGTGTTAGTCCTTAAATAGAAGAAGGTGAGGAGAAGATTTTCGAAAAAAAAAATTTTAAGGAAAATAAAATTTAAATTTAAAACAATTAGTTAAAAAAAAGAATTTTGAAAAATGGTTAATGGTTTTTCGAAAATTAAAAGTGAGAAAGTTGTTAGGTGATTTTGAAAAATATTTTGAAATCAGTTAATCAGAAAGATATGATTGAAAATCATTTTGAAAAATATGTGGTTGAGAAGATATGATTGAAAAGATATGATTAGAAATCAATGACTTGGCTAACAAGAAATTTAAAAGATATGATTCTAAAATTCAAATATTGAACCTTTTCTTAATAGTCAAGTAACTTGAAAAAAAATTTGAATCAAATCATTAATTGTGGCCAGAATTTTCGACAATATTGAAAAATAATTTTAAAAAATTGATTTTGAAAAAGATATGATTGATAAGAGAGGATATTAAAAAGATAAGATTTTGAAAAATTAGTTTTAAAACTTTCAAAATTGAAAAAGATTTGAATTGAAAATAAAATTACCTCATTTGTGTTGTCCTGGCGTTAAACGCCCAGAATGGTATCCATTCTGGCGTTTAACGCCCAAAATACTACCCTTTTGGGCGTTTAACGCCCAGCCAGGTACCCTGGCTGGCGTTTAAACGCCAGTTTTCCTTCCTCACTGGGTGTTTTGAACGCCCAGCTTTTTCTCTGTAATTCCTCTGCTGTATGTTCTGAATCTTCAATTCTCTGTATTATTGACTTGAAAAGACATAATTTTAAAAAAAATTGAATTTTTAATGATGAGAAAGAAAAACAACAGAATGAAGCTAAACATGGAAAATCAAGATCAAAACAAATAATGCATGCAAGATACCAAACTTAGAAGTTTGTATACTAGGGACAATAACAATTTGAAAATGCATATGAAAAATAACAAAAGACACCAAACAGGAGAATTTAAAGATCAGAACCAAGAAAATCATTAAGAACAACTTGAAGATCAATGAAGAACACAAGAACATGCTTTCGAAAAATGCAAGAAGAATAAAGACATGCAATTGACACCAAACTTAAAATTTGACACTAGACTCAAACAGGAAACACAAAAATATTTTTGATTTTATGATTTTGTTAATTTTTTTTTTTGTATTTTTTTTTCGAAAATTATTTGGAAAAAGAAAATAAGAAATTCAAAATTCCAGGAATCATGCAATGTTAGTCTAAAACTCCGGTCCAGGAATTAGACATGGCTTACTAGCCAGCCAAGCTTTCAGTGAAAGCTTCGGTCCAAAATACTAGACATGGCCAATGGCCAGCCAAGCTTTAGCAGATCATTACATTCAACAGCAAGATTGATAGAAATCAACAAGCTCTTGTGATGATAAGTTGAAACCTCGGCCCAAAAGATTAGACATGGCTTCACAACCAGCCAGACCTCAACAGATCATCATGAAACTCTAGAATTCATTCTTAAAAAGTTTGAAGAACAAAATAAAAAAAATTTGAAAATAAAATAAAAGTCAAAAAGCTTAAACATAAAATAAAAGTACCTAATCTGAGCAACAAGATAAACCGTCAGTTGTCCAAACTCGAACAATCCCCGACAATGGTGCCAAAAACTTGGTACACAGAATTGTGATCGCACACTTTTCACACAATTCTGTGCAGCTGACCAGCAAGTGCACTGGGTCGTCCAATTAATACCTTACGTGAGTAAGGGTCGATCCCACGGAGAATGTCGGCTTGAAGCAAGCTATGGTCATCCTTGTAAATCTCAGTCAGGCAGATTCAAATGGTTATGGGATTTTGATAATTAAAGTATAATTAAAACAGAAAATAAGATAGAAACACTTATGTAATTCATTGGTGGAATTTCAGATAAGCGTGTGAAGATGCTTTGTTCCTTCTGAACCTCTGCTTTCCTATTTCCTTCATCCAATCCTTCATACTCCTTTCCATGGCAAGCTGTATGTTGGGGGATCACCGTTGTCAATGGCTACCGTCCGTCCTCTCAGCGAAAATGGTCCAAATGCGCTGTCACCGCACGGCTAATCATCTGTCGGTTCTCACTCATGTTGGAATAAGATCCATTGATCCTTTTGCGTCCGTCACTATGCCCAATACTCGCGAGTTTGAAGCTCGTCACAGTCATCCCTTCCCAGATCCTACTCAGAATACCACAGACAATGTTTAGACTTTCCGGATCTTAGGAATGGTTGCCAATAATTCTAGCCTTTACCATGAAGGTTCTAATCTTAGATTAGAAACCCAAGAGATATGCATTCAAGCTCGTTTTCAGGTAGAACAGAAGTGGTTGTCAGGCACACGTTCATAGGTGAGAATGGTGATGAGTGTCACTTGATCATCACATTCATCATGTTGAAGTGCGAATGGATATCTTAGAGAAGAAGTAGGCGTGAATTGAAGAGAAAAATAATAGTACTTGTATTAATTCATGAAGAACAGCAGAGCTCCACACCTTAATCTATGGAGTGTAGAAACTCCACCATATAAAATACATAAGTGAAAGAAGGTCTAGGCTGGCCATTCGGCCAGCCTCCCAAAGAGGGTTCAATCATCAAAACATGATTAAAAGATAAAGGATGAAAATACAATAGTAGAAGGTCCTATTTATTATGAACTAGTAGCCTAGGGTTTACAGAAATAAGTAAATGATGCAGAAATCCACTTCCGGGGCCCACTTGGTGTGTGCTTGGGCTGAGCATTGAAGCTTTCACATGTAGAGACTTTTTTTGGAGTTAAACGCCAGCTTTGGTGCCAGTTTGGGCGTTTAACTCCAGGTTTTATGCCAGTTCTGGCGTTTAACGCCAGAAAAAGGTAGAAAGTTGGCGTTTAAACGCCAGTTTGCGTTATTAAAACTCTGGAAAAGTATGGATTATTATATATTGCTGGAAAGCCCAAGATGTATACTTTCCAACGCAATTGAAAGCGTGCCAATTGGGCTTCTGTAACTCCAGAAAATCTACTTCGAGTGCAGGGAGGTCAGAATCCAACAGCATCTGCAGTCCTTTTTCAGCTTCTGAATCAGTTTTTTGCTCAGGTCCCTAAATTTTAGCCAGAAAATATTTGAAATCACAGAAAAACACACAAACTCATAGTAAAGTCCAGAAATGTGAATTTTGCATAAAAACTAATAAAAATATAATAAAAAGTAGCTAAAATATATTAAAAATTACCTAAAAACAGTGCCAAAAAGTGTATAAATTATCCGCTCATCAGTCGTCTCTCAAAACTTTGTCAAGGAAATCCAGCTGACTATGAGGCATGGAAGTGCGCTCAGTATGAGAAAGGACTTAGGAGAGACATCTTCAACTACGTGTATCCGCAAAGGTTAACGAATTTCACTGATTTAGTTAAGAAAAGTCAATTCGCAGGAAGTTACTTCATGAAGAGGGTGATGCTACAGGAAGGCTATGGAGAGACTGCTCCAAATGAGTTGCATAGATCATGGCTAGGTGTATGCTACAAGTGCGGGAAGTCAGGGCATACAGCTCGAGACTGTCCACACAAGAAACGCCGGGATGCAGCCGAATCCGATTCTCAGACCCGAGGTAACCATGAACTAGCAGTTGAGTTTTTAGCTACCTTGCATATCATTAATGTGTAATATCCATTTGCGAAGCATGACAATTTTTGATGATCATGGAGTCCGAGCCGATGGTTAGTCGAAGACTATTAGTTATTAAGATAGAGCGATACTTAGCTAACTTAGAGAAGTGACTAGGTTCTTGAAGGATAAGAATCAGAGTGATGTAGTGAAGTGGGTTGGATTACAACTAAAGAATCGGAACTGTCGAGAGCTGTGCGGAGTTACTGTTTGAAACCCATTGACGTTAAGACTTCAAGGAAGAGGAATAGAGGGGATTTAACCTTTAAGTTGCTAATTGATTAAGAGACAAGTAAAGATGAGACCAAATTTCTATACAAGAGAGTTTTTGAGACCATTCTTGAAGATGTACTAGAATTTCCACCTTAGAGAGAACGTGAGTTTGCGATAGACTTAATGCCGAAAGCTGGATCAATGTTGATTTCACCACAAGTGAAGACATCATTATAATCGGTAAAACTCAAGACCGAGTTGAAGGGAGTACAAGAAGAGAGAATCTAAATGTTCCTTGCGAGAGCACGCCAACTAATCTTTACGACTTAATCTAATCTTTCTCTTATAGCTTACATTGAAAACTTTATCTTAAATCTTTTCCTGTAAAAGCCCAATTCATCGTTCTCCTGATTTTATTCCTTACTTGTACAAAGCTTGCCTCTCTTAGAATAAGCTTGAACTCATCCTAATATAATCACATAATCTTTGAATCCTGGAGACCTGCGGTGCGTGGAGTTGTTCTCTTGTAGAAACTCACATTCCTTTAAAGCCAACTAGAACCTATTTAATTTGACATTCCTTGATTCGAACTTCTCCCCTGACTCCATTAGTTCCGTACAACTCTAGTTAACTGTATGCAAGACTTTCTTTTTGAATTCTCATGAACACCGTTTGGGTTACTCGTTCGTCCCTTTGAACATAACATTTCTCGGAGAAAATCAACTCGTATTGGATGTTGCGTCGCGCATAATTCTTAGATGCAATTATTAGAGTGTCAATTCTTTAAGGAAAGACTATTGAACATGAAAATGAACCAGCGACCTTACTAGGGAATTTAGAGCCTTAATCATCGCTGATCGTATCGCTCGTGACTAAATAGATGCAATGAGGTGCACCGTGTGATCAAAATTCCAGGATGCGATGGAAGCCTTGAGTCATGGAAAGAAGATTGATTGTTCTACCAATACTCGTATCGCTTAGGCCTAATGAACCATTTAGGGAATGACTACGATATATTATTGGAGGACTTAAGATGCGTGCTAATTCAACACCGTGAGGTTGTGGTAGACGCCCTAAGCAAGAAGTTCCTAAGAAATTCTTGGACGACAATTCCCAAGGAGAAAATGTTAGATGAGTGATAAGAGAATTTTTGTATGGTTTGGAATCAATCAAAACAAGAATCAATTCGTTGGTAGCATAGTCCAAACCAACAATGAATTCTCACTATCAAATATTAAATCCAATACAAAATATAAACCGAGAGTATTTAGCTCCCGGATCGTCTTCCTTAGGAGTTGCAATTAAGTATACAATTATTGGCTATGAGAGAGAGCATGGGGAATTGGGAATAGAAGCAAGAGAGCAAGTAATGTAAATAGCAAGGAATTGAAACAAGCATGCAAGGAATTGAAAGAAAAGTAATTAAAGCAATGGAAATGACAATTAAAAACTAAAGAGGGCTCTTAGTGAGAATTGGGGAATTTGGGATTCCTATCCTAGTTATGGATCACAAAAATGGCAATTGTGTGAAATCAATCCAAATTAGTCAATCCTCCTTGAGAATTAGTCAAAAGAGTGTAATTGATCCCAATCCATAAGTCCTAGTCAACTCACTAATTACTTAGTGAAAGACTAGCGTCAATGGAAACCAAACCAATTAACTATTCTCACACAATGCGGAATGGACATCTGCAACTCAATTCCTCCCAAACATCCAATTTCTCAACCAAGAGTGTGGAAACTAATCATGCAAGAAATTAAACATCAGAGCAATAAAAGTCAAAGCAATTAAATGCAGGGAAAAGAAACTTCAAATGCAAGAAAACATCTTGGCAAGTAATTGAGGGCTAAGGTTACCTATCCTAGCCATTGACCACAAACACATGATGATTATGAAGAGTTAATCCTACTTAGTCAACCTTACATCGAAGATAAGTTAAATAGGCATAGTTAATTCCAATCCCTAAGTCCTATATCCACACTAAGGGGTCACATAGAGTCAAGGGAGACTAAATCAACTAACTACTCTAATATATCAAACAAGAATGGACATCAATGACTCAAGGATCACCAAAGTCAACAATTTCAAGCCAAGAGTGTAGAAAAACTAAGTAGAAACTAAGCCAAGCATTTTATCAAACACTTGGTGTGCATGAAAATAAAATAATATTAAATTGCAATAAAATAAAATCCAAAATACCAAAAGCAAGAAAATGACAATAACAATTAAAGAAAGCAATAATGACATGGAAACATAAATTTGCATTAATTGGAATTAAAATAACAAAAGTGTTCATAACATGAAAAATGCCATAAAAGAGAAAATAACAAAAGAGATGAAGAAGATAAAGACAAGAAAGCATAGAAACATAAATGAAACTACATAAAAACAATAATTAAAGACAGAAATTAAGGAGAAATTAACTAAACCTAACCTAATTCTAGAGAGAGGGGGAGCTTCTCTCTCTAGAAACTAAGAGAAAACATCATAAGAGCTAACCCTAATTGCCCCCCTTTATCCTTCTTCAATTTGGCCTTAAATAGCTTCAAAAAATGAGTTGCATTGGATTTTGGGGGCTCAAAAATTGCTGCCAGCGAGTTACAATTAATGAGGTCATGTGTAGGGACTTGTGCGGACGCACAGATGTGTGCGTCCGCACACATGCTGAATCCTGACTTGTGCGTACGCAAAAGTACCTGTGTGTACGCACACTTAGACTTATGTCCACTATAGCAAATTGTATATCATTTTGAAGCCCCGGACGTTAGCTTTCCAATGCCGCTGAAACCGCCTCATTTGGACCTCTGTAGCTCAAGTTATGACCAATTTAGTACAGAGAGATCAGGGCTGGCAACTTTCCAAATCCTTCATTTCTTGAATTCTTCCCTTTTGCATGCTTTTTTCCTCACTTCTTCAACCCATACTTACCTTGAAAACCTAAAAATCACTTAACAAATACATCAAGGCACCAAATGGGATTAAAGTGAATAAAATTGACTAAATTAAGCACAAAAGAGCATGTTTTCACTTTCAAGCACAATTTAGGAAGAAATCTCAAAAGCATGCTATTTAGGTGAATAAATGTGGGTTTATGTAATGGAATCCACTCAAATCAAACCAAAATATATCGTAAAATATGGATTCATCAATGAGTTAAAGTTCTAAGTTGGAAGAAAGAGAGTGCGGTTGGAAGTGTCGGTCTAAATCCATTGCTAGGTTACAACGTGGTATCGATGAAGTACGGAACGCGTAACGAGACTATACATCAGGGAGAAAATGAGACTTTACAGTACACAAATTTGAGTTAGGATTCTCACCATGTAAGACGACAAAAGAATTAGGCAGATCTAAGAAGAAGACTTCTCAAGTTAGAAGAAAAGAGGATACCTATCTCTGAAGATTACTTCAACGAACTGGAATCGGATGAGCAATCAAAAACTAAGAAGTTAAACCCCGCTATGTTAGCCCATTCCAAGTTTTGGAGAGTTTGGTGGTCAGGGGCGTGCAAAGTAGTCTTCTGCCGTACCTTTCGAACCTATTCGACGTACTCCATATTTCATAACTTCTGAAACACGCTTCTAAAATATATTCATGTCTTATAACCTAAACCAGTTTAAATGAAAGGAGATGGATGTTTCGAGTAACGAGGTCAGCTTCAAGAGAGACTGAATATGCCGAAAGACTACCCACACCTCTTTTAAGATAACTGAATCTGAATTTTGAGGGTAAAATTCCTAATTAGGTGGGTAGGATGTAAACCCCGTAAAATTAGCAAATAATTAGTCAATAAATTAAATTTTAATAAGGAATATTAAAAATGTAAAACTAATATAAAAATAGAATAGAGCTCTTCAAAACGAGAATTTTGACACCAATTTCAAAAAATTTGGCCCAAAATTGGATCAGATGGGCCGAACTGGTTGAATCAGGCCCAAATCGGGCCCGTGGGCCCAACCAGACTAATCACTTAAATGAGCTTAAGCTCATTCTCTCCGTCACTTGGCATGAAAAACGCTGGAAAGCTCAGCAAAGAGAGGAAGAACGTTTGAAGCTTCCAAAACCTCACCCAAAATTTGATTTCTCAATAACTTTTGATCCGGAGCTCCGATTGACGAACCGTTTGCGACTACGCGTTCGCTGCGACAAGCTCTACGAAACCCATGAAAAAATTTAGTATGTAAGTCAATTTCCTTCTCATCCAGCTTCCCCCAATTTCGAAAATTCATGAACAATTATGTTGAAAATTGTTCAACTTTGGTGTTCTAGGTTCGATTTAGCTTACAGAACTTATTGGGTTTGAGTTGCTACATGTGTGGGTACGGTAAGGATCACTCAAACCCTAATCCAATTTTGATTTTATTATGTAAAATATGAATTTGGAATATATGTGTGTGTGTGTGTGTGTGTGTGTGTGTGTGTGTGTGAATTATGTGTGAATTAAGTTTGTATATAAGCATTGGAATTAAAAAGTGAGCATTTGGAAGCCTGGTGGTGATTGAGGCTAAGCTTGTGGCTGGTTTCTCTAAGCTTGAGGAGCTGTGTTGTGACCTTGGGGGGCTACCTTGGACGAAATAAAGTGATCGGCCAAGGTATGGTTTAGGTTTCGTGCGTTTAATATGTAAGGTTGTGTGAAAACTTAGGCTAGAGAACTATAGGATAAGTTGAAATTATTTTAAGCATTAAATGGTTAGTTTTGTGATGTTGATGGTAACTTGATGATTAGGCTTGTGTTGGAATTAATGGTCATAAGATGAATGGAATTAATGAAAATGTGTTATTGGAATTAATAATGGTGAATTGATGATGTTGTTTGCATATGTCAATGAGATTTTGTGGTTATGACTTGTTGATTGGTTATTAATGAATTGAAGAAGTAAATTAGTGAAGTTTTAAAAGTTGTAGCTTGTGGTTGGAATTGTGAATGTTAGAATTAATGTATGGATTTTATGGAATGGTGTGTACTAGTGTGCTAGTGGTTGGTGTTAGTAAAAAGGGACTTGATATGTGGTAAATTTGTAGGTTTTGGAGTAGGGTTATGATATAATTAAAGTAGATATGGTGATGAATAAGAGGAATGGTGGATTAGTATAAGTTGGAAACCTAGAGGACTAAATTTGGTTAGTGAAATTGAGAAGTCTTGCTGCAGAAATTCCTAAACTATTTGGGCAGCAACTTAAAACGAAAACTGGGAATAATCTAGACATGATTTTCGAACAAATCTATCTTTCTAACAAATTTCTATATGTCAAGATTATTCCAGAAAAATTTCAGGAAATTTGGCCAAGTGGTTTGGAAGATATGATTTTTTTGAAGTTTAGTGGTTGTTGAAGATTTTTCTGGTTTTCTTGTTCTGCAGTACCAACTTCCAGACACTATAGCTTTGGATTTAAATGGAATTTTGAGTTGCTTCCAAAAGGGATTTAAAGATTTATCAGTATATTTTAAATAAGAACAAGTTTCAGATCCATACCTATTTTGTAGACTTAGATAAGTCATTTGGAAGATGGGTTGTTTGCTGGAAATTCTGAACTGATTCATAAAAACAGGGCACCTCTTCCAATTGATAATTAATTACTCAAATGAAGTGATATAAACCTGAAACTTGTGGGTTTTTAAACTTTGAAATGTTGATTGTAATCCCACCAAAATTTAGAGGCAACGAATTAGAATTATAATTATTGTGGAATTTATAAAAATACTGCTGCTGTCTATTTTTCTGAAATTTCGTAAATGTAGTAGCAGAATTCTAAATTTTGTAAAAAATTCAATTATAATCCAAGTTCAGCAAAACCTAACTTAAATTGAAGATTATGATCTCTAGAGTTCCCTTACCAAGAAAAATAGGTCGTGCATAAGTATTTACAACACATGAAGGTTTTAGATTAAACAAGCTTAGGAAATGAAAAGAAATGTAAGTTGCCTATAGGAAGGGTTAAAGTTAAAGACAAATGATATTGAGAGATAAAGAGAAGAAAGAAAAAATGAGAAACAAGGAATGAAATAAAAGTTGAGAATTGATGATGTTAATCAATTAAGAATAATAAAATGTCTGAGCAATGAGTTAAGTAAAGTTGAGAATGATGAGATGAGATATGAATTGGTTTCGAGAATGAAAATGATAATTATGAGAAAATGATTGAATAACTTAGGCTTGGGGCGTTGTCCCCATGTCAGCCGGGATTTTTCCCATGGTTGTTATTGAGCTTGGGGTATTGTTTTCCCCATGTCAGCTTGGGGTGTTGTCTCTTCTCCCCATGTCAGTTTGGGATTCGTCCCATGGATATTATTGAGCTTGGGGGCGTTCTCTTCCCCATGTCAGCTTGGGGATTCTCCCCATGGTGTATTTCTAAGCTTGAGAACATGTCGGGATGGCTACGTAATCGACAGTTGATATCAACAGCCATAGGACAGGCATGCATCATGTGCACATTGTTTGAATTGCTTGTTTGTGAACTATTTGGGATTGCCTACATGATTATAACATGCTATCTGTTGTACTTGTTATTTGTATTACTTGTAAGTTACTTGTGCTTGCCTTGTTTGCTTATTTGTCTGTGTAAACTAATTGGTGATGGAGGAGCAGAGGAAGGGTGGACCGGTTTGGAGTTAATGTTAGGTTTAAAATATGTAAGGTTAGAATTCATTAGGCCACCTACCCCTTCTTATGGCTTCTGATTAGAGATTAAGTTTTATAATTGTATGACGGAGTTCTACGATTGCCTCTGGCATTCCCAGGACCTTATTTATTATACGCGTGGCACCTTTACCATGCTGAGAACCTTCGGTTCTCATCTCATACTGTGTTGTTGTTTTCAGATGCAGGTCGAGAGGCTCCTCACTAGGCGTCTGGATTCCTTGAAGCGGAGCAGTCCCCGGTGTATTTTGGGTTTCTAGTTTGTATATGTATATATATATGTTCTAGCTTGCTCTCCAAGAAACTTGATTATTTTGTTCCTCATAGAGGTTACAAGAGAGTTAGGGACTTGTTTCTATATTTTGGGTGTTGGAATACTTATGTATATATATGTAAATATTCTCCGGCCAGCCTTAACTTCGCAGGCTGAGTCAGGAGCTAGTTCCTCTGTGTTATTGGCACTCTTGTGACTCTTTCACTTGTTCCTATCCTTAACTTTTAAGTTTTGTAGCACGCAAGTAACTCTATTTCTTGAGGGTTGCGTTTTTTTTATTTTGCGATTTTGTTTTACCCATTTTTCAAGGCTCCTAGTATATTATCTCTTTTCACTATTATATTAAATATTTTCAGATTAGAGGTCTGTAACACCACACTACCTCTGTTCTACGACTTAAGCATAAAACTCTGTGCAGTGGGGTGTTACATTATGGTATCAGAGCAGTTCGTTTCTATAGAGCCTAAGGCCGGACTGAATATGCTTTTGTGCATTCTCTGTGTATGTGTCTATGTGCTATTAGGATATCTAACTGATATGTGTAACATACATGTTCGTGAGCATGCATTTGGGACTCTTAAGCACTAAACTTGAGATATTGAGACTGATCACCTTAATATCAATTGTTTGGTGTGAACAGGGACCAAATTTCGTCTCGCGGATCCAAACGAGGTATTTGGAGGGAAAATCTTAGGACCGAACTGATGCAAGGACCTCGAGATGGAAGCTTAGGTGCTAGTACAAGCAACACAGGTCAATACTATAAGTCTATGACCCTTACTGAGTTCCTCAAGAGTGGTCCACCTCGGTTTAATGGAAATGCCAATGCGTTAAAGGCTAATCGGTGGTTTCGAGATGTGGAAATAGTGACTTACATGTTGGAGGGAGTTGCTCAGAAATGGTGGCAGGAGTTATATTATACCTTGCAGATGGAGTTAACAGATATCCCTTGGAATAGATTCAAGACGAAATTTTACGGGAAATATTTCTTGCACGCACTTCGTATTGCAAAGGAGTTGAAGTTAATGCAGCTGAAGCAAGAGAATATGTTTGTTGCTGACTATACCCGTGAATTTGATAACCTGTGTCGTCTCTCAAAAGTTTGTCAAGGAAATCCAGCTGACTATGAGGCGTGAAAGTGCGCTCAGTATGAGAAAGGACTTAGGAGAGACATCTTCAACTACGTGTATCCACAAAGGTTAACGAATTTCACTGAATTGGTTAAGAAAAGTCAATTCGCAGGAAGTTACTTCATGAAGAGTGCGATGCTACAGGAATGCTATGGAGAGACTGCTCCAGATGAGTTGCATAGAGCCGGGCTAGGTGTATGCTACAAGTGCAGGAAGCCGGGGCATACAGCTCGAGACTGTCCACACAAGAAACGCCGAGATGCAGCCGAATCCGATTCTCAGACTCGAGGTAGCCATGAACTAGCAGTTGAGTTTTTAGCTACCTTGCATATCATTAATGTGTAATATCCATTTGCGAAGCATGACAAGTTTGTGAATCTATATGTGAATAGTGACAATGGAGTTTCTCTTCTTCTCCTTCTCAGCTGAAGTGTGTGTGTTTGAGTGTGGTTTGTGCTGAAATTGGTTCATTGATGAACCTTTTATATGTTGGGCTTGGGCCCAATTTGGGCCCGGTCCAACCCGTTAGCGTTTTTATCCTGTTCGGCCTAACTTCGGGCCAAACCTTTAAAATTAACGTCCAGTTTTCTATTTCTAATATTTTTCTAAAGTTTTTTTTTTACTTTTTTCACTTTTTCTCGCGCAGCACCGGGCAAACTCAAACCGGTTCGGCTGTCGCGGTTTTTTGCGGTTTTTTGCAGAAAATACATTTTCTGACTCAGAAAAACCTACTGAGTCCAAAAATCATATTTAAATCCTCAAATTCTCAGTTTAATTTCTTGGGACCTAATTTGGGCAATATTAATTACTTAATTAAACAGGTAATTAGTCGCGGTTCTTACAAGTGGAACATAGTTTAGCCTCTCGATAGATTGCCCTTTTCTGCGTGGATGTCATTCCCTTACTTCTCTATCATAAACAAATTAATTTGGAAACTCAGCATATGTCAAAGTTTGACCTGCTTCAAATTCTTTATTGGCCTCCATCTATGCTAAGAACACCGTACATTTTTCTTTCCCTTCTTCCATAGTTTTCTCAAGATTGTCATCATTTTTAATGATGATCTCCAAGTAAATGAATGGTTAATCTCATCACTGAAGGCCACCTTTGATGGATATCATAAGCCAAAGTCCTCTACACAGCCTCACATGTAGACAGATACTTACAATTATAAAATTGTTTGATTTCATCAATAACTTGAGCATCCTCTCAATTGAAAGCTTCCTTTAAAACTCCAACTGCTATCCTGTCTGGACCTTTATTCCGTACTTGAATAAATATTTGATAGCATTTGACTTGTTGCAGTACTCTACATTAACATGCGCTTAGATATGCCTTGTATGGAACCACATTTTCTATTATTCGTATGGACTCCCTTCTTCTTGGTAACTACTCCTATGTCTCGTCTTCTATATGATGGGTATCCACTATTATCGATAAGTGATGAATGAATTTTTGATTGTTTAGATTTTCACAAATGAAATCTCGTTGTAAGTATAGTTCTAAACCAACAAACAATTCTTTCATACAAAAAATTGTTTGTCACAAGTACAAACCCCTAAAAATAATAACCGAAGTATTCAAATCTCGGGTCGTCTCTCAAAGGAATTGCAGGAAAGTGTTCTTGATATTGGTTATGGATTGTATATCTTTGGGGTTTTAGATAAGAAACATGAAAGATAAATTGCAAAAAAAGTAAACTAATGACTAAGAAAGCTCTTGGCAAAGAATGAGAACTAGAAGTCCAATCCTCATTATCATCATCAATTGTGATGAGAATTATCCATTGCTCCCACTTAGTCAACCTCTAACTATGAAGATAAGTCAAGTGGATAAATCAACTTGAGTCCACAAGTCCTAGTCAACTCCCATGGAAAGACTAGAGTTAGTGGAATTCAAATCAACTAGCAACTTTTAATTATCAATCAACAAAAGAGTTTGATAACTCAAGAGTCTCCAATTACTCAACCAAAGCCAAGAGAAGAAAAGTCTACTCTAGCATCCTTCCAAGCATTTAATCAAACACTTGGAAGGCACAAAAGGAAAGCAAGATAAAATTGCAAGGAAAGTAGATCTACAACTACTAAATGCAAGGAAATTAACAACAACAATTCAAATCAACAATAAAGGAACATGGAACATAAATTGCATTAAAAGGAAAATAGAATAAACAAAAGTGCATCAACATAAAAGTGAAGAATTACAAGAATTAAATGCTAAACTAGAGACAGAAAAGGTAGAGAAACAAGAATTACAAAAGAAAAAGTAAATCAAAGCATGAATTAAACCTAGATCTAAGAAATCCTAATCTAACCCAATCCTAATTCTAGAGAGAAGAGAGAGCTTCTCTCTCTAGAAACTACCTCTAAATTAGACTAAAGTGTCTCCCTCCAAAATTCAATTATGACTCCTCCCCCCCTTTGACTCCTCTTGATTTATGCATATAATAGGCTCAGAAATGAGTTGGATTTGGGCCTGGGAAGCCCAGAATTCGCCCCCGGTATTTTCACTTTAATGAAGTCACGTGCGAGCGTCGCGCGTACGCGTCACTTGGCAATTTGCGTTCCACGCGTACGCGTCATATACGCGTGTGCGTCACCATGCGACTTCACATTCCACACGTGCGCGTCGATGACTGCATCCCAAATCCTTAATTTTCTATGATTTCTCCACTTTGCATATTTTTCTCTTCATTTCTTTCATCCATTCCTAGCCTTTTCAACCAGAAATCACTCGACAAACACATCAAGGCATCTAGTGGAATCAAAGGTGAATTAAAATTAACCAATTAAGGGCCTAAAAAGCATGTTTTCACTCTTAAGCGCAAATTAGGGAGAAACTATGAAACCATTCCATTTCATGGAATAAATGTGGAAAAAGGGTGATAAAATTCCCTAAATTCAGTATAGAATGCACCACCAAATAGTGGTGCATCAATAAGTTGAGGTATATTTTCCGCATTCGAATCTTCGAACTCTGAAGATAGTCGCTTGGTTGGCGTAATAGCATTTT
This sequence comes from Arachis ipaensis, assembly GCF_059453495.1. Lineage (NCBI taxonomy): Eukaryota > Viridiplantae > Streptophyta > Magnoliopsida > Fabales > Fabaceae > Arachis > Arachis ipaensis. The sequence continues at coordinate 87,125,077 of NC_142438.1, read as the reverse complement.
CTAACACCTTGGATTCGCCATTGTCCACAATTTTATTGGAGAATTCAAGCAATAAATTTTGTATAAAATACTATGTTAAATTAAAGACATCCTTCTCACATTTTATTTTAACTCAATAATATTTTTTGAATGAAATTAGACTTTAACTCTATGAAAAAATATTTTTTGAATAACTACGTTTGCACCTTCTATTTTTTCTTCTTCAATGACTGAGGATATCTTTGAGGTTGGAAGCAAACTACCGATGTAGTCAACCTGCCTCCTGAAATTATAATTAATTATTAATTATTTTATATAAATTAGATACTACCAATGACCAAGGAATCAAAAAGTTAATTGATTTTTAATAAAAATTATAATTATAACAGCACTCACAATTTGAATAGGGTGAACCTCTCTGAATTTATTTATGAGGTCTACATCATCAGTCATCTTCTTAACTTTATAAGAAGGTAAAAATGTGGATTATCATATATTTGGACTTCAACGATAAAAAAAGAGAAAGGTCTTGTCAATTAGATTGAACAAAAGTGTAGGTGTATTCGATAGATCTCCTTTCTATAGAGTATCATTTAACATATTAATAATGAAAAAAATATAAAAATTATCATTAAAAATACCTCCAGCAATGTTTCTAGAAATAAATATACATTGGTTAGAACCTAGTCACCTACCAAAAGAAGTAGATCAAGTATTCAAATATCTCAACACAGTTCTTTTTCAATACTTATTTTGCCTCCTTATCAAAGACTACAAAACATGCACTAATGATGCACAGTCATAGTCATCAAAGACACCAATCTTGATTCGGTACCTGCTTAATAAAAAAAATTAGCATAAAAAGAAATTAAATATGGATATATTCAATATTTAACCCATTATTATTAAACTTTAACATAAAAAATAAATAAAAAATCTTGGAGTTATGGATAAAAGAAGATGGCCACAACTTGAACAATTGAAAGTTTTTGTAAGAGCATAAGTAAACCTGTTGCATTCACATTACCCGTATCACCAGTCTAGAGTATCCATAATATGATCTATAGTAGCCAAGACAACACAAATAGTACTCTAAAAAAAATTATTAATTTAAAATATGGATAGAAAGAATAAATACGTGAAAAGATAAAATACGATATGATAGTAAAAATAAAATTTAAGTATAAATTGAACTAAAAAAATTAAGTTTGATTTAAATATAAAAAACAAACAAAATTTCTAATTCAATGGATTTATAAATCTAAAAAATAAACTGAAATAATTAAGATGAATAAATAAAAATAATCTATGTGTAATGAATTGAATTTTTTTTTAAGTTTTCTTTTCAGCTAAGAAAATTATCATATTTAATTCTTTTAACTGCTCAATGATTTTGTCTTGATAAATTTTTAAGAATGTAGCCTCATTTGAAATTTCGCTGATATTGCCTCTAAGTCCTTCAGATCTTGGAAAGCTAAATAAATAAAAGAAAAAATTATATTAGATAACACACAAATAGTCTTAAGCTAAAGAATAAAAAAAATATACACACCTATTTTTAAATTGAATTACACTTTTATCTTCTAGATTGAAGAACATCTTTGTGCCATACATGAAATTTTATAAAACAATCTTTCCTAAAAATTTGAATTTATTACACAAAGAGTAAAAATTCACAAAAAAGAACATATTTTGAGAAAGTTGTGAATAAATATTACCGTTAAATAACTTCACCCTAACAAATTTTAGGACGACAACAACTCCATAATTACCAAAAAGAACATATCTTGTTCATAGTTACCAAAAAGTACACACTCCATTATTTTTGATGACAAATACAATGTTAAATATTAAGTATACTCTCTTAATTGGCAATTATATAAGATATAAAACAAATATTCGTTTTAAAATATAAAACTCATTTAATCTAATCACAAAATAGAAGAAATATTAATAATATAAATTCAATATTGTTTGAAAAAATGGTAGAAAATCACGTTTTCATTAAGCCAAACCATCTTAATTATGTATGAAAATGGAGAATTTTCGTAACTCGGTAGTATTCATAACCTTATCACTCGTATACGTATATACAAATTATCAACTGTAGGATTGATCTTAACAATTTTGTGAATACGAACCTCTATTAAAAAAAGATAGAAAAATTTTAAAAAAATAATTAATTGTACAAAGTAAGGAAGATGTGATACTATGCATCTCTAATTCGTACTTTTATAGTTCACTCATAGCTAGAATTTTCTTAAACCTAATTAATTTTTATTTGAATTTAAAATATAAATCTTAACAACTAACTAAAAAATAATATAATGCAAATTAAATTATTATTGTTACACGAAAATTAATTGACTAATTATTAATTATTATTATTATTGTTACCCGAAAACTAATTGACTAATTATTAATTATTACTATTACGTTAAAACTAATTTGCACTTAGTTATAAATCTTAAGTGATAAAACTAATTCGTTCTTAGTTCACAAAATGATAAAAGTATCCTTTTATTTAGTTATTTAAATAGAATTATTATTATTATTACATGAACTGACTCCCTTATCTTTTTATTTAGTTTGTTTAAATAGAACTTAGTCTTTTCAAAAATCACAATAATTATGTAAATTTATTAATTTAGGAATGAATTTAAATTAAAGTAAATTTAGATTAGTTTTTTCAAAAATTTTTAATTTATTAACTTAGAAATATGAGGTAAATACAATAATCAATAATTATGTAAACTTATTTCGGATAACCTAAGCAGATAACTTAAATTTTAAAAAATAACAATCTAAGCAAAACAACCTACCGAAGCAAATAACTTAAAATTAAAAAGTAACAACCCAATCAAATAATAATTTATAATTTATAAATAAAATTTTAAAAAAGTAACAACCTAAGCAAATAATAATTTATTTTTAAAAAAATTTTTGACGACACTTAAACAAATAATTAATTTAACAATATTAAAAACTAAATACCTTACAACCTAAGAAAGCGTATTTAAAAATTTAAAAAGTAACAACCTAAGTAAATAATAAGTTATAATTTATAAATAAAAATTTAAAAGTTTATATTTTTAATGGTAATTTTTATATTCTTTATTATTAAAATATTATATAATACCCTGTAGAAAGGAGATCTATCGGATACACCTATACTTTTACTCAACCTAATTGATAAGATCTTCCTCTTCATCATTGAAGTTCAAATATCTGATAATCCACATTTTTCACCTTCTTATAAAATTAAGAAGATGACTGATAATGTGGACCTCAGAAATAAATTCATAAAGGCTTACTCTATTCAAATTCTGAGTACAGTTATAAGTGTACTTTCTATTAAAAATCAGTTTATTTTTCTCTTTGGTCATTAGTAGTATCTAATTTATAAATAATAATTAATAACTAATTATAATTTTAGGATGTTGACTACACCGGTGGTTTGCTTCCAACTTCAAAGGCATCCTCAATCATTGAAGGGGGAGAAAGTAGAAGGTGCTAAGGTATCTGTTCAAAAAATGAATTTTTTGTTTGTTTGTTTTCTCAAAGTTATTCAAAAAATATTATTGAGATAAAATCAAAGGTGAGAAGGAAGTCTTTAATTTAATGTAGTATTTTGTACAGAATTTATTGCTTGAATTCTCCAATGAAGTTGCGGACAATGATGAATCCGAAGTGTTGGAAAATACTATTACACCAACCAAGCGACTATCCTCGGAGTCGGAAGATTCGAAGGTGCAAGGAGATACCTCAACTTGCAAGAAGATTAAGATTGAGAATGAAACTTGAAAATTTGGATGCACAGGCTTTGGAATCCCTTTTAGAGTCTATCTAATAGAATAATGCCAAGCATATGTTTTTTTTTGTAGAAACATTGTCTTTTCTTGAGTTGTTATTTTTCTTTTGGTTCTTTTCGATTTTTATGTTTGGAATTTAGAATTTTTTTAAAATATAAATTAAAGATATTTGGTTATTACTTGTGATTTTATTTTTAATTCGATTCACACTGTTGATATTCTATTAATTTCTAATTTAGTATTTAATGTCATAAAGTTATAAATTTCTCATATGAATTATTGTTGATATAATTAAGTTAGTTATTAATTTTTAATGTGTACTTATTTTTAAAAAAATCTAATTATAATTTTTAATTAAAGTATTATGTTTAAAATTTTAAATTTAAATTCAAATATACTTTTTTTTTGAATTTTTAGGTAAGCAATTGGGTTTGAGAATATTTTTTAAAACTTTATATAATTTATAAGCTACTATGCTAATTACAAAAAATTATATTAAAGTAAATAGAATTACCAGTCTTATTAAAATGTGAGGTTATTTATACTATTTAAAAGAAATTTTAATTTGACATTCTTCTATATTTAATTATGTTTCTAATGTTGTTCCGACAAAATTGAATTAATTTATGAAATTTTATTTAAAAATTTAAAATTTGGACTTGCTAATTAGGAAAGTCTATTTAAAAATTTGAAATTTGAAATTCTAATACTAATTTCTAATTAAGTGACTTCTCAACCGTTTTGATTTTTAAAATTTAAATTTTTTACTTGTCACTTTTGTAAATTTTCTCTTTACTCAATTTATATTGTTATCTTTTTTATTGTTTCTGCACAATAGAAGTACTGTTATTTTTTCTCTCTTTTTAAATATTTTTTTTAATTTACGTAATTTATAAGGTTATTAATTTTTAGATTGTATTTAATTTATTTATTTTTATCGACAAATAATAGGATTGATACTATTTATGATGAAATTTATAAAAATCATTTTTAAATTAACAAATTCCTATATTTCTAATGAACAACGAACGTTTAATTAGAAATTTTTTTAAAAAAATTTAAAATTTGCACTAACTAATTAGAAAATTCTATTTAAAAATTTAAAATTTAAAATTCTAATCTAATTCCTAATTAAGTGACTTCTTAACCGTTTCAATTTTTAAATTTAAATTTTTTTATGTCTCATTTATAAATTTTTTCTTTACTCCATTTACATTGTTGTTTTTTAGATTGTCTCTGTATAACAATAGAGATACTTTCATCTTTTTCTCTGTTTTTAATTATAAGCTATTTATTTTCAATTTTTTTATTTAAAGAAATGAAAAAAATTTTAACTATTAGTTGGATTTATTGATTGTGAGATTAAACTTATATTTATTTGAAAAAATAAACTTTTGTGAAAAAATATATATTATTTTTCGTAAAATATATTTACGTAACTAAATAAATGAGAATGAAAAGGAAATTAAAGCAGCCATTGAAGTTGAACTGACCATTTAGTTATTTATTTATTGAGTAGAGATGCGGAGGAGCGAGGAGGTTGAATTCAAACTGGATAGTTGGTGAAATGGTTGGAAAAAAAATAGAGAGAGAAAATGAGAACTACATGGATATACATATAAAACAAAAATAATGATTGATTTAGAATTTATGATGGAATAGGAATAGAGAAGAAGGAGCAAATGTACGTAGTGGGTCATGGGTGCTGTTCTTATATTACACGTGAACCCCCACTCCTCTTCGTGACACATAAATTCAACTTAGGACTTTATTTTTTTTAATAATATAAAAAATTTACCAAAAAAAATGTATTACGTATAATGTATTTTTTTATAGTAAAAAAATTTTATTTATTTGCTATTTTCATGTATATATTAAAAGATGCAAGAAGTCCAAAGAGAAGTAAGATTGAAAAGAAAATTGATATTGAAAGACAAAGAAAATACAAAGCAAAGCACAATTTAAGGTATATTTCATACAAAAAATAAATTAATTATTTTACAATTTTTGTTTTTAGATTAGAATAATATATCTTTTTATTTGGTATGTTCAAGTAGGTCAGTTTTATATATTTGGTTTTTATTGAGTATAGAAAACAACTAACATGTCATGAGTATTTTGGCCAAATAAAATCACATAAAATACAATATTTTCTATACATTATTTAGCTATTGACAAGTAATAAATTATTAGTTTATATTTTTTTCGTAATATTTTACTAAATTTGTTTATGAAAAAATTACAGAAAATCTGAGTGATAGTTCCAATATTGTGCATTTTGAATCGGTGTTGTCGGACATTACAAATAGTAGCATCGATACAGGTTGATTTTTGGATGAATTTTTTTAGAACTTACTTATGTGAATATGCATTCACTTTATGTATTTTGATTTTCCTACTATTTATTCAATTATAAACTTTAACAAAAAAATGTTTAAAACTAATGTTTTGAATTATCTTATTAGGTAATAACCCAATACCATATCAATCAAGGTTTCCAACTATTAATCCACACTCTGTAGGTGAAAAAGAACAATGTGCCAATATTAGTGGTATTAGTAATTTGGATATCACACGTGGAGCATATGATAGCCCATGTCATCAGACAAGTCAACAACAGCTTCAACAAACATTAAACAATATCGACCAGTTGCAAAGCCAGCGTATGTCAATATGCTTTATTATTTGAAGTCCAAACATTTAATTTTTTAATTGGTCTATTAAAAACAATATTTGGTATATGCTATATAATTATTATAGATTTATTGGAGTGCACAAATCGAATTAGATTGCAAATGGATGCAAGACTGAATAGGAAGACTATGCTACTTCAAAAGAGATATGGTAAGATAAGCATGATAGATTGTAATTATCACAAAACTAAAATTTCACTTCTTTTATCTTTAATACTACCTTCATAATATATATATATATATATATATATATATATATATATATATATATATATATATATATATATATATATATATATATATATATATATATATATATATAGGTTCGATCGATCTGCTTCCTTCAGTAGTTAGTTACAAGCAAGGGATTGAGCTGCGCGAAAACCTAAACTCCTTACGGCGCGTTGCGATTCGTCTTTTTTTGAAGAAATGGGTTTTTTTCCGGACTTTTAGCGGTAGTCAGCTGTCCTTAGAACTATCGCTCATGACTGGATCCCATTGATTCACCTATCCCAACAGCAGAATTATATATATATATATTCATATATTCATAATTTATCTGATTCAAAAATTTAATTAAACCATGATGCTTTCAACAAGTAATACATTAATGCAAAGACATTTTACAAAGATGATGGTAACATGTAGCAACATTACCAACATAGTCAGTAGTAATGGTAATATAATGTAGTTTGCTTTTGAATCTATGGATACATTAATTTTTTTTATATAATATAAAGTACTTGATGTATTATCTCTAATGATTACAGAGGCAAGTACATCTAATTCAAATTTAGATACTAAAGGATTAGAAGAAGTGTGCATAGCTGAAAAAGGAAGATACCTAAAACAAAGGAAATCATTTTTGAAGGAATTGGCTATAAATCTTTCAAAAATTTTTGAAGAAGTTGAGGATATTACTGAAAACATGACTGTATTAGGTAATTTTGTGCAACTTGAATACCTAGCCATATTCGATGTTGTTGAGAATACAGGTAATCTAAGAAGTAACAATATTAGCACTTTATTATTTACTATTGTTATGCTTTTTATAAACAAAAAATTATTGTTTAGTGTACAAGTTTTTAAAATTCTAACAAAGATATGGTTATATATTATATTTTTTGTATTTGAACATTGATTTATTGTCTTGAGGTCGGCACAATGAAACCGTATTATATGATCTCATCTTTTTAATCCATAAATTGCAGTCATCGGTAGTTTTTTGTAAATATTATTTTTATACCTCACATGGTGAAAGAAAGGTATGTTTTTATATAAAGTATTTGTTGTAGATATAACTGAAACATAATTTATTATCTTGGTGATTATTATATGTGATAGATATTGGTGACCAAAATTTTTTTGTCGACATTGCGATGCTATGATGTGGTATAAGGAGAGATTAGAGAAGTTCGAAACAGGATCCAATATTGAGTTCTCAATATATTGTATGCGAGGGAAGGTACAACTGCCATTTTTGCAACGTCCACCTCAGCTCTTGCAAGATTTAATATCTGGAGCAGACCAAAGAAGTAAACACTTTAAGGATAATATAAGGACTTATAATAGTATGTTTTGCTTCATGTCCCTTGGAGGTAAAATAGAGACCTTCATCAATGATGGGACAGGTCCTCCCCAGTTCATTGTGAGTGGATAAGACTACCACAGAATTGGAAGATTGGTGCCAATTGAGGGACAAAGACCGAAATTCGCGTAGTTATATATTTATGATACAGAAAATGAGGTCTCAAACAGGATAGAGATTTTTAAGTTTGTATCATGCATTCCAAACTGATTAAAAACATATTAAGGTAGTTCGTACTTTGATTTTGGTTAATTATGGATACTAATATTTTTCAATTGATGTTTTATATAGATCAAGAACAACCAATAACAACATTGACCAGTCCTTAGTTCTAGACCTCAAGGACATGATCGATCAACATAATGTTCTTGCTTACACATTTAGAATAGTGAGAAACTACCTGAATTAAGGAGATATCACAAATATAAGGCTACGGTTGTACCGAAAAAGATCAAAGGACGCAAAAGTATACAATTTACCATCTTCTAACGAGGTCGTAGCTCTAATAGTAGGAGATTTTGATTCTAGAGATGCAGGGCGTGATATTATAGTTCAATTAAAGTTCGGACATCTACAAAGGATTCATGAGACACACACTGCATTTATTCCTCTTTAGTATCCTATGATGTTTCCTTATGGTAAATATGCCTACCAAGAAGACATTCATTTGTGAGAATCTAATAGGGCATATAAAAATAGAAAGAGACAACGTGTGAGTTTAAGGGAGTTCATACCATTTAGAATACAAGAGAGAATGGTCGAGTATGCAACCATTGTTAATGGTGGAAGACTATTTCAGCAGCTTTTGGTTGATTGCTTTTCTATGATTGAAGCACAAAGGTTGACCTACTATCGAAACAACCAAACCAAGGTGAGGAGTGATATATATAAAGGGATTCAAGATGTAGTTGTTAGGGATGAGACTCGTGCTTCGAAAGCAGGTAAACGTGTCATCATACCCGCGTCCTTCACTGGTGGCATGAGATACATGTTTAATAATTGTCAAGATGCTATGGCAATTTGTAAGAAATATGGATATCTAGACCTTTTTATCACAATGACATGTAACTCGAGTTGGCAAGAGATTGGCAGGGTTAACAATCCAAGGAACTTAAAGGTTGAAGACTGGCCAGATATATCGTGTAGAGTGTTCAAAATTAAGCTTGACATAATAATCTCGGATCTTAAGTAAGGAATTCCATTTGGAGTGCTAGATGCAGGTATTGCTCATCATCCAACCTTAGTTTTAGAGAAATATTCCTTTAGATTGTTATAAAATAAATGCCAAAATATTTTCTTACTTAACATATTGTTGATTTTCTATTATCGCCCTTAATTTATCAAAGCACATATATAAAATAAATAGTTTATTTATAACATATACTTTTTTTGTCTTTTTGGTATAAGGGATGTATACGGTGGAATTCTGAAAAAGAGGTGTACCACATGCTTACATTCTTTTATGGTTAAGTGGAGACCATAAGATAACAACAACAACTCAAATTGATCAGTTAATATCTTCAGAGTTCCCAGATCCTGTTCGGCACCCAAATTGTTTAGAGCTGTATCTACATATATGATTCATGGACTATGTGGTAGAGTTTTCTCAAAATCTTCCTGCATGAAAGATGGGTACTGCACTGAATATTATCCCAAAACATTCAGTAGAACCGCAGTTATCGATGATAGTGGATACCCATCATGTAGAAGACGAGACACAGGAGTGATTACTGAGAAAAAGGGAGTCCATATGGATAATAGGAATGTGGTTCCATACAATGAATATCTGCTGATGTCTTATCAAGCGCATCTTAATGTATAGTACTGCAACAAGTCAAATGCTATCAAATATTTGTTCAAGTACATGAATAAAGGTCCAGACAGGGTAGCAGTTGGAGTTACAAAGGAAGCTTCCAATGGAGAGGATGCTCAGGTTATTGATGAGATCAAACAATTTTATGATTGCAGATATTTGTCTGCATGTGAGGCTGTGTGGAGAACTTTAGCTTATGATATTTATCAGAGGTGGCCTTCAGTGATGAGATTAACCTTTCATTTGCCTGAAGAGCAAAATATCATCTTTAAAGACGATGACGATCTTGAGAAAATCGTGGAAGAAGAGGAAGGAAAATGTACGATGTTCTTAGCATGGATGGAGGCCAATAAAAAATTTGAATCAGGTCAAATTTTGACATATGATGAGTTTCCAAATTAATTTGTTTATGATAGAGAAGCAAGGGAATGGCATCCACGCAAAAGAGGGTATTCTATTAGGAGGTTAAACTATGTTCCACCGGGTACAGGTGATATTTATTATATGAGAATTTTGTTAGCTATTTAGAGAGGATGCACAACATATGAGTCTATTAGGACAGTTAATAGAATTACATATTCTAGCTTCCAAAATGCTTGCTATTCTGTGGGACTATTGTGCGTTGATAGGGAATTCATTACAACTATTAATGAGGTAGCTGAACTTGCATCTGGTCATCAATTGAGAAAATTATTTGCGATGCTACTGATATCTAATAGCATTAGCAACCCAGAGCGTGTTTGGAACGCAACTTGGACATTATTAGCTGAAGGAATACTATATGAGAGGAGAAAAGCTTTGAAAAACCAAGGTATTTTACTATGTCTTTTTTTTATATCAAGATTATATTCTCTTATTATTTTTATTTTATTAATAATATTAATATTTTATTTTGGAATTACTTATTAAATATTCCATAAAACCACCATGTGCTTTTGCTAGGACTAAACATGACTGATGACGAATTGAAAAACCTCTGCCTTATTGAGATTGAGAAGATACTCAACAGCAATGCGAGATCTTTAAGAGACTATCAATCAATGCCATACCCTGAGATGTCTGATGTTTGCCTTTTTCAGAATAATCTAATAGAGGAGGAGTTAGCATATGACACAAATGAGTTGACTCATACAAACTTATATACGGAATAAAAGATGACTCATGAGCAAAGGTTAGTATTTGATGAGATACTCAATGCTGTTATTACAGACTCTGGTGGTTTTTATGTAAGACCCCAAATTTTTAGAAAATAAATAACGAATTATTTATGTTTATATATAAGATTTTATTTTTAGAAAAGTTATGAGACTTCGAGTTTTAAATTAATTCGGTTTTATATAAATTTCAATTATAATTAGATATTTTTGATTTACTGAAATTAATGGTTCTTGCTTAATTAAAATTCAAAGTTTTAGTAATTGGAGATAAAAGAGAGTTTTGTATATAATTTAAATTGAAATAATTTAAAGTTTTGATTAATATTGTGAAATAAAAAAAATTTATTTATCTATATTTTTAAATTAAAGTGTTTAATTACAAATAATTTGTAATTTGAAAAATAAAATAGTATTCTCAAAATTAATTATATTAATTAAATTTGGTTTTAAATTAAAACTCTACTCAAATCCTGAATTCCCAAATCTAAACCCTAATCCCTAATTCACTAATCCTAACCCCAATCTCTACAATATACACGCGTATACCCCCTAACCTGTCAACTCTGAATTCTCAAATCTAAACCCTAATCCCTAATTCACTAATCCTAACCCCAATCTCTACAATATACACGCGTATACCCCCTAACCTGTCAACTCCTCGGTGAGCCAGGCTTACCCTCCTTTCATTACTCACTCACCCACCGCCAGCCCCTCTCCCCCATATACACACAACACAACTTCAGCAAACCAAAAAAAAAAGAAAAGAAAAGAAAATGAGGAAAAAGGGAGAAAGAGAGATCCGAGTGAGGGAGCCCGAGTCGTGGAAGGAGAAAGAAGGGAGGGGGAGGCTCCGCCGCGATGCTAGCTTGCCGCGCACCGCCGTCGCTCGTGAAGCCGAAGGGGTTGTCACCGTCGCAGAGGACAGAAAGAGAGAAAGAGTAGCACGCGAAAGAGCGAAGACGCAAGAGAGAAGGAGAATGTAGCGGCCAGAGAGGGAGGCAGCGCTGCTGCTGTCGCGCAACACCACCTTTGCCGTCGCTAGGGTTACCGCCGCCGCTAAACCCTAGCCATCACTATTGCCACTGCACGCAAGAAGAAGGGGATGGCACTGCTGCTGTTGTCGAGTTGGAGCTGTCACAAACACGGTAGTTTCTATGTCTAGTCTTCCTTTTTTCGATTGTTCGAGTTATTGTGAATTGGAGCCACTAACGGGGTGTTGCTGCTGCTGGAACCACCGCAGAGAATTGTTAGGAATCGTTGCTGCCCTGTTCCCGTTCCAATTAGGTTCAACATCCCCTATGCTGGGTTAGCTTTTTCCCTTATTTTTGCTCCAGTTACACGCCCTATTCTGCCGATATCTTATTAATCTGCTTGTTCTTATTTTAATTCAACTTTGGTCTGTGCTCTATTTTAAAATTTTCAAAGCCGTTTCTGCTTTTGATTCTATTGAATTCGAAATCTTCGTTTCAAAACAACCACGATCACTGTTGTGGGAGCCAACGCCACTGCTAAAGGATTTTATTTTAAAATTAATCGTTTTAATCTATGAATGCCATTGAAGTTTAGTGACTAAGTGAAAATAATTCATAAATGTCCCGTGTGACTAGTTTTGTTGTTGGGAGTGGCTAATTGATGAAATTGAATTACGACTGGTTGAATTGAGGCTGTGACTGATGTTGGTTTTCTGATTTTGATGGAATTGTTTAAGATTCTGATTTATGTGATTATACTGAATTGGTTGGTTGTAGCTGTATTCTAATTATTGAGAATAAGTGTTTGATGTTGATTTTAGTTATTTGATGTATCGGAGTGGCCGTGGAACTGACTTGCGACTTGTTGGATTTAGTTTTAGTGGTTGTTAATGTTGATTCAAGAATAATTAGAATTAAGTCTGAGAACTGTTAAAAGATTGAAGTTTAATTATTGAATTATTTTCTTGAAATCTGACTTTTAAAACAAAATAGTAACTTTGCTAAAGAGTAAATGACTTTAAAATAACTAGAACTACGAAAGGCTTATTTTTGGGATTACTAGTTGATTGAGTTGAACTTTGGAAAGGATTCTATGATATTCGAAAAGTAATTATGAATTGATGAGATTGGAGTTGGATTGATGGATTACATAGAAATTGTGGAGTATGATTGATTTGTTAAATTGTGAATGTCTGATTGATTGGGAAATGTCTGTTTGATAATTGTTGAGAAAGAGAGAATCCGTAAGGGTGGCTAAGCCCAAATTTTAGGCGAAGTGCTGCCGAAATTTTTATAAGATTTGGGACTTTATTTGAAATGCTATTTTAAAAGATTTGGTTTTGGAAAGTTAATCTATTTGAGATTTATTTAGTTAAGAGAAGATTTATTCTATTTTGAATTCGATTTATTAAGAAAAGTATAATGATTTAAATCCAATCTTTTAAGGAGAGATTTTGTTTTAAGTTACAATATGAGTTCGGTTTGTTGAGAAAAAGAAAGAAAGAGAAAAGACAACACGGCATGTGTGATTATGACATGATTAAAGGGTCACAAAAGGGTGACGAAAAGTAAATGGTTAAGGTGCTGATGTAAAAATGTTAAGCTGTGGACTTTATGTGTGAATGATTGTATGTGGATGCCCGTGTGAATGAAATGGCTTCCAGGAGAAAGGGGCACATGCTTCAGCTGGAGAATCAACGCCTGCAAGTACTTGCAGAGGTCATGTTCTGCATACTTTACCTGGAGAATCTGCACCTGCAAGAAGTAGAAACTTGCAGAGGTTATGCCACTGGAATGCCTTATCTGACTTGCGAGTCAGATTGCGTCGGGTGCGGGTCGAAACCGACAAATGAGCTCATTACCTGTGATAGGACTAGACATGCATCATTCTTGTTTCCGTATTTGCATTTGATTATGTTTGCTTATCTTGTTTTTCTGTTATTGTGCTGTTTGTCTTATTGCTATTTGTTTGTGTGTTGATTTGTTTCTAGTGCTATTAGTTTGTGTATTGAGGTGACTAAGAAATGAGGTTGTGATTAAAATTTGTTTTAAGTTCGGAAATTTGAAGAGGGTAATTAGTTATATAAAGTAAAATTAAAAAGTATTTCCAAAGGTTTAATAAAATAATTTTATTGAGTAAGTTAATTATTTGCATTATATTCATTACTTTTATGGCATTCTCATTCCCTACTAAGAATGTATGGTTTGTTCTCACCCCAAAATCTTCCACCCTTTCAGTGACACAGGTTCAAAGACTCAGTATGAAACTGCAGACGATTAGTAGATTTACTTATGATTCTTGTCACTTTTATAGAGTTCCCTCACTCTTGTTGCTTTAGTTTCTTTTTTATCCAGAGGGATAGGTATTGTATTCGAGTTTTATATTGAATTTATTTGTATAGCACTTATTATTATTAGTAATTATGTGATTATTATTATTTGAAGATCTTTTTATGTGATTTTAATTAATAAAAACAAGATTTTCTGGTATTTTTCTTAAACTGAAACGCGATATCGAATTAAAGACTCAATATTAAATAGTTAATAAAGGAAATCCAGTCAATAACGCCTTACCTTTGGTTCGATCATGACGTACTAGAAGTCGGGTCGTTACATTTTACTTCGTTTATGGGCATAGTGGGTGTGGTAAGACATTTATTTGGAATGAACTTTCTTCTGCTATTCGGTCTAGAGGAAAAATTGTTTTAAATGTCGCATACAGTGAAATTGCGTCTTTACTCCTACCTGGTGGCAGAACAGCTCATTCTAGATTTTCAGTACCCATTACAATCTTTTCGGGAATGGAAAAAGAGTATTTGAGTTCTGACACAACATGTCAAGCTGATGAGAATGAAGATGTACAACAAGAGTGGTTCACACCAGAGTTCCTAAATGACATCAAATGTTTGAGACTACCCAATTACAAGTTGACTTTAAAGCCATAAGTCGCTGTAATGCTACTGCGAAACATAGACCAGACTTCAGGTTTATGCAACGGGACAAGATTAATAGTTAACGAACTTGGCAGCAACATAATTGGAGTGACGGTAGTGACCGCTAGAAATATTGGAGATAAAGTTACATTCCAAGAATGAACTTGATCCCTTTAGATTCAAGATTGCCATTTAAGTTTGAACGGAGACAATTTTCATTAACAGTATACTTTGCAATGACCATTAACAAGAGTCCGGGTCAATCGTTATCACATGTAGGACTTTACTTGCCAAAATCAATGTTCACCCATGGACAACTTTATGTTGCTTTGTCAAGAGTTAAGAGTCGCAGTGGCCTCAGGGTTTTAATTCTAAACGAAGACGACAATCCAAAGTCATAAACAACAAATGTTGTGTTCAAAGATGTTTTTAATAATATTTAGGTAAGAATAATATTATTTTCATTTTAATATCATGTTATGATTTACACTTTTGTATAAATATTTACTGTAGATATAACTAATTTATCTACAACTCTGTTTTCAGATTTGAGATAAAATGTGTAACTAGGAGCACAACATCATATGCCAATTGCTTTTCTAATGAAGTTAGTAAGATACTAGGTTGTCGATAAATTTTTATTAACCTTTTGATATAAAATTTATTGTAAAATTGACATGCTATTATTACAGTTATATATGTTCTTATTTTTTTCATGTCTCCCTCCTTATGGTTCAAGAATATTATAGACTTCAAACTCTTCTATTTGTTTTTACTTTGAATAAAGATAAAACAACATATTCAATACATTTATTATATAATGATGATGATCGTGTTATACTAAACTCAAAAAATTTATGATTATAAAATATTATTTTTAATTTAACATGTCAAATTTAAATATAAACCCCTGCATCGTACGGGTTTAACACTAGTGGCCACGATTTTCTCAAGATCGTCATCATCTTTAAAGATGATATTTTGCTCTCCATGCAAATGAAAGGTTAATCTCATCACCAAAGGCCACCTCTGATGAATATCATAAGTTAAAGTTCTATACACAGCGTCACATGCAGACTTATCTGCAATCATAAAATTATTTTATCTCATCAATAACCTGAGCATCCTCTTCATTGGAAGCTTCCTTTGTCACTCCAACTGCTACCCTGTCTGGACCTTTATCACGTACTTGAACAAATATTTGATAGCATTTGACTTGTTGCAATATTCTACATTAACATGCGTTTGATAAGATATCAGCAGATATGCATTGTATGAAACCACATTCCTATTATCCATATGGACTCCCTTTTTCTCAGTAACCACTCTTGTGTCTAGTCTTCTATATGATGGGTATTCACTATCATCGATAATTGTGGTGCTATTGATGAAAATTTATAAATGTGACAAATAAAAAAATTTAAATTTAAAAATTAAAACGGTTAAGAAGTCACTTAATTAGGAATTAGTATTAGAATTTCAAATTTCAAATTTTTAAATAGAGTTTCCTAATTAGCTAGTGCAAATTTTAAATTTTTAAATAAAATTTTCTAATTAAACATTGGTTGCTCATTAGGAATATAGGAATTTGTTAAGTTCAAATTTTTTTTAGTTTCGTCATAAATAGTATCAATCCTATTATTTGTCGAGAAAAATAAATAAAATTAAATGCAATCTAAAAATTAATAACCTTATAAATTACGTAAATTTAAAAAAAACATATTTAAAAAGACCGAAAAAGATGAAAGTACTTCTATTATTATGCAGAGATAATCTAAAAGATAACAATGTAAATTGAATAAAGAAAAAAATTATAAATGTGGCAAGTAAAAAAATTTAAATTTAAAAATTAAAATGGTTAAGAAGTCACTTAATTAAGAATTAGTATTAGAATTTCAAATTTCAAATTTTTAAATAGAATTTCCTAATTACAAATTTTAAATTTTTAAATAAATTTTTTTAATTAAACGTTGGTTGTCCATTAGAAATATATGACTTTAGTTTCATCATAAATAGCATCAATCTTATTATTTGCTGATAAAAATAAATAAAATTAAATACAATATAAAAATTAATAACCTTATAAATTACGTAAATTTAGAAAAAAATATTTAATTTTTTAAAATACTAAATTAATTCAATTTTGTCGAAACAACATTAGAAACAGAATTAAGTATAGAGGAATGTCAAATTAAAATTTTATTTTAAATAGTATAAATAACCTCACATTTTAATAAGATTGGTAATTCTATTTACTTTAATATAATCTTTTGTAATTAGCATATTTGTTTATAAATTATATAAATTTTTAAAAAATATTCTCAAACCCAATTGCTTACTTAAAAATTAAAAAAAAATATTTGAATTTAAATTAAAAATTTTAAACATAATACTTTAATTAAAAATTAGAATTAGATTTCTTTTAAAATAAGTACACATTAAAAATTAATAACTAACTTAATTGTATCAACAGTAATTCATATGAGAAATTTATAACTTTATGACATTAAATACTAAAATAGAAATTAACAAAATATCAACGGTGTGAATCGAATTGAAAATAAAACTACAAGTAATAACCAAATAACTTCAATTTATATATAAAAAAATTCTAAATTTCAAACATAAAAATCGAAAAGAACCAAAAGAAAAATAACAATTCAAGAAAAGACAACTCCCAAATAAACTCCTAAATTTAATAATTTATTTTTTGAATAACTACCTTTGTACCTTCTATTTTCTCTTCTTCAATGATTGAGGATATCTTTGAAGTTAGAAGCAAACTACCGGTGTAGTCAACCTCCTGAAATTATAATTAATTATTAATTATTTCATATAAATTAGATACTACCAATAACCAAAGAATTAAAAAGTTAATTGATTTTTAATAAAAATTATAATTATAACTGCACTTCGAATTTGAATAGGGTGAACCTCTCTAAATTTATTTATGAGATCTACATCATCAGTCATCTTCTTAACTTTATAAGAAGGTAAAAAATGTGGATTATCCTATATTTGGACTTCAACGATAAAAAAAAAAGAGAAAAATCTTGTCAATTAGGTTGAACAAAAGTGTAGGTGTATTCGATAAATCTCCTTTCTATAAGGTATCATT
The DNA here is from genome assembly GCF_059453495.1 of Arachis ipaensis. NCBI lineage: Eukaryota > Viridiplantae > Streptophyta > Magnoliopsida > Fabales > Fabaceae > Arachis > Arachis ipaensis. The sequence continues at coordinate 87,107,013 of NC_142438.1, read as the reverse complement.
TAACATATTAATAATGAAAAAAATATAAAAATTGTCATTAAAAATGCCTCCAGTAATGTTTCTAGAAATAAATATATATTGGTTAAAACCTAGTCACCTACCAAAAGAAGTAGATCAAGTATCTCAACAAAGTTCTTTTTCAATACTTGTTTTGCTTTCTTATCAAAGACTACAAAATATGCACTGATAATGCACAATCATAGTAATCAACAACACCAATATTGATTCGGTACTTGCTTGATAAAACAAATTAAATATGAATATATTCAATATTTAATCCACTATTATTAAACTTTAACTTAAAAAAATAAATAAAAAATTTTGGAGTTACCGATAAAAGAAGATGGCCACAACTTGAACACTTGAAAGTTTTTGTAAGAGCATAAGTAGATTTATTGCATTCACATTACCCGTATGACTAGTTCGGAGTATCCATAATATAATCTATGATAGCCAAGATAACACAAATAGCACTGTAAAAAAAATTATTAATTTAAAATATGGATAGAAAGAATAAATACGTGAAAAGATAAAATATAATATGATAGTAAAAATAAAATTTAAGTATAATTTGAATTAAAAAAATAAAGTTTGATTTGAATATAAAAAACAAACAAAATTTCTAATTCAATGGATTTATAAATCTAAAAAATAAACTGAAATAATTAAGGTGAATAAATAAAAATAATCTATGTGTAATGAATTGAATTTTTTTATGTTTTTTTTTTCAGCTAAAAAAATTATCGTATCTAATTCTTTTAACTGCTCAATGATTTTGTCTTGATATATTTTTAAAAATGTAGCCTCATTTAAAATTCTGTCGATATTGCCTCTAGGTCCTTCAGATCTTACAAAGCTAAATAAATAAAAGAAAAAAAATTACATTAGATAACACACAAATAGTCTTAAGCTAAAGAATAAAAAAAATATACACATCTATTTTTAAATTGAATTACACTTTCATCTTCTAGATTGAAGAACATCTTTGTGCCATAAATAAAATTTTGTAAAACAATTTTTCCTAAAAAATTTAATTTATTACACAAAGAGTAAAAATTCATAAAAAAGAACATATTTTGAGAAAGTTGTGAATGAATATTACCGTTAAATAACTTTACTTTAGCAAATTTTAGGATGACGACAACTCCATCCTTATTGCCAGAACCCAAAAAAACATTTAACTCTTGTTCATAGTTACCAAAAAGTGCACACTCAATTATTTTTTTTTATGTCAAATACAATGTTAAATATTAAAACTTAGTTTGGTAAAATTTTTACTTTTCAAAAGTAGCTTATAAAAAAAGGATATGTCTAAAATCAGCTCAACTATTTTGTGTGCATTAGATGCACCATTAGATTTTATTAAATAAAAATTAAAGGATGTTATGAAAGGGAAATATTGATAGACTTTATAAATATAGAATATATTAGTACATACATACATAAATACATTTTAATACAGATTATTTTAAAAATGCAAGTATAATTTTTTACTTTAAAATAAATATAAAATATATAAATACATATAAAAATATTTTTTATTTATTAAAATTAATTATTATACAGTACTATTTTTAATTACATAATATAAAAAATAAATTATTTTATATTACTTGAAAATAATTAAATTATTTTATATTATTAAAAAATAATTAAATTATTTATTAAAAAATATTTATTAATAGTTAACTTTATTAAAAATATATTATTATATAATATAAATTTTTATTCAAATATTTGTAACCATACATTTTATTTAAAATAGTATATATAATATTATTTTAACAAAATTAATTATTATATAATATTTAAAAAAACGTGTAATATTTTCATGTGCAATGAAAGGTAGCTGCTTGAAGGAGTAACCTTTAAAGCTAAGTTATTTTGTTGGGTTAGCCATTTTTTATATGCATGCAAGGAAATTTTTTTTAGTGATCATGAAATACATAAAAAGAATTTTATTTATGGTAATTTAATAGGAATATCATTTTTCACTCTCTCAGTGTTTATATAATGTCGTAATTGGCAAATTTTGTCATAATATAAATAAATAAAAAATATTTAAAAAAAATATGACAATTTTATTAATAAAAAAATTATTTATCTTTTTATAAGAAGAAAAGTCAAATAAGACCAGTACAAATTTGATTTTAATTTGGATTAGACTCTATTTATACAATTTTTTTTTATTTTTATTGTTTCTAAAATATATATTTAAATAATATATATTAGTAGTAATTTTCTTATAATGTCATATATGAATTTTTCTATTATATGTTAGCATAATTTGTAAAAAATAAGAAAATAGAAGTGACAATATACTTTTTAATTTAATTTTTAATAATTTAACACGTAAAAATTTATTAAAAAATAATTTAATAATTGTCCTTTAAAAAAAAATATCATCAATCATAATTATTTAAAAATTTTTATCCAGATTATATGTATCAATTTTTCTTGATCCTTCCGTCTTCTATCTTTTTTTATTATTATTTTAATCTTAATATTTAGGCTAAATTTTAATTTAATCTCTAATATTTTAAATATTTTATTTTAGTTCAAAAAAATTTTAAACGAGTTTAATATTATTTCACTCTTAAATTTGATACAAATTCAGCGTATTAAAAAAGCATAATAACTAAAATTTTTTTGTAATACTTTTTTTTTCTGTACAAAATCTCTCAAACAACTAACAATTAATCATCAATACTCTAAAATAAACTAAATTATGAATACAAAATTTGTCAGATATAAAAGTATACTTCAAAAAATATTTTTTATTTATTTGTACAATTATTATATTTAAAAAATAGATAAGTGTACTTTTTTTTCAATATTTTTATTTAGTCACAAATTATTCTAATATTATTTTGTGTTAAATTTGTATTTAGCCGTTTAATTATATTTCAATGGGTTAATTACGTTAATACACTTGTACAATGATGGACACTTTCGTCATTTCATAATTCACTATAAGACAAAAGCACTCTAAACAATTTGATAGTATCATAGAATATCATGTTCTACTTTTTGTCAGAAAATACATACTTGATAATTTTTCAAATATATAATGTGATAGACATGTATTTAAAATTATATTATTTATTCTATTTTTTTAAAAAGAATTAAAAAAAAATGAAAAAGTAAATATTTTTATGTATTATATATAATATTTTAAATAAATTATATTTTTAAAATATTTTAATAAAAAATTATATTATATAATAATATCTTTAACAAAAGTAGTTAATTAATAAATTTTGAATATAATAATCTAATTATTTGTCAAATAATATAAAATAAAATTTTAATTATTTTATATTTTTATATTACAGTTTAAAATATTATTTTAATATAATTTTTGATATTATAAAAATTTTTTGTATAATAATTAATCATAATGAATAAAAAATACTCATATATTTTATATTTATGTATTTAAAAATAAAAGATTGTGTTGCTATTTAAAATATTGTGTATTAAAGTTTTGTCATTTAAAGCATTTAATTATGTACTAGAATATTCTGCATTTATTAGAGTCTATCAATGCTCTTCTTTTATATTAACCTTTGATTTCTATCTAACATAATCTAATGGTCTATATAAATGTGGCATATCCAATAAGCACATAATTGTTGTGCTCATTTTAGACATATTCAAGTTATATTAGATTTTTAAATTTTAAAAAGCACAAACCAACTTTGAAAAGCTCTACTTAGGTGCTTTCAAAAGTACCCAAATCTTTTAAAAGCTGCAAGCATAAGCACATAGTGTTTTTGATTTACCAAATACAAAATAAAGAACTTGGGCTTTTAAAAAGTACAAGCACCTCTTCAAAAAGGTTTACCAAACTAAGCCTAAGTATACTTTCTTAATTAGCAATTATATAAGATATAAAACAAATATTTGTTTTAAAATATAAAACTCATTTAATCTAATCACAAAATAGAAGAAATATTAATAATATAAATTTAATATTGTTTAAAAAATGGTAGAAAACTCACATTTTTATCTAGCCAAACTATCTCAATTGGGTATGAAAATGGAGAATTTTTGTAACTTGGTAGTATTCATAACCTTATCACTCGTATACGTACACACAAATTATCAACTGTAGGATTAATCTTAACAATTTTGTGAATACGAACCTCCATTAAAAAAAATACAAAAATTTTAAAAGGAGTAATTAATTGTACTAAGTAAGAGAAATGTAATACTATGCATCTCTAATTTATACTTTTATAATTCAATCATAGCTAGAATTTTCTTAAACCTAATTAATTTTTATTTGAATTTAAAATATAAATCTTAACAACTAACTAAAAGATAATATAATACAAACTAAATTATTATTGTTACACGAAAACTAATTGACTAATTATTATTATTATTATTATTATTATTATTATTATTATTATTATTATTATTATTATTACTACGTTAAAACTAATTCGCACTTAGTTACAAATCCTAAGTGATAAAACTAATTCTTTCTTAGTTAAAAAAAATGATAAAAGTATTTTTTTATTTAGTTATTTAAATAGAATTATTATTATTATTACGTGAACGGACTCTCTTATCTTTCTATCTAGTTTATTTAAATAGAACTTAGTTTTTTCAAAAATCACAATAATTAGTAAACTTATTAATTTAGGAATAAATTTAAATTAAAGTAAATTTAGATTAGTTTTTTCAAAATTTTAATTTATTAGCTTAGAAATATGAGGTAACTATAATAATCAATAATTACATGAACTTATTTAAGATAATTTAAACAAATAACTTAAATTTTTAAAAAATAACAATCTAAGCAAAACAACCTTCCAAAGCAAATAACTTAAAATTAAAAAACTAACAACTTAATTAAATAATAATTTATAATTTATAAATAAAATTTTAAAAAATTCTAATAAACAAACCTAAGCAAATAATAATTTATAATTTTTAAAAATTTATTGTAACGACATCTAAATAAATAATTAATTCAACAATATTAAAAATTAAATACCTAACAATCTAAGAAAGCGTATTTAAAAATTTAAAATGTAACAACCTAAGTAAATAATAAGTTATAATTTATAAATAAAAATTTAAAAGTTTATATTAACAACGTCTAAGCAAATAAACTCCCAAATTTAATATATGAGTACCATGTCAGCAAAAAGTCTTTCCATTTGTATTGCTATAAATAAATAAATAAACAATAAGTTATAATTTATAAATAAAAATTAAAAAATTTATAATAACAACACATAAGTAAATAAACTTTTAAACTTAATCTATGAGTGTCATGTCAGTCAAAAATCTTTTTATTTGTATTACTTTAAAGATTAAAGATAAAGATGAGCGATATCACAGCAAAAAGTCTTTCCATTTGTATTACTATAAAAATGAAGATAAAAATAAAAATAAAAATAAAAATTTATAATTTTATTTAGTTTAATATAATATTTTGTAGTTAGCTTATTTGTTTATTTGTTTATAAATTATATAAATTTTTAGGATTTGGTTTGGCTTGTGTATCGGTACTCGAGAACCCTAACGTGTTTCCAATCTCCCATCTCCTTTTGCCAATTTGCCTCCTCGCAGTTCAGTTCTCTCTTGCTCCCTTTCGCAGCTGAGTCCTCACTCGCTTTCTCTCCCGCTCAGAGGCCTCCTTGCTTGCTGCATCATCCTGTTCGCTGTCTTCCTGCAAGGTAAGCCATGTGTTTCTTTTATTTTTGATTCTAAATAGAATATATTAATATATGATATATACTCTGGTGATATTTGTATTCGAATAAAATCAAATAAGGACTGACTATCATAATTTTAATGCATCTTTTAGACAATGACCTCTTTCTGTGCATATATATTCTGATGGAGATGGTTATTATTATTATTCAAAAGACGCATAGCTTAATGCAATAGATATGTTGGTTACTGCCTACTAGTGTTCAGTAATGTTTAATTATTTGTGCAGTTTATGCTTATGCATTTAAAATATTGTTCTTTATTGTTCTTTAAAATCCCGAGTTAATTGAAACTGCTTATATCATTGATACTCTGTTCCGCCTTGGGAACAAAGAATGAAATCTGCTCACGAACAAGGCACACATGTGCTACTTGAAAATTTGGATCCATCTTTAACATCAGAGCAGGAACCATTCCAGCTTTCTATATTTTTTTAAGATATAGCTTGATACAGGATGAATTGACGATGATGATTTACTTGCATTTATGCAAATTTTTTTTTGGATTTGGGAGTTTCTGAATAAATTTGAACATATGAATTCATGTTTCAAGATTTTTTTTCATTCCAGTATGAATGATGTAGGATTATTTTCTATTTTTTGGAAATTTCTCCTTTCTCTCTCTCTCTCATATTTGTTGCATGTTTTTATTTATATAGCCTACATACATCCTTTGGATGCGGCCTTTTTCCGAACTCTACGTTAACGCGGATGTTTATGCACCAGGCTGTCTTTGTTATATAAATATAAAAATTCAATATATTATTTTATTATAATCCGCCTAATCCAGTTGAACCCCAGCCTTTCATGTCTGGTCCATTTTTAAGAACCCTGTTTTTGTCAAAATCTTGCTCAGTTGCTCCTTTTTCACCTTTTTTTTGGAACAATATTTTGTTACTCTGATATCTTCTTGGTGTTAAATTGACATCCTTGTAGCAGGTATTTGCTTGAAATCCATCAAAATGAAAGCGTGGGGAATATTTCTGCTCCTTCTTTGCTTACAAGCCATCACTTATGCAGTGGTAAAAGCAGTTAATTTCTTGTTTTAAATAATCTTAAATCGGTTTTTGTATGAGACGTGACATATGGAAATTGATTCTGTTGTTTGACTGGAATTAGATTGGTGAATCTCAAACTTGCCCTGCTGAAAATGTCGGTAAATGTGACGATTCAGATTGGGAGGGTGAATTCTTTCCTGGCATTAACAAAATCAAATATGAGGTAGACGTATTATTTATTCCTGGTTTCTGTTTCTTGTTTCTTTTTTTTTATTTTCTGAACAAAAGTAGCTTTTTTTTCGTATTTATCATAGAGGTGAAATATTATTTATGAAAAAATGTCACTTGACTGATGAGTTTTGTTTCCTATGAAGCATGGGCACAAATATGAAATACGGATATGATATGATACTGAAACGTGGATACAACAATTTTAAAAATTGTAATATAGCAATATACAATATGGCTAGAGTATAAAAAGAGTGAAATATTGCTTTTATATTCGTATTAAGTAGTATAAATGCACTAAAATCCACTTTTCATATTGTTAATTGATTATTAATTATGATTATTATGGACTTTCTGTTTTTATGTATATATAAGTTAGAAAAACTTAAACAAAATTTTATAAAATTTAATTAAAAGTATCTAAAGGAATCTGCAAAGCATCTTGTAGGATGCGTATCGAATATGGATGCGGCAGCTACTTTGAGTCTCATGCTGCACAGCTTGTTTCTTTATGTTAGTTTGGTTTGTCATAATTAATTAGCATGTGTTATTTGTTGATGCATATATTGATCTTTCAGGGTCCCTCTAGCAAGAATCCGCTTTCATTTAAATGGTATAACGCAGAAGAAGAAATTCTTGGGAAGAAAATGAAGGTTGGTTTATTATTTTTATTTATTCCAAGACTTGTGCAACATTTGTTTATATTTTTATCATTCGATTTGCATATGGGTGTGATTCATTCTGTAAATGCAGGATTGGTTCAGATTTAGTGTTGCATTTTGGCATACATTCCGTGGAACAGGTGCAGACCCGTTTGGTGCACCTACCAAGTACTGGCCGTGGGAAGATGGTACCAATTCTTTGAAAATGGCTAAAAGAAGAAGTATGATAATCAATGACTCTTTCCAATTTGATACGTATAATGGTAGATTTGTATTTGGCATGAGATAATCTTCTGTTCGGTGATACAGTGCGAGCAAACTTTGAGTTTATAAACAAACTTGGAGTTGATTGGTGGTGCTTCCACGACCGTGATATAGCCCCTGATGGAGAAACTCTGGAGGTGAGTTTAAGTTTTAGACAGCAGTTATGTGTAATTAGTAGATTAATAGTGGCAATGAATTATGGGAGGCTATGTAATATAATGTCCTCATCCATAGCATTCGGAATTTCTCTTCTAGATTATGAAAAATTCTTCTCATATATTTAATTCAGAATTTCCTTTCTCATTTATACCTCCATGTCAAACTGAGCCTTAAAGGTCTGCTATCTGTATTATGAATTGCATGTGCTTTTTGAGCTATAGGATTACACTTTTGTTTATCACAGGAAGCTAATGCAAACTTGGATGAAGTAGTTGCCCTTGCCAAAGAGCTTCAGATGCAGGTAATTTTAGATGAATAGACAGGTCGTTATTTATTAAATTTGATATACATTATACATTATTTCAAGCATTATAGCAGAATGAGCAAGGATTAATTTTTCATTCCATTTCTAATATCTATCTGTATAATTTGGAGCTAGGCAGAAATTAATTAATTGCTAATTATATCTTATGCTTTATGGTGCATATTCTGTTTTCATTGTGTTATCTTAGAATGAAAATTGATAATTCATTAAATTATGTGTCATTGTTGTTTGAAATTAAGATGATTTTAGAAGGATATCATTAAAAGACAAAACACAAACATGTTTTTTCTTATTATGTTCCTAGTTCTAGTCAAATATGCAAAGTTTTTGTCACTGAATTAGTCCAAATAGGCCTACATTTTACAGTTTGGGTAAAGAACTACTGGCATGTAATAACTTCTTATTTTGTTTGACTTCAGAGTAAAAAAAAGGTTCTATGGGGAACTGCTCAATTGTTTATGCATCCTCGTTACATGCATGGTGCTGCTACTAGGTATGCCATCAGACCCGTACATGATTTTCTCATTCTGATTGGATTCATGTCTCACAAAATCAACTGGTTTTACAGCTCTGAATTAGGTGTATATGCATATGCTGCTGCCCAAGTGAAGAAAGCCTTGGAGGTATATTTCCTATGTACACGTCAACAAAGCTCATCAAATTTGAATTCTTGCCATTTCTTAATTCAAATGTGTTGCAGGTCACACATTATTTGGAGGGAGAAAATTATGTTTTCTGGGGTGGCCGTGAGGGTTATCAATCCCTATTGAACACGGATATGGAACGAGAACTTAATCATTTGGTTCGTAATCGTTTTATCTTTGATTTGAATGTTTGTTTAGTCTTTCCTGTATAAGTAAACGATTTGTAAGAAATGACCTTTAAAATGAAGAAGTGTAAAGATAGTTGGGTAAAAAAGGTACCCTGGAGCATGAAGCCTTGTAGGAAACTTGATTATTTTTGCTTTACAATGGTGTTTGTTGCATATTTGCACCAAGAGCGTCACCAGTTTTGGTAAATAATATATCAATGGTGTTTGGCTTTTAGCTATTTTCATCTGATATGCAGGCTAGGTTCTTTGAAGCTGCTGTTGCATACAAGAAGAAGATTGGATTCAATGGTAAGATGCTGAAATTCCTCGCAAACACGATTTTCTGATTGTATTATGCAATTCATTTTTGGTAATTTGATTTCAGGGACACTGCTGATTGAACCCAAGCCACAAGAACCTACAAAACACCAGTGCGCTTCTTACTTGTCTATTCAGTCTGTAAACTTTGCACATACATTACTCTTTATTCAAACTTCTTTTGTCCAGGTATGACTGGGATGCTGCAACCACCGCTAATTTCTTGCGCAAGTATGGACTTATAGGTAATATTTATATCTGGCTTCCAAAAGAACCCGTGAACCACATGAAACTGGTGTCTTTCAACCACAAATTTGATCTTGACAAACAATACTAGTTTTTCAAAATGTGTATTCTCATTAAAATAAGGAGCTTCAATGTTATTTCACTGTTTACTAATTTATTGATTGCCTTTGCTCTAAATACTTCCCTGCAAGTACTCCACTTTCTCTTTGAAGCTGGAAAGCATTTTGATATCCTTGTGAGAAGCACACCCCGAAGGCCCTTTAAACTTTGGCACTAGAATTACCTAATTCCAATGTTGGGATCAAGTTCCACACCTTGCTATTAGATACCGAATCCCACCATGCTCTGCAGCCTGCAGTCACACCTAGCTGTGTTGGCTGTGACCTTTCTCTAGCATGATTTCAGTTAATGCTTGAGTGCCAATTTTAATAACTCTGGAAAAGTTCAGAAAAAACTATTCATACGCCAAACATTCTTGACACCTGTACTAATTAATTGTGTATTTAAATTATTTTTTAATTAACAAAATAAAGAGAACACGTGTTTGGTTGTTAAGAAAATACTGGTGTCAAAACAGTGTTTATTATAAATAGAGTGTAGATGTAGCTGGATTGAAAGTTCATTAATCATTATAAAACTTTAAAGTATTGTCAGTAATATCTTTCATTCTAAACTTTTTATAATACATCATAACATATTTTCACAACTTTGCTCTTTAGGGGAATTCAAACTCAACATTGAGTGCAACCATGCCACCTTATCGGGACATAGGTGAGCCTTACTTTATATTGTGATTATGTTAGAGTTTGTTGTCTGTATTCTGACTTTTAAATTTATTAATTATTTTTATAAATGAAATTATGGGGTTGTTCCTCGTTTTTTATTGCCTATATGTGGTAGTTGTCACCATGAACTTGAAACTGCAAGGATTAATGGACTATTGGGTAATATTGATGCAAACACTGGTGATCCTCAAGTTGGTATGTGTGAATTCATTTCTTTTATTTAAGAACAGCATATAAATATAAAAAGTTGTGTCTGCTGATAAAAAGCTGGAATGGACTCAAACCTTGTTACTGCAGGTTGGGACACAGATCAGTTTCTTGTGGATATTCAAGAAGCAACAATGATTATGCTCAGTGTGATTAGAAATGTATGCTAGTGCCTGCTCCTTAGCTTACATCATGAAATGTTGCTTTGTTGTAGAATTGTAATATCATTTGATTTATTTATTTTCATTTGTCAGGGTGGAATTGCACCAGGCGGATTCAACTTTGACGCCAAATTGTGAGTATTACACCATATTTTCTGTTTCATATTATACTATACCATCGTCAAGTAACTTTTTATGCGCGATGAATTTCGTCAATCTAACCGATGAATTCCAACATCTCATTATAGATCAATCTGATAAAATTTGGAATTATTTTGAACTGTCCTCTTAATATTTTATTTTTATGTATATTTTAATTTTAAAAATATACGACTATTAGTTTACATATCTATTATTGTCCGAATTTTCTACGATAATCTGATTTGATTCAACAATTATTCGATGGTGCAAGTCAATAAGACTAACTCCTGTAGTAAATGGATCCTTTCTCTCTTGCTCTCTCTCTCTCTCTCTCTCTCTCTCTATATATATATATATATATATAAGGCATACTTTGCCCTTTGCACATTAGCTTACACTCAGAAATTTTTTTCTTTCACAAAAGCATTCAAGGGAATATGAGCAACTGGTCAACAATTGTATGCTAAAATCAATTGTGCATGTTCCACATTTCAATTTCGAAGTGCTATTTTGCCCGAGAGGGCACAATAAGTGATTTAAAGCGATTCTTAGGTCATCAACTGCTTAAGCATTTAGCATAATTGATCTTTTGCATCTGTTAAATTAACTTGTTATAGACTAATTTTCTATAAATCTGATACTGTTATCATGTAACATTTTCTCTTCTCAACTTTCCCACAATGTGATAGGCGGAGAGAGAGCACAGATGTTGAAGACTTATTCATTGCCCACATCATCGGTATGGATACAATGGCCCGCGGCCTCAGGAATGCTGCTACGCTAATTGAGGTGATTCCTTTTAACTTCCTTCTATATTTGGTTCTCTTATAATGCACAAAGTTGGAAAATCTATTTAAAAGCTTCCTTTTAATATCTCCTAAAAATCAAACGAAATACTTTTCGATATGGTGTCCTGAAGGACGGTACTCTAGCTGAGCTTGTTCGGAAGAGATACCAGAGTTTTGACACTGAAATCGGTGCTCAAATAGAGGTAATGCAATATAATATTCTTCCTCAATTTGGTCATATACTCTCTACTCAATGCTTTTGGTGGTGAACTAATTAACTGAATCCTTATTAAAGGCTGGTAAAGCTGATTTTGACTTTTTGGAGAAGAAAGCTAAGGAATGGGGAGAACCCAAGGTTGCTTCAGCCAAACAGGTAACTCCAAATCTACTCGTTGTATTACTTGCTAGCAAGTGTATCCGGCACGAGTAACAATGTTAGTTTTATCATCGTCTTCTTTTTTTTATTTGCAGGAGCTAGCTGAGATGATTCTCCAGTCTGCGTTGTGAGAAAGTAGAAAGCATCGTGTGTGAATAAAATCAGTTAATTATGGAAAATAAAATCGTTAGCATCCTCCTCGGTTGGCAAGACCTGCTAGTTTCCGCAGGAGACGACTGACGAGACGTTGAGTTAACGAATTTATGTGAATCCTAGTCGGCTTGTCTTAGACTCCTAGTAATAATTAAGTCAACTAGGTAGCTGTTTTATTTTATATCTTTTAAATATTATCTATTGTGCATATATAAGGAGGACAACCCTTTCTGTGTCCAATTCTCACAGCTCTCTTCCTTCCGCAACTGTCATCTTATATTTTTTTGGTGTCTAACTGTCATTTTATATAATAAATTAAATTAAATTATTATGATATATTATGTTTTGTTATTAAGACTTAATCCTAATATCCGTATTTATTATATTGAACAATTTTTTCATTTGTTACGTATTGTTTACGCATCGAATGCAAAAGAGACGATCAAGGTGACTATTAGTCCATTCTAAAATGCATTATCAATATTAGAGATTAACTATTAAACCAAAGTATGTGTTTTTTATACGAGGTTTATATACACATTTTTTTAATTGAAATTTAATTACTAAAATAATCAGATTTTTTAAAAGCAGAATAATCAAAAGTCTTGAATATAAAAATTGGCAACAACAACAACAAAGTCTTGTCCCACTAGGTGGGGTTGGCTACATGAATCAAATGATGCCATTGTATTCTGTCATGTATCATGTCTATAGAGAGGCCGTTTATATGTAGATTTCCCTTGGTGACTCAATGTTTTATTCTATTTTTGTTAACTCTATAGATTAAATTATGATGAGTGATGGTTAAAAAATATAAATATAAATATAATTTAATTCTATCTAAAATATATATTGTTTCGAGGGTTATCTGAAACAGATGAATTTGGGTTTAAACCAAAGTTGTGAGAACCGGACCGGTCAATGAACCGGTGAGGCGACTGGTTCACTGATTCAGTGGTTCGACCGGAGTTCAACCGGGGTTCAATCGGTTTAATTAAATATTAAATAAAATTATTAAAAATTTAAAATATAATTTTATATATTTAAATTCATTAAAATTCATGAATTTTTAAGTAAAAAAATTTTAAAAGAATTTAAGATATAAAAAAAATTAAAAATGAAAAGTTCATTGATAATATTCAGATTGAGTTAAATTTATTGATAACTTTAAAACAACTAACTGAGGCAGAATTTCCACTCAAGCTGCAAAAAATTAAAGATCTTGCAGGCAACATTGTCAAGCCAAGGCTAATTATTCAACATCAATTCTCTTATACAATTCAATTATCTCTTTTTGGGCTGGCAATATACAATTCAATTGAATAACACATTGATGAAATTTCTTATTGTGCAACAAGCCTCTTATAACTAACCAAACCCTAACTAGATTCAACAAATTCAATGCTTTTCAACAAAAAAAACTCAGAATACAGAGTTACAGACAACTCAACCTCCAAATCCAGAAACAGAAAAACTAAGTGAAACAATTCAAATTAAATTCAGACTCACATTAAGGAACAACCCAACTCAAAACACAATCCCAATTCAGAATCTTAGAAATCAAAACTAAAGAAGCAGCGGCTTACTGGAGACACGGCGAGGGAGGAATGACGGTGGTGACAGTGAGCTCAGAAGAGGATCATCAGTTTCTTTTTTTTATTTTAATTAAAGTTTCAAAACCAGATCAATTTCAGTACTGCACCATTCAAACAAAACAAATCAAATTCAAAACAACACAATTTACACAAAAATGTATACATATACACAAAGTTGAATCAGAGAAAACAGATCTAGAGAGAAAAACAGAGAAACCGAATGAAGCCATTATGGACGAGGAAGTTGAAGGTGTGGTTGTCGCAGTTGTAGGTGAACTTGTTGGAGGAAAAAATATTCATCATGATCATGATACTGTTTGTATATGCATGAATATATTGATGACACAGAAGATTATGTCAACATACAGGTATATATGAGCTTCATTTGGTCATGTATATGAAAGATAAATTTTGCTGCCTAGATAATTGACACTGTTCATAATATATGTAATTTGTTCATGCAGCTTGACAGTCACAGAAATCAACTGATTCAGGTAAAATAAAAATTTAAAATTATTTCCATTCAGAAGCAACAAAAATATTCATGAAGCAGCAAACCGAAACAGCAAACAGAACAGGCAGCATAGAAAATCAAAAACAAAAATCAAGATCAGAACATATTCATGAAGCAGCAAAAACAGATTGAAGATTCATGAAGCAGCAAAAAAAGAGAATCAAAAACAGATTCATGCAGCAGCAAACAGAAGCAACAAAACTGGATTGAAAAACTGGTTCGAGACTCAACACGACTTGAAAAACAGATTGAACCTGAAGCATATTTAACTGGATTCATATGTTATTTTTTTTTAACTCAGATGCCCTATTATTTTTTTTTTCAAACAGAACAGGCGAGCTCACAATCAGTGGGAAGCATGTTCAAAATCAAGAAGACAAGAAAATCAGTCTTACCGGCGAATGAGAGGCGGGCTCAACGCGGTGGTGGTCGCGGCTGCTGTGCAGTGGTTTGGGTGGCGAATGAGGAGCGCTTCTGGGTGGCGAATGAGGAGCGCTGCTGGGTGGCGACTGGCGAATGAGGAGCGCTCTGGAATCTGGAGCTTGGTGGGCGACTGGGCGGTGGCAATGGTGGCCTTGGTGAATGGTGGGTGAGGGGGGAAGAAAGGGGAGGCTGGGAGCTTGGGTGATTGGTGGCTGATTAGTGATTAGGGTTAGGTTAACGCGTACGCCAGTTTCTTTCTTTATTTTTTTTTTAATAGCCAAAACGACGTCGTTTGGCTTCTGAATTTCCAAACCACTGAACCGCCAAAAAATCGGACGGTTCTTTCGGTTCGCCGGTTAACTGTCGGTTCGACCGATTTTTTCACCGGTTCTTTGTCATTTGGTTTTTTAGATTATCTGAACCGGTTAGGTAACCGGTTCCCAATTTTTTCGATTGAACCGGCCGGTCCGGTCCGGTTTTCAAAACCATGGTTTAAACATGAGATCCAAACTTTTTTGGGGTAGCATCCGACGTCTTCTGGTATCGAGGTGCTGCTGTTCGAGTTCCTTTTGAGGAGGTGAGAGGTGGTACCTACAAGTGACTCTGATACTTAAGTTAGCAAGGGTTTTAGGCAAATTTTTAGTAGATTGGATTCAAATTATACCGAAAGGTGTCAAGGTATTTATAAGTATAGATGTAGAGTCGATAATCGTCTTTTAAAGTCGTTCTACCTTTGATGGTGGGTAGTCGTTCCCTTTTGTTTAGGGAGGTTGTTAAGATCTCTTTCTTAGATGAGAGAGATTGTAGGGATTGGTTACTTTTTCGGATAAATAATGCCGAATTTGACGTCGATACAACTGACTAGCATATTGTCTGTAGATTGGGTTTATTCACTTTGGGCCTGATTATGTATTGGACCAGGGGTATATACACACTTACTGATTTAGAAATTGAAGTTTTATGTTTATAGGTACTTTTACAAAGTGATTTGAATTTAGTGTCAAATTATAAATTCTTTTGAGTATTAGATTTTGGATGTTCATTTGGATGGTTTAGAAACTTTTGGATGTCTATTAGGTTGCATTTGTTTTTTTGGACCGAGAGATTGAAATTGAGTATTGTGTTTGATGACTAGAGAATTAAATTAAAATTTTAGTCTTGAAAAACAAAATTTCAGTTTATTTAGTACCTCTAAAAGAAGAAAACACAAGAAATTGAAATTTTTGAGAACATAGTGAATTTTTAATAATTTTTTCTCAAAAAACTGAGACTAAGTTCTAAGGAGTAAAGGGTGTCGTTTGTGACTGTGGGAAGAGAGGTGAAGCTGAGTTCTCAAAACGTGAGTCTGACTCTAATGATAGTGATGACGATGAAGAGAAATTAGAGTTTATTTTGTTTTTTTTTTTCTAATTAACAAAGGTATTTAAATAATTTTATTTGTTTTAATTTCTATATTTATCTTAAACCAAATAAGATATATACATTTCATATAAAACATAATACAAAAATTTAATTTCTATTTTTCAATTTGTCTCCGTTTCTGTAATTCTCTCTTCCAAATGTAGTCTTAGATTTTAAATTTTTTAATTGGAATGTTTAATCTAATTTTAGTTTGTTAAATTTTTTGGCAAGTGACCACTAAAGTGTGGCTGCTAGCAAGATGGCACCAGAGAGTGCTCGGCAAAGGTGGCCGACGAAGGACAGCTGATGGGGAGAGGTAAGGTTGTGATGCTGGTGGTGATGAGTGATGTGAGGAAGAAGAGGGGTAAAAAGAGAGCGTCAATGTAAGGATAAAAAAGAAACTAAAAAAAAGGTTGAAATTAGTGTATGCAGAGCCCAATCTAGTGTATGCAAGGACAATGTGGTAACAACAAAATAGTCAAGTGGCGTATAAATGTTGCCAATTGCGTTTTGACAATTAGGCAAGTGATCTAAATAAAGAAAATATAGATTTCACAACACACTTCAACAAAGCCAGGGAATAAATCTGTGGAAATCAGAATAAAATTTATGCTTAAAGTTAAGAAAGTCTCATCAGTAAACCCGCATGAGATTCTCTTCTAAAGAACACAAACCCTCCTCAGACACATCAGGTAATGTTAAAAACAAGAAAATGGAGAGAATATAATTTTTAAAATTAAAAATAAAAAAGAGAATCTTTTAAATAAAAAATAGTGTTATTACCTTGAAAAGAATTCGAGTATGATTTTACATGCAACAGTTCTATGAAGTCATCTGAAATTATATATACATGAAAAGAAATTATGGAAGAGATGGTGAGAGGGGAGGATGTGTAACTTTTAGCTCTCCACAGTCACTAATGTAGACAGTTGTAAGTGGCCTGTTCCATGTGGCACGAGCATTCTGAGCCCTTTCATCTCCAAAAAACTCAGCCAAGTCATTAAACTGGCGAATTCGTTCAGATGGTTGGTAAGTCGGAATGGAAGCTATCGCTGTGACAACGTCCAAACCTGCGATTAGATTCAAACACAAACTGAGCACTTGGTAAGGGCGACCGAAAATGGTACTCATGTAACTTAGCATCCAGACTATATAACGATCAAATACTACAAGACTTCAATTCATATCGTGACATCAGATTAATACATTCATTCACTGTATAGAACTATGGACAACAAAAGGTCAAATCTTAATTTTTTTAAAGCTAAAGAACAAGGATTTTGTGAAGCAGAAAGAATTCACAGTTTCTTAAAGTAAACACAACCAACCAATTTAGAGTTGTTCAATTCGACTCGTCAGTAAAAATTAACCACAACCAGTAAACCCAACGTAATAGTATTGAGTCCAGGACTATAAACAATTTCTTTTTCCATGTACAAGTACACAAATTATAAGGAAAAACCACGGGAAAGTTGAATGTGTTATGCCAAAACCCCCATTCTGATAATTCCTCTTTCTCATTTATTCTTCTCTATCCTTACACTTCCTAAATATCTTTCAGGCTGACATATGAAACATTGTAACCGGTGTAGTCGACTTCACATATTTAGATTGTATACCATTTAATTTCCTTCTGGTAGGCATGCTTTTATTTTGCTATACCAAATTAACATCCTATAGCATACTCAACTGCTGATAACTATAGTTATAGCATTTTTTTATTAGAACCAGAGAAAAGCAATCCTGTTCAAGCATTTAACACACTACACAGTCTACACTTAGCATACTGAAATACTTATTTACTAACACTTAGCATTTGACTACCTAAGAAGAACCATTAAAGTAGGGATTTGATTTCACTCATTATGAGTCAAAAAGATATATGAAGCAAGTTTCACTCTGTATCAAAGTTAGGATACCAGGGAATACATGAGTTTCATAAATGATGTGTACACCGAATATTTGTATACAAATATATTTGTTGTTTAATTTATTTTTAATATATCTTTTGTATTTCAATATGTATTTTATATTAGTTACTGATTTTAAAATACATCTTAGTATAATTGAGGAGGTTTTATTGAACTTCTTACCAGTACTACTAATCAGCCTTATCATTTTCATTTTCATTTTTTGTAATTGTATTTCCTTCTCCCCCCTCCCTTTTCTCTCTGTTCAATTTGATACTATAACAAACTAACATTCCAACAAATTCCATAGCATGGAAAATTGATTTACCTTCTAGCACGGTTCCAAAGACAATGTTCTTATAATCAAGGTCAGGACAAGGGCCAGGTCCAGTGGTGATCAGGAACTCAACGTTGCGGTAACCAGGGTCAAGCTTGATCTCGTCATCGTCGTCGTTCTCGGAAAGCGAGAGCGAAACGACGCCGGGCCGTGAGTGCATCAGGGAGAAGGCCTTAGAGTCGACAGTCTCGGTATTACGGGCGAGGTCATGGGGTGGGCGGACCTCGCCCTTGTCAGGCCTGCCCTGCCGGCCGGCAAGGAAGTAGCGTCCAGGAAAGATCTTGTGGACGAGAGTGTTCTTGTAGGAGGAAGCGGTGGAGTTGGAGCCGAGGCACATGGACTTGAAATTTGAGACGGTTAGGGGGAGGAGGTTGCCGTAGAGGCCCAGGACGATGCGCCCCAGTGGGGTGGAGTCGGAGCAGAGGGTGGAGAGGTTGTCACCGAGGGTGCGGTTGGGGAGGAAGTAGTTGGGACAGAGGCTGAAGTCCATGAAGATGCGGTCGGTGATGGTGGGGTTGGGAGGCTGGGGTGGTGTGGTGGTGGTGGCGGAGAGGGTAGGGGCGAGAGGGACGGAGAGGGTGGTGGTAGTGGTGGCGAGGAAGAGGAGGGAGCGGCGGGTGAGGTTGGGGTGGTGGAGGAGACAGGTAGGGGTTGGTGTTAGAGAGAAGCCCATGGACGCAACCAAGTGAACATGGTTCGGGTTCGGACGTTCAGTTATGCGGCGGAGAAAACTAGAGGATGACAGTGGGGTCTACCTCTGAGACTCAGTTATACTGTGCTTCATAAAATTATCCGTTCTTGAAATTGGATTTGTTTATAAATAATAGAGTAATCATGTTATCCATTTTCACAAAGAGGCAGATGTTTTTTATTTAAAAAAAAAAATTCCCCGTTGTTAATATTTTTATTTTAGAATAATACGAAGAAATCTATTAAATAGTAATAAAAATTAATTTTGTGGGAGTTTTATTTATAAGTTGTGGGAGTTTTAAATTCTTACAAATTTTTTTTAACAATATAATTATGGCAACTAACTATGACAACTAGTACTACCACTTTTTTCATCCTCATCATTATCATTTTTATTTTTACTATTTTTATTGTGTAACTATACTTTATCACCATCGTTATCTCCTCTATTGTAATTATCACTAATACAAATATCATCAACATTAATGTTATCTTATTTCATTTTTTATTCGATATTATTTTTTTTTAAAAGTTTTTTGTACTGCAATTATTTTTTTTTCTGTGACATTATTTTTAGCAATGGTCTTTCTCTATTTTATCACCACCGGTGAAAGAATTTTTTAAAAATAAACTTATTAATAGTTTGTGGGAGTTTAAAATCCTTACAAATTACAAAAAAAATCTCCACAAAACTAATTATTATTATTATTTAACAGATTTTTTAACAGAAGAATCATATTATCCTAAAATAAAAATATTGAGGGCAGAAATGCCCCATTTTTTTAATCAAGGAGTGCCTTATCTTTCGTGAAAATGAACAAGAGCTGGATTGATTCTTTAAATAATAATTCTGGGTTAATGCTCAAATTAATCCATAAAAAATGATTATTTTTAAATTTGTTTTCTAAAAAATTTATCAATTCAATTAGTCCGTTAAAAATTATAAATTAATTACATTGTCTTTATGTCACTCAACTAATAGTTTTCTTTAATAATTGATGTGAAACATTAACTAGCAGCATCCATAAAACTTGGCGTGTTCAATTAAATGCTAATTTTATGAAAATCTATCAATTTAGTCATAAGTTATATTGAGATTAGAGTTTATGTAATTGATAAAAAAACTAAATTGATAGATTTTTATACATACATTTAGGACTTGTTTGTGTGAGCTTCTAAGAAAAGATCTTTTTTCGAGTTATCTTTTTTAAAAGATCTTATAGAAAAGTAAAAGTAATTTTATGTTTGGATATCTCATGCAAAAAGATCTTTTTATCTATCAATTATGTTTGGATATAACAATATAAAAGTACTTTTTTGTTTATTTATTACATGAAAAACATCTTTTTTAAGGAAAAAGATCTTTTAAAAAAGATGTAAATTACAGCTTCTCAAAAAAGATGTTTTTCTGATTTTTTCAGTGCTTTTACTTTTATTACTCGAAATTTGCCAAACACATTAAAAAATAAAAAAGATCTTTTTTCATTGAAAAATATCTTTTTTTATCAAAATAATGGCGCCCAAACAAGCACTTAGTTAGCATCTAAAACTCTAAATATATCAGGTATCATATTTGCTGTCAATTAACATTTCAAATTATCCATGTTTAATGAAAATTATTAATGTAGTGACAGAAGGACAAATATAATTAATTTATAATATTTGAAGAATTAATTTGATTGATAAAAATTTGTAAAGATAAATTTGAAGAACGATCCATCCTAAAAGAATTAATTTGATAATTAATCTTAATAATTATTAGTTTTAAAAAATATTTCAGTTGTATTATACATACAAGTATTTTTGGCAACCATGCCAACCAAGTTGGTCTAGGCCCAACAAAAAATATCTTCATTAAATAGAGTGTGTAAACACGTGCTCCACTCACTCCATTCACGTAAACGAAACGTTTCACTTTGCACTCTCTAATATGAAAAATGCTTGCTATCTTTTTCTCAAATATGCAACACAATTATTTCAAACTACTGTTAAAAGCTCTTAAAAATTTGTCAAAATCTCTGCGAAAACTAAGGGAAATCTCGGTGAGATTCTAATAAATCCATATTTTACGATTATTTTTTGCTTAAAAAGAGTGGATTCTATTAACATACCTTGCATTTATTTCTTGAAATTGCATGTTTTTGTGAATCTCTTTCTAATTCTGCTTAATTGTGAAAAACATGTTTTTTATACTTAGAATTGCCAATTTTAATTTACTTTTCTCCCATTCGATGCCTTGATATGTCTGTTTGAGCGATTTAAGTTTTGAAGGCAAGAATGACTTGAAGAAATAGATAAAAAGCATGCAAAGTGGAAGAATTCATGAAGAAATTAAGGATTTGCAAAGCTGTCAATCCTGACCTCTTCATGCTAAATTGATCATAACTTGAGATATAGAGGTCCAAATGAAGTGGTTTCAATGGTATTGGAAAGCTAACATTCGGGGCTTCAAAATGATGTGCATATGTCTAAAGTGGATGTAACACCCTATTTACCCTAAGCCTTACCTCATGCCATAAAGCAAAGGTTAATTAAATGTTATGACAATTTCTAAGCTTATACATTAATATATATAGAAGGAAACAATAATTCTAGAAGTCCGATGAAAAAATAAGCTCAAAAACAGAGTTTCAAAAGCGCAAAACGTTCACACAAAGTTACAAACTTAAGGCACAAGATAAAGATACAAGATAACAATAGTCATAAGGAACTAGCCTCAGCCTGCGGAGTTTAGGCTGACTAGTTATATTCAGACATACAGGGTTTTGAAAGTTAAAACAGAATATACAGAATATCTCTCTCAAAGTAAGCCTCTAAGGCAAATATAAATACAAAAGTGAGAGAATTCAAAACAAAAGTAATCAAAAGACTCCAAAATGGGATAAAGGTCCTTCGCTCTGTCACCATCACGTAACTCACTGAGGTAGGTTACGACTTGCATCTGAAAAACAACAACAAAGTATGGAATGAGAACCGGAGGTTCTTAGTATGGTAATAGTGCCCAATAATATAAGATATAAGACTCCGGGATGCTAGAGGCAATCCTAGAGCTTCATATCCATCATGAGATTCAAGCTTAAAACATAAGTAAAATTAAAATCGTAATGAAATGGAAAATTCTATCTTAAGGGATTTCTAAACTAACAGATATACCGCTGTCCCACAGTCTTCGCCAGCCTAACTGCTATGCGATCCCATTGCCACCACCTTCCAAACCTCCTCAATCCCAGTAGGAAACACAAGTAATAACAATGCAAGTAAAGCACAAGTATAAACATGTATATCAAGAAATTCAAGAAGCAAATAATCATGTTATACAATTAACCAAACAATTCAGGACAGCAAAGTAAGCAAACAGGTAGAAGATGCAGATGATGAATGCTTGTCCTATTTGGCTGTGATATCACATTGTCGGTTCAACTTCCAACCCGACACACCCTAACTACCAAAGTTAACGCTTCCGGCTGCGCGACTCTGATAGTTCGGACATTACGACGACTTTTATACTATTTAATACTAAAATATGAGTCTGTTTAAAACTTTAAACCGCAATACCGCTCCCAAAAATACATCCGTTCGATAACATACATCCATAAATACCATACAACTTACAACAACTCATAAAGAGTACATCCATATATATACATACATACATACATACATACATACATACATACATATATATATATATATATATATATATATATATATATATATATATATAATATTACAAACATAATCCAATACAATTCCTATCCCTCTTACAGATTATATCAAGATAATGGCGAGGGTCCAATAAACCATAACTAAAACAATATAGAGCATCACAACAACAATAAAATAAGCTCTTCGTAACTTCTGTGCCCACATCCTGAAAGGGAAAAAATGTAGGGGGGGTGAGAACATCATCCTCGAAAGGATTCTCAGTAGAGGGTTTTTGGGAATTACTGTAATAGGATACGTGAAGATAAACCGTACTAGTGATTAATAACCGTATTATGCCTCCTTTTCAAAAACAACGGTTTACAGTAAAAATAAAGTCTAAGAATCTTTTTTGAAGGAAGAACCGTTCAATTCTCAAAAACTCAAAAGCCTTTCAAAACAGTTTATCTATGCTGAACCAAAACAGCCTTTCATATTTTATTCCAAACCAGAAACACAAAACCGAAATCAACCATCGATTCATCTCATTTCAACCACGGCCCTAGGCCCAAGCAATCCAACTATCAACCAATCACCACAGTCCAACAGAGTCCCAGTAGCAAACACAAATAGGAAGTTGCAAGTACAAACAAACAGTTATTGCAAGTAGAACAATTAGCAATTAATCACATAGGCACACCAAGTATAATATGCACACCCAAACAATGTCACATAGATGCATATGATGCATGCCTGTCCCTAGTGGCTGATGATATCATCTGTCGGTTATAGAGCCAACCCGACAAGTCCTGGTAGCTAACCATTGGACTGTCCCTCTGTCGCGCATCCCCAACTTGAGTTATACTCAATATAAACTTGATCATAATCATGATCCATATCCAACACCCTCACTGGTGTATATTCATGGGGGCGAGCTCATCCGGGCCTTTCACAGTGCCCGGCCACACTTACGACATATGGTCACAAGAGCTTCGAGTCTCAACCTGGAGCACGTGGTGGCTAGCCACTGCTTCCTCCCAGGGAAACCCTCATCTCCGATGGTGGAAGTGTAACATTCACATTTATCAATGATTCAGCATAAACATGCGTTCAATCTCATCCATGGATCAACATCCATCTTAGCCATCCCGCACACGGTTCAGTCCAGAACCAGCCAATATTCATATCATACACAGCCATTCTGGCTCACGGTTCAATCCAGAACCAATCAATATGTATAATCATACACAGCCATTCCGGCTCTCAACAAAACAGCACTTCCACATTCAAAATCACCAAATTCATGAAATCGGCATTTAAGCCATAAATCATTTTCTCAATTCATTTCACTTTGAAATCAAGTTTCAACTCTTTTCAGCCTTGGCTTTAAAGATCTCATTTCTCAAATCATCTTAGGCTCATAAGCCACTTTTACTCAAGGTAAATTCCCCTTTTAAAACCATGCCACTCTCGGCATCCTCTTTTCAAAACCTCCATAACCATGGAAAGTTAAAGATTCATTTTGAAACATTCAAAATCATTCATCCAACAATGGGATTTTATAACAAAGTTTCTCAGCAGAGTCCCAAGTCTTTAGGGGAGAATAACATAACTCACTTCACCAAATTCATTTAAAATCATTAAAACATTGGCTTTCCGATTTGAGTAGGAAAATAGGATCTAAGCCAAACCGAGTCATGTAATCATTTACTTCTTTCAAAGCCGTTTCCTTTACTTAGGCAAAAACCAACTTCAACCCCCATGATAAATTCTAGAACGTTTCAACTGTTCAAAATTGTTTTAGTCTTGCAAGAATTCAGAATTCAAAGAGGACTTAAAACCTTTCTCAAAACATTTCAAAATGAAACTTATCAATAGACATTCAGGTCCTTTCAAAATCATTGAAAATCCTCTAATTGAAACCCTCAAGTCAAATTCAAAGACATTGCCCTTGTCACATTTAAAACAGCTTTAAAACATAAGTTTTATCTAAATAACTTTCTCCTGAAAGAGATACAACCTTTCTTAAGAAGCAAGACTAAATCACAATTTCCTCTTTAATAATTCATTTCAAAAGCATGAATCATCCTTTTCTTGATAATTCAAATAAAATAGTAGAAGTCTTTAACTCTTCATTTTTCCAAACAACATTTTAATAAAGACTCAGATTTTATAGAAATTCCGGTAGCATCTCCCCTAAAACTTGGACTTTGCCACCCGGTTCGGGTCCCAACAAAACCATTCCACAATCCTTTTCCAACAGCCCGAATTCCAAAATCAGTTCAAGGCAAGCCAAATCCAACAGTCATCTCAATTCCATATTTCAAGGAAACCTTTTCAAGAATCAAATCTTTATCAGCCGAATAAACTCATTTCTAAAATTTCAAAGAAACAGTTTAGCAACAATCGTTTATCAAAAACCAGATCATTTAAAGCTAGCCAGGCTGAAATCAAGAGTGGATTCTATTTTTCACATTCTCAATAAAAATTAACTCAAATCAATTCTCAACGGGTTAAACTCGATCTCAAAGCTTTAAAAGAATCAATTTGAAAAGCATTTCGTTTCACAAAACCACACAACAATTCAACCAACAGACGTTCATAACCAACCAAGGCAAATCAAGCCATACATAAGGCCGATACAATCACCAAATACAGATTCACTCACATCAGTATCCATATGTAATAATTTCAATATATAAAATATAGTTTTTGGAAAGCGCCCCTACCTCAAAACGCAATTCCATAACCCAAACGCCTCATCAAGTCCTTTCCGCCTCAACCCGAACTGACGGCAACCAAAACCTCAGCTCCCAGTCACGTTCGCAATAACCATAGCAACACTAATCGCAACATACAATAATCAGGGCTTGACTCCACGTTATCAAAACTCATATTCATTAACCAAACACAACCGAAAACTAACGCGAAGCTTCTTGAAACATAATTTCTTACCGGAATAACAACACGAAGCAGCTGCGACTTTGAACCGGCCCCGACAACAGCTCCAGCGGTAGCCAGAATCTCCGATGGATTAACTATAAAAACTACGCAGTATTAAAAACCTTCTTCAAATCTAAAATGGCAGAAACCTCAATAAAACCTTTACCGGCAATTTCTCCGGCGACGACAGAAGTAGCCAGAAGCTCCGGCGGTGGTTCCGACGGGCACAACAACTTCTCCGGCAGCCATACACGACAGGAGACAACTTTTGCAGCCGCTGGTTAGGCGACGGCAGCTTTCGACGGCAGTGCTCCTCACGTGAGGCAGTCCGGCGGCGCCAAGACCTTTCTCAGCGGACCGAAGCAGCAGACACGGAGGGGGTTTCATCTCACTTCTTCCTCGCTATTGGTAAGGACGACTACCCAGCTCCGGCGACGGCGAACTCGCAGAAGCAACGGCGGTATTCAGGTGTGACGGCGGTGCGCAAGACAGTCTCGAGCAGCGCGGCGGGGATGCGACGGTGGCAGTGCGGCCTCTCTCTTCCTTCAACTCGGACCTGACGGCAGACTCCAAGGCGGCGCGACGCGGTGAGCTCGCAGCAGTCACGATGGATTGTGGCGGCGGCACGCTCTTCTCCTTCTTCGGTTAGACGACGACATGGTGGTGGTGCAACCCAGTACACCGGCGCGACTTCTTCCCCTTCCCTTCCCCTTCTCCGCGACCAACAGTGCTTCGTGGGTGTGTGTGTTGTGTTTTTCTGATTTCCCCCTTCCTGATTCCCGTTCTTCTTTTCCCTCTGGTTCAAAGAACCTTGCGTGTGTGCTTAGTTAGGGTAGGGCTGCGCAGCAAAGACAGTGAAGAAGATGGTTTGAGGCTGCGCAGCATGAAGAGAGAATAGAGGGAAGGGTATGCCAAATTAGAGTAAGGGGCAATATAGTAATTTTGCATAAAATTGGGGATAATATAGTAATTGAAACCCAAATTAAATCCAACACTAATTGTATATAGAAAATACAATTTGTTCATCAATTTTACAAATTATTTTCAATAAAATGCTCAAGTCAAATAATTAGAAATAATATACTTAATTTCTTCATTTTCCAAAATAGCAGTATTAATATTTAAAATATTACTTATCTAATCTAAATCATATAAAATCCTTATTATTTTATAACTATCAACTTTATAATTCAAATATAGAAAATAATCCAATAATTGTAAAATTGGATAATAATCATAACTCGTCTCAAATTCAATAAATCAAAACTTGCTTTAATTTTCTTTAATAGAGAAATTTCCGAAATTAAAGCTACAGAAATACTGAATTTGAAATTAGCTAATGATAGCCATTTTTCAAAGGTTTTGGGTCTTACATTCTACCCACCTTATAAAAATTTTCGCTTTCGAAAATTGATGCAAAACGAAAGAAATTTCATAACAGTTCACCCTTGAACACATTTAAGGAAGAAGTAAAAATATCTCATCATATAAACATATATACGATTTTCAAATACTTTGATTGTCATATGCATAAGGGTGCAAAGGTAGGAGTGTGATTGCAAAGCAAACGTTACAAGGTAGGCTCAATGCAAAAGATAACATGGGTCAATCATGCGATAGTAGGGCAAAGCATCAAGGCTATAAAACAGGATGGGGTTAAAATGACGTGCTTAACATCCGCATACTAATCTCATATCAACCTCAAAGTTTCAACTTTCCAACTCCATCAAGCACTTTACAATCCCCATACTCGATCACAAGCCTGACAACCGCAAACCCATTCGCAAGGAACAAAACACCCACAACTCATACGTTGCACACCTACCGCTTCAACTTCCGTATACACATATCACGTCTTAAAGAACTAACGCATCGCGTTACTACGTCTACAAGTCGCACGTGATATCAAAATAATTCTCAAGTCTACTCAGAAGGATACAAGACTTTAGAAAGGAGAGTTAAATGTCAAGGATAGTACTCAAAGATTTGGGAGAATGTATCCAGATCCAGATAAACAAGGACACTCAAGCAATGAAGTTTGCTAGACTCAATTCAATTGACAACTTCAAAGATGACCCTTGGATCGAAGAAGTTCAATAGGATCAATAAGGAGAAAATCATTGCATCAGTTTGAACAAATTCAAGCTGAGTCGAAGAAGTATGAGGTTCACAAAAGAGAATATCTCAAACCCAAGGCAAAGCTCACAAAAATCAAGAGCATGATTAAAAATACTTCTGAATACATTGTTCTTAAAAGAATCGAAAACTTGCAAGAAAATCACCTCGCAGTCTAAAAGAAAAGTTAAGCAACAAATATCCTTCAAGAGAGTAACAAAAGCATAAATGTGGCTTTACTTCAATACAATTTCATGTTGAAGTAGATTTTGTAGAGTTCCAAAAACAAATGCACACAACTTTGGCTAAGAGCTAAATATTTCCTCAAATATTTTAGAAAGATAATTAGATGCACAACTTAACCAAAAGCAGTTCATAAAAACTCGGAAGTAATCAAATGCTTGTTCAAAATTCTCAAAATTTCATATTCAAACAAGCATGTATAACATTTATAGCAAGTACGAAAGAGGAAGTTAAACTCTTTTTAGAAAAGAAACTTCGAAGTAAAAATTTGCTTACAATTTGGTAAAGGAAATAAGTGGTGCGTTACAAACGAACCGGTTTCCACTAAACAAGGAAGCTTTTCAAAACTTCATTTAAAATAGTGTATGCCAACTTTAAATTAACTTCGCCAAAATTGAACAATGGTTTCAATCTCAATCAAACAACAGAAAATAAATTCCGTTTAAAACTTCTTACAAGAGAATTCAAAACTTCTTTAAAAAGTTCAAAACAAGACTCCAAAAGTGTTCTTGAAATCACCATCTCAGAAGAACATTCAAGAAGTTTAAGATGTACTAAATAGGAGTCAAGTCATACTAGAAAGGATCTTAAATCAAAGTAGTTCAAACAAGATTCACTAGGCATGAGTCATCAAACAAGCTTTCAATTGATCCAAAAGAATACAAAATTTATAGAAAAAGACAACTCAATCATTAGTAATCTCTCAAGGATAAGTCTTTGACTAAAAACTCTAGTAGAGACAATGAGAGGATAAATGATGCACTATTTTGAAATGAATCAAACTTACTCATATAAGAATGAGATTCACAAAAAGGAAAAACTAAGATCAATGGCAATATTCACAAGATGTAAAAGATCAGTTAAAAATAAGGTCAAGCATGACATTCATGGAGATGGAAGGCTTAAGGAAGACTTTAGTCCGTTCGTAAGAAGAAAGCTATGAGTCCAACATTTTCAAAAGAACAATAATGGCATAAACCATATAGCATGCTAAATCAAACTCAATTCAAAATAAGTTAAGTAAAGCTTATCAAACGAAACTCAACACGAGACAAAAGTGGTAAATCCTTTCTTTTCAAAATTTTGAAAAATATTCAAATACATAATCAAATGAAGATGTGCATTGGAACTATAGTAAAATTACTAGAAAGTCAAATTGTAGTTCAAAGTAAATGCAGTTCCGTAACCAGTAAAAATACAGGCGAGGTATTAGAAATAAATAGTTGTTAAGCTGTATAAGAAATCTCAAAGTTTTATATATACAGATAAGTATATATAATCAACAGCAATTTTTATAAAAATCTCGAAATTGGCTGTGATCACTGTCAAATAAGAGAAAAACTGAATCAACAATTTTCCAAAGAATGGACTCGGAATCCGGAGTTAAAAGCACAGCACATTAAGACAAGTGCAAAGCTATAGCAAGGAATACGTGAATCAAGAAGAACTCAAACAGAGGAAGATAGATGCAACAAGGATTCTAAACGAGCAGATGCATTTAAGATCAAACAAGAATACATATGAATAGAGGAATAGAGTTGAAAAATCAAACTACTTTTCAAGAGGAGTAGCAAACAAGAACTTCAACTTAGGCTATGAAAGAACAAGTCGACTCGAACAAAATTCAAGACACACAACTGAATAGTCTCGAGAAATAATTTTCAACGATCCCAAAACCCGCGACTTCACTTTACTCAAAACTCGTGGATCATCTATGATAACCCATTAGTGCTATCATATACATAATTCACTAGTATTAAGCCGGCCAAACTTAATACCAAGAATCATGCAATGCAAGACTAACAACGTTAATTAATAGACCGTCATGTGCATAAAGCTCTAATCCTCGTCATTCGACAAGACTTAGTACATGACAAACGCTCAGAGTATGCAACCAAAGCATAGTCGATCTATTCCTCAGGCTCTACAGGAAGGACTGCTCTGATACCATAATGTAACACCCTAACTACCAAAGTTAACGCTTCTGGCTGCGCGACTCTGATAGTTCGAACATTACGAGGACTTTTATACTATTTAATACTAAAATATGAGCCTGTTTAAAACTTTAAACCGCAATACCACTCACAAAAATACATCCGTTCGATAACGTACATCCATAAATACCATACAACTTACAACAACTCATAAAGAGTACATCCATATATATATATATATATATATATATATATATATATATATATATATATATATATATATATATATATATATATATAATATTACAAACATAATCCAATACAATTCCTATCCCTCTTACAGATTATATCAAGATAATGGTGAGGGTCCAATAAACCATAACTAAAACAATATAGAGCATCACAACAACAATTAAATAAGCTCTTCGTAACTTCTGCGCCCATATCCTGAAAGGGGAAAAATGTAGGGGGGGTGAGAACATCATCCTCGAAAGGGTTCTCAGTAGAGGGTTTTTGGGAATTACTGTAATAGGATACATGAAGATAAACCGTACTAGTGATTAGTAACCGTCTTATGCCTCCTTTTCAAAAACAACGGTTTACAGTAAAAGTAAAGTCTAAAAATCTTTTCTGAAGGAAGAACCGTTCAATTCTCAAAAACTCAAAAGCCTTTCAAAACAGTTTATCTATGCTGAACCAAAACAGCCTTTCATATTTTATTCCAAACCAGAAACACAAAACCGAAATCAACCATCGATTCATCTCATTTCAACCACGGCCCTAGACCCAAACAATCCAACCATCAACCAATCATCACAGTCCAACAGAGTCACAGTAGCAAACACAAATAGGAAGATACAAGTACAAACAAACAGTTATTACAAGTAGAACAATTAGCAATTAATCACATAGGCACACCAAGTATAATATGCACACCCAAAAAATGTCACATAGATGCATATGATACATGCCTGTCCCTAGTGGCTGATGATATCATCTGTCGGTTATAGAGCCAACCCGACAAGTCCTGGTAGCTAACCAATGGACTGTCCCTTTGTCGCGCATCCCCAACTCGAGTTATACTCAATATAAACTTGATCATAATCATGATCCATATCCAACACCCTCACTGGTGTATATTCACGGGGGCGAGCTCATCCAGGCCTTTCACAGTGCCCGACCACACTTACGACATAGGGTCACAAGAGCTTCGAGTCTCAACCTGGAGCACGTGGTGGCTAGCCACTGCTTCCTCCCAGGGAAACCCTCATCTCCGATGGTGGAAGTACAACATTCACATTTATCAATGATTCAGCATAAACATGCGTTCAATCTCATCCATGGATCAACATCCATCTCAGCCATCCGGCTCACGGTTCAGTCCAAAACTAGCCAATATTCATATCATACACAGCCATTCCGGCTCACGGTTCAATCCAGAACCAATCAATATGTATAATCATACACAGCCATTCTGGCTCTCAACAAAACTGCACTTCCACATTCAAAATCATCAAATTCATGAAATCGGCATTTAAGCCATAAATCATTTTCTCAATTCATTTCACTTTGAAATCAAGTTTCAACTCTTTTCAGCCTTGGCTTTAAAGATCTCATTTCTCAAATCATCTCAGGCTCATAAGCCACTTTTACTCAAGGTAAATTCCCCTTTTAAAACCATGCCACTCTCGGCATCCTCTTTTCAAAACCTCCATAACCATTGAAAGTTAAAGATTCATTTTGAAACATTCAAAATCATCCATCCAACAATGGGATTTTATAACAAAGTTTCTCGGCAGAGTCCCAAGTCTTTAGGGGAGAATAACATAACTCACTTCACCAAATTCATTTAAAATCATTAAAACATTGGCTTTCCGATTTGAGTAGGAAAATAGGATCTAAGCCAAACCGAGTCATGTAATCATTTACTTCTTTCAAAGCCGTTTCCTTTACTTAGGCAAAAACCAACTTCAACCCCTATGATAAATTCTAGAACGTTTCAACTGTTCAAAATTGTTTTAGTCTTGCAAGAATTCAGAATTCAAAGAGTACTTAAAACCTTTCTCAAAACATTTTAAAATGAAACTTATCAATAGACATTCAAGTCCTTTCAAAATCATTGAAACTCCTCTAATTGAAACCCTCAAGTCAAATTCAAAGGCATTGCCCTTGTCACATTTAAAATAGCTTTAAAACATAAGTTTCATCTAAATAACTTTCTCCTAAAAGAGATACAACCTTTCTTAAGAAGCAAGACTAAATCACAATTTCCTCTTTAATAATTCATTTCAAAAGCATGAATCATCCTTTTCTTGATAATTCAAATATAATAGTAGAAGTCTTTAACTCATCATTTTTCCAAACAACATTTTAATAAAGACTCAGATTTTATAGAAATTCCGGCAGCATCTCCCCTAAAACTTGGACTTTGCCACCCGGTTCGGGTCCCAACAAAACCATTCCACAATCCTTTTCCAACAGCCCGAATTCCAAAATCAGTTCAAGGCAAGCCAAATCCAACAGTCATCTCAATTCCATATTTCAAGGAAACCTTTTCAAGAATCAAATCTTTATCAGCCAAATAAACTCATTTCTAAAATTTCAAAGAAACGGTTCAGCAACAATCGTTTATCAAAAACAGATCATTTAAAGCTAGCCAGGCTGAAATCAAGAGTGGATTCTATTTTTCACATTCTCAATAAAAATTAACTCAAATCAATTCTCAACGGGTTAAACTCGATCTCAAAGCTTTAAAAGAACCAACTTGAAAAGCATTTCGTTTCACAAAACCACACAACAATTCAACCAACAGACGTTCATAACCAACCAAGGCAAATCAAGCCATACATAAGGCCGATACAATCACCAAATACACATTCAATCACATCAGTATCCATATGTAATAATTCCAATATATAAAGTATAGTTTTTGGAAAGCGCCCCTACCTCAAAACGCAATTCCATAACCCAAACGCCTCATCAAGTCCTTTCCGCCTCAACCCGAACTGACGGCAACCAAAACCTCAGCTCCCAGTCACGTTCGCAATAACCATAGCAACACTAATCGCAACATACAATAATCAGGACTCGACCCCACGTTATCAAAACTCATATTCATTAACCAAACACAACTGAAAACTAACGCGAGGCTTCTTGAAACATAATTTCTTACCGAAATAACAACACGAAGCAGCTGCGACTTCGAACTGGCCCCGGCAACAGCTCCGGCGGCGGCCAGAATCTCCGATGGATCAACTAAAAAAACCACGCAGTATTAAAAACCTTCTTCAAATCCAAAATGGCAGAAACCTCAATAAAACCCTTACCGGCAATTTCTCCAGCGACGACAGAAGTAGCCAGAAGCTCCGGCGGTGGTTCCGGCAGCCACAACAACTTCTCTGGCAGCCATACACGACAGGAGACAACTTCTGCAGCCGTTGGTTAGGCGACGGCAGCTTTCGACGGCGGTGCTACTCACGTGAGGCAGTCCGGCGGCGCCAAGACCTTTCTCAGCGGACCGAAGCAGCAGACACAGAGGGGGGTTTCATCTCACTTCTTCCTCGCTGCTGGTATGGACGACTACCCAGCTCCGGCGACGGCGAACTCGCAGAAGCAACGACGGTATTCAGGTGCGACGGCGGCGCGCAAGACAGCGCCCCTCTCTGCGCGACGCCTCCCTCTAGGTCTCCCGCTCCCCTCTAGTCGCGATACGAACGGCGGCGGCACGGAGGGTTCGACGGTCCCGACAGCAGACTCCAAGGCGGCACGACGCGGTGAGCTCGCAGCAGTCATGATGGATTGTGGCGGCGGCACGCTCTTCTCCCTCTTCGGTCAGACGGCGACATGGTGGTGGTGCAACCCAGTACACCGGCGCGACTTCTTCCCCTTCCCTTCCCCTTCTCCGCGACCAACAGTGCTTCGTGGGTGTGTGTGTTGTGTTTTTCTGATTTCCCCCTTCCTGATTCCCGTTCTTCTTTTCCCTCTGGTTCAAAGAACCTTGCGTGTGTGCTTAGTTAGGGTAGGGCTGCGCAGCAAAGACAGTGAAGAAGAGGGTTTGAGGCTGCGCAGCATGAAGAGAGAATAGAGGGAAGGGTATGCCAAATTAGGGTAAGGGGCAATATAGTAATTTCGCATAAAATTGGGGATAATATAGTAATTAAAACCCAAATTAAATCCAACACTAATTGTATATAGAAAATACAATTTGTTCATCAATTTTACAAATTATTTTCAATAAAATGCTCAAGTCAAATAATTAGAAATAATATACTTAATTTCTTCATTTTTCAAAATAGCAGTATTAATATTTAAAATATTACTTATCCAATCGAAATCATATAAAATCCTTATTATTTTATAACTATCAACTTTATAATTCAAATATAGAAAATAATCCAATAATTGTAAAATTGGATATTAATCATAACTCGTCTCAAATTCAATAAATCAAAACTTGCTTTAATTTTCTTTAATAGAGAAATTTCCGAAATTAAAGCTACAGAAATACTGAATTTGAAATTAGCTAATGATAGCCATTTTTCAAAGGTTTTGGGTCTTACACGACACATCTCCATAGAGATGTCGCCTTTCGTTCATGAATAAAAAGGGGTACCCTCCCCAAGGATATAGTGCTCGGCTCACTTTCCCAGAGATATAGTGCTCAGCCCACTCTTGTGACTCAAAAGGATTCGAGCGGGATACTTAGCCACAGACCTCACATCTCAACGTAAGCGTGATTAACCACCGTCCTCACCAGGAGCATAGCGTCTCAACAATATCAGTAATTTTTCATAATTCATTCTCAGTACTCATTAAAGTCATCATTTAATCCCGAGTCCTAGACTCGTCTCAAATGTCATCAAAGCGTAATTCCACAACTCATCACATTAATCATAATTACAATACCCCGCAATCTCACTCAACTAAACCATTTTTAGTACCCTAGAAACCTAAGTCTCCATCTTCTAAATTCATAAAGAAATTCATGGTTACTAACTCATCTCTAGAAATATTAGGACCTAAGTACTATGTAGTATTCTTAAACGACATTTAACGAATGTTTAAAAAGCATGAGAACCTTTAAAAATGAATAAAAGTAATTTTTCAGCAAAATTGGGGTCTCGCAAACGCAAGCCCCTGTCTCGTGTACCCAACCCCTACTCGCGTACGCGAGATGTTCAACTCGAATGGGTTGCTCGCGTACGCATACAGTGCCTCGCGTACGCGAGATGCCCAACCCGAATAGTTTGGTTACGTCGCGTGCACTGTTTCGCGTACGCATGCAGTACCTCGTGTACGCGAGATAACCCGAATGGGTTGGTCGCGTCGCGTGCACCATGTCGTGTACGCGACCCTTACCAGGCTAGGAGAATTTCAAAGTTGCAGAATTCAGTTTTTAGATACCACACTTTAAACAGTCATAACTTCCTCTATAAAAATCTATTTTTCTCAAACTTTATATCAATTTAAAGCTCTCAAAGCAACCTTTAATTCAAAACAAAGTTCATTCACTTTCACGCTTTGAGGCTCAAGTTATGATCCGTCAAAGTTCAGTAAAACAAGGTTTTTACAAAAATCAGCAAGGTTCTCAAATTTTCCAAACTCCTTAATCAAAACAATTTCAAAAACATTCTATTGCACATCAATTCTTACCATTCATGTCCATAATCACAACCATATATCTCCCAACTTACCAAATTGACTTCCTCCATCAATTCAACCCTATTTCATTCAATTTTTCCAACAAAATTCAACAAAAACTCTACAAGTTCTAAATCAAGATTTTAACCTACCCAATCTTACACAATTTAACTCTTCACCAACATAATTCATCATATCTCATCATATTTCACATAGTTATCATCATTCCTTATAACATCAACAATTATCATCATAATTCATCAAAATCATCTCAAGCATCAATAAACATAATCCACTATCAACCATTCAAACCTATCCTATGGTCCACTAGCCTAAGTGTCCAGAAATATTATATATTATATAGAGAAAACCTTAACCATACCTTGGCCAATTTCCAATATGTGCTATACACCAAATTTGAACCCAAACAAGCTTTCAACCACCAAAAAATCACCAACTCAAATCCAAATGCTCTCAATATCACAAAAATCAAGATATACACAATTCATTCATAAAATCAATACTTAGGTTTCTATATATACATAAAATCACAAGTAATTTGGGGATTTTTACCTTGCCTAATATGGATTGGGATAATACCCACTAATTACCCAGTGCTAGGTTGTACCTAAATAATCAAAATCACAAGAGCCACTCATTCACCATAGCCAAAATTCAAATCTGTTATAGAAGGAAGAAATGATCAGGAATTTTCAAGAAACTTACCACAATACCTAGCTTGAAGTGACAGACTTGGCGAGAGTTTCACGTAGCCGCTGACGGCACGCGAATCGGAGCACCGTTGCTCGAGTTATAAGTGAAAGAGTGAGGAAGTAAATAGTGTTTGTGGAACCCTTGCTCACTTCTCTCTTAATTCACGTTGCTTTAGCCTTCTAGTGCTGAAAGTGAGTGAATTTGTCACTTAAGTGACTTTTTATATGTTGGGTTCGGGCCCAACTTGGGTCCGGTCCAACCCGTTAGTGTTTTTGGCCCAACTTTGGGCCAAACCTTTAAAATTTGTGCCCGGTTTTCAATTCTAATTATTTTCTTAAGCTTTTATACTGTTTTTATCATTCTTGCACAGTACCGAACAGATTTAAGCCGGTACTACTGGTTAATTTACCGGTACGGGTTTTTATGCGGTTTTTCACAGAAAATTACATTTTTCAACTCAGAAAAATCTAATGAATCCAAAATTCATGTATAAATTTTCTAATTAACATTATAAATTTTTGGATCCTATTTTGGGCAATTTAATTATTTAATTAACCAGTTAATTTGTCGCAGTTCTTACTTTCTCCCCATCAAATAAGAAATTTTGTCTCCAAAATTTAGTGATTACCTGAGAATAGCTCGGGATAATCCTTCCGCATCTCGGACTCCAATTCCCAAGTATGCTCTTCCACTCCTGCTCTTTTCCAAGCAACTTTGACCAACTGAACTTCCTTTCCTCGCAGTTTCTTCACACTAGTATTGTCAATCCGCACCGGTGTTACTTGAAACGTCAAGTTCTCCTTTAGCTGAACCGACTCAGGCTCTAAGACATGAGCCACATCCGACGTGTACTTACGGAGTTGTGACACGTGGAATGCATGATGTAAGTTAGACAAATGCGGCGGCAATGCTACTTGATATGCCATCGGCACGAATCGTCTCAAAATCTGAAATGGTCCTATGAATCTCGGATTCAACTTCTTCGTCTTAATCTCTCTTCCAATCCTAGTTTTAGGAGTAACCTTTAGAAATACATGCTCGCCCACTTCAAATTCCAATAGTTTCCTTATCTGATTTGCATAGCTCTTCTGTCGGCTCTGTGCAGTCAAAATCCTAACTCGAATCCTTTTAATCTTCTCAGTGGTCTCTACTACCAAATCAGGACCCAACACACTTGATTCACCGGCTTCATACCAACAAAGTGGAAATTGGCACTTCCGTCCATACAAAGCCTCATATGGAGCCATCCCAATGCTCGCATGAAAGCTGTTGTTGTATGCAAACTCCACCAATTGCATGTAACGGTCCCAACTTCCCGGTTAATCCAAAACACACCCTTAGCATATCTTCTAATGTCTAAATAGTCCTTTCCGACTGTGACATAGTCTCCTTTCGAAAGCGCTTTGGAAAGCTCCCCAAAACCTTGAGGTGAATCGGGGATCACAGTCTGACACTATGATCGATGGTACACCGTGCAACCTCACAATCTCCTTGATGTATAACCTTGCCAATTCCTCCATTGAGTAGTTCATTTGAATAGGTAGAAAATGAGCAGATTTAGTTAAGCGATCCACGATCACCCAAACCGCATCAAATTCTGACCTAGTCCTCGGTAAACCGGTCACAAAATCCATTGCAATTCCTTCCTACTTCCACTGAGGAATCTCAAGTGGCTGTAACATTCCCGACGGTCGCTGATCTTTACCTTCTGACACGTCAAACACTTTAATACAACTATAGCTACATAATTCTTCATCCTGGGCCACCAGAATATCTTCTTTACATCATAGTACATCTTTATACTTCCTAGATGAATAGAAAACCCGCTGTTATGAGCTTCTGACAACAACTCTTGTCTCAGACTTCCAACATCCGGCACACAAATTCTCCCTTTATACCTCCACAACCCTTCATCATACTTAGTAAACCCTACATACCTCTTCTTGCCAATCGGTTAAAATAGTCGCTGAAGTTCTTGTTCGTCTTGCTGAGCCCTCAAAATTTCTAACTTAAATGTACTCAAAATGCACAATTGGTTCAAACAGGCTTGTCCGTCAACCTCACCAATATCCAGCTTGAGATCTGCAAACTTATCTACTAATTCCTCTTCTTTAATCCTCATCCAAGCAACAGTCAAAGATTTTCTACTCAAAGCCTCTGCTACCACATTAGCCTTCCCGGGGTGATAACTCAATTCAAAATCATAATCTTTCAGAAGCTCCATCCACCTCCTTTGATGCATATTGAGATCTTTCTGATCAAAGATGTACTTGAGACTCTTGTGATTAGAGAAGACTCTAAACCTCATTCCGTACAAGTGGTGTCTCCAAATCTTCAATGCAAACACAATCGCCACCAATTCCAAGTCATGAGTTAGATAATTCACCTCATGTGGTCTCAGCTAACGCGATGCGTAAGCCACTACGTTCCGGTGTTTCATTAACACGCAACCCAAACCCTTCAAAGAAGCATCAAAGTACACTTCGAATGGTTCATGTGGTTCAGGTAAAATTAAAACTGGCGCTGAAGTTAACTTTTGTTTCAAAGTCTGAAAACTCTCCTCACACTCCGACGTCCACACAAACAGTACCTCGTTTCGGGTTAACTTAGCCATCGGTAGTGCAATTTGAGAAAATCCCTCGATGAATCTTCAGTAATATCCGGCCAAACCCAAGAAACTCCTAACCTCTGTCACCATAGTCGGTCTCTCCCATTCCATCACTGCCTCCACTTTCGAAGGATCCACCGCAATTCCGTTCTTACTCACTACGTGACCTAAGAACGTCACTTCTTCTTTCCAAAACTCTCACCGCGACAACTTGGCATACAATTTCCGCTCCTTCAGGATTTGCAACACAATCCTTAGGTGCTCTTTATGTTCTTCTGCCGTCTTTGAGTAAACTAAAATGTCGCCTATGAATACCACCACAAATTTGTCTAAAAAGGAACAAAACACTCTATTCATGTAATCCATGAACACAGCAGGTGCATTTGTCAACCCAAAGGACATCACCGCAAACTCGTAGTGTCCATAGCGCGTCCTAAATGCAATTTTCGGAATGTCATCCTCCTTCACTCTTATTTGATGGTAACCGGATCGCAGATCAATCTTGGAAAACACCCCAGGTCCTTGCAACTGATCCATCAAGTCATCTATTCTTGATAACGGATACTTATTCTTCACAGTCACTTTATTTAGCTGTCGGTAATCCACACAAAGTCGTATTCCTCCATCCTTCTTCATTACCAATAAAAATGGAACTCCCCATGGAGAGACACTCGGTCGAATGAACCTCTTGTTCAGAAGCTCTTCCAACTGATTCTTTAATTCTGCCAGCTTTATCGGAGCCATTCGATACAGTACAATCGACACTGGTTCGGCTCCCGGCGCCAAGTCAATAGCAAACTCAATTTCCGTTTGAGGTAGAAATTTAGGAATATCTTCCAGGAACACTTCAGGAAACTCCCTAACTACCAGAATTTGATCTAATTTCTGTTCGTCACCTAAAGTATTCGTAGCCAACAATATATTGCCCTGGCACTCTTCTCCACTACAGTTCACCATCACAGAGTTCAGGTAATAACCCTCAGCTACCATTGCTCCTCCTTCTCCTTTCGACATAAACCGAATTGATCGCTCAAAGCAATCCAGTAGTACTCTATTCTTTGACAACCAATCATACCCCAAAATCATCTCCAACCCGACCATTGGCAAATAGATTAAGTCATGAATAAATACTCTATCCTCAAGCTTGAAAGATGCTTTCCTACAACCTAACTTTGTCACAACCGTTTGATATGGAGTATGCACATGCAAATCAAATGCCAATCCTGACACTTTCAATCCTAGTTCATCAACTTTATCTAAGGGAATAAATGACTGCGAAGCTCCAGTATCATACAATACAACCAATGTTTATTTTATCACCAATTAAACATATACCTCTCATCAACGGATCTAACTTCGCAGCATCCTGGGCTCACAGCAAACACTCGACCTTGTTGGTTCTGGCCTACATTCGGAGTCCTTTTACAAGGGAAATCCTTTGCCATGTGTCTAGGAAATCCACATGCAAAGCATCCACCTATACCCAACTTGCACGAGTCAATCGGATGAAAACATCCATAACGTTCACAAGTTAAATCCGAGGATGTCTTACTTCGATTACCTCTTCCTCTCGCCTAGTGGTTGATGAGCGGATAATTTATACCCTTTTTGGCATTGTTCTTACATAGTTTTTAGTAAGATTTAGTTACTTTTTATTATATTTTTATTAGTTTTTATTCAAAAATCACATTTCTGGCCTTTACTATGAGTTTCTGTGTTTTTTCTGTAATTTCAGATATTTTCTGGCTGAAATTGAGGGACCTGAGCAAAAATCTGATTCAGAGGCTGAAAAAGAACTGCAGATGCTGTTAGATTCTGACCCTCCTACACTCGAAATGAATTTTCTCGAGCTATAGAAGTTTAATTGGCGCGCTCTCAATTGCGTTGGAAAGTAGACATCTTGGGCTTTCCAGAAATATATAATAGTTCCTACTTTTCCCGAGATTTGATTGCCCAAACTGGCGTCTAAAGTCATCCTAAAACTTTCTGGCGTAAAACGCCAGAACTGGCACCTTTTTCGGCGTTAAACTTCCATTTTGGCACCCAGGGTGGTGTTTAACGCCAACTCTGGGCATATGAACGTGAAAGCTTGAAAGCTCAGCCCAGGCACACACAAAGTGGGTCCCAGAAGTGGAATTCTGCACTATCTGCACTTAGTTACTCATTTTCTGTAAACCTAGGTTACTAGTCTAGTATAAAAACTACTTTTAGAGATTCATTTTGTAACTTATGACATTTTTACACTTCATATTGTATTTCTGATGGCATGAGTCTCTAAACCTCATAGGTGGGGGTGAGGAGCTCTGCTGTGTTTAAATGGATTAATGCAACTACTACTGTTTTCTATTCAATCACGCTTGATTCTATTCTAAGATACTCACTCGTACTTCAATATGGAGAATATGATGATCCGTGACACTCATCATTGTCCTCAACCCTATGAACACGTGCCTAACAACCACTCCATTCTATCTGAGCTCAACGTAGTCATTGGGCGACAGCTTGAGTGCGTATCTCTTGGGTTTCTAATCCACGGACCGAGTCCAGAGGTTAGAACCTTCGTGGTATAGGCTAGAACCAATTGGCAGCGTTCCTGGGATCCGGAAAGTCTAAACCTTGTCTGTGGTATTCTGAGTAAGATCCAGGAAGGGATGACTGTGACGAGCTTCAAACCTGCGAATGTTGGGCATAGTGACAGTGTGCAAAAGGACAAGGGTCCTATTCCGACGCTAGCGGGAACCGACATATGATTAGCCGTGCGGTGACAGCGCATATGGATTTGTTTTCATCCGAGACGATTATACAGCTTGCCATTGAAGGAAGCCATGCGTGTTTGGAGAAGAAGACAGTAGAAAAGCAGAGATTCAGATGACAGAGCATCTCCGGAACCTCAGTCTGTTTCGCATTACTGAATCACAAGTACTATTTATTTTATGTTATTTATTTTTCATAAATATTACCACTCTTATCATTAATCTCCTGACTAAGATTTACAAAATAACCATAGCTTTCTTCAAGCCAACAATCTCCGTGGGATCGACCCTTACTCACGTAAGGTATTACTTGGACGACCCAGTGCACTTGCTGGTTAGTTGTGCGGAGTTGTGAAAAGTGTAATCACAATTTCATGCACCAAGTTTTTAGCGCCGTTGCTGGGGATTGTTCGAGTTTGGAAAACTGACGGTTTATTTTGTTGCTGAGATTAGGAAAAATTTGTCGTTTTGGTTTAGAGTCATTAACATTGAGTCTTCTATTATTGTTTTTAGTTAAAATTTTAAAATCGTTATTTTATTTTTCTAAACTATTTTTGAAAATTTTTAAAAATCAATAACTTCATAATTTAGTCTTCTGTTTGAGTTTAGTTTCATATTTTAAGTTTGGTGTCCTTTGTGTTTCTTTTTTTTTTCTTAAAAATTTTTAAAATTTGTTCTTGGTGTTCATCCTGATATTCAAATTGTTCTTGGTGTTCATCTTGACATTCAAAGTTTTCCTGTTTGCTTTCTTAGTTTTGATCTGAAAATTCTAAGTTTGGTGTCATTTTATTATTTTTCTCTTTCCTCATTAAATTCAAAAATATCTTTTCTATTTATTTAATTGAATTTTTGAAAATTTCATTTAAAACTTCAGATTTCTATTTTAAATTTTTTTATTTTATCTTATCTTAGTTTTAAAATTTTAAAATTCAAAATCTTTTTCAAAAAAATCATATCAAAAATTTTTCAAATCTTTTTAATTCATCAGCCATTTTAGCATTCGAATTTTTTTATTTATTTTAATCTATTTTATTTTATTTTATTTAATTTTCGAAGCTTATTTTTCTAGTTCCCAATTATTTTATTTTCTTCTCTTTTGAATTCGGTTAGTATTAAATAAATAAAATAAAAACAAAAATATTTTGATTTTTCTTTTACTTTTTTTCTATTTTACAATCTACAACATCTCCCTTTCTCCATCATGAATCTAAGTGGAAATAAATAGTCCAGAAGGACTTTGGGGTCATATGCTAACCCCATTACTGCTGCATACGGGAGTAGTATCTGTATCCACCCATCAGAGCAAGCAGTTTTGAGCTAAATCCTCAGCTCATTATCACGGTGCAGCAAAATTGTCAGTATTTTGGTCTTCCACAGGAAGAACCTACTGAGTTTCTGGCACAGTTTTTACAAATTGCTGACACAGTACGTGATAAAGAAGTGGATCAGGATGTCTACAGACTATTACTATTTCCATTTGCTGTAAAAGATCAAGCTAAGAGGTGGTTAAATAACCAACCCACAGCAAGCATAAGAACATGGAAACAGTTATCAGATAAATTTCTGAATCAATATTTCCCTCCA
Organism: Arachis ipaensis; assembly: GCF_059453495.1. Classification (NCBI taxonomy): domain Eukaryota; kingdom Viridiplantae; phylum Streptophyta; class Magnoliopsida; order Fabales; family Fabaceae; genus Arachis; species Arachis ipaensis. Next base: position 87,063,613 of record NC_142438.1, on the reverse strand, counting down.
AAAAGGATGACACAGCTAAGGCTGGACATCCAAGGCTTTAAACAAGAGGATCATGAATCTCTTTATAATGCCTGGGAGAGATATAAAGGGATGCTGAGGAAATGCCCCTCTGAAATGTTTTTAGAGTGGGTACAGTTAGACATCTTCTACTATGGGCTTACAGAAAAAGCTCAAATATCTCTAGATCACTCAGCTGGTGGATCTATACATATGAAAAAGACAATTGAAGAGGCTTAAGAGCTCATTGATACAATTGCTAGAAATCAGCATCTGTACTTAAGCAGTGAGTCCTCCCTGAAAGACGAGGCTAAAGCAGTATCCACTGAACTTAGTCCTCAAGAATAAGTTGTTGAACTCAATCAACAATTGCTTATTATAACAAAACAGTTTGCAGAATTTAAAGAGATGCTCCAAGACACTAAAAATGCTAACCAAAATATGGAAGCACAATTGGATCAGACAAGACAGTAGCTATCTAAACAGATAACAGAAGAATGCCAAGCTGTTCAATTAAGAAGTGGGAAAATACTGAATGTATCAATCCAAGGTAACAGAAAGCCAAGAAAGGAACAATTGACAAAGGATAACCAAACCACTACCTAAAATCCCTACGAGGATAGTAAGAGCCCAGAGAGGAATGATTCTGGCATTCAAACGCCAGAAAAGGGTGGAAAGGTGGCGTTAAACACCCAAGAGACAGCCAATTCTGGCGTCCAGATGCCACAAAGGGCTCAGACACTGGCAAGTGCTGATAACAACCTCCTTAAGCAGGCTTCTCCAACCACTTCTGTAGGAAATAAACCTGCAGCAACCAAGGTTGAAGAATACAAAGCCAAGATGCCTTATCCTCAGAAACTCCGCCAAGCGAAACAGGATAAACAATTTGCCCGCTTTGCAAACTATCTCAGGACTCTTGAAATAAAGATTCCGTTTGCAGAAGCACTTGAGCAAATACCCTCTTATGCTAAGTTCATTGGTGCACGAATTGTAAATCACACTTTTCACAACTCGTACCACTAACCAGCAAGTGCACTGGGTCGTCCAAGTAATACCTTACGTGAGTAAGGGTCGAATCCCACGGAGATTGTTGGCTTGAAGCAATCTATGGTTATTTTGTAATTCTTAGTCAGGATATCAATTATAATTATCAGTTTGGATTGCGAAAAATAAAAGAGCATGAATTAAATACTTGTTATGCAGTAATGGAGAAGATGTTGGAGTTTTGGAGATGCTTTGTCTTCTGAATCTCTGCTTTCTCCCTACCTTCTTCTTCACGCACGCAAGGTTCCTCCTATGGCAAGCTGTATGTTGGTGGATCACCGTTGTCAATGGCTACCATTCATCCTCTCAGTGAAAATGGTCCAGGTGCACTGTCACCGCACTGCTAATCATCTGTTGGTTCTCACTCATGTTGGAATAGGATCCATTGATCCTTTTGCATCTGTCACTACACCCAACCTTTGTGAGTTTGAATCTTGTCACAGTCATCCAATCCCTGAATCCTACTCGGAATACCACAGACAAGGTTTAGACTTTCCGGATTCTCAAGGATGCTGCCAATGGATTCTAGCTTATATCACGAAGACTCTGATTAAGGAATCCAAGAGATACTCATTCAATCGAAGGTAGAATGGAGGTGGTTGTCAGGCACATATTCATAGGTTGAGAATGGTGATGAGTGTCATGGATCATCACATCCATCATATTGAAGTGCGAACGAACATCTTAGATAGAAAGTTTAGAGACACAGCAGAGCTCCTCACCCCCAACAATGGAGTTTAGAGACTCATGCCGTCAAAGAGTACAAAGTTTTGATCTAAATTGTCATGAGGTACAAAATAAATCTCTAAAAGTTGTTTAAATACTAAACTAGTAACCTAGGTTTACAGAAAATGAGTAAACTAAGATAGATAGTGCAAAAATCCACTTCTGAGGCCCACTTGGTGTGTGCTGGGGCTGAGACTTGAGCTTTACACGTGCCTAGGCTGTTTCCAGAGTTAAACGCCAGGTTGTAACCTGTTTCTGGCGTTTAATTCCAACTTGTAACCTGTTTCTGGCGTTTAACGCCAGAATGCAACATGGAACTGGCGTTGAACGCCAGTTTACGTCATTTATTCTTGAGTAAAGTATGGACTATTATATATTGTTGGAAAGCCCTGGATGTCTACTTTCCAACGCAATTAAGAGCGTGCCATTTGGACTTTTGTAGCTCCAGAGAATCCATTTCGAGTGTAGGAAGGTCAGAATCCAACAGCATCTGCAGTCCTTTTTCAGCCTGAATCAGATTTTTGCTCAGCTCCCTCAATTTCAGTCAGAAAATACCTGAAATCACAGAAAAACACACAAACTCATAGTAAAGTCCAGAAATATGAATTTTGCCTAGAAACTAATAAAAATATTCTAAAAACTAACTAAAACATGCTAAAAACTACATGAAATTACCCCCAAAATGCGTATAAAATATCTGCTCATCACAACACCAAATTTAAACTGTTGCTTGCCCCCAAGCAACTAGAAAAATAAAATAGGATAAAAAGAAATCGAGAAGCAATAATATCTCAGAGTTTTAAGTGAAGCTCAGATTCTAATTAGATGAGCGGGACTAGTAGCTTTTTGTTTCCGAACAGTTTTGGCATCTCAATTTATCCTTTGAAATTCAGAATGATTGGCGTCCATAGGAACTCAGAATTCAGATAGTATTATTGATTCTCCTAGTTTAGTATCTTGATTCTTGAACACAGCTACTTTATGAGTCTTGGCCATGGCCCTAAGCACTTTGTTTTCCAGTATTACCACCGGATATATAAATGCCATAGACACATAACTGGGTGAACCTTTTTAGATTGTGACTTAGCTTTGCTAAAGTCCCCAATTAGAGGTGTCCAGAGTTCTTAAGCACACTCTGTTTTTGCTTTGGACCTCGACTTTAACCGCTCAGTCTCAAGTTTTCACTTGACACCTTCACGCCACAAGCACATGGTTAGGGACAACTTAGTTTAGCCACTTAGGCCAGGATTTTATTCCTTTTAGACCCTCATATCCATTAATGCTCAAAGCCTTGGATCCTTTTTACCCTTGCCTTTTGGTTTTAAGGGCTACTGGCTTTTTCTACTTCTCTTTTTTTTTTTGCTGCTTTTTCTTGCTTCAAGAATCAATTTCATGATTTTTCAGATCATCAATAACATTTCTCTTGTTCATCATTCTTTCAAGAGCCAACAATTTTAACATTCATAAAATTCAATATAAAAAACATGCACTGTTCAGGCATTCTTTCAGAAGACAAAAAGCATTGCCACCACATATAAATAATTAGAATTTCCCTTATTAAGAACTCGAAAAAATATTGCCTCCTTATTCTAAAAATCTGCTATTTTATTCATGTTTGATGATGATGAGAAAAATAAATTATAGCTTAATTGGAGATAAAATCAAAATAGAGATACTAATTACTACTACTCATATATAACTTCTAAGGTAAATTTCTAATAAGAACAATTATCACAGAGTTAAGGCTAAGATTAGAACTCAACAACCTTGAATTTGGGAGGTGGATGCCTCTTTAGTTTGTGGAGTGCTTGGCCCTTCAAGAGATACCTTCTGGCGCTTCAATTCCTTCAGTTCACGCCCTTGTTCTTCTTGTTCTCTAAGCAGTTTGCAGAGCATGCTGTTTTGATTTTGCTGTTCTTCCTTCAGTTGATCCACAGCTTCTTGCAACTTGGTGACAGATGCTTCTAGGCGCTCCCAGTATTCAATTTGTGGGATTTCTGGGAGGAACTCCTGTGCTCTCCTCTTGATGGGTTCGTCCTGCACTTGTTGTCCTTCCATAGACTTTTTGGTGATTGGTAGCTCAACTGGGATGTACTCATCTACTCCCATTTTTATCCCGGCATCTTTACATAACAGAGAGACCAAGCTTGGATAAGCCAATCTGGCATCTTTGGAGTTCTTGTTTGCAATCTTGTAAAGCTCACAAGCAATCAGCTGATGAACTTCCACTTCTTTCTCCAGCATAATGCAATGAATCATCACTGCTCTTCTGATGGTGACCTCAGAGCAGTTGCTAGTGGGCAATATAGAGTGCCCAATGAAGTCCAGTCAGCCTCTGGCGACTGGTTTGAGATCTCTTTTTTCGAGTTGGTTCGGGGCACCCTTTGTGTTGGTTGTCCATTTAGCTCCAGGGAGACATATGTCCTCTAGGATCTTGTCCAAGTTCAGGTTTGATCTCATCATTCTCCTATTAAAGGAGTCTGGGTCATCTTGCAGTTGAGGCAGCTTGAAGATCTCCCTTATTTTGTCAGGGTGGGTGTGAACAATCTTTCCTCTGACCAGAGTTCTATAGTCATAGAATGCGGTTCCCGCTATTCTCTGCCTGTCCGTCTGCCACAGATTTCCGTAGAATTCCTGAACCATGTTTTTTCCCACCTTTGTTTTAGGATTAGCTAGGACTTCCCAGCTCCTGTTTCGTATTTGCTCTTGGATCTCCGGATATTCGTCTTCTTTCAGATTGAATTTAACTTCCGGGATCACTGACCTTAGACCCATTATTTTGTAGTAATGGTCTAAATGTTCTTTGGTTAAGAACTTCCCTTGATTCTAAAGTGGTTTTAGAATATTCTCTTTCTTGCCTCTTGAGTTGGTTTGTTTTCCCTTAGGAGCCATGATCTTAGTGGGTATTGGCTTAGTGATCACGGATAAACACACCAAACTTAGAGGTTTGCTTGTCCTCAAGCAAAAGAAAAGAAAGGAGAGGGATATGAGGAGAGCCAAGTCCGAATTGTGGAGGTGGGGGGAGGCCGAACTAGGATTTAAAGGGAAGGGGGTGGGTTTTCAAAAATTTTGAAGAAGATATGATAAAAGATATGATTTGTAAAAGATAAGTATGATAGGAAAGGGATGCACTTTAAAATTTAAAAGATATGAATAATATGGAAGATATTTGAAAAAGATAGCTTTGTTTTGAAAAAGATGTTGTGAAGATTTGAAAAAGATATTGATGAGTTGAAAAGATTGTAGAAGGAAAAGAGATAGATTTGTTTTGAAAAGGATTTGAAAATAATTTGAAGAGGATAAAAAAAGGGTTTATGAATTAAGAAACATTTGATATCTTTTGAAAAAGGATTTGAAAAATTAGGATTTGTAACATGTTTGTGCAAGAAATCATGAATTGAAACATAAAAAATGGAAAAAATTTGAATTGAAAGCGAAATTGCCTACTCCCCACAATTCTGGCGTTAAACGCCCAACTGCTACATGTTTTGGGCGTTTAACGCCCAATTGGTGCTTGGTCTGGGCGTTTAACGCCCAGCTGTTGCTTCCAGCTGGCGTTAAACGCCAGAAACTCCTTTGTCACTGGGCGTTTTTCTGAATGCCCAGGATGCTGTAAATCTGGCGTTAAACGCACAGAAGCTGCTTCTTTCTGGCGTTTAATGCCTGATGAGCGGATAACTTATACGCTTTTTGGCATTATTTTTAGTATGTTTTTAGTAGGATCTAGTTACTTTTAGGGATATTTTTATTAGTTTTTATGTTAAATTCACATTTCTGGACTTTACTATGAGTTTGTGTGTTTTTCTGTGATTTCAGGTATTTTCTGGCTGAAATTGAGGGACTTGAGCAAAAATCAAAATCAGAGGTTGAAGAAGGACTACTGATGCTGTTGGATTCTGACCTCCCTGCACTCAAAGTGGATTTTCTAGAGCTACAAAACTCAAAATGGCGCGCTTCTAATTGCGTTGGAAAGTAGACATCCAGGGCTTTCCAGAAATATATAATAGTTCATTCTTTGGCCGAGTTTAGATGATGCAAAAGGGCGTTGAACGCGAGTTCTATGCTGCAGTCTGGAGTTAAACGCCAGAAACTCGTCACGAACCAGAGTTGAATGCCAAAAACACGTTAAAACTTGGCGTTCAACTCCAGAAGAAGCCTCTGCACGTATAAACTTCAAGCTCAGCCCAAGCACACACCAAGTGGGCCCCGGAAGTGGATTTATGCATCAATTACTTACTTCTATAAACCCTAGTAACTAGTTTAGTATAAATAGGACTTTTTACTATTGTATTAGACATCTTATGATTTTTAGTTCATCTTTGAATCATATTGATCACGTTTGGGGGCTGGCCTCTCGGCCATGCCTGAACCTTCATCACTTATGTATTTTCAACGGTAGAGTTTCTACACTCCATAGATTAAGGTGTGGAGCTCTGCTGTTCCTCATGAATTAATGCAAAGTACTACTGATTTTTATTCAATTCAACTTATTCCGCTTCTAAGATATTCATTCGTACTCCAACATGAATGTGATGAATGTGACAATCATCATCACTCCCCCACGAACGCATGCCTGACAACCACTTCCGTTCCACCTTAGATTGAATGAATATCTCTTGGATCTCTTAATCAGAATCTTCGTGGTATAAGCTGGATTGATGGCAGCATTCATGAGAGTCCGAAAAGTCTAAACCTTGTCTGTGGTATTCCGAGTAGGATTCAGGGATTGAATGACTGTGACGAACTTCAAACTCGCGAGTGCTTGGCGTAGTGACAGACGCAAAAGGAGGGTGAATCCTATTCCAGTATGATCGAGAACCTCAGATGATTAGCCGTGCTGTGATAGAGCATTTGGACCTTTTTCACAAGAGGATGGGATGTAACCATTGACAACGGTGATGCCCTTACATAAAGCTTGCCATGGAAAGGAGTAGGACTGATTGGATGAAGACAGCAGGAAAGCAGAAGTTCAGAAGAACGAAAGTATCTCTATACGCTTATCTGAAATTCCCACCAATGAATTACACAAGTGTTTCTATCTTTATTTTCTATTTATTTATTATTTATTTTCGAAAACTCTATAACCATTTGATATCCGCCTGACTGAGATTTACAAGGTGACCATAGCTTGCTTCATACCGACAATCTCCATGGGATCGACCCTTACTCACGTAAGGTTTTATTACTTGGACGACCCAGTGCACTTGCTGGTTAGTTGTGCGAAGTTGTGAAGTTATGTTTGGACCATGGTATTGTGCACCAGTTATTGGCGCCATTGCCAGGGAGAGAACGAACAACAAATTTTTCAACCTCAGAGTAACAATTTCGCATACCAATGCCCAGATGGCTATCTCTACTGGCGTTAAACGCCCAGTAGATGCTCCTTTTGGGCGTTTAACGCCCAATTGTGCCTCTTACTGGCGTTTTCTTGCCAGTGAGCTCCTTTTCCCTATTTTGTGCTCTGAATCCTTCTGTAGCCCTGTAAACTTATGCATTGATTCTTTACCTTGTTAATATTGAACTTATATGCTTTAAAAATAAATAAAATGAAGAATAGAATAAAATAAAATAACAGAAAGAGTTTTACTAATGGCTGGGTTGCCTCCCAGCAAGCGCTTCTTTATTGTCTTTAGCTGGACCTTGCTGAGCTTTTTAATCTAGCCTCAGCCTTGAGCATTCTTGCTCAATATTGCCTTCAAGATAATGTTTGATTCTTTGTCCATTAATAATGAACTTCTTATTAGAATCAATGTCTTGAAGCTCCACATAGCCATATGGTGACACACTTGTAATCACATATGGTCCCCTCCACCGGGATTTCAGTTTCCCAGGGAATAGCCTGAGCCTAGAGTTAAATAACAGAACCTTCTATCCTGGTTCAAAGACTCTAGATGACAGCTTTCTGTCATGCCACCTTTTTGCTTTCTCTTTGTAAAGCTTGGCATTTTCGAAAGCAGTGAGTCTGAATTCCTCTAGCTCATTCAGCTGGAGCAATCTTTTTTCTCCAGCTAATTTCGCATCAAAGTTTAGGAATCTGGTTGCCCAGTAGGCTTTGTATTCCAGTTCCATGGGCAGATGACAGGCCTTACCATACACAAGCTGGTATGGAGAGGTCCCTATAGGAGTCTTGAATGCTGTTCTGTAAGCCCACAGAGCATCATCCAAGCTTCTTGCCCATTCCTTTCTACGGGTACTTACAGTCCATTCCAGGATTCTTTTTAGTTCTCTGTTAGAGACTTCAGCTTGCCCATTTGTCTGTGGATGATATGGAGTTGCCACTTTGTGGCTAATTCCATACTGGACCATGGCAGAGTAAAGCTGTTTGTTGCAGAAGTGAGTGCCCCATCACTGATTAGTACTCTAGGGACACCAAACCTGCTGAAGATATGTTTTTGGAGGAACTTCATCACTGTCTTAGTATCATTAGTGAGTGTGGAAATGGCCTCTACCCATTTAGATACATAGTCGACTGCAACCAGAATATAAGTGTTTGAGTATGATGGTGGGAAAGGCCCCATGAAGTCAATACCCCATACATCAAACAACTCTATCTCCAAGATTCGTTGTTGAGGCATGGCATATCCATGAGGCAGATTACCAGCTCTCTGGCAACTGTCACAGTTACGTACAAACTCTCGGGAGTCTCTATAGAGGGTAGGCCAGTAGAAGCCACATTGGAGGACCTTGGTGGCTGTTCGCTCACCTCCGAAATATCCTCCATATTGTGACCCATGGCAATGCCATAAGATCTTTTGTGCTTCTTCTCTAGGCACACACCTTCTAATTATTCTGTCTGCATACCTCTTAAAGAGATAGGGTTCATCCCACAAATAATACTTTACATCAGTAATTAATTTTTTCTTTTGTTGCCTGCTGTACTCCTTGGGTATGAACCTTGCAGCTTTATAGTTTGCAATGTCTGTAAACCATGGTGTTTCCTGAATGGCAAACATATGCTCATCCGGAAAGGTTTCAGAGATTTCAATAGAGGGAAAGGACGCCCCTTCTACTGGCTCTATCCGGGACAGATGATCAGCCACTTGGTTTTCCGTCCCTTTTCTGTCTCTTATTTCTATATCAAACTCTTGCAGAAGCAACACCCATCTAATGAGCCTAGGTTTTGAATCTTGCTTTATAAGTAGATATTTAAGAGCAGCATGGTCAGTGTACACAATCACTTTTGATCCAACTAAGTATGATCTAAACTTGTCAATGGCATAAACTACTGCAAGCAATTCCTTTTCTGTGGTTGTGTAATTTTTCTGGGCATCATTTAAAACATGGCTAGCATAATAAATGACATGCATGAGCTTGTCGTGCCTCTGCCTCAATACTGCACCAATGGCTTGGTCAATTGCATCACACATTAATTCGAATGGTAATGTCCAGTCTGGTGCAGAAATAACTGGTGTTGTGACCAGCTTAGCTTTCAGGGTTTCAAACGCCTGCAGACACTCTGTGTCAAACACAAATGGCGTGTCAGCAGCTAGCAGATTGCTCAGAGGTTTTGCGATTTTTGAAAAATCCTTTATAAACCTCCTATAGAATCCTGCATGCCCCAGAAAGCTTCTGATTGCCTTAACATTGGCAGGTGGTGGTAATTTTTCAATTACTTCCACTTTAGCTTGATCCACCTCTATTCCCTTGTTTGAAATTTTATGCCCAAGGACAGTCCCTTCAGTCACCATAAAGTGACATTTTTCCCAGTTTAAAACCAGGTTAGTCTCTTGGCATCTTTTCAGAACTAGTGTCAGGTGATCAAGACAGGAGCTGAATGAGTCTCCATATATTGAGAAGTCATCCATGAAGACTTCCAGAAATTTTTCCACCATATCAGAGAAAATAGAGAGCATGCATCTCTGAAAGGTTGCAGGTGCATTACACAGCCCAAATGGCATCCTTCTGTAGGCAAATACTCTAGATGGACATGTAAATGCAGTTTTCTCTTGATCCTGGGGATCTACTGCAATTTGGTTGTAACCTGAATAGCCATCCAAAAGGTAGTAAAAATCATGACCTGCTAGTCTCTCTAGCATTTGGTCTATGAATGGTAAAGGAAAATAATTCTTTCTGGTGGCTGTATTGAGCCTTCTATAGTCAATATACATGCGCCACCCTGTAACTGTTCTTGTAGGAACCAGTTCATTTTTTTCATTATGAACCACTGTCATGCCTCCCTTTTTGGGGACAACTTGAACAGGGCTCACCCAGGGGCTATCAGAAATAGGATACATAATCCCAGCCTCTAGTAACTTGGTGACCTCTTTCTGCACTACTTCCTTCATGGCTGGATTTAACCGCCTCTGTGGTTGAACCACTGGCTTAGCATCATCCTCCAATAGGATCTTGTGCATGCATCTAGCTGGGCTTATGCCTTTAAGGTCACTTATGGACCACCCAAGAGCTGTCTTGTGTGTCCTTAGCACTTGAAGTAGTGCTTCCTCTTCCTGTGAATTCAAAGCAGAGCTTATGATCACTGGAAAAGTGTCACCTTCTCCCAGAAATGTCCTCTTCCTAAACCCAAGCTTAAACCACTACCACCATCCCTAAAATATGTATTTCTGGGAGAAGGTGACACTTTTCCGGAGATCATAAGCTCTGCTTTAAATCCACAGGAAGAGAAAGTACTAATTCAGGTGCTAAGGACACACAAGACAGCTCTTGGGTGGTCCATAAGTGATCTTAAGGGTATTAGCCCATCAAGATGCATGCACAAGATCCTATTGGAGGATGATGCTAAGCCAGTGGTTCAACCACAGAGGCGGTTAAATCCAGACATGAAGGAGATGGTGCAGAAAGAGGTCACTAAGTTACTAGAGGTTGGGATTATTTATTCTATTTCTGATAGCCCCTGGGTGAGCCCTGTCCATGTTGTCCCCAAGAAGGGAGGAATGACAGTGGTTCATAATGAAAAGAATGAACTGGTTCCTACAAGAACAGTTACAGGGTGGTGTATGTGTATTGACTACAGAAGGCTCAATACAGCCACAAGGAAGGATCATTTTCCTTTACCATTCATAGACCAGATGCTAGAGAGACTAGCAGGCCATGAATACTACTGCTTTTTGGATGGCTATTCAGGTTACAACTAAATTGTAGTAGATCCTCAGGACCAAGAGAAAACAGCATTCACAAGTCCATCTAGAGTGTTTGCCTACAGAAGGATGCCATTTGGTCTGTGCAATGCACCTACAACCTTTCAGAGGTGCATGTTCTCTATCTTCTCTGATATGGTAGAGAAATTTTTGGAAGTCTTCATGGATGACTTCTTAGTATTTGGAGACTCATTCAGCTCCTGTCTTGACCATGTAGCACTTGTTCTGAAAAGGTGCCAAGAGACTAACCTGGTTTTAAACTGGGAAAAATGTCACTTTTTGGTGACTGAAGGAATTGTCCTTGGGCACAAAATTTCAAACATGGGAATAGAGGTGGATCAAGCTAAGGTAGAGGTAATTGAAAAATTACCACCACCTACCAATGTTAAAGCAATCAGAAGCTTTCTGGGGCATACAGGATTCTATAGGGGGTTTATAAAGGATTTTTCAAAAATTGAAAAACCTCTGAGCAATCTGCTAGCTGCTGACATGCCATTTGTCTTTGACACAGAGTGTCTGCAGGCGTTTGAGACTCTGAAAGCTAAGCTGGTCACAGCACCAGTCATTTCTGCACCAGACTGGACATTACAATTCGAACTAATGTGTGATGCCAGTGACCATGCCATTGGTGCCGTATTGGGATAGAGGCATAACAAGCTTCTGCACGTTATTTACTATGCTAGCCGTGTTTTGAATGACGCATAGAAGAATTACACAACCACAGAAAAGGAGTTGCTTGCAGTGGTTTATGCCATTGACAAGTTTATATCTTATTTAGTGGGGTCAAAAGTGATTGTGTACACTAACCATGCTGCTCTAAAATATCTCCTCACAAAGCAGGATTCAAAACCCAGACTCATAAGTTGGGTGTTGCTTCTGCAAGAGTTTGATATAGAAATAAGAGACAGAAAAGGGACAGAGAACCAAGTAGCAGATCACCTGTCCCGGATAGAACTAGTAGCAAGAGCGTCCCTCCCTCCTACTAAGATCTCTGAAACCTTCCCGATGAGCAACTCTTTGCCATTCAAGAAGTACCATGGTTTGCAGACATTGCAAACTATAAAGCTGTGAGATTCATACCCAAAGAGTACAGCAAGGTGCAAACAAAAAAATTGATTTTTGATGCAAAATACTACTTGTGGGATGAACCATACCTCTTTAAGAGGTGCACAGACAGAATGATCCGTAGATGTGTGCCTAGAAAAGAGGCACAGAAGATTCTATGGTATTGCCATGGATCACAATATGGAGGACATTTTGGAGGTGAGCGAACAACCACTAATGTTCTCCAGTGTGGCTTCTACTGGCCTACTCTCTATAGAGACTCCCGAGAGTTTGTACGTAACTGTGACAGTTGCCAGAGAGCTGGTAATCTGCCTCACGGTTATGCCATGCCTCAACAAGGAATCTTAGAGATTGAGTTATTTGATGTATGGGGTATTGACTTCATGGGGCCTTTCCCACCTTCTTACTCAAACACTTATATTCTGGTGGCAGTAGACTATGTATCTAAATGGGTAGAGGCAATTGCAACACCCACTAATGATACTAAGACAGTGATGAAGTTCCTCCAGAAGCATATCTTCAGTAGGTTCGGTGTCCCTAGGATACTGATCAGCGATGGAGGAACTCACTTCTGCAATAAACAGCTTGACTCTGCTCTGGTACGATATGGAATCAACCATAAAGTGGCAACTCCATATCATCCCCAGACAAATGGGCAGGCTAAAGTCTCAAATAGAGAACTAAAGCAAATCCTGGAGCGGACTGTAAATGCCCATAAAAAGGATTGGGCAAGAGGTCTCGATGATGCTCTGTGGGTATACAGAATAGCATTCAAGACTCCTATAGGGACCTCTCCATACCAGCTTGTGTATGGAAAAGCCTGTCATCTGCCAGTGGAACTGGAACACAAGGTCTACTGGGCAACCAGGTTCCTAAACCTTGATACTAAGGTAGCTAGAGAGAGGAGATTACTCCAGTTGAATGAGCTGGAAGAATTCAGACTCAATGCTTTCGAAAATGCCAAAATTTATAAGGAGAAAGCAAAAATATAGCATGACAAAAGGCTATCATCTAGAGTCTTTGAGACAGGACAGAAGGTCCTGTTGTTTAACTCTAGGCTCAGATTGTCCCCCGGGAAATTGAAATTCCGGTGGAGGGGCCCATATGTGATTATAAGTGTGTCACCATATGGCTATGTAGAACTTCAAGATATTGATTCTAACAAAAAGTTCATTGTTAATGGACAAAGAATCAAACATTATCTTGAGGGCAATGTTGAGCAAGAATGCTCAAAGCTGAGACTAAGAAAGCTCAGTAAAGTCCAGCTAAAGACAGTAAAGAAGCGCTTGCTGGGAGGCAACCCAGCCATTATCAATAATTAGATGTTTGTAACAGTTAGATAAGTCTTTTTAATTTTGTTATCCTTGTTAATTAATATATTTTCAGTAAAAAAGTCAGGAAAATAGAGGTTCAAGACATAAAACAGAGGAATCACAGAGGAAAGGAGCTCACTGGTGTCAAAACGCCAGTAAAGAGGCAATCTGGGCGTTAAACGCCAGAATTGGCAGCATTCTGGGCGTTCAGAAAAATGCCCAGTGAAGAAGGATTTCTGGCGTTTAACGCCAGCCAGGATACCTGGTTTGGCGTTAAACGCCCAAAATGGCCACCAGATGGGCGTTAAACGCCAGAATTTATATCATTCTGGGCGTTTAACGCCAGAACAGACAGGGGAGAGGTAATTTCATTTTCAATCCAAATTTTTTTTGAATTTTCTTGTTTTAATTCAAAATTTTCTGCATCTAAACATTACAAACAATCAATTTCTAACTTCCATTAACAAAAATTCATAATCTTATAAATTCCTTTTAATTCTTCTCTAAATTCTTTTCAAATCTTTTTCAAAAACTCCTTTAACTTCCCAATTTCTTTTCAAATCTTTTCAATTCATTCATATTATCTTTTATTTCTTAGAAACATAAACAAATTTCAGATTTAACTTCCTCAAATTTTCTCCATATCTCTTAAATTTTGAAAACAATCTTCTCTTCTGCATATCATGTTTATCTTTTATCAATCATATCTTTCAATCAAATATTTTTCCTTTTAATTTTCGAAACCATACCCTCCCTCCCCTCTATTTATACATTCGGCCATTACTCCTCCTCCATCATTCGAATCTTTCTCTCCATCTTCTCATCTTCTTTCTTTGCTTTTGCTTGAGGACAAGCAAACCTCTAAGTTTGGTGTGATTTTTCGTGATCACTGACCAAGATCATGGCCCCTAAAGGAAAACAAACCACTCCAAGAGGCAAGAAAGAAAATAATCCAAAATCACAATGGATGCATGAGAGGTTCTGCACCAAAGAACATGCAGATCATTACTTAAAAATAGTGTGTAGAAGATCAGTGATCCCGGAAGTCAAGTTCAATCTGAAAGAAGACGAATATCCAGAGATCTAAGAGCAGATTCGAAACAGAGGCAGGGAAATCCTAGCTAATCCTGAGGTGCATGTGGGAAGAAACATGATCCAGGAATTCTATGCAAATCTGTGGCTAACAGATAAGCAAAGAATGGAGGGAACTTCCTTCCACACTTTTCGAACCATGGTCAGAGGGAGGATTATCTACTTCCATCTTGACAAAGTGAGAGAAGTCCTTAAACTTCCTCAACTGCAGGATGATCCAGAATCCTTTAACAGGAGAATGGCTAAAGATAAAAAGTTGGATCAAGTTCTAGAGGACATATGCCTCCCTGGAACCAAGTGGATAACCAATTCAAAAGGTATCCCAAACCAACTGAAGAGAGGAGACCTCAAGCCAGTTGCTAGAGGCTGGCTGGATTTCATTGGGCGATCCATTCTTCCCACCAGTAACCGCTCTGAAGTCACTGTCAAAAGAGTAGTGATGATGCACTGTATTATGGTAGGAAAAGAAGTGAAAGTCCATCAATTAATTCCTTGTGAAGTTTACACAATTGCAAACAAGGAATCTACTGAGGCCAAATTGGCCTACCCAAGCTTGATCAGTCTGTTATGTAAAGATGCGGGAGTACAAATAGGTGTTGATGAGTATATCCCAGTCGAACACCCAATCACCAAAAGGGTGATGGATGGACCTCAAGTTCAAGACAACCTCATCAAAAGGAGGGCGCATGAGCTCCTCCCAAAAATTCCCCAATTTGACTATTGGGCCCGCTTAGAAGCATCTGTCAACAAGTTGCAAGAATCTATGGGTCAACTCAAAGAAGAGCAGCAGAATCAGAACAGCATGCTCTGTAAACTGCTCAGAGAACAAGAGAAGTAAGGGCGTGAGCTACAGGAACTAAAGCACCAGAAGCTGTCCTTTGAAGAACCAGGTGTCCTACAAATTGAAGGAGCACTTGCCTCTCCCAATGCAGGTTGTTGAGTCCTAACTCTGTGATAACTTTTGTTATCAGAGATCTATTTTAAGAGTCATTTATTTTTATATTTTTAATTTCCTTTCTTTTATTATTATTGGTCTGCTTTTATGTTTATTTTATTTTATATTATTATTTCATGATTAATAAAATTTAGAGTCTATGTCTTAAAGCTATGAACGTCCTATGAATCTGGTGCGCAGAAATTGTGATTACACTTTGATTATGTAAAATTCATCGCTCTTTCTTTCCCTGGTAATGGCGCCAAAAACATGATGCCAATACCATGGTTCACAACTTCGCACAACTAACCAGCAAGTGCACTGGGTCGTCCAAGTAATACCTTACGTGAGTAAGGGTCGAATCCTACGGAGATTGTTGGTATGAAGCAAGCTATGGTCACCTTGTAAATCTCAGTCAGGCGGATGTAAAATAGTAATGAGGTTTTCGAAAACAATTAATAAAATAGGGATAGAAATACTTATGTAAATCATTGGTGAGAATTTCAGATAAGCGAATAGAGATGCTTTCGTTCCTCTGAACCTCTGCTTTCCTGCTATCTTCATCCAATTAGTCTTACTCCTTTCCATGGCTGGCTTTACGTGATACATCACCATTGTCAATGGCTACTTTCGGTCTTCTCTCGGGAAAATGATCCAAATGCCCTGTCACGGCACGGCTAATCGTCTGGAGGCATCACCCTTGTCAATGGTTTCATCTTATCCTCTCAGTGAAAATGGTCAACGCACCCTGTCACGGAACGACTATTCATCTGTCGGTTCTCGATCCTGCTGGAATAGGATTTACTATCCTTTTGCGTCTGTCACTACGCCCAGCAATCGCGAGTTTGAAGCTCGTCACAGTCATTCAATCATTGAATCCTACTCGGAATACCACAGACAAGGTTTAGACCTTCCGGATTCTCTTGAATGCCGCCATCATTCTAGCTTATACCACGAAGATTTCGATTAAGAGATCTAAGAGATATTCATTCAATCTAATGTAGAACGGAAGTGGTTGTCAGGCACGCGTTCATAGGGAATGACGATGATTGTCATGTTCATCATATTCAGGTTGAAGTGCGAATGAATATCTTAGAAGCGGAACAAGTGAATTGAATAGAAAACAGTAGTACTTTGCATTAATCCTTGAGGAACAGCAGAGCTCCACACCTTAATCTATGGAGTGTAGAAACTCTACCGTTGAAAATACATAAGTGAAAGGTCCAGGCATGGCCGAGATGGCCAGCCCCCAAAATGTGATCACAGATCAAAATACAATCCAGGATCAAAAGATGATCAAAAGATATCTAATACAATAGTAAAAGGTCCTATTTATAATAAACTAGCTACTAAGGTTTACAGAAGTAAGTAATTGATGCATAAATCCACTTCCGGGGCCCACTTGGTGTGTGCTTGGGCTGAGCTTTAACTTTCCACGTGCAGAGGCCATTTGTGGAGTTGAACGCCAGGTTTTGATCCATTTCTGGCGTTCAACTCTGGTTTTTGATCCCTTTCTGGCGCTGAACTCCAGAATTGGGCAGAGAGCTGGCGTTGAACACCAGTTTGCATCGTCTAAAATTGGGCAAAGTATAGACTATTATACATTGTTGGAAAGCCCTGGATGTCTACTTTCCAACGCAATTGGAAGCGCGCCATTTTGAGTTCTGTAGTTCCAGAAAATCCACTTTGAGTGCAGGGAGGTCAGAATCCAACAGCATCAGCAGTCCTTCTTCAACCTCTGAATCTGATTTTTGCTCAAGTCCCTCAATTTCAGCCAGAAAATACCTGAAATCACAGAAAAACACACAAACTCATAGTAAAGTCCAGAAATGTGAATTTAACATAAAAACTAATGAAAACATCCCTAAAAGTAACTAGATCCTGCTAAAAACATACTAAAAACAATGCCAAAAAGCGTATAAATTATCCGCTCATCAGAATCCTTCACCTTTCTTAATTGAAAAATGTTTTTAATTAAAAAAGAACAAGAAGTACATGGTTTCGAATTCTATCTTGAAATTAGTTTAATTATTCTGATGTGGTGACAATACCTTTTGTTTTCTGAATGAATGCTTGAACAGTACATATTTTTTAAATTTCTTGTTTATGAATGTTAAAATTTTTGGCTCTTGAAAGAATAATGAAAAAGGAGAAATGTTGTTGGTAATCTGAAAAATCATAAAATTGATTCTTGAAGCAAGAAAAAGCAGTGAATAGACAAGGCTTGCGAAAAAAAAGAAGAAAGAAAAAGAAAAAGCAAGCAGAAAAAGCCAATAGCCCTTTAAACCAAAAGGCAAGGGTAAAAAGGATCCAAGGCTTTGAGCATTAATAGATAGGAGGGCCCATAGGAATAAAATCCTAGCCTAAGTAGCTAAACCAAGCTATCCCTAACCATGTGCTTGTGGCATGAAGGTCCAAGTGAAGAGCTTGAGACTGAGTGGTTAAAGTCGTGGTCCAAAGCAAAAAGAGTGTGCTTAAGAGCTCTGGGTACCTCTAACTGGGGACTCTAGCAAAGCTGAGTCACAATCTGAAAAGGTTCACCCAGTTATGTGTCTGTGGCATTTATGTATCCGGTGGTAATACTGGAAAACAAAATGCTTAGGGTCACGGCCAAGACTCATAAAGTAGCTGTGTTCAAGAATCAACATACTGAACTAAGAGAATCAATAATACTATCTGAATTCTGAGTTCCTATAGATGCCAATCATTCTGAACTTCAAAGGATAAAGTGAGATGCCAAAACTATTCAGAAGCAAAAAGGCTACAAGTCCCGCTCATCTAATTGAAGCTAATCTTCATTGATAAGTTTGGAATTCATTGTATATTCTCTTCTTTTTATCCTATTTTGTTTTCAGTTGCTTGGGGACAAGCAACAATTTAAGTTTGGTGTTGTGATGAGCGGATAATTTATACCCTTTTTGGCATTGTTTTTACATAGTTTTTAGTAAGATTTAGTTACTTTTTATTATATTTTTATTAGTTTTTATTCAAAAATCACATTTCTGGAATTTACTATGAGTTTGTGTGTTTTTCTATAATTTCAGGTATTTTCTGGCTGAAATTGAGGGATCTGAGCAAAAATCTGATTCAGAGGCTGAAAAAGGACTGCAGATGCTGTTGGATTCTGACCCTTCTGCACTCGAAATGGATTTTCTCAAGCTATAGAAGTATAATTGGCGCGCTCTCAAATGCGTTAGAAAGTAGACATCTTGGGCTTTCCAGCAATATATAATAGTTCATACGTTTCCCAAGATTTGATGGCCCAAACCGGCGTCCAAATTCAGCCTAAAACTTTCTGGCGTAAAACGCCAGAACTGGCACCTTTTTCGGTGTTAAACGCCCATTCTGGCACCCAGGGTGGCGTTTAACGCCAACTCTGGGCATATGAACGTGAAAGCTTGAAATCTCAGCTCAGGCACACACAAAGTGGGTCCTAGAAGTGGAATTCTGTACTATCTGCACTTAGTTACTCATTTTCTGTAAACCTAGGTTACTAGTCTAGTATAAAAACTACTTTTAGAGATTCATTTTGTAACTTATGACATTTTTACACTTCATATTGTATTTCTGATGGCATGAGTCTCTAAACCCCATAGGTGGGGGTGAGGAGCTCTGCTGTGTTTCAATGGATTAATGCAATTACTACTGTTTTCTATTCAATCACGCTTGATTCTATTCTAAGATACTCACTCGTACTTCAATATGGAGAATATAATGATCCGTGACACTCATCATTGTTCTCAACCCTATGAATGCGTGCCTGAAAACCACTTCGTTCTATTTGAGCTCAATGTAGTCATTGGGCGACAGCTTGAGTGCGTATCTCTTGGGTTTCTAATCCACGGACTAAGTCCGGAGGTTAGAACCTTCGTAGTATAGGCTAGAACCAATTGGCAGCATTCCTGGTATCCAAAAAGTCTAAACCTTGTCTGTGGTATTCCGAGTAGGATCTGGGAAGGGATGACTGTGACGAGCTTCAAAATTGCGAATGTTAGGCGCAGTGACAGTGTGCAAAAGGATAAGGGTCCTATTCCGACGCTAGCGGGAACCGACAGATGATTAGCCGTGCGGTGACAGCGCATATGAATTTTTTTTCATCCGAGAAGATCATACAGCTTGCCATTGAAGGAAGCCATGCGTGTTTGGAGAAGAAGACAGTAGAAAAGCAGAGATTCAGATGACAGAGCATCTCTGGAACCTCAGCCTGTTTCGCATTACTGAATCACAAGTACTATTTATTTTATGTTATTTATTTTTCATAAATATTACCACTCTTATCATTAATCTTCTGACTAATATTTACAAAATAACCATAGCTTGCTTCAAGCCAACAATCTCTGTGGGATCGACCCTTACTCATGTAAGGTATTACTTGGACGACCCAGTGCACTTGCTGGTTAGTTGTGTGGAGTTGTGAAAAGTGTAATCATAATTTCGTGCACCAGTGGTATTGATCAAAAGTGGGTCTCCTAATATTGCCTTGACCTTGAGGGGCATGTCGTCCTCTCTTGAAGTCGGCTGAAAGTACTTGCCATGTCCACGGTTAGTGTTTCTTCCATGAGTATCTCTTAACGATGCTACTTTCTTTGTACACTCCTTAACTACCGTCGCCTTGTTCACAAGCTCGGAAAAGATCTGAATCTCTAAAGGAGCTACAACAGTAATAATGTTGTCCTTCAAGCCCCTTTGGTACTTAATACATTTCCAGCTCTCATAGGACTCCGGGGAACCCTGACATACCCTAGAGAACCTACAAAGCTCCTCAAACCGACTAGTATAATCGGCCACAGACAGTGAGCCTTGCTTCAGCTGCATAAGCTCTAACTCCCTCGCTTCCCTTACGAATTCAGGAAAGTATTTCTTGTAGAAAGCTGTCTGGAATACATCCTAAGAAATGTTGGCATTCGGAAGCTACAGTAAGCAGCATTCTCCTTGCCACCAGTGCTGAGCTTTTCCTAAAAGTTGATACACTGCAAACTCCACAAATTGGTTAGTCGGGACATGCTGAGCTTGTAACGCATGCTCCATAGCTTGGAACCAATTATCCACTTTCGTAGGGTTAGTCGATCCTCTGAAAGTTGGTGGATGAACCTTGAGAAACGAAGCCAAGGTCATCGGAGCACCTCCCAAGTCATTACCGTTTCCGTCTCCATTTCCATTTCCATCCCCATTACAGTTTCCATTCCCCACCGGTTGACCCAACCTCTGTACAGCTTGCAAAGTTGCAACAGCATTCGCTTCCATGGTATTAGCCAAGTTGGCCATCGCTGGCATAAACTCGACATGATTGTCGACCGGTCGGTCATTGTCAGTTCCTCCCAATGTACGAGTACGACCTCGTCCGCGAGTAGCCATTAGGGTTTCTGTCTACACCAAATAATCGATATCAAGGTGATCAGTCTTAAAATCAAAAGCCTAGTGCTTCAATTATCCTAAAAAGGAACTCACAAACAAGCATGCTATGCATATATCAAATAGATAACCTAAATAGCATGAAAGAAAAAGACACAGAGTATGCAATGAAGCAAAATCGGTCCATCCCTCAGGCTCATGAGGATGAACAATTCTAATACCACTAAATGTAACACCCTAATTATCCTAAACGTTACCTCATGCCGTAAAGCAAAGGTTAATCAAAGGTTACAATAATTCCTAAGCTTATACATTAATATATATAGAAGGAAATAATAATTCTAGAAGCTCGATGAAGAAATAAGCTCAAAAACAGAGTTTCAAAAGTGGAAAACGTTCACACAAAGTTAAAAACTTAAGGCACAAGATAAAGATACAAGATAACAAGATATACGTATATAAGAGAGTATAATAGTCATAAGGAACTAGCCTCAGCTAGCGGAGTTTAGGCCGACTAGTTATATACAGACATACAGGGTTTTGAAAGTTAAAACAGCATATACAGAATATCTCTCTCAAGGTAAGCCTCTAAGGCAAATATAAATACAAAAGTGAGAGAATTCAAAACAAAAGTGATCAAAAGACTCCAAAATGGGATAAAGGTCCTTCGCTCTGTCACCATCAGATAACTCACCGAGCTGGGTTATGACCTGCATCTGAAAAATAACAACAAAATATGGAATGAGAATCGAAGGTTCTCAGTATGGTAACAGTGCCTATTAATGTAAGATATAAGACTCTGGGATGCCAGAGGCAGTCCTAAAGCTTTATATCCATCATGAGATTCAAGCTTAAAACATAAGTAAAATTAAAACCATAATGAAATGGGGCTTTCTATTTTAAGGGATTTCTAAACTAACAGATACACAGTTGTCCCATAGCCTTCGCCAGCCTAACCGCCAAGCTATCCCATTGCCACCACCTTCCGAACCTTCTCAATCCCAGTAGAAAACACAAGTAATAACAATGCAAGTAAAGCACAAGTATAAACATGTATCTCAAGAAATTTCAAGAAGCAAGTAATCATGTTATACAATTAGGCAAACAATTCAAGTCGGCAAAGCAAGCAAACAGATAGAAGATGCACATGATGAATGCCTGTCCTATTTGGCTGTGATATCAGATTGTCGGTTCAACTGCCAACCCAACACATCTCCATAGAGATGTCTTCTTTTGGTCATGAATAAAAAGGGGTACCCTTCCCAGGGATATAGTGCCCGACTCACTTTTCCAGAGATATAGTGTTCGGCTCACTCTTTTGACTCGAAAGGATGCAAGTGGGATACTTAGCCACAGACCTCACATCTTAACGTAAGCAGTATTAACCACCGTCTTTATGTCGCAGCTTCAACCTCAACAAGTGGGATTAACCACCGTCCTCGCTAGGCCCATAGCATCTCAATAATATCAGTAATTTTTCATAATTCTTTCTCAGTACTCAGTAAAGTCATCATTTAATCCTGAGTCCTAGACTTGTGTCAAATGTCATCTATCAGTAATTTCACAACTCATCACATTAATCATCATTACAATACCCTGCCATCTCACTCAACTAAACCATCCTCAGTACCCCAGAAACCTAAGTCTCCGTCTTTTAAATTCATACAGAAATTCACTAAATTGAATTACTAACCCATCTCTAGAAATATTAGGACCTAAGTACTATGTAGTATTCTTAAACGGCATTTAAAGAATGTTTAGAAAGCATGAAAACTTTTAAAAACGAAGAAAAACAATTTTTCAGCAAAATAGGGGTCTCGCGTATGCAAGCCCCTGTCTCGTATACGCATGCTATTGAAAAATTGGTGGTCGCGTATGCAACCCCCTGCTCACATACGTGAGATGTCCAACTCGAATGGGTTACTCGCGTCATGTGTTAAAGTTCCTGTACGCAAAGGTTGCATTTTTGATAGTTCGCATACGCATACAGAGTCTCGCGTATGCGAGATGCCCAACCCGAATGGTTTGGTCGCGTCGCGTGCACTGTTTTGCGTAAGCAAGGGTTAAAAGTCTGCTAGCTTGCGTACGCATGCAGTGCCTCGTGTACGCGAGATACCCAACCTGAATGGGTTGGTTGCGTTGCGTGCACCATGTCACGTACGCGACCCTCACTAGGCTCAGAAAATTTCAAAGTTGCAGAATTCAGTTTTTAGATACCACACTATAAACAGTCATAACTTTCTCTATAAAAATCTATTTTCCTCAAACTTTATATCACTTTAAAGCTCTCAAAGAAACCTTTAATTCAAAACAAAGTTCATTCTCTTTCATGCTTTGAGACTCAAGTTATGATCTGTCAAAGTTTGGTAAACAAGGTTTTTACAAAAATCAACAAGGTTCTCAAATTTTCCAAACTCCTTAATCAAAACCATTTCATAAACATTCTATTGCACATCAATTCTTACTATTCATGTCCACAATCACAACCATATGTTTCCCCGCTTACCAAATCGACTTCCTCCATCAATTCCACCCTATTTCATTCAATTTTTCCAACAAAATTCAACAAAAACTCTACAAGTTCTAAATCAAGATTTCAACCTTCCAAATCTTACACAATTTAACTCTTCACCAACATAATTCATCATATCTCATCATATTTCATATAGTTATCATCATTCATTCCAACATCAATAATTATCAACATTATTCATCAAAATCATCACTAGCATCAATAAACATAATCCACTGTCAACCATTCAAACCTATCCTATGCTCCACTAGCCTAAGTGTCCAAAAATATTGTATATTACATAGAGGAAACTGAAACCATACTTTGTTCAATTCCCAATGTAAGAACTGGCCTAATCGCTTTAGTGAAAATAATAATTTTTAAGTGTCCAGAGTAGATTCAAAACTTAGAAGTTTTAATTTAAAAATATAAAGGTGAAATTTGATTTCAATGATTTTTCTGACTTGGAAAATGTATCTTTTGCGAAAGATTTTTGTAAAAATGCATACTGACGCTTAAGCCGGCAGTACCGACTTTAGTCTGTCCAGTACCGCGTATTTTGGGAAAATAAGATTTTGAAAATTGATTTGGTGTTTTGAAAGGATACAAATAATTTAGAATTGAAAATTGGGTGCTAATCTTAAAAGTTTTGGCCCAAAGTGGACCAAACGGACCAAAAATGCTTAGCGAGTTGGACCGGCCCCAACTGGGCCCAAGTTCAACATATATATGCCCTAACTAATGTGCTTTGAGCTCATTTTCCATCATAAAGAGAGAGAGAGAGAGGCACTGATGAGAAGACAGAAGAGAAGGGTTGGGGTTTCACTATTCACCCCAACCTTGGTTTGATCATATCTTGAGCTACGGAGCTCCGATTGACGAGCCGTTTACGACCACACAAAGCTCTCATCGATCTCTTCATAAAAAAATTTGTTAAGAACTCGAAGCTCACACTCCAGTTTCCTGCCCTAGTTTCTATGCGTTTTTTGTTATGGTTTTTGAGTAGATTTTGTGGTTTTGGTTGTTTAGGTGATCTCTAGTAGCGGATAATTGTTGGGAATTGCTCCAATCCTCTTTGGACAAGGTAAAGCTACTCATAAAACCCTTGTAGTGTTGTATTTTGTGGTTTCTAGGTTATGATTTTGGTGATATATGTGTTGTTAGTTTGAGCTTTGGTGCTTTTTGGAGTTGTCTTGGCTTTTGGTGGTTTCGTGCGTGGAGGATAATCGGCCAAGGTATGGTTTCGGTTTTTTTTTTATGTAATATGCAATGTTTCGTAAACCTTAGGCTAGTTGACCTTAAGATAGGATTGGATGCTTGGGTGTATGATTAATTATATGTGATTTTGGTGATTCGAAGATAAGTTGTATGGTGGTGATGATGATATAGAGTTTTGGGATGTAGAATATATAAATTTTGATGTTGATTGTTAATAATAAATGATTATGAAGATTGATGATGAGTGTTGTAATTTATTATTGTTTATGAGGATTGTGGAAAAGTGAATGTTGATAATGGTTACTAATGCTGAGATTAATTGAGAAGGAGTATGAATATTAATGTTAATGACAATTGGTGAAGGATGTGAGTTTTATGAGAATAATGTAATGAGTAAACACTTTGATGAATTTGGGTAATGTTAGATATTTTTTGGTGATGATTATTGAAATTGATGAAGATTTGTAGTGGTTGTTGATGTTGTTGTTGTTTGTTGATGATGATTATGAGTGTTTATGATGGTTTTGGATGTTGATGATTAAGGGTTTTGATGGTGTTGAATGGTGTAATTGGATATTATGGATGGTTGAATGAGAGGAATGGTATGGAATTTTATGTTGTTTTGGTATTGCTTGGGTTGTGATTGGTTTGGTTTTGGAATGGGAGTTTTGGTAAAATTGAGGTTTTGAGACAGTTGGTAAAAATATATTTTTAGTGAACTTTGACGGATCATAACTTGAATCTCAGTTTTCAAAATTGGTTGGAATTTGCCTTAAATTAAAGTTCTTTGAAAAATCTTTAAATGGATATAAATTTTGTAAGAAATGGATTTTTGTAGAGAAAGTTATGATCATTCAAAGTTTGGTGTCAAAATCTGAATTATGTGCATGCTGCAGAATTTGTAATTTCTGATTTGTGTTCGCACGCACACCCCTGTGAGTTTTTGAACCTCTGCGCATGCATAGCCTTGTGCGCACGCACACACAGGGGAAAGCTTGCTGTTGAGAGTGCTAGCACGACCTGTGCGCGCACACAACCAACGAAGTTTTGCAACTTGTGCACACGCACACGTTGGAAGGTGCACTCTGTTGAGGGCGTTCGCACGCCTTGTGCGGATGAACAGAGTTGAAAATTTCACTACATGTGCATACGCACACCTCTATGCGTACGCACACATTTGAAAACTTTCCTGGGCGTGCGCGTGCACACCTCTGTGCGTACGCACATGCCCTGTTTTTCAACTAAAATTCTTGTTTTAAACTATTTTACCTACCCAACAAGCTTGTAAACTTCTGTGACACCTATTTAAGACTCCTTGGCTTATTTTTTTGGGTATCAAAACATGGGAAAGGTCCTAGCAGATTTAATTTGGGTATTTACTTTGAAAAGTTAGAGAACGGAGGTTTAGGTTTCTGGTGCATTGGGGATGAGTTTGGTTGAGAGAGAAGGAAGAGTAGTGAACTTGGTGATTACTGGCGACGAATTGAGAAACTGATGAACCAACAAGTTCGGAATGGAATTAAGAACTGATGATGGTTATTATGAACATGATGGATGTTGGATGTGGAAAGTATGCTAGGCACTTTATCCTTGAAATGTTGAGAAATGATAAATAAAAGTGGATTGAGAACAGAGAACGCTTATGATGAATTTGAAAAGTTGGAAACCAGTGATGGAATGGTTGTGATGAGTTGAGAACATGGAAAGGAATGACGAAATCATTGGATTATATGAGAGTGTACAGGGCCTATATCCTTGGTGTAGCAAATTTCTTTGTTGAATGAGCAGATGTTGTTGAGAGTGTGCAGGGCCTATATCCCTTGCAAAGCAGATTTCTCTGTTGCATGAGCAGATAATATTTAAAGTGTGCAGAGCCTATATCTCCGACGTAGCAGATTTCTCTGCTGCATAATTTGTTGTTGTTATGAGTGTGCAGGGCCTATATCCCTGGCGTAGCAGATTTCTCTGCTACATAAGTAGTTGTTGTTGTTTCCTTCTCTGCTGCATGGAGTGTGCGGGGCCTATATCCGCGGCATAGTAGACTCCTTACTGCATGAGTGTGCAGGGTACTATATCTCTGACGTAGCAGAATTCGCTGTTGCATGAGTGTGCAGAGCACTATATCTCTGGCGTGGCAAAAAAGGCTACATCCAGAAGGATGTGTCGGGTTGGCATTTACGGACCGACAAGTGATATCACGAGCCAATAGGACAGGCAATCATCATATGCATCTCTTATGTGCTTGTTTGCTTTGATTTCTTAATTTTGCCTAATTGTATAATATCCCTACTTGCTTCTTGAATTACTTGTTATATATGAATATTACCTGTGTTTTACTTGCTTGCATTATCTGTGATTGTCTGTTGCTGAGGAGGTTAGGTAGGTGGTGGCGATGGGATCGCACGGAGGTTAGGTTGGTGAAGGCTGTGGGATACAGCGGTGTGACTAGTTTTAGTTAGAAATCCCCTAAGATTATATAACCCTGTATATTGTTTATGGTCTTTATTTATTTATTTTACTCTAAGCTTGAATATTCGTATTCGATGTGAAGTTCTAGGATTGCCTTTGGTGTCCCGGAGCCTTACATCTTACATATGGGCACTGTTACCATATTGAGAACCTCCGGTTCTCATTCCATACATTGTTGTTGTTTTTCAGATGCAGGTCGCAACCCACCTCAGTGAGTTGCTTGATAGTAGCAGGGTGGAGGATCTTATTCTATTTTATTATTAGCAGGGTTATTTTGATTTGTAATCTCACTTTTGTATTTACTTTTGCCTTAGAGGCTTACTTTGAGAGTGATATTTTGTATAAGCTGTTTTAACTCCAAAATTCTGTATTTTTCTGTTTATAACTAGTCGTCTTAAACTCCGCAAGCTGCGGCTAGTTCCCTATGATTTTTATACTCTTATATCTACATGTTCTATTCTCTTGCATCTATACCTTGTATCTTGTACGTTAGCTTCGTGTGAATATTTCGCGCTTTTGTAATTCTATTTTTGAGCTTGATCCTTCATCGGGCTTCTAGAATATATTATTTCCTTCTATATAAATATGTATAAGCCTTAGAATTGTCGTAACCTTTGATTAACCTTTGCTTTAAGGCTAGAGGTAAGGCTTAGGGTAATTATGGTGTTACACCCAATATGTGTTATACACCAAATTTGAGCCAAAACAAGCTTTCAACCACCAACAAATCACCAACTCAAATCCAAATGCTCCCAATATCACAAAAATCAAGCTATACACAAATCATTCATAAAATCAATACTTAGGTTTCTATATATACATAAAATCACAAGTGATTTGGAATTTCTTACCTTGCCTAATGTGGATTGGGACAATACCCAGTAATTACCCGGTGCTAGGTTGTACCTAAATAATCAAAATCACAAGAACCACTCATTCACCATAGCCAAAATTTCAATATGTTATAGAAGGAAGAAATGGTCAAGGATTTTCGAGAAACTTACCATAATACTTAGCTAGAAGTAACGGGCTCGGCAAAAGCTTCGCGTAGCCACCGACGGCACGCGAATCGGAGCACCGTTGCTCGAGTTATAAACGAAAGAGTGAGGAAGTGAATAGTATTTGTGGAACCCTTGCTCACTTCTCTCTCAATTCACGTTGCTTCAGCCTTCTAGTGCTGAAAGTGTGTAAATTAGTCACTTAAGTGACTTTTTATATGTTGGGCTTGGGCCCAACTTGGGCCTGGTCCAACCCGTTAGCATTTTCAATTCTAATTATTTTCTTAAGCTTTTCTACTATTTTTATCATTCATGCACAGTACCGGACAGATTTAAGCCGGTACTGTTGGTTAATTTACCGGTACACGTTTTTAACATTCTAATTAATATTCTAAATTTTTGGATCCTATTTTGGGCAATTTAATTATTTAAGTAAGCGGTTAATTAGTCGCGGTTCTTACAGTGGACATTAAGTTTAAGTGTGCATATGCACGCGTCTAAACGCGTGCCTCATTTAAGTGTGCACATAACCCACGATTTCTAGCCCATTTTGGGCCCAATCCAACTCATTTCTGATGTTATTGAACCAAGGATTGAAGGAGAATGAACCAAGTAGTCTTAATTGAGATTTTTATTATGTTTTAGGACATTTCTAGAGAGAGAAGCTCTAACTTCTCTCTAGAATTTAGGGTTTCTTAGTTTAATTTCTCCATAGATTTAGATTCTAATCTTATTTTAGTTTAGTTTTCTTTATATTTTTTTGTTCTATTATATTGAATTGCCTAGTTTCTCTTGTTAATTTCTCTATTTGCTACACTTTAGTTTATGAACAATTGTTGATTTCTAATTTTCCTTCAATGCAATTTTATGTTTTTCATGTTACTGATGCTTACTTGAGTTATCTTCATTATTTTCTTGAGTTTGGTAGTTATAGCTTTTATAATTCATGCTTTCCGGATTCTCAAGGATGCTGCCAATGAATTCTATCTTATACCACGGAGATTCCGATTACGGAATCTAAGAGATACTCATTCAATCTAATGTAGAATGAAAGTGGTTGTCAGGCACACGTTCATAGGTTGAGAGTGGTGATGAGAGTCACGGATCATCACATTCATCACAATGAGGCGCGAATGAACATCTTAGATAGGAACAAGCGTGATTGAATAGAAAACAGAAATACTTGCATTAATTCATCGAGACACAGCAGAGCTCCTCACCCCCAACAATGGAGTTTAGAGACTCATGCCATCAAAGAGTACAAAATTCAGATCTAAAATGTCATGAGATACAAAATAAATCTCTAAAAGTTGATTAAATACTAAACTAGTAACCTAGGTTTACATAAAATGAGTAAACTATGATAGATAGTGCAGAAATCCACTTCTGGGGCCCACTTGGTGTGTGCTGGGGCTGAGACTAAAGCCTCTCACATGCCTGGACTGTTTTGGGCGTTCAACGCCAGGTTGTAACCTGTTTCTGGCGTTGAACTCCAACTTGTAACTTGTTTCTGGCGCTGGACGCCAGACTGCAACATGGAACTGGCGTTGAATGCCAGTTTATGTCATCTATCCTTGAGAAAACTATGGACTATTATATATTGCTAGAAATCCCTGGATGTCTACTTTCTAATGCAATTGGAAGCGCGTCAATTGGACTCGTGTAGCTCCAGAAATTCCATTCCGAGTGCAGAGAGGTCAGGATCCAACAGCATCAGCAGTCCTTTTTCAACTTGAATAAGATTTTTGCTCAGCTCCCTCAATTTCAGCCAGAAAATACCTGAAATTATAGAAAAACACACAAACTCATAGTAAAGTCCAGAAATATGAATTTTGCCTAGAAACTAATGAAAATAAACTAAAAACTAATTAAAACATACTAAAAACTATATGAAATTAACCCCAAAAAGCGTATAAAATATCCGCTCATCACAACACCAAACTTAAACTGTTGCTTGTCCCCAAGCAACTAGACAAATAAAATAGAATAAAAATAAGTCAAGAAGCAATAATATCTCAGAGTTTTTGAGTGAAGCTCAGATTCTAATTAAATGAGCGGGACTAGTAGCTTTTTGCTTCCGAACAGTTTTGGCATCTCACTTTATCCATTGAAGCTCAGAATGATTGGCATCTATAGGAACTTAGAATTCAGATAGTGTTATTGATTCTCCTAGTTCAGTATGTTGATTCTTGAACACAGCTACTTTTATGAGTCTTGGCCGTGACCCTAAGCACTTTGTTTTCCAGTATTACCACCGGATACATAAATACCACAGACACATAATTGGGTGAACCTTTTCAGATTGTGACTCAGCTTTGCTAAAGTCCCCAATTAGAGGTGTCCAGGGTTCTTAAGCACACTCTTCTTTTTGCTTTGGACCTTGACTTTAACCGCTCAGTCTCAAGTTTTCACTTGACACCTTCACGCACAAGCACATGGTTAGGGACAGCTTAGTTTAGCCGCTTAGACCAGGATTTGATTCCCTTAGGCCCTCCTATCCACTGATGCTCAAAGCCTTGGATCCTTTTTATTTCCCTTGTCTTTTGGTTTTAAGGGTTATTGGCTTTTTCTGCTTGCTTTTTTTTTTGCAAGCTTTGTATTCACTGCTTTTTCTTACTTCAAGAATCATTTTTATGATTTTTCAGATTATCAATAACATGTCTCATGTTCATTATTCTTTCAAGAGCCAACATATTTAACATTCAAAAACATCAAATTCCAAAGACATATGCTCTGTTCAGGCATTCATTCAGAATGCAGAAAGCATTGCCACCACATGTAATTAATCAGAATTTCTTGTATTAAAAACTCGAAAAATATTGCCTCCTTATCCTAAAGAAAATCTTCTATTTTATTCATGTTTAATGATGATGAGAAAAATAAATTATAGCTTAATTGGACATAAAATAACTACTAATTACTACTATAACTACTAAGGTAAAACTCAAATAAGAACATTTATCACAGAGTTAAGGCTAAGATTAGGGCTCAACAACCTTGAGTTTGAGATGTGGATGTTCCTCTAGTCTGTGGAGTGCTTGGTCCTTCAAGAGATAACTTCTGACGCTTCAGTTCCTTTAAGTCACGCCCTTGCTCTTCTTGTTCCCTGAGCAGTTTGCAGAGCATACTGTTTTGATTTTACTATTCTTCCTTTATTTGGTCCATAGATTCTTGCAACTTGGTAACAGATGCTTCAAGCTGTTCCCAATATTTAAATTGAGGGACTTCCGGGAGGAATTCTTGTGCCCTCCTCTTGATGGGGTCATCCTGCATTTGGTTTTTTTCCATTGTGGTTTTAGTGATTGGTTGCTCCACTGAGATGTACTCCGTTATTCCCATCCTTACTCCAGCATCTTTGCAGAGCATAGAGATTAGGCTTGGATAAGCCAATCTAGCATCCTTGGAGTTCTTGTTAGCAAGTATGTAAAATTCAGATGGGATTAGTTGATGAACTTCTACTTCTTTTTCCAACATAATGCAATGGATCATCACTGCTCTTTTAACAGTGACTTCAGAACGGTTGCTTGTGGGCAGTATAGAACGCCCAATAAAGTCCAGCCAACCTCTGGCGACTGGTTTGAGATCTTCTCTCTTGAGTTGATTTGGGACACCCTTGCTGCTGGTGGTCCACCTGGCTCCAGGGATGCATATATCCTCTAGAATCTTATCCAGGCCCTTGTTTGTTCTCATCATTCTCCTATTGAAGGAGTCTGGGTCATCTTTCAACTGAGGTAGCCTAAAGATCTCCCTGATTTTGTCAGGGTGGATGTGAACAATCTTTCCTCTGACCAAAGTTCGATAGTCATAGAGGGCAGTTCCAGATATTCTCTGCCTGTCTGTTTGCCACAAATTAGCATAGAATTCCTGAACCATATTCCTTCCCACTTTCGTTTCAGGATTAGCTAAGACTTCCCAGTTCCTGTTTCGAATCTGTTCTTGGATCTTCGAATATTCATCTTCTTTCAGATCGAACTTGACTTCCGGGATCACTGATCTTAGACCCATTATTTTGTAGTAATGGTCTGAATGTTCTTTGGTTAAGAACCTCCCTTGATTCCAAAGTGGTTTTGGAATGCTCTCTTTCTTGCCTCTTGGAGTGGGTTGTTTTCCTTTAGGAGCCATGATCTTAGTGGGTATGGTTTAGTGATCACGGATAAACACACCAAACTTAGAGGTTTGCTTGTCCTCAAGCAAAAGAAAAGAAAGGAGATGGGTAGAAGGAGAGCTTGTGTCAAATGGTGGATGAGAGAGGGGGCCGAATGTGGTTTTAGAAAGGGAGGGGGTGGGATTTTCGAAAATATTAAAAAGATAAGATAGAAGATATGATTTTAAAAAAAATATGATATGAAAAGATGTGATTTAAAATTGAAAAGATTTGAAAGATTTTTGAAAAAGATAAATTTGGATTTTGAAAAAGATAATGTAGAGATTTGAAAAAGATATTGATGAGTTGAAAAGATTTTAGAAGGAAAAGAGATAGATTTGTTTTGGAAAATTTGAAAAAGAGTTGGATTGGATTGAAAAAGAATTTGTGTTTATGGATTAAGATAGATTTGATATTTTTAAAGTAGGGTTTTTAGAAATTAGGGTTCTTAGAAATCAGGGTTTGTAACATGTTTATGCAAGAAATCATGAATTGAAACATGAAAATTAAAATTAAAATGAAAAATATGAAGAAAAAACGAATTTACCTCCTCCCCACCATCCTGGCGTTAAACGCTCAAACGCTGCATGTTTTGGGCGTTTGAAGCCCAATTGCTGCTTCTCCTGGGCGTTCAACACCCAGCTGTTGCTTCTTTCTGGCGTTGAACGCCAGGAACTCCTTTGTCACTGGGCATTTTTCTGAACGCCCAGGACGCTGTAAATCTGGCGTTAAACGCCCAGAAGATGCTTCTTTCTGGCGTTTAACGCCCAGGTAGCTATCCTTACTGGCGTTCAACGCCCAGTGGATGCTTCTTTTGGGCGTTGAACGCCCAATTGTGCCTCTTACTAGCGTTTTCTTGCCAGTGAGCTCTTTTTCTCTGTTTTGTGTGCTGAATCCTTCTGTAACCCTGTAAACTTATGCAATTGACTCTTTACCTTAGTATCAATGAACTTTATATAAACAAATAAAATCAAGAATAGGGCAAAATGCTAGAGGAAGTGATGCCAATGGCTGGGTTGCCTCCCAGCAAGTGCTTCTTTATTGTCTTTAGCTGGACCTTGCTGAGCTTTTTAATCTAGCCTCAGCCTTGAGCATTCTTGCTCAACATTACCTTTAAGATAATGCTTGATTCTATGTCCATTAACAATGAACTTCCTATCAGAGTCAATGTCTTGAAGCTCCACATAACCATATGGTGATACACTTGTAATTACATATGGTCCCCTCCACCGGGACTTCAGTTTCCCAGGGAATAGCCTGAGCCTAGAGTTAAACAACAGAACCTTTTGTCCTGGTTCAAAGATTCTAGAAGATAGCTTTCTGTCATGCCATCTTTTTGATTTCTCTTTATAAAGCTTGGCACTTTTGAAAGCAGTGAATCTGAATTCCTCTAGCTCATTCAGCTGGAGCAATCTCTTTTCTCTAGCTAGTTTGGCATCAAAGTTTAGGAATCTGGTTGCCCAGTAGGCCTTATGTTCCAGTTCCACGGGCAGGTGACAAGCCTTACCATACACAAGTTGGTACGGAGAGGTCCCTATAGGAGTCTTGAATGCTGTTCTGTAATCCCACAGAGCATCATCCAAGCTTCGTGTCCAATCCTTTCTACGGGTACTTACAGTCCATTCCAGGATTCTTTTCAGTTCTCTGTTAGAAACTTCAGCTTGCCCATTTGTCTGTGGATGATATGGATTCGCCACCTGGTGGCGAATCCCATACTGGACCATGGCGGAGTAAAGCTGTTTGTTGCAGAAGTGAGTGCCCCCATCACTGATTAGTACCCTAGGGACAGCAAATCTGCTGAATACGTGTTTCTGGAGGAACTTCAGTACTGTTTTAGTATCATTGGTGGGTGTGGCAATGGCCTCTGCCCATTTTGATACATAGTCAACTGCCACCAGAATATAAGTGTTTGAGTATGATGGTGGGAAAGGCTCCATGAAATCAATTCCCCATACATCAAACAACTCAATCTCCAAAATTCCTTGTTGAGGCATGGCGTAACTATGAGGCAAATTACCAGCTTTCTGGCAACTGTCACAGTTACGTACAAACTTTCAAGAATCTCTGTAGAGTGTAGGCCAGTAGAACCCACATTGGAGGACCTTGGTGGCTGTTCGCTCACCTCCGAAATGGCCTCCATATTGTGATCCATGGCAATGCCATAGGATCCTCTGTGCTTCTTCTCTAGGCACACACCTACGGATTATTCCGTCTGCACATCTCTTAAAGAGATAGGGTTCATCCCACAAGTAGTACTTTGCATCAGAAATTAATTTTTTCTTTTGTTGCCTGCTGTATGCCTTGGGTATGAACCTTGCAGCTTTACAATGTCTGCAAACCATGGTGTTTCCTGAATGGCGAACAAATGCTCATCCGGAAAGGTTTCAGAGATTTCAATAGAGGGAGAGGGCGCCCCTTCTACTGGCTCTATTCGGGACAGATGATCAGCCACTTGGTTTTCTGTCCTTTTTCTGTCTCTTATTTCTATATCAAACTCTTGCAGAAGCAATACCCATCTTATAAGCCTGGGTTTTGAATCCTGCATTGTAAGTAGATATTTAAGAGCAGCATGGTCAGTGTTCACAATCACTTTTGATCCTACTAAGTATGATCTAAACTTGTCAATGGCATAGACCACTGCAAGCAATTCCTTTTCTGTGGTTGTGTAATTTTTCTGGGCATCATTTAAAACACGGCTAGCATAATAAATGACATGCAGAAGTTTGTCATGCCTCTGCCCCAGTACTGCACCAATGGCGTGATCACTGGCATCACACATTAATTCGAATGGCAATATCCAGTCTGGTGCAGAGATAACTGGTGCTGTGACCAGCTTAGCTTTCAGAGTTTCAAATGTCTGCAGGCACTCTATGTCAAACACAAATGGTGTGTCAGCAGCTAGCAGATTGCTTAGAGGTTTTGCAATTTTTGAGAAATCCTTTATAAACTTCCTGTAGAATCCTGCATGCCCCAGAAAGCTTCTGATTGCCTTAATATTGGCAGGTGGTGGTAATTTTTCAATTACCTCTATTTTAGCTTGATCCACCTCTATTCCCTTGTTTTAAATTTTATGCCCAAGGACAATCCCTTCAGTCACCATAAAGTGACATTTTTCCCAGTTTAAAATCAGGTTGGTCTCTTGGCATCTTTTCAAAACCAGTGTCAGGTGATCAAGACAGGAGCTGAATGAGTCTCCATATACTGAGAAGTCATCCATGAAGACTTCCAGAAAATTTTTCACCATATCAGAGAAAATAGAGAGCATGCATCTCTGAAAGGTTGCAGGTGCATTACACAGCCCAAATGGCATCCTTTTGTAAGCAAATACTCCAGATGAACATGTGAATGCTGTTTTCTCTTGATCCTGGGGATCTACTGCAATTTGGTTGTAGCCTGAATAGCCGTCCAAAAAGCAGTAATAATCATGACCTGTTAGTCTCTCTAGCATCTGGTCTATGAATGGTAAAGGAAAATGATCCTTCCTGGTGGCTGTATTGAGCCTTCTGTAGTCAATACACATGCGCCACCCTGTAACTGTTCTTGTAGGAACCAGTTCATTTTTTTCATTATGAACTACTGTCATGCCTCCCTTTTTGGGGACAACTTGGACAAGGCTCACCCAGGGGCTATCAGAAATAGGATAAATAATCCCAGCCTCCAGTAATTTGGTGACCTCTTTCTGCACCACTTCCTTCATAGCTGGATTTAGCCGCCTCTGTGGTTGAACCACTGGCTTAGCATTATCCTCCAATAAGATCTTGTGCATGCATCTAGCTGGGCTTATGCCCTTAAGGTCACTTATAGACCACCCAAGAGCTATCTTGTGTGTCCTTAGCACTTGAATTAGTGCTTCCTCTTCCTGTGGATTTAAAGCAGAGCTTATGATCACTGGAAAAGTATCACCTTCTCCCAGAAATGCATATTTCAGGGATGGTAGTAATGGTTTGAGCTCGGGTTTAGGAGGTTTTTTCTCTTCTTGAGGAAATTTCAGAGATTCTTTCAATTCCTCTGAATCCTCTAGATCAGGTGGAACATCTTTAAAGATGTTTTCCAGCTCTGATTCGAGACTC
The DNA here is from genome assembly GCF_059453495.1 of Arachis ipaensis. Lineage (NCBI taxonomy): Eukaryota > Viridiplantae > Streptophyta > Magnoliopsida > Fabales > Fabaceae > Arachis > Arachis ipaensis. The sequence continues at coordinate 87,027,584 of NC_142438.1, read as the reverse complement.
TCAGCCATGTTGATCTCTTCCACCAAAGAGTCAATAAGATCAACTTTCATGCAGTCTTTTGGTGTGTTTGGATGCTGCATGGCATTGACAGCATTCAACTTAAACTCATCCTCATTGACTCTCAGGGTTATTTCCCCCTGTTAGACATCAATGAGAGTTCGTCCAGTTGCTAAGAAAGGTCTTCCTAGAATGAGAGTAGCACTCTTGTGCTCCTCCATCTCTAGCACTACAAAGTCAGTGAGAAAGGCGAATGGCCCAACCCTGACAATCATGTCCTCAATCACGCCTGATGGGTATTTAATGGAGCCATCAGCAAGTTAGAGACATATCCGGGTTGGTTTAACTTCTTCAGTTAAACCAAGCTTTCTGATAGTGGATGCAGGTATTAGGTTGATGCTTGCCCCAAGATCACATAATGCTGTCTTGGTGAAATTACCCTCTAATATACATGGTATCAGAAAGCTTTCGGGATCTTTAAGCTTTTCAGGAAAGCTTTTCAGAATGACTACACTGCATTCTTCAGTGAGGAGAACTCTTTCAGTTTCTCTCCAATCCTTCTTATGACTTAAGATCTCTTTCATGAACTTGGCATAAGAAGGTATTTGCTCAAGTGCATCTGCAAACGAAATCTTTATTTCAAGAGTCCTGAGATAATCTGCAAAGCGAGCAAATTGCTTATCCTGCTCCTCTTGGCAGAGTTTTTGAGGATAAGGTATCTTGGCTTTATATTCCTCAACCTTGGTTGCTGCAGTTTTATTTCCTACAGAAGTGGTTGAAGAAGCCTTTTTAGAGGGGTTGTCATCAGTACTTGTGTGTGTCTGATCCCTCACTGGCATTTGAGTGCCAGGGTTGGAAGCTGGAGTGACGTTAGACGCCAACTCCTCATCTGCTCCTGGCGTCTGAATGCCAGAACTGTGCTTCCTTTGGGCGTTCAACGCCAGTTCCTTGCTTGTTTCTGGCGTTGAACGCCAGTCTTGAGCATGGTTTAGGCGTTCAGCGCCAGTCTTCCACCCAATCTCTGGCGTTTTAGCGCCAGAATTATTTCTCTCTGGGCTCTTACTGTCCTCAGATGGATTTTGGGTAGTTTGCTCATTTCTTGGCTTCTTGCTACCTTGAGGTGGGGTATTTAATGTCTTCTCACTTCTTAATTGAACTGCTTGGCATTCTTCTGTTATTTGTTTTGACAGCTGCTGCTTTGTTTGCTTTAATTTTACTTCCATATTTATATTAGCTATCCTTGTCTCTTGTAGTCTATCCTTGAATTCGGCTAACTGCTTTGTTAGAAAATCCAATTGCTGATTGAATTCGGCAGCTTGTTCTACAGGACTGAGTTCGGCAATTACTGTTTTAGCCTCTTCTTTCATGGAAGGGTCACTGATTAGGTACAGATGCTAATTTTTGGCAACTATACCAATGAGCTCTTGAGCTTCTTCAGTTGTCTTTCTCATGTGGATAGATCCACCAGCTGAGTGATCTAGAGAAATCTGAGCCCTTTCTGTAAGCCCATAATAGAAGATGTCTAACTGAACCCACTCTGAAAATATTTCAGAGGGGCATTTTCTTAGCATCTCTCTGTATCTCTCCTAGGCATCATAAAGAGATTCATTATCTCCTTGTTTAAAGCCTTGGATGTCCAGCCTTAGCTGTGTCATCCGTTTTGGAGGAAAGTATTGATTCAGGAATTTTTCTGTCAGCTGTTTCCATGTCTTTATGCTAGCCTTAGGTTGGTTATTTAACCACCTCTTAGCTTGGTCTTTTACAGCAAATGGGAACAGTAATAATCTGTAGACATCCTGATCTACTTCCTTATCATGTACTATGTTAGCAATTTGTAAAAACTGTGCCAGAAACTCTGTAGGTTCTTCCTGTGGAAGACCGAAATACTGGCAACTTTGCTGCACCATGATAATGAGCTGAGGATTCAACTCAAAGCTACTGACTCCAATGGAGGGTATACTGATACTACTCCCATATGAAGCAGTAGTGGGGTTAGCATATGACCCCAGAGTCCTTCTGGACTGTTCATTTCCACTTAGATCCATGATGGAGAAAGGGAGATAATGTAAAATAAAAAAATATATTTTTATTTATTTATTTATTTATTTCAAAAATAAAATAAATTAAAATAAAATAAATAAAAATGGGTGAAGATTTTTGTAAAATGAAAAGAGTGGTTTAGGAAGTTTTGAAAAAGATATGATTTTTTGAAAAAGGTTTTAAATTTTGAAATAAAAATCTGAATTTTAAGAGCAATTTTCGAAAATTTGCTTTAAAATGGAGAGAAAAGATATTTTTTTTGAATTTGATAAGGAGAGAGAAAAACAATAAAATAGCACAAGATTTAAAATTTTTAGATCTAATGCTCCTTGTTTTCAAAAATTTTGGAGGGACAACACCAAGGAACACCAAACTTAAAAATTTTAAGATCAAGACACAAGGAAAAGTCAAGAACACCTTGAAGACTCACAAGAACAACAAGAACATGAAGATAGAACACCAAACTTAAAATTTTTAGAAAACCAAACTAAAATTTTCGAAAACCAAAGAAAATCAACAAGAAAACACCAAACTTAAAGTTTGGCACAAGATTTAATAGAAAAATTATTTTTGAAAAAGAAGATTTTGAAAAGAATATACCCAATTACCATGAACATAGACCAACACTCTAGCCAATTGGGCAGTAAATGTAACACTTGTTTTGAAGAAGTATTTTTAATAACTAAGAAATTTTTTTTTCTTTTTTTTTTGAAAAATTAAAAAAAAAGGAAATAAGGATTTTAAAAAGAAAATTTCAACCAAAAATAATAATAGAAGACTCTAAACCGAAAAGAAAAATTTTTCCTAATCTAAGCAACAAAATAAGCCGTCAGTTGTCCAAACTCGAACAATCCCCAGCAACGGCGCCAAAAACTTGGTGCACGAAGATTACTTCACACTATGTAATTCCGCACAACTAACCAGCAAGTGCACTGGGTCGTCCAAGTAATACCTTATGTGAGTAAGGGTCGATCTCACGGAGATTGTTGGTTTGAAGCAAGCTATGATTATCTTGCAACTCTTAGTCAGAATATTAATTTGTGGTTATCAATTGACTTGCAAATGAACAAGAGAGCATGAATTAAAGGTTACTTGTTATGCAGTAAATGAGAATATGTTAGAGTTTTGGAGATGCTTTGTCTTTTGAATCTCTGCTTTCTCCCTATGTTCTTCTTCACGCACGCACGTCCCTCCTATGGCAAGCTGTGTGTTGGTGGATCACCGTTGTCAATGGCTACCATCCTTCCTCTCAGTGAAAATGATCCAGGTACGCTGTCACCGCATGGCTAATCATCTGTAGGTTCTCGATCATACCGGAATAGGATTTGCTATCCTTTTGCGTCTGTCACTACGCCCAGCACTCGCGAGTTTGAAGCTCGTCACAGTCATCCAATCCCAGAATCCTACTCGAAATACCACAGACAAGGTTTAGACTTTTTGGATTCTCAAGGATGCTGCCAATGAATTCTAGCTTATACCACGGAGATTCTAATTACAGAATCTAAGAGATACTCATTCAATCTAATGTAGAATGAAAGTGGTTGTCAGGAACACGTTCATAGGTTGAGAATGGTGATGAGAGTCACGGATCATCACATTCATCACAATGAGGCACGAATGAACATCTTAGATAGGAACAAGCGTGATTAAATAGAAAACAGAAATACTTGCATTAATTCATCGAGACACAGCAGAGCTCCTCACCCCCAATAATGGAGTTTAGAGACTCATGCTGTCAAAGAGTACAAAGTTCAGATCTAAAATGTCATGAGATACAAAATAAATCTCTAAAAGTTGTTTAAATACTAAACTAGTAACCTAGGTTTACAGAAAATGAGTAAACTATGATAGATAGTGCAGAAATCCACTTCTGGGTCCCACTTGGTGTGTGCTGGGGCTTAGACTAAAGCCTCTCACGTGCCTGGGCTGTTTTGGGCATTCAACGCCAGGTTGTAACTTGTTTCTGGCGTTGAACTCCAACTTGTAACTTGTTTCTGGCGCTGGACGACAGACTGCAACATGGAACTGGCGTTGAACGCCAGTTTACGTCGTCTATCCTTGAGTAAAGTATGGACTATTATATATTGCTGGAAAGCCCTGGATGTCTACTTTCTAACGTAATTGGAAGCGCGTCAATTGGACTCGTGTAGCTCCAGAAAATTTATTCCGAGTGCAGAGAGTTCAGGATCCAACAGCATCAGCAGTCCTTTTTCAGCCTGAATAAGATTTTTGCTCAGCTCCCTCAATTTCAGCCAGAAAATACCTGAAATTACAGAAAAACAAACAAACTCATAGTAAAGTCTAGAAATATGAATTTTGCCTAGAAACTAATGAAAATAAACTAAAAACTAACTAAAACATACTAAAAACTATATGAAATTAACCCCAAAAAGCGTATAAAATATCCGCTCATCAGGCACCTATTGATTTGAGTAAAAACTTTTCATAGAACTTGCTTGAATTATATATATATTGTGGAACATGTTTTGAGCTAAGAACACAAGCAAGTGAGATTTGAGCCTAATTGCGTGGTTACATCTTATAACCACTTATTTTCCTTTTTGTGTGCATTATTCTCTTTCTATGATTGTAATCTTTGATTTGTTTGATTCTTTATGTCCATTATTTTGTGTATTCATGCATTTATATGATTAAGGCCATCATTTCATTTAGCTCACTTACCCAAATAGCCTTACCTCTTATCTTCCTTTGTTAGCCAAATTTGAGCCTACGCTTAACCCACTTTGTTCTTAATGTTAGCACATTATAAGCCTTGAAGCGAAAAACAATAAAAGTCCTTATTTGGATCTTTGATTGGCTTAGGCTAGTGTGTGTGTGTATCATTCAAGTGTGGGAAAACTTGGGACATTGGGTGAATAAAAGGGTAGTTTTGTATTTTTGTTGTAAATATTGGGAATTAGGTACATGCTCATGTGTTAATTAAAATGTATAGACCTTATGCATTGATGTTCTTGTATATAGTTTGAAAGAAAGAAAAAAAATGAGAAAAACAAAAGATAAAGGAAAAGAAACAAAAAGAAAGAAAAGAAAAGAAGAAAAAAATAGAAAAAGAAAGAAATAAAAAGGGGACAAAATGCACCAAAGCAAGGTAAAGCTCAATAAGAATCAATGCATAAGTGTTGTGAAATAAAAAGAAAATGCATGAGTATGTTTAAAAGTGAAAAATGGGTAGTTAGGTTAGCTTTTGAATTGTATAGGATGTCATAGGCTAGGTGGGAAGTCTAAGCTTATCAAAGATTCAAATTTCAAGCTCACTTGACCAAATATGCATCCTACCTTGACCCTAGCCCCATTACAACCTAAAGAAAAGACCTCATGATACTTGTATGCATGCATGAAATATATGTTGATTGTTAGAAGAAGAACAAATCTTAGAAAGTATGAAATAGAGGAGAATTGAGAGAATCAACCCTAAACACTTGAGCGAATAGAGTGCAAACACATCTGGTGAGGGTTTGATGCTCAATTACATGTTTTTACCTATAATCATCACTTTTCTTGCAAGTTTGTAAAAATATTTAATAACTCAATTCAATTGTGGATTAGACTTGCTAGTCCTTAGCCCTTGTGCATATAGGCTTCTTGGGAATTGATTTATTTTGACCAAACAATTGCATTCATGTAGATAGTTGCATATAGGTAGGTTGTATTTAGATTAGTTCACATTGAATAAATGTTGATACCCTTTGCTTTCTCTTGGTTTAAGCATGAGGACATGCTTGGTTTAAGTGTGGGGAGGTTGATAAACCCCATATTTAGGGTTTATCTTGTATTGATTTTAGGGGATTTTATCACCTTTTACCCACATTTATTCAATGAAATAGCATGGTTTCATGATTGTCTCCCAATTTGTGCTTAGGTGTGAAAACATGCTTTCTAGGTCCTTAATTAGCTAAATTCAATTCACCCTTGATTCCACTAGATGCCTTGATTTGTTTGTTAAGTGATTTCAGGTGAAAAGGCTAGGAATGATTCAAAGGAGTGAAGAGGAAAGCATGCAAAGTGGAGAACACATGAAAAGCCAAAGATTTGGATATCTTCATCCACGCGCACGCGCACTGTACGCGCACGCGTGGATCGCAAAAACACAAGGGACGCGCACGCGCACTGTACGCATATGCGCCAGTGGGCGCACGAGATTTTTTTAATAGAAAACGTGCCCAACAACTTTTTGAGAGCTGTGGGGCCCAATTTGCAACCAACTTTGGCGCCAAAATGCATTTAAAGGACCAAGGATTGAAGGGAATCAACAGTTAGCATCATTTACACACATTAGGATTAGTTTAGGTTAGTTTTAGAGAGAGAAGCTCTCACTTCTCTCTAGGATTAGAATTAGGTTTTAGATCTAGATTAGAATTTCTTAGATCTAGGTTTAATTCATGCTTTGATTTACTTTTCCTTTACAATTTCTTGTTCCTCTACTCTTCCTCTCTCTAATTTTGCTTTTAATTCTTGTAATTCTCTACTTTTGTGTTGATGTATTTTTGTTTCTTCTATTTTCATTTCAATGTAATTTATGATTCCTTTATTGTTGATTTGCTTTGTTGTTGTTAATTCCTTGCAATTGAGTAGCGTAGATTTACATTCCTTGCAATTTTACTATGCTTTCCTTTCATGCCTTCCAAGTGTTTGATAAAATGCGTGGTTGGATTTCAAAGTAGATTTTAGTGTTCTTGGCTTGGGAAGGTAACTTAGGAACTCTTGAGTTACTAATGTCCAAGTGACTGACGATTGGGAGCCATTAACTCTAGATCTCACTAATTGATTTGGTGGAGAACTAGGACTTATGAACTTGGATTGATATAGCTCACTTGACTTTCCTCTACTATTAGTTAGGGGTTGACTTAGTGAGATTGATCCTTGCCAATTCTCATGTTGTGGTTAGTGATAAGGATAGAGATCCTTGACCACCAACCTTTGCCAAGACCTTTTTAGTTGTTAGTTTATTTTCATTGCCATTTACATTTCATGTCCAATACCTCAAAACCCCAAAAAATACCTCATAACCAATAACAAGACACTTTGTTGCAATTCCTAGGAAGAACGACCCGAGGTTCAATACTTCGGTTTATAAATTTAGGGGTTTGTACTTGTGACAAACAAATTTTTGTATGAAAGGATTATTTATTGGTTTAGAAACTATACTTGCAACGAGATTCCATTTGTGAATTTCTATACCATCAAAAGTCTACTCATCAAAATGGCGCCGTTGCCAGGGAGTTGCAATGGTGTTATGTTATTGGTTATTGTATATATGTGACTATTGTGAATAGCTTTATTTTTGGATTGCTTTTGTTAGTTCTTGCTAGTTTTAGGATTTGGTTTTCTTTGTCTCTTATTTGATTTTATTTTCCTTTTCTCTTGCTATCATAAATTCTCACTTTGGCTATGAGTTTGGTTTTAGCTATGTTGTAGAAAATGAGGCCTACAATGAGGATGTACATCAAGGATGGGATAATCAAAGGTGGGGAGAGCCATATGCATATGATCAATCCTCTTGGCAACAACCTCCACCAATGCACTATGAAGAAGAGCCATTCTATGATACATACTAATCCAATGGTTATGGTGAGTCCCCTTGTGACTTTCAAGAACCACCACCATATGCTTATGAGCCATATCCTCAACATAACCCTCAACCATACTCACAAGCCCCTTTTCACCAACCACCTTCATATGACCCTAATCCATATCCACCACACCAACCATCATATGAGCCATATGAACCACACATAGAGCCACCACCACTCCAACATCAACCTTTTCAAGAGCCACCCCTTTCATACTACTACCAAGATGAACCACCTCTAATGTATGAAAATTTTCAACCACAAGATGAATACAACTTTCCACCACAACCTCCCATGGAAGAATACTCATGTCCATCGATCCAAGAGCCATATGCTCCTAATCATATTATCCAAGGGGAACAAGAATCAAGGGAGCATCTCAAGGAAACATTGGATCAACTTCAAGCGACCATGGAGCGTGTTGTGCAACAAGTGGAAAGAGTGGAAATTATTGAACCACCACAACTCTACCAAAATGAACCATCTTCCTACTATGAATCCTTCCCCCAAATTGATGAACCCTTCCATCCACCCCAACCTCCAATGGATAACTTCCTTGATGTTCTTGTTCAAGGACAAGAGGAGATGAAAAGGGATGTGCAACAATTCATGGCCGCCTTAGATGAGGTGGTAAACCGGTTAGCATCCCAATGCTTGAACACCCAAGGAACTCCCATGGCTACATGTGGAAAAATAAATGAAGAGCATAACATGAAGGAGAGATTGGTGGAGAATGAGGGAAGTTGCTTTGTATTGGAATAATTGGAGGAAGCTACAATTGTTGAAGAAGAGGAAGAAGTGGTTGAAGACTTAGGAGATGCGGAACCACCTTGAGAATCTAGAATTGAAGAAAACCCCTCCAAGACGATTGAGTTTGATGCTAAGGAGGAATGTGCACAACCTCCAAGGCATATTCCGTATGAAGACTTGGATGGGATAGAGCAAGAATTGAGTTCCCTTGGTGATGAAGATTAAGCATCAAGTCTTAGTGGTGAAGAATCCTTTGAGCATGAAGAACCTTCTCCCAGTAGATTTGAAAGTGTTGTGGAGGTAAATTTCTCTCACCCTCTAATTTATGATTTAAGTAAAGAAAAAGGCTTAGATAAAATTGTTGAACAAAGGATTACATTTGAGAAAACTTGTGAAGAGGTGGAAGTCCCTAGAAATAGAAGGACGGGTGTTGGTTACGCTTTGTCAAGATCCTTGGAATCATCTTTGCCTAGGTTGCCATCTACTCCTTCATTTGAGTGGGTAAAGTTCATTTTTATTAGCTTTATTATCCCACTTGAATATGGTTTGCTTGAAACGGATGGCCAACTTAGGGAGCTTTATGGGATGAAGCGTAAACGAAAAAGGTTTTATGGTTGGTGTTGCAAATCAAGGCTTATTATGGTTGATGCATCAAACATGAGATATAAAGGTTGGAGTAGTGCTCAACTAGAGGGGTCTAGGAGGATTATTGGCCACTTTATTGAGAATTCACCTTACTCACCACCCGGATGGACTAATAATGATGATCAACTTCAAGACGGGTGTGAAAATAAAGTGTGGGATCCCGGATCACAAGACGAGGATCAACTTTGGGAGCCCCAAGCTTGTGAAGAACTCCATCAAGACTTGGCTTAATCCATGAGAAATCTTGGGACACAATGGAGAACCAAGCATTGGTGGGAGTTCCAAGATGAGTTCAAGCACAAGCCACCTTGAGAGGAGCTCCCCATAAGTCCAACTTAAGGACAATAAACAAAAGTGCTAGGTGGGAGACACCCCACCATGGTAACTTCTTTTCATTTTCTCTTTTTGTACATATTGATAATTAGTTTAAATTCATGTTTTTGGTTGATTTGTTGAGTATAATTGATAGTTGAGTATGTTAAATAAGGTTTTATGGTGTTTTAGTAGCTGTTTGGAGGTTTGGAATGGTTGGATTGGTGCAAAAACATAGAAAAAAATTTTGGAAAAATAAAGCACCATCCGCGCGTACGCGTACATCAAGCATTTTCGCCTATCCGCGTGCACGCGTCATGTACGCGTACGCGTGGATTGAGAAATTCCACCCCAAGCCAAAAACCTGAGAGTTTTGTGAACGCTGCGCTAGCATTGTGCCTTTCGCACAAACCAACTCGCGTGGACGCGCACATGACTCGCACGCGTCACTCTCGAAATAAGCCATCTGCGCACATGCGCCATGTATGCATACGCGTCGCATCCAATCCACCATCATCTGTGCGCACGTGCCATGCGCGCATACGCGCGGATGCCCTTCCTTCACTACATTTCTTTTCTTCTCCTCTTTCTATTTCTCTCATTTTCCTTTCTTTTCCCTTCTTCTACCCCTCATCCAACACTTCCAAACACCATTGATAACCATTTATTTTAGTTAGTTAATTAATTAGTTAGTTAGTTAATTAGTTGGTTTTAGTTTAGCTTTCATTTCATTTTCTCTCTTTTCATTATAAGTGTTGGATTATTGATTTTGTTTGCTACACATTGCTGCCTCTTATTGCCTAAATGCTATGTTAGCATGAATATTTTTAGATGTTCATTGTTTGATTCTATTGTTGAGATTATATTTTGCTACTTGGTTTTAAGTTCTTCATGTTCACCTTCTGAGAATACCAAGTGATGAGAATCGCTTTCGAGCTTGTAACCCTTCTTGAATTGCATGATTTGGCCAACATGTAATTTCCATCCTTTTCCTCGATTAGGCAATTTCTTGATGGATGTTATGCATTTATCTTAATGCATTGTGCTTATTGATCATATGCATCCATATGTTGTGGCTTGAATGCTTTCATGCTTCTTTAGTACTTGTTTTACCTTACAAGTTTACTTAAAGCATCTCAAACACATTAGGATTTTTTACTGCTAGTTTATTGGCCATTTTATGGTTAGAACTTTGTGAGTTACAGCTAGTTTATTGAGAATGATGAGTAATTTAAATCTAGGAAAAAATAATTCTTTAGTAGTAAAAACAGATAATGATGAAGCATCCACCCCTGGAACTAAAAATGAATTAGAAATAGCTAAGTTAAAAAAAGTTTTCATAATTGGAATATACCTATAATAGATAAAGATAAAGTATATAAAAAAAGAAATTTCTGGAAAGTAAGAAATTATGAAATTCATATGTTAGAATATTGTAAACCAGGAATAAGTAATAATAAGACTATTACCATATTAGAAGAAGATAAGTTGAAAGAACATAATAGTAAAGGATACAGCTTCATCCATATAGGATTAATACAAGTAGCCATAAAACCTAATTTTAGAATAGGAATAAATCTTCCTATATTATTAACTTTAAGAGATACTAGATTTCAAAATTTTAGCAATTCATTAATAGGAATATTAGAAAGTAACTGTCACGATGGACCAGTTTTTTTCAATTGTTACCCGAATTATGCTATGAATTTAAAAAATGAATACACCTGACAAGCCTTAAAATTACTGGTACGATCTGATGAGAAAAATTATAAATGAGAAATATGATCCATTCGAAATAATCTATAGAATATATTATAAAATTACTAAGGTTAATTATGACTTTAAAGCATTAAAACAATTCTCAAAAGAAGAAACGATAATCATGCATGCGAATCTAAAAAGATCTAATATACAAATTCCTAGGAGGTTAAGACATGAAGAATTAAAAAGCTGAATGCCTGAAGAATGGGTAATACCTGATATTATTGAAGAACCACAAATATAAAATACTAGATTAAGAGAAATAATAAGAGAAGGACTCGATATTAGAATTAGGATGAATAGATCCCAATCACTAAGAATTCCTGATAGTATTGAAACTATTAGTCATCGAAAATTTATAGATAATTTATCAATAGGAAATAGGGATAGTATTATAGGAATTAATAATACAAGGCCTCATATAGCCACTCCTGTATATAAATCACCTTCAGAATTCGATCCAATGGAATCACAAGTATTACCAGTAATTATCAAGGAAGAACCATTTGAGATTGATAAAGAATGGATAAGACAAGATTTTAATGCTGATTATAATAAATCATTAATAGATTGGTATTTTACCAGTTATTTTGAAAATGAAGTTATTAGACTAAGAGAACTATTTTATGATTTTATGAAAGAAAATAGAATTAATTTATACTTCTTTGACTGGCATGCTAATTATTACTGTGAAAACAATAAGAAATTATGTCCTTTAACAAAACCAACGGTTGTATGGAAAACTAGTTTAGAATCAATAAAAGAATCTGAATATCCTCTTGATAAACTCCAATTTTGTGGTTTATATTGTGTAGAATTCAGGGGTTTTTGTCAATATTTCTCACGCTTATTCACAAGAAATGCATCGTTTTGTGTTCCCTTCCTAATATTGCTCCATGATGAAAAACATGCTTATTTTGCCTTAGAATTACTATATTTTGATTCTCTTCTATTAACATTCGATGTCGTGACGTGTTTGTTAAGTGATCTCAGAAATTATAGGGCAAGGATAGTCTACAAGAGAGAAAGAAAGCATGCACAAAAGGAAGGAACATGAAGACTTGGATTTTGGGAACTTCATAATGGATGCGGATGCGCACTTCACGCGCACGCGTGGATGAGGATAGCTGGAAGCGGCACGCAAGGATGGACGCATCCGCACGGATCAAAGAAATCCCACGCGTGGATCACAAAAGCAATCGGCGCGCACGCACGCATGGCGCGCACGCGCAGAAAGCTGCACGTGACCTCATTAAAGGAAATCATGCCTGGCAATTTTTGAGGATCATCAGGCCCAAATTCAAGCTGTTTCTTCATGGAAAAGACCCAAGGATGCAAGGGGGAAAGGGGGGATCAATCATTTTACACTTAGACACAATTTTACCTAGTTCTTGGTTCTTTGTTCTTCTAGAGAGAGAAACCCTTGTTCCTCTCTAGATCTAGCTTTAATTTGATCTTCCCTTGTTGAATTCTGAATTGGATCTTATTAATTACTAGTTGTAATTGTTTAATTTGAATTCTCTAGTATAATTTTGTTTAGATCTTGTGTTAGTTTTATGTCTCCTTGTTGTTTGTCATTTTATACCCATTTCTTGAATCTTGTAGATCTTGATTTGTTATTGTTGCATTGATGATTTTCATGATTAATTGTGTTGTTTGAGTGATTGTATGTTGATAATTGTTAGTAGGTACTTGCTAGTTCCAATTTAATTGCAATTTGAATAGGTCTTTTATTAATGCTTACCATGTATTTGATGAAATGTTTCCCTTGATTATGGAGTAGTCCTTTTTACTCTTGGCCTAGGCTAAGGGAATTTGGTAAACTTGAGTCATTGGGTCTAATGGATTTGATGATTTGGGAACCCTTAGTGGTCAATTTGATAGCAATTGACACTAGCCTATTACTAAGTTAATTAGTAGTTAGGTTGGACCTTATGGGTTGATGTTGACCAAACCATTTAACATACCTCAAGTATAAAAGTAAACTTAATGAGTTTGGTTCCTCATAATTGTCAAGATATGGTTATTAGACAAGGATAGTGACCCCAATTCCCATGCTTAGCCAAGAGTTGCCTTTATCATTCATATTTGAAACCCCAAAAATCTTGATTATTTTGTCTTAGTTATAGTTACTTGTTTAGTTTAGAATAGAATTACATTAGATGTTATTTTATGAATTTGGAATTATTTACAATTTGCTCTAGTTGTTTGAATTAGTTTCTTTCATTCCAAAATTACTTGCTTGTTAAGATTCTTAGTTTAATCTCTTGCTCATGACTTGCAACCCCGGATTTCTAACCAATGTTGAAGCACATGTTTGCCCATTCCTTGTGAGACGACCCGAGGTTTGAATACTTCGGTTACTTTTATTGGGGTTGAACTTGTGACAACCAATTTCCCTTCTAAATTTGATACTCGAGGATTGTTGTTGGGAAGAGCTATACTTGCAACGGGATTTTATTGAGAAATTCTATACCAACATAGTCTTCGGGGCGCATCAATTTTTTGGCGCCGTTGCCGGGGAATGGTTGCAACATATGCCTTGATATTGGTTATGTGAATATGTGAATATTGTAGATAGTTTACTTCATTTTAATACTTAGCTATAGTTTAGATTTATTTTGTATGTGTGCTATGACTCCCAAATTTGATGACTCGGTCTCAACCAAATTCTAGTTTAGCCGAGTTTGACCCTGAGATTGAAAGAACTTTGTTAAACACTCGGTAAGCTAGACGGCAGTTGGATTATACGGCTAGTACTTCGGCCTCTCTTGAGGAACATACTGAATCACTAGACGGCACCGAGAGTGACTTGGAGTCCACTACTTCCTATTCTTCTATTGGCACTACTAATACATCTTTGCATCCTACAGGTGAGCCATACATGGCGGAACCACGATGGATCACTTTGCATGAACAAGGAGCTCCGGATATCATACTTCAACCTTTGCAAGCAAGGTATCCCAACCTTGATCCAAACTTTGAGTTGAAGAGTAGCTTGATAAATCTGCTTCCTAAGTATCATGGGTTGCCGGGTCAAGACCCCATCCGACATCTAAGAGACTTTCAAGTTGCTTGTTCTATGGCTCGAAGGCATAGAGCCGATGAGTTGGCTATTATGGTTTTTGCCTTCCCCTTCTCTCTTGAAGGGCAAGCAAAGATGTGGTTCTATTCACAACCGGATGAGATTGTGACTAATTGGGATTTCTTGAAAAGAGAGTTTCTAGATAAATTCTTCCCACCAGAGAAGACCGACTACATCCGGAAGGAGATTTCGGGTATAATGCAAAAGGATCAAGAGAGTTTGTATGAGTATTGGACTCGGTTCAAGAGGCTATTGGAATCTTGTCCACATCATGGATTGAACACTCACTTGCTCATTAGCTACTTCACCAGAGGTCTTTGTACGGAAGATAGAAGATTGCTCACCGCTTCTAGTGGCGGTTCCCTTTCAAAAAACAAGACGGAGGGAGAAGCTTGGAAATTGATAAATGATGTTGCCGAGGCTACACAACATGTAAGGGTGAGAAGTAATCCTCTCAAGGGTGTGGTAGAACCATCTCCTTCCGAAGCAAGCTTAACCAAGGCGCTTGGGGACATGACCACTATCCTCACGCAAATACAAAAAGATCAAAAGGAATACTACTCCATCCAAGCCATCCAAGCCCCACCTCAAGTTGTTCAACTTGAAGGCCCTCCTAGAGTTTGTGGTTTGTGCTCTAGCACCACACATTACACCGATCAATGCCATCAAATTCAATAGGAGCATGCCCTTGTCGTGGCCAATGTGAACTATAACAACCGTCCGCCCTATCCTTCTCAAGGCCAAAACAACTACTCTCATGGTAGTAATCAAAATCAAGGGTGGAGGGATAATGCACAAGGGAGCAATCAAAACCAAAGATGGAACAACTCTTCTTCTCATTACAATAACAACCAATCTTCATCTCAATACCACCACAACAACAATAACCACCAAGCCAACCAAAATTACCACAACCAAAACCAAAACAACTACACCAAATACCAAGCACCACACCATAGACAACAATCCAACCAATCCTCTTCATCTTCCACCAATCAATTTGATGAGCTTAGAGCCGCTATGGAGAAACGGGACGAGAGCTACAAGGCTCAATTCGATACCATGGGCGCTCAATTGGCCAATCTTACCGACATAATTTCAAAGATGTCCGTGTCCTCCTCCAACAACACCAACCAACCCTCAAGCTCTTCAAGCCTTCCTTCCCAACCCCAACCAAACCCCAAGGGTGGTCTCAACACCATCACTCTACGGTCGGGGACTACATTGGAGGAGATACCTCCTAGGGTCATGGAAGACATTCATGAGGAAGAAGTGGTTGTTGAAGCTCCACATGAAGAGGAGGAGGTAGACAAAAGGCAAGATGAAGAAGGTGTAAGCCTTAAGGAACCCAAGAGGAAAGCTATAGTGGATGAGTCCGTTCCTATCCCATTCCCTTCATTAGTGAAGAAAGCAAAGAAGACTCCGAAATTCGACTTAAACATGCTTCAAGTGTTCAAGAAAGTGGAGGTAACCATACCACTTCTTGATGCTATCCAACAAATTTTGAAGTATGTAAAATTTCTTAAAGACTTGTGTACACACAAGGATAGGATAGGAGAGTTGGAAATATTATCCTTGGGTAGTTCAATTTCTTCCTTGATGGAACCCATTCCAAAGAAATGTGGTGACCCTGGACCTTGTTTGGTGTCTTGTTGTATTGGTGGGCACACTTTTCATGACTGTATGTGTGACCTAGGAGCTTGCGTAAGCATCATGCCACTATCCATTTTTGTGCGGTTGAATTTAGCTCCATTAAAGAAGTCAGCGGCAAAGTTTGCATTCGCCGATAAAAGTGTGATCACTGTGATGGGAATAGCAGAAGATGTACTTGTGGAAATCAAGGACTTGGTCTTTCCTGTTGACTTTTATATCCTTGAAATGCCTCCAACAGAAAATAGAAGCTCATCCTCCGTTCTACTTGGTAGACCCTTCCTCAAGACCGCTAAATTCAAGTTAGATGCCTTCACCGGCATATATTCCTTTGAGGTTGGAGACAAGACTATCAAGTTCAATTTGGAAGAAGCCATGAAGCATCCTCCCGAAGAGCATTCCGTTCTTCGATGTGATGTAATCGATGAAGTGGTAGCGGAAGTGCAAGAAGAAGACCACAACAAGCTATGCTACGCTATTGTTAAAGAGACGGATGACCAAGAGGATGAACAGGAGGAAGTTGTTGAGAGTGAACTCCGTGAGCTTGATGAAAAGGAACCTCAGCTTGAGGCAAAGAGTGAATTGAAGCCTCTTCCATCTCATTTGAAGTATGCTTTCTTAGAGGACAATCAAAAGTTTCCAGTCATTATTGCTAGTGAGCTTTCTAGTGAAGAAGAAGAAAAGCTCCTAGATGTTCTAAGAAAGTACAAGAAGGCAATTGGTTGGAGCCTAGCTGATATTGTGGGGATTGACCCTTGCAAGTGCATGCATCGTATATATCTCCAAGAGGGAGCTAGGCCGGTTAGGCAACCACAAAGGAGGCTCAACCCGACCATCCTTGATGTGGTAAATAAGGAGGTCACTAGGCTACTTGATGTGGGTATCATATACCCAATTTCTGACAGTGAGTGGGTGAGCCCAGTCCAGGTTGTTCCCAAGAAATCGGGCATCACTGTGGTTAAAAAGAATGATGGTGAAGTGGTCACCAAGAGAGTACAAAATGCGTGGCGAGTGTGCATCGATTATAGAAGATTGAACGCCGCTACAAGAAAGGACCACTGCCCTTTGCCCTTTATCGATCAGATGTTGGACCGTTTGGCGGGTAAATCCCATTATTGCTTTCTTGATGGATTCACTGGTTACTTCCAGATTCACATTGCTCCTGAAGATCAGGAAAAGACAACATTTACTTGCCCTTTTGGCACCTTTGCCTACAAAAGGATGCCATTTGGACTATGTAATGCACCTGCTACTTTTCAGCGGTGTATGACCAGTGTCTTTTTTGATCTAATGGAGAATTGTCTGGAAGTCTTTATGGATGATTTCAGTGTTTATAGAACTTCATTTGGTTGTTGCTTAGAGAACTTGGCCCAGGTCTTAGCTAGATGTGTTGACATCAACCTTGTCTTGAATTTTGAAAAATGTCACTTTATGGTAAGACAAGGTATAGTGTTAGGGCATGTAGTATCTCATGAAGGCATTTCTATAGACCCGGCCAAGGTCGATGTTATCACCACTTTACCTCACCCTTCATCTGTGAGGGAGGTTCGCTCGTTTTTGGGATATGCAGGATTCTATAGGCACTTTATCAAAGATTTCAGAAAAATTGCTTTGCCATTGTCGCGCCTACTCCAAAAAGATGTAGATTTTGAGTTTGACAATGCATGTATGAAAGCGTTTGAAGAGCTAAGGAGAGTTCTTACCACAGCACCGATTGTGCGAGGCCCCAAATGGACGTTGCCATTCAAGATAATGTGCGATGCATCAAACCATAATGTAGGTGCCGCGCTTCAACATTGAGATTAGGGACCGGAGTGGGTCTCAAAACTTCCTTGCGGATCATTTAAGCCGCCTTGAGAATTTAAAATTTGACCCATTTCCGATCAATGACTCATTCCCATTGGATAGTTTGCATGCTGTGTCGGATAGCTTTCCTTGGTTTGCCCCAATGGCGAACTACTTGGTTGCAAAAATCTTCCCTCCCAACTTTTCTAAAAACCAAAGGCACAAGTTGAGGAGTGATTCCAAATACTACATTTGGGATGACCCTCACTTGTGGAAGAGAGGCGTGGACCAAGTAATTCGAAGATGTGTGCCAGAATCTGAAATTCAACCTATTCTTAAAGCTTGCCATTCGTCCGAATGTGGTGGCCACCTTGGCCCACAAAGGACAGCTAAAAAGGTGTTGGATTGTGGATTCTGGTGGCCAACCTTATTCAAGGATGCTAACCGGTTCTGTGTGTCTTGCCATCAGTGTTAGAAGTCGGGAAATACGTCCCAAATGGATGAGATGCCTCAGCAACCTATGTTATTCTGTGAGATATTTGATGTATGGGGCATTGACTTTATGGGACCGTTTCCCAACTCAAGTGGGTATCTATATATTTTGTTAGCAGTTGACTACGTGTTAAAGTAGGTAGAAACAATACCTACCCGCCTTGACGATGCCAACACCATTGGTTCTTTTATTAGAAATCACATTGTATGTCATTATGGGTCGCCACGAGCAATCGTGCGCGACCAATGATCCCACTTTTGTAACAGGAAAGTAGAGGCACTGCTCAAGCGCTATGGGGTATTGCATAAGGTTGCCACTGCTTATCATCCGCAAACCAATGGACAAGCAGAAGTGTCCGACCGGGAGATCAAGAGAATCTTGGAGAAAGTGGTCAATCCACAAAGGAAGGATTAGAGCTTCCGGCTAGGAGATGCACTATGGGCGTATAGGACGGCCTATAAGATTCCGTTGGGGATGAGTCCCTTTCGGATCGTCTATGGTAAGGCATGCCACCTTCCGGTGAAAATCGAGCACAAAGCCTATTGGGCGGTAAAGCAGTGCAACATGGATCCAACCAAGGTGGGAGTGGCCAAGAAACTACAGCTAGAGGAGCTTGAGTGTTTGAGGAGCGAAGCATATGAGGATGCCCGGATTTACAAGGAAAAGACTAAGGCATTTCATGATCATCACATCCGGAAGAAGGATTTCAAGAAGGTGATAAGGTTCTCCTCTACAACTCGAGGCTTAGATTCATGCCTGGCAAGCTCCGTTCTAGATGGGAAGGACCCTTTAAGGTGAAGGAGATAAAGCCCTATGGAGTGGTAGAATTGTTTGATCCTAAGAGTAAAGCAACTTTTAAGGTGAATGGACATAGAGTGAAGAAGTACCATGGCTACAAGCTCCCAAAAGAGTTAGAGGTGTTCCTACTAACGGATGCACCTAGAGGAGGAGAAGCTTAAGCGACTGAGCGTCCAACTTAAGGACGTTAAAGAAAAGTGCTTGGTGGGAGGCACCCCACCGTGGTAAGATATTCCTTGTGTATACCTTCTTGTTTTTAGCTTTAGATTCTTGTGAATTTTGTGACTTCTTGATGTTGTTGATTGCATAGGATTGTTAGTTTTATTGTTCTTGTTGGATAGATAGGATATTCATATAGTTTTCATCATTTTGGTATAGATGAATTATTGAAGGTAGAGAAAATGCTTTGTCTTGAATGGTGCATGAATTTATAAGTGTTTTCTTGCCTACTAGCTTAAACACCTGCCAAGAATATGTAGAATAGCTTTTCCCTATGTTGTGTTAAAAAAAAGCAAGGAAAAAGGGCATCCGCGCGCGAGCGAACTGTGCGTGCGCGCGCTGGTGGTGCATTTCATACTCTTGGGCCTTAAACCCGAGACTAATGCCCACTTTGTGCCCATTCCGTGCCAGGCACCCATGCCCAGCGTATGTGCCGCCTGTGCGCCCCTTGCGATTTGACCATCGACGCGCAAGCGCACTGTGCGCGCGCGCGCCGATGGCGTTATAAGAACTCCCTGGTATAAAAAGCAGTGAGTTGTGCCATATTTGTGCCTAACCTGTGCCTGCACCGACGCGTCCGCGCACGGCGTGCGTCCGCGCCGGTTGCCAATCCATTCATGCACGCGTCTGCGCACTGTGCGCGTCCGCGCGCCTGTGCTGCATGCCAACTTTGGTACAAATTACCCGAGGCTTAGGCCAATTTTGTGCCAATTCTGTGCCAGGGGCACAACTATATTCACTCGTACGCGCCAATGACGCGTACGCGTCCCTCGCTCCATCTTCACCGACGCGCCAGCGCACCGTGCGCGCGCACGCCGGTAGTGCGAACCAGTTTTAAAGCTGCGTGCCCTGCCTCTATCCCATTTTCTTTCTTATTTATTTCTTCTTCCTTCTCTATCACCTCTCCTTTCTTCTTCTTCTTCCACAATCCACCACCACCGTCTCCGATTACTTACCAGTGACCACCACTACTTCCGGTGGCCCTACACTTCTTCTCTCCTTCTCATTCTCACAAGAAGAGAACTTCACTTTCTTCTTTTATCCTTCTCAAGGTTCTATTTCTTCCATATCTCATCTATTACTTTCTTTGCACTTCTTCTAGTTAGATTTTTCTTGTCGATTAACTTGTTTCTCTTTTACTTACATGATTATACTACTTGCTTTTTGTTTGCTTACTTTTCCTTTTTCTTGTTTTTCCATGGATGTTGAATTTGAGTTTTAATTTGCTTTGATAGATCTTCTTGTTGTCTCTCATTGTCTTTGTCATGTATGTGATGTTATGTGATGATTGATATTTCATTTTGGAATTCAAATTGGTTGAGTATCTTATAATTGCTCATTGCTTGATAATTGCACAACAAGTGTTCGTGGGAATGCACATATGCCATTTTGGTTTATTTTAATCATGTATCTTCAATTTGGTGCTTCCTCCTTACTCACTTGTTGTCTTCTAAATGCATTGAGTCCACTTTGCTTATTACTTGCTAATTAGATACTCATTGAATATGACTTGCTCTTTGTTATGGATGCTTGAGATTATACTTCTCATGCCATTTTGCATGCTTCACCTCCTCTTGCATCCCATGCCAAGTGTTATGACCCATGTCTCTATGATCACTTTGTTGCAATATTTCTTGTGGGCACTATCTTTCACTTGCATGTTTTTGTTGAGATGATTCTTTGGGTTTAATGCTTTTCTTTTCCCCTTTCTTTTTTAGGATGGCCACCAAGAAAGGCAAGGAGAAAGATTCAAGAAAACCGGCCGCAAAGAGGGCACCCCAAAGGTCAAATTCTAAGGTGTACTCTTCATTAGGAGCCAAACCCCTATCTAAGAAGGCGAAGGCACCCGCTCCTATTGATGCGAATGAGAAGAGCAAACCGGCAAAGGATTCTTCAAAGTTCCCCAACCGCTTCTATGAACTTGTGTTCCCCGCCATGGTTGAGAGAAACTATCATGCTGAGCATCTACTCGCTCCGCCGGACAAGGTTGCTCCTTGTATTCTACCCCGCATTGAACGGCGAAGATGGAAGTTTCTTCTGAGAAAACCACAAGAGGTCAACCTCTCATGGGTGGTTGAGTTCTACACTAACTACCATCTTCCCTCTCTTCAATCGGTATACGTGCGCCAGAAGCAAGTATCAGTTTCAGAAGAGGCCATTCAGCAAGTGCTTAATGTCTTACTGGTACCAAGTGACATGGATGGCTACCAAGAGGTCTTGCGTCAGCGAGAAAAGTTTGGATTTGATTGGGACTCAATCCTCCGAGTCATTGCTGAACCAGAGGCATTTAGGATCCATGGTCGACTTCGGATGAGGCCCAAGTGCATTGACGCTCGCTTCCTCACTGTAGAAACTAGAGCTTGGGCCTAGATCCTATCCCACTATATGCTACCTAGCACCCACAAGTCGTCCTTCACGGCGGATCTTGCTTTGCTTGTTTGGTGTGTTCTCACGGAAAGACTGGTGAACATTTCGCCTCTTGTTAACCAAGCGATGGGACAAGTCCACGCCCGGGGCAATTTGCCATTTCCAGCATTGGTATCCGATTTAGTTGCTACTGCGGGTGTTCCTTGGGAAGACATGGATACGAAGGCTATAATTCCGGCTAAGGGCGATGTGGTCCCAAGCGAAAAATACTTACATCTTCCCATGAACAACCCAAGCGTTGACATAGCCCTTCCATCTACTATTCCTTCCACATCATCGTCACAACCATGGCAAAGATCCACACATCAAAGGATAGAAGATCTACACCGGAAGATTGATAGATATGAGCGGCACAACCAACGCCAATACACTTATATCAAGAAGCTTCTGCGTTGTGTTACCCCTAGCATGGAGGAACCCGAAATATTCACATCCACCTCAAACCCAAGTGATGGGAGCTCTGATGGAGGGGATAGTGAAGGTTCCGGTCCCGACTGTCCTTTGCGCATTGCTGGTAGCGCGGAGGACCGTGCTAAATTTTAAGTGAGGGGAGGTCGTTCGACCGATCTCCATGGGTAACAATCTCTTCCCTTCAACACCCATGGATTTATCTTTTGCTTAGTAGTTAGTACATTGCATGTGTAGTTAGTTTTGCTTGTAAATACTCCTTGCATGATAGTTAGTTTCTATAGAGTTGCTTGGTCAAAATAATGACTTCTTCCCCAAGAAACTGTGTTTTGGGGTACCCTACCAATATTGAAAAAATTTTTTTTGCGAAAAACTTGCTTCGAGAATGTATTTTGGAACATAGTGATTGAGCTAAGAACACAAGCATGTAAGTTTTGAGCCTATTGTATGGTTATATCTTCTAACCATTAATTCCCATTCTTGTGTGCATTGTTCTCTCTCTATGATTGTAATCCTTGCTTTGTCTGATTCTATATGTCCATTACTTTGTGTATGAATGCATTTACATGATTGAGGCCATCATTTCGATAGTCACTTTTCCCAAACGGCCTTAACCCTTTTATCTACCATTGCTAACCAATTTTGAGCCCATGATAAACCCTTTTTATTCTAAAAAGAGCACATCAAAAACCCCAAGTGAAAAACAATGAATGTCCCTAGATTTGGATCCTTGATTAGCTTAGGAAAGTTAGGGTGTGTGTCATTCAAATGGGAGGGTGTACTTGGGAACTTAGGTAGATGTAAAGGTGTGTATTTGTAATTGAATTTGAAAATTTTGGAAAGTGGGAACATACTCATGTATTGAGTGATTGAACCATATGCATTGAAACTTTTATACATGAAACCCCAAGAAAGTGGGGACCAAAAAGAAAAAGAAATTGTATGTGTACATATGAGAATGTAAGAAAAAGAAATAGAAAAAATATATATATAGAAGAAACAAAAAAATAGAAAAAGAGAAAGCAATGAAAGGGGACAAAAATGCCCCAAGACAAAGTAATAATAACAATGCATATGGGATGTGAATTGGAAAGAATGCATGAGTATGCAAAAAAAAAGTGAAACCCATGGGTAGCTAGGTATTGTATTATAGTTGTATAGGTTGTGCTATGTGTCTAGTGGGATCTTAGGTTAATCAAGGACTCAAATTTTAAGCTCACTTGATCATATACATCCTTAGCTTCACCCTAGCCCCATTACAACCCATGAATAAGACCTCATGATACTTGTAAACATGCATTAAGTAATTGTCGATTGTTAGATGAAAGACAAATCTTGGAAAGCATGATTAGGGGAGGATTGAGTGGCGAACCCTATACACTTGAGCGAATAGAGCGGATACACTTCTGGTGAGGGTTCGATGCTCAACTCCTTGTTCTCAGCTTTCACAAGCGTTCATCTAGCAAGTTATATGCACTCCATAGTAATGTTCAATTTGGTAGGATTTATGAACTACATATCATTTTCACCCCATATGCTCATATGTGTTCTTGGAGGATAGATTTGCCCTTGACCAAGTAGATAGATGATTTTACATTAGTTGCATGCATTCATTTAGGAAATTTGCATTTCATAAACCCTTTCTTACCATGATCTTTGGTCTTTTTATTTTAAGCATGAGGACATGCTTGGTTTAAGTGTGGGGAGATTTGATAAACCCCAATTTTGTGGTTTATATTGTGTAGAATTCGGGGGTTTTTGTCAATATTTCTCATGCTTATTCACAAGAAATGCATGGTTTTGTGTTCCCTTCCTAATATTGCTCCATAATGAAAAACATGCTTATTTTGCCTTAGAATTGCTATATTTTGATTCTCTTCTATTGCCATTCGATGCCGTGACATGTTTGTTGAGTGATCTCAGAAATTATAGGGCAAGGATGGTCTAGAAGAGAGAAAAAAAGCATGCACAAAAGGAAGGAACATGAAGACTTGGATTTTGGGAACTTCAGAATGGATGCGCACGCGTACTTCACGCACACGCATGGTTGAGGATAGCTGGAAGCGGTGCGCAGGGATGGACGCATCCGCGTGGATCAGAGAAATTCCACCAACGTGCACGCGCACATGGCGCGCACGCGTGGATCACAAAAGCAATCGGCGAGCACGCACGCATGGTGGGCACGCGCGGAAAGCTGCACGTGACCTCATTAAAGGAAATCGTGCCTGGTGATTTCTGAAGCTCATCAGGCCCAAATTCAAGCTGTTTCTGCATGGAAAAGACCCAAGGATGCTAGGGGAAAGGGGAGATCAATCATTTTACACTTAGACACAATTTTAGCTAGTTTTTGGTTCTTTATTCTTCTAGAGAGAGAAACCCTTGTTCCTCTCTAGATCTAGCTTTAATTTGATCTTACCTTGTTGAATTCTGAATTGGATCTTGTTAATTACTAGTTTTAATTGTTTAATTTGAATTCTCTAGTATAATTTTGTTTAGATCTTGTGTTAGTTTTATGTATCCTTGTTGTTTGTCATTTTATACCCATTTCATGAATCTTATAGATCTTGATTTGTTACTATTGTATTGATGATTTCCATGATTAATTGTGTTGTTTGAGTGATTGTATGTTGATAATTGTTAGTGGGTACTTGTTAGTTCCAATTTAATTGCAATTTGAATAGGTCTTTTATTAATGCTTACCATGTGTTTGATGAAATATTTCCCTTGATTATGGAGAAGTCTTTTTTACTCTTGGCCTAGGCTAAGGGAATTGGGTAAACTTGAGTCATTGGGTCTAATGGATTTGATGATTTGGGAACCCTTAGTGGTCAATTTGATAGCCATTGACACTAACCTATTACTAAGTTAATTAGTAGTTAGATGGACCTTATGGGTTGATGTTGACTAAACCATTTAACATACCTCAAGTATAGAAGTAAACTTAATGAGTTTGGTTCCTTATAATTGTCAAGATATGGTTATTAGACAAGGATAGTAACCCCAATTCCCATGCTTAGCCAAGAGTTGCTTTTATCATTCATATTTGAAACCCCAAAAATCTTGATTATTTTGTCTTAGTTATAGTTATTTGTTTAGCGTAGAATAGAATTACATTGGATGTTATCTTATGAGTTTGGAATTATTTATAATTTGCTCTAGTTGTTTGAATTAGTTTCTTGCATTCCAAAATTACTTGCTTGTTAAGATTCTTAGTTTAATCTCTTGCTCATGACTTGCAACCCTGGATTTCTAACCAATGTTGAAGCATATGTTTGCCCATTCCTTGTGAGACGACCCGAGGTTTGAATACTTCGGTTACTTTTATTGGGGTTAAACTTGTGACAACTAATTTTTCTTCTAAATTTGATACTCGAGGATTGTTATTGGGAAGAGCTATACTTACAATGAGATTTTATTGAGAAATTCTATATCAACATAGTCTTCGGGGCGCATCACCTCCTAAAGAAACTATTAAAATACCAGTTGGAAAAGATTTAGAAGTTGAAACAACACCCTATAAAGATAGCAATTTAGAAAGAAACATAGGAAAAAGAGATATTAAGAAATTACATCAACAATTAAACTTTACTAATACCATGCTAGACATAATGAAAAATCAATTAGGAAGAATGAAAATTATGGAAAAAACCATTAAGGTAGAAAAACCTATAGAAAAACCTATATATAATTTACAAAGCTTAGATAATATTAGTTTAAAATCTAAAGTAGAAGCAGAAGTTGAAGAATTAAAAGAAAAACTTAGAAGTATTAGTTTAGGAAAAATGACAATTAATACATTAAAAAGGGATGAAGAATTAGAAATAAATAAAATATCCCATAAAAGAGATTATCCTAAAACAAGAAATTATTATTCTAGACCATCACTAGTAGATGTAGGCTTAGAAGAAAGAACACAATTAGTACAAAACAGTTTCACAGGATCAGACTTAGTAGAATGGAATATAGATGGATTAAGTGAACAAGCCATTTTAGATCAAATGTGTAATATGACTATGGCTGCAACTACTTATAAGATGAGAAAAGCTTCCGATAAAGAAGCAGTAATTATGTTAACCCAAGGATTTACAGGATAATTAAAATGTTGGTAGGATAATTTTCTCAGCATCCAAGAAAAAGAATTAATTATTAATAGCATTAAACAAGAAGATCAGTCACCAGATGCTACATCCACATTAATATATACCATTATTAAGAACTTTGTAGGAGATCCAAGTACTTTTAAAGATAGGATAGGAACTCAATTAATGAATTTAAGATGTCCAATCATGTCTGATTATAGATGGTATAAAGATATCTTTATGTCAAAAGTTATGATAAGAGATGATGCACATGCACCTTTATGGAAAGAAAGATTCATAGCAGCCTTACCAAGATTATTTTCTGAAAAGGTATTACAAAAACTACAAACACAGTTTGGAACCCAGATTCCCTATAACTCATTAACCTTTGGACAATTGCATAATATAATAGTACAAACAGGCATCGAAGTATGCACAGATACCAAGATACAACAAAAAATGAAACAAGAAACTATCACAGGGAAAAGAGAACTTGGAACGTTTTGTTATCAATATGGAATAACACCAAAAAAAGCAGCCAGTGGTCAACATAAAATTAAAAAGAAAAAATTCTATAAAAAACCTAAATATAATATAGATAAACCTCTTTATTATGAACAAAAATATTATAAAAAATTCTATAAAACCCCTAAAGGAAAACTTAAATCTTCTAATAAGAAAAAGCAAGTAACATGTTAAAAATGTAAATAACAAGGACATTATGCTAATAAGTGTACAATAGAACAAAAAATAAATAAAATATAAAATAAAGAAATTAAACATGCTTTGATAGCTATATTAATCAATTCAGAATCAGAAGAAGAATCAATTTATGAGAACTCTTCTAAAACTGAAGATTATTTTATACAACAATTAGACCTTACGTTGGAAGAAGGAAGCTCAGAAGAAAATATTGAAAAAGATGAGCAGAATAATTGTTTAGGAATAGGATTATGTAATTGTAGAAATTATGAAAAAACTGTAAATATTTTGACTAAAGACCAAACTTCTACACTAATAAAAATAATTGATAGGTTAGAAGGCACTCTATTAAGAGACGAATTCATAAACCAATTAGCTGAATTAGTTAAAAAAGAAGAAGAAAGTAAGCAGGAAATAAGACCAATAGAAATAAAGGAAATCTATAATCGGTTTAAAAACCCACAAGAAGAAGTCTCTCTTAATTCTCTTAAAGAAGAGATAAAAAAGTTAAAAAGAGAAGTTTCAGAATTAAAACAGCAAAATATTAATATGGACTATAGATTATTAAAAATAGAAGGAGAAAATATAATAAAAATTGAAGAACAAACTTTGCAAAATAATATTAGTAAAATAGAAGAGACTAGTAACATAATAATTTCTGAGAATTATATTAACATGGGTCCAGAAAATTACATAAATATACTAACTTTATTAGTAAGCCAAAAGTGGTTCACTATAATAACCTTAATTATAAGAGAAGAAAAATTTGATTCATAGCTATGGTAGATTCAGGAACTGATGTTAATTGTATATAAGAAGGGTTAATACCTATAAAATATTACGAAAAAACTACAGAAAAAGTTCTAATAGCAGAAAATGATAGAATGACTATAGACTATAAGTTATCTAAAGCAAAAATTTGTAAAGATCGAGTATGTTTTGCCACTACATTCTTTTTGGCAAGAAATATATCTCATCAAGTCATATTAGAAAATCCGTTTACTATATTACTATATCCCTTTAACGTCGACATCGACGGAATAACTTGTGGACGCATTCCAAACCACCCTGTTCATTTTGAATTTCTCACTAAACCAAAACAACATGAACTCAATATGTTACAACATCTATCTACACATGTAAGTATTATAGAAAATGAAACAAAACAAATTAACTATTTAAACTAAGAGAAAATTTTACAACACTTACCACTCCAGATTAATGTTATAGAAAGAAAAACAAGACAAGTTAACTATTTAAACCAAGAAGTTATATACAAAAGAATAGAAGGACAATTACAAACCCCTGAAATACAAAATAAAATAAAAGTAATTGAAGAAAAAATTAAGAAAGAATTATGTAGCCTAAACCCCAAAACTTTTCAGCATAGAAAATTACATGAGATATCTTTATCATATGAAGATGTATTTAATGAAAAAAATATACCAACAAGGGCAAAACCAATACATATGAATAAAGAGTATCTAGAATATTATAAAAAATAAATACAAGAATATTTGGATAAGGGACTAATAAGACCTTTGAAATCACCCTGGAGCTGTACAGGCTTCTATGTGATGAAAGCATCTGAAATAGAAAGAGGTGCTCCCAGGTTAGTTATCAATTATAAGCCTCTTAACAAAGTATTAAAATGGATTAGGTATCCTTTACCAAATAAAAGTGATTTAATCAAAAGATTAAATAAAGCAAATATCTTTTCAAAATTTGATTTGAAATCAGGATATTATCAAATTGCAGTAAAAGAGAAAGATAGATATAAAACAGCTTTTATAGTAGCCTTTGGACATTATGAATGGAATGTAATGCCCCAAGGATTAAGAAATGCTCCAACCAAGTTCCAAGAAATAATGAACAATATATTTTACCCTCATATAGAATTTACTATAGTATATCTTGATGACGTATTAGTATACTTAAAAGGAATAAAATAGCATATATATCATCTAGACAAATTTATGAATATTATAAAAGAGCAAGGATTATTTTTATCAGAAAAAAAAATGAAAATTTTTATAACTAAAGTAAGGTTTTTA
This sequence comes from Arachis ipaensis, assembly GCF_059453495.1. Taxonomy (NCBI): domain Eukaryota; kingdom Viridiplantae; phylum Streptophyta; class Magnoliopsida; order Fabales; family Fabaceae; genus Arachis; species Arachis ipaensis. The sequence continues at coordinate 86,998,788 of NC_142438.1, read as the reverse complement.
GGATATGAGATTTATCAGGAAACTATAGTACCTATTAGAAGAGCCATTGAATTTGCAGATAAATTCCCAAATGAAATAACTGACAAAAAATAACTACAAATATTTTTAGGATGTTTAAATTATGTAGCAGAATTCTTACCTGGAATAAGAGTCACATGCAAACCTCTTTAATTATAAGAGATTAAGAAAAAATCCACCTCCATGGACAAAAGAGATGACTTTTATAATAATAAAGATAAAGAACGCGATAAAGGAAATACCTTGTATAAGTATACTAGATCCATTGGCTAAATTAATTGTAGAAATAGCTGCATCAGAATTAGGATATGGAGAAATTCTTAAACAAATACCTCCTAAGAGCTCAAAAGAACAAATAGTAAAATATCATCCAGGGATTTGGAACCAGGCTCAAAAGAATTATCCAACAGTCAAAAAAGAAATACTTGCCATAGTATTATGTGTTTCAAAATTTCAAGATTTATTCAATATAACATTTTTAATAAGAACTGATTGTAAAGCAGCCCCAAGTGTTTTAGAAAATGATGTCAAAAATCTGGTTTCAAAACAAATATTTGCAAGGTGGCAAGCTATTCTATCATGTTTCGATTTTACTATTGAACATATAAAAGGAGAACTAAATTCACTCCCTGACTTTCTTACTAGAGAATTTTTGTAGGAAAAGAATGGATTAAAAATCAGCCTCCAGTGAAGATTATGGTCAACCTTTTGACCAAATAAAAGAAAGAAAGTTACCTATTACTCTTGTACCAGCAAAACCATTATCATTAAGACCTATGACTATGTCACAGGTTGTAAAAGCATCATCATCATCATCATCACCTTCTAAGAGCTCTTTAATTACTACTAATAATAAATTCACATTATTGCAACCATCAGACCTCTGTAACACTCAGCCCTTGAAAGAACAGTTTCCTTACTATGAAAAACCCAATCCTATCAGATTATTAACCATCGAAAAAGAGTGGCTCAAAAAAGATAGGAAAACCCTATACAAGACTATTTTCTCAAATACTTTCCATTATATTCCTATTAACCCACAAAAAACCCAAAAATTCTATGAATTCATATTAGTAGACACCGGATCCATCGAATTAACCTATTATAGAGATTCCAACACCAAACAGCCCATTTATTCAAAAATAAAAATCATGAAAATATTATCTCTACAAGAGTGGAAATTACCCCCATATCATTCTAAAAGCTTCTCTTTAAAATTTGAACCTCAGAGCTATACCTATTATGATTATCAAGAAGCATGGAATCATATCTTATTTCTATCACCAAGTCCCCATTCTTGGTTCATTTGGTTTAGAAAGGGGATATCATTGTAATTTCCCAAATGGTTCCAATCATAGTTCCAGAATTTTGGACCGATAGAAGCCTTCTTCCCAAAAGAAGCCAGCCTGGTGTATGAATATTTTAAAAGCAAGTCATCATTCTTACAAGAGTACAATTCATTTCATTTATAGCAGCTATGGGAATAAGCTGGATTATAACTTGGGAATATGATTCAGCAGCATATGAAGAATGTCCAAGCATACAATATTTAGTAAGAGTAATAAAAATAAAGTGGTGGAACAAATATGATATAAATTTACTAAGAAAAGCAGCTATTGATCAATGGTTAACAACATCACAAAAGTGTCCAGCAATAACAGCCTTAAGTACCACCAATGAGCAAATAGCTTATAAAAAAAACCCAATTCTTAGCGTAGAAGCGACAAATTATGGCAGCCCTAGCGGCGGCAACCTCAGAAGAAGATATCCAAAGCTCTTTACAAGCAATACAAGCCGTACCTCTTGGAGAAGACGAAGAGGTCCAGTCCAGCCCGGCTCATTACTATCAAGACTCTCAAGACCCATTTGAAATGTAGTAAAAACTGTATATGAAATCAATGTAAAAACCCAATCATAGAATGATCTCAGTAAAAAAAAAAAAGAGCAAACAGTAAATGTCGGCAAACAGTAATTGTCGGCAAAATAGTAAATGTCGGCAAATAGTAAAAGCAAACAGTACTGTCGCAAATAGTAGCCAAATAGTAATTATTTGGGGTTTATAAATACCAAAGGCCTCATTCATTCCAAGGCATCAAAAACTTGAAAGCTCAAGAACTCTCTCTACTTCTATATCTTCTTACTTCATAAAATTCTCCAAATATTTGTAATGATCTTCAAGTTTGTATCAACTTTGCAAGCAATAATAGTATAAGTTCATCTCTGTAAGCCTACTATCTTATGCTTTCTTTTCTTATAATTTCTTTATTCTCTTAGTTATTATTTCTATTCTTATAACATGAAAGAGTTTCAAAAAAGACTTACTTATTTAAAGCTTGTTAGAAGAAAAATGAAAACAAGAGTGATGGCAATAGATATGAAAATAAGAAGACTAATAACTGAGTCTTCAAAACTAAAAGTAGAAATAAAAAAGATAAACAAGAAAATAATCAGAACCAAAAAATTGTTACAACATACTAAAACTATAAAATTGATAAGAAGAATGTATTATCTTCATAGACAAAGTATGATTGCTTTACAAGAGATACAGTCACGAATACAAGTAGTAAACGTCCAAAAGATATAACCTGAGCCTTTACAAGCAGTACAACCTGAACCTTTATCCGAGCAGCCTTTAGAAGCAGTACAACCTGAACCTTTATCTGAGCCTTTACAAGATTCTTTATAATATATATATACATCATTAAGTTTTCTAAAGAAAAAGGGAGAGAAATTTAAACAAAATATAGAACAGAACTCAAAAAAGACTTTGCCATCTTCCAGATGAACTTCAGCTCACTGTGGAACACCAGGACTTGCATCTGAATAACACAGAATATATATGGAATCAGAACCCCCAGCCTATGGGTTCTCAGTACGGTAAAAGTGCCAAATAGATATAATATAAGTAACAAGAACTCTTTAAACAATCTTAAACTTCCACATAATAATCTTTTCATCCTAGATTCTCACTAATCCATGATTAGGCAACTATCTTAAGGGATTCTACCCTAATTCACTTTCCTCTTTATTTCCACAACTCACTAACTTCGACTAGAACATCCCTCAGATAGTTCAAACTCAGTGATTCTATCCCAATGCATCTACCCAAGGAGCTCATATAATCTCATTCAATATTTGTCTTTATTATTCAATTATTTCATCATTTTATCTCATCAAGAACAGTCTTCAGCATCAACCGACACCAGCATGAGAGACCTCTCAGATATGCAAACACAAGTAAGACAAACAAATAAAATACATGTATAATCAAGTAAAGCAATTAGCACAAAGTCATTTAATATGCACAAATTAACAAGCCAAAAGTATAGCAAACCCAAACAAAGCTATCAAGTGCAAATGATGCATGTCTGCCCTATGACTAATGAGTTCATATGTCATTTATACAGCCAAAACCCGACACATCTGATAGCTAACCCGGATATTGTCTCTCAACATAAAGGGAATCCTCATCCTCCAAATTAGAGAGAGACTATAATATAAGGATAGGGAATCTCAACTAACTCGTTTACACCACAACTAGAAATTGAATCGAAGAGAATCCTCAACCTTCTCCATTCAATTCCCTGACATGACAAGAGAGGGAATCCTCAACCTTACTTTCCCACCGTAACAAGAAAGAGAATCCTCAACCTCAACTTGTCTCTCGTAGCAAGAGAGAGAATTCTCAATCCCAACTTGCCTATACGTGAGTAGCACAAAGTCTCCGTCCTCATCATGTCAATCTAAATCTCAATTCAATCAAACATACCCAAAAATTGAATTTAATAATATAGAATTAAACCAAAAGAAATCATCAACCTTCTATCCAACTCCCTGGTACGACATGTGTAAGAACGGATTTTAGAATAAAATAATAAACTGCTTAATTAGAATAAAATAATAATTTAATTGCCCGGTATAGGTTCAAAATTTAGAAGTGTTAATTTGAATATATAAAGGTGAAATTCGGATTCAGTAAATTTTTTCGAGCGGGAAAAAGTATTTTTCTACTGAAAATTGCGTAAAAATGGGTACCGGTAAATTAGCCAGCAGTACCATCTTAAGTTTGTCCGATACTGTGTGAGAGCAATAAAAACTGTAGAAAAACTTAAGGAAAATATTTAAAGTTGAAAGCCGGATGCTAATTCTAAAGGTTTGGCCCAAAGTTAGGCCAAACGGGCCAAAAAAGCTAACGAGTTAGACCGGACCCAAATTGGACCCAAGGCCCAATATATATAAACCCATTAATGAGCCAAAATCAGCTCATTTCACCAACAAAGAAAGGAAGGCACGCTGTTTTGAGAAGAGAAGGGAGAGGAGGGCTTGACACTGTTTATCTCCATCTTCCTCAAGCCATAACATGAGCTATAGTCCTCCGATTGACAAGCCGTTTATGGCCACGCGAAACTCTTGTCGAGCTCTTCATTTCTAGCCAAAAAAAATTGGTAAGATTTCAAAGCTTGCACTCCAGTTTTCTGCCATATGTAATTTCGCAATTTTGGTTTTTCATTTTGGAAAAAAATTGTGATCTTGTAGCGGGTTATTGTTGGATTTTGTCCTAATTTATAGTCGGTAAGGTAAGAAAGCTCTATACCCTTGTGATTTGTCATATTTGTGAACCCTAGGTTTTGATTTTGGTAATTTATATGGTTTAGCTTGGAAATTTTTGTTGGTTGGAATTGAATTGAGGAATTGGTGCACTTGGAGTTGATCTTTGGTGACTAGGCATTGTTAAGCTTGTTTGAGGACTCAACTTGGTGACTTTGTGCATATTGGGAATCAGCCAAGGTATGGTTTTTGTTTCCTTTATGTAATATGTAATGTTTCGTGACACTTAGGCTAGTAGCCTTTAAGATAGGATTGAATGATGTGGTTGTATGATTAATTGCATGTAAATGTTATGGTTGATGATGATTTTGAGGAAGGTTAAAGGAGTTGTATATAGTAGAGTATGGATATTGATGATTATGATGATTGTGATGATTGGGTGAATTATGATGTTAATAATGGGTAATTGTTGATGTGTTGATGATTGATGATGTTGTTGTTGATAGATGATGAAAAATTAGAGAATTTATAATAATAAGTTGATAAACAATGTTTGTGATGGTTTAGAATGGCGTATATGTGAATTGTTTGATGTTGGGATTGTTGATTATGTTTAATTAAGATGGTTATCTTGAGAAGACATTAAAGAAATTAGGAGGATTTGATGGTTTGATAGCTAGATGCTTGAGAAATGGTTTGAAAGTGTTTAATATGAATGTTTGAGTTGTGTTGAGTGTGTTTTGTTTGGGTTTGGTTTTAGAAGTTTTGAAAAAATTAGAGAATTATCACTTTTGGTAAAAACCTATTTTTGGTAGATTTTGGCGGAACATAACTTGAGTCACAAACATTGAAATTGAATTTTTTTTATTTTAAATTAAAGATGATTTCAAAATATTTAAAATGATATAAAATTTGAGAAAAATGGAGTTTTATAGAGGAAGTTATGACTGTTTAAAGTTCGGTGCAAAAATCTGAAATTCTGCAGCTTTAAAATTTTCTAAGTCTGATACAGCATGCTGATAAACCCCAATTTTGTGGTTTATCTTGTGCTTAATTTAGGAGATTTTATCAACTTATCTCACATTTATTATATAAAATAGCATGGTTTTGTAATTCTTCCTAAATTTGTGCTTAAGAGTGAAAACATGCTTTTTAGGCCTTAAATTTGCCAATTTTAATTCACTTTAATTCCATTCGATGCTTTAATATATTTGTTGAGTAATTTCAGATTCATAAGGCAAGTATTGGATATAAGAAGTGAAGAGAAAAGCATACAAAGTGGAGAATTCATGAAGAAATGAGTATTTGGAGGGTTCATGGCCACGCGCACGTGTCATCCACGCGTACGCGTGAGAATGACATTTGCAAGGCCACGCGCACGCATTACCCACGCGTATGCGTGAGGAGAAAATCTGCCAGCGATGCGCACGTGTCGTCCACGCGCACGTGTGACACTGATCACGTGACCTTATTAAGTGAAAATATTGGGGGCAATTTTTGAACTTTCCAGGCCCAAATCCAACTCATTTCTGAGGCTATTTGATGCAGAATTGAAGATTGGACAAAGGGGGAGCAATTAGTTTAGGTTAGGAAGTATGTAAGGTAGTTTTCTAGAGAGAGAAGCTCCCTCTTCTCTCGAGAATTAGGATTCTTAGGTTAATTTTTCTCTTAGATCTAGGTCTAATTTCTTGTTTTCATCTTGTTTTCTTTACAATTTCTTGTCCTTACATCTTTGTTCTTCTTAGTTCACTTGTTAATTTTTCTTTTATGTCATTTTTATGTTTATGAGCACTCTTGTTAATTTTAATTTCCTTTAATGCAATTTATGTTTTATGTTCTTTTATTGTTCAATTGAGTTGTTATTGTTGATTCCTTGCATTGGGTAGTTGTAGATTTTATTCTTCCTTGCAATTTACCATGCCTTTATTTTATGCCTTCCAAGTGTTTGATAAAATGCTTGGTTGGATGTTAGGGTAGATTTTGAGCATTCTTAGCTTGGAAAGAGAAATTGGGCAATCTTGAGTCATTGATACCCAACTCATGTTGGTAATCTAGGGTTGTTAGTTAATATTGTTTTTATTGACTCTAATCTCTTGCTAATTTAATTAGTAAGTTGATTAAGACTTTTGAATTGAGATTAACTAGTCTTATTTGACTTTCTCTCAATGTGAGGATAACATTATACCTTCTTCCTATATTGGAGATGACTAAATAGGATTAGCTATTGTTAATCATTGTATGATAATTAATGACTAGGATAGAAAGCCTATATTCTCAATCCTTGCCATGAATGCCTCTCTTTATTACTTTCTTTCTTTAATTGTTTGCTTTATCTTCTTGCAATTTAAATTTCTTGCACTTTTATCAACCCAACCCCTTTTGACCTCATAACCAATAATTGAGCATTCGATTGCAAGTCCTTGTGAGATGACCTGAGGTTTAAATACTTCGGTTATTTTATTCGGTTTGCACTCGTGACAAACAAATTAAATTTTGATTTGAGCATTACTTGTCGGTTTGGAACTATACTTGCAATGAAGTTATTTCCTCTAACCGAGAAGAAATCCTAACCGACGGTTTTGCTCTTTCAATTTTTTGGCACCGTTGCCGGGGACTTGTAATGTGTGCTTGTTATTGGTTATTGTATATATGTTAATATTGTGAATAGCTTGATTTTGGTTTGTTTGCTAGTTTTTGTTAGTTGTAGCATCTTGTTTTTCTTGTTTCTTGTTAGTTTTTGTTTTCATTTTCTCTTGCTACTATGAATTCTCACCCCTTTGGCTATGAGTTTGGTTCAAACTATGTTGTAGGAAATGGAAGTTACAATGACAACATGCATCAAGGATGGAGTAATCAATGGTGTGAGGAGCCTCAAGCCTATGGACAACCTTCATGGCAACACCTCCTTCAGTTTCTTATGGGTAGAATCTAACTCCTAATGCATATCAACCTAATGGATGTGGTGACCCTCATTGTGGTTGTCAACCACAATCACCATATGTATATGACCCTCTTCCTCAACATAGCTCTCAACCACCATGCTAACAAGCCTTATACCACCATTCACCTCTATATGATCCTAACCTATATCTACCATACCAACCACCATATGAACCATACCTAGAGCCACCACCATTCCAACATCAATACTCCCAAGAACCACCATTTCCTTATACACCACTGCAAGACTTTCACCAATATGAATCACCTTTCAACTATAATGCCTTTTCCTCAGCCAATGAACCCTTTCTTTCACCACCTCCTTCATTTGAGGAAGCTCTACATGCCCTCATGCTAGAACAATAAAGAGATATTAGCTCTTATATCCAAAGGCAAGAAGAGAAGCAAAAGGAGCTAAAGAAGCTAGAAGTCATGGTTGCTACCCTGGCGGAAGCCATTAACTACATCACCTCCCACCTAAGCTCATGCATCCCAAGTACTCCCATTGATGAATGTGGAGGATCAACCAAGGAGCATAGTGAGGGAGTGAACTTTCAAGGTGAAGAAGAGGAGTTAAAGCAAAAAGTACAACAAAAGAAGGAAGTAGAGATAATTGGACCAAAGGAAGTGGTTGAAGATTTAGGAGATGTTGAATGCAAAGAGGAATCTCAAGTTGAAGAGCCTTCTTCTATGGAGCGTGAAATTGATGTTGAGGAGGCTGGTGCACAACCTCCAAGGCATGTTGAGAGTGAAGAACTGGAAGGAGTAGGGCAAGCACCAAGTCCCCCTATTTTATGATGATTCTGCACCAACATATAATCCTTTTGAGTTTGATGAATTCTTCCCCATTGAACTTGGAATTGATGTTGAGGTAGATTTCACTCAACCTCTTATTTATGACTTGAGTGATAGGGAAGAGCTAGAGGACATTGGTGAAGAAGCAACTGAATTTGAGAAAGTTTGGTAAGAGGTAGAGCTTGAAGAACCTTGCCAAGTGGTGGAAGCCCCTAGAAGGGGATGGACGGGAGTGGAACGTGCTCTATCAAGATCATTGGAAACTCCTCTACCTAAGTTGCCATCTAATCCTTCATTTGAGTGGGTAAAACTCATCACTCTTATCTTTATTATCCCACTTGAATTTGGTTTGCTTGAAACGAAAGGCCAACTGAGGGCGCTTTATGGAATTAAGCGTAAGAGAAGGATGTTTAGTGGTTGACGTTGTAAATCTAGGCTCATTATGGTTGGAAGCTCAAAATTTAGGAGCATAGATTGGTGTAGTTCTCAAATGGATGGGTCTAGGAGGATAGTTTGGTGCCTTAGTGAGAATTCAGCTTTCTTACCACCCGGAGGGAATCACCATGATCCATTTGAAGATGGGTGTGAAAATAAGGTTTGGGATCCCGGATTACAATATATATGAGGATCAACTTTGGGAGCTCCAAGCTTGTGAAGAACTCCATCAAGGCTTGATGCAAATGATTGAGAATCTTGGAGCACAATGGAAGACTAAGCATTGGTGGATGTTCAAGGATGGATTCAAGCATAAGCCACCTTGATTAGAGCTCCCCAAAAGTCCAACTTAAGGACAATAAATGAAAGTGCTAGGTGGGAGACACCCCACCATGGTAACATCTTTTTCATTCTTCTCTTTTGTACATATTGGTAAATTAGTTTAACTTCATGTTTTGTTTGATTAGTTGACTTTATTTGGGAGTCTAGCGTGTTAAATAAGGTTTTGTGGTGTTTTGGTAGCTGTTTGGAGGTTTGGATTGCTTGGTTTAGTGGAAGAAATTGGAAAAATTTGAAAAACAGAGCACCCAGCCATGCGTACGCATCACCCACGCGTACGCATGACCCCCAAGTTTCCAACACCTCACGCATACGCTTCGCCCACGCGTACGCGTGACCACCAAATTTTCCATGCCCGGTACAAAAACCAGAGAGTTGCACGTGTAGTGTGCTAAAATTGTGCCTCTGGCACAATTTTGACCCACGCGTACGCGTCGCCCACGCGTACGCATCACTTACCTCTCTCTTCACTCATCCGTGCGCGTCGACGACGCGTACGCATCGCCTCTCGTTGCTGCCATGCACGCGTACGCGTGACACCTGTCCTGTTTCACCCACCTTCTTTTCTTCTCCTCTTTTCATTCCTTTCCTTCTTTTCCCTTCTCCTCTTTTCTTTCCACCTTTTAACCATCATCCAACACTACCAATCACCATCTATTACCATTTTTTTTAGTTAGTTGGTTAGTTAGTTATTTAGTTTGTTTAATTTTTATTTAATTTTCTGTTTTTCATGATAAGTGTTGGATTATTAATTTTGTTTGCTGTTTATTGCTGCTTATTATTAACTTGATACTATTTTAGCATAACTATTTTTGATATTCATTGTTGGATTTCTTTGTTGAGGTTACAAGTGTTACTTGGTTTTTAACTCTTCATGCTTAACATTTTTGAATACCAAGTACGTAGGACATTGCCTTTAAAGTTCTTTACATCTTTTGAATTGCATGTTTTAGCTAGCCAACATGTGATTTGATTTCATTATCTGTGATGAGGTAGTTTGTGTATTGTCAATGCATTTTTTTGTTAGGTGATGCTTGTTTATGATTGACCCTTATTTACGTCACCTATTTCATGCATTGAGATTTATGGAATTGTGAAATTGGATCGAGATCTTATCGAGTGACATATTTTTGAGCTTTCTAAGCTTTATGGACCATTCTTGCTATGTGATTGAGTTTGATTTCTATCCTCTTTTTCCTACGTTCCATAGCACCCATGTCTTCCACCCTTATGTCACTTAGGTGTTGCAAACAAACTTTAATATGTGCCATTATTTGATGTTTGAGCTCTATATTTCAATTGGTTCACTAAGTTTACTTGCACATCAATCAATATCCATTCATTATCCAATTCACAATTGCTTGATTTTTTCTTGAATGTTTTTATGCTTCTTTATCACTTGTTTGCTTATCTTAACCTACAAGTTTTCTTTGAAGTATTTCAAGCACACTAGAATGAGTGAAGTGCATGCTTCTTTTGTGTAATTGTGACATGGCTCTCTATGCTAGTGTGTATGTTCTAAATCGCATGCAAATTAGAACTCACACACTATTTTTCCTTAATGTCACACTAATTCACTCACTCAATTCTGGTAATCATCACCTCATTCCAACAATTTACGCTTCCTTGCTTTTGCATTATCTCATCTTACTGTGCTATTTTCTTTTTTCATGGGTGAGTCATCATAAGCTAAAACGGATGCGGAAAAAAGGGCACGCATCAACCAGTTGATCCACCAGCTGAAGGCCGCGATCCGGAAAGTCGCCGTACCCCCTTGCTCATCTTTGAATGCACTGAGGACGGTGCAAACTTTTAAATGTAGAGAGGTCGTCCGACCGATCGGCATTTTTTTTGGGTGACAATTTCTAATCCCAACACTTTTGCATTTCATTTTTAGGTTTTTTTAGAATTTTTAGTTGTATTTTCTTATTTTGCATATATGTATAATAAGCTTAGTCAAATAATGAAATTTTCAAGGAATTTATCTATAGGGCACCCCAATTGATTTGAGAAATTTTTTTTTTGGAACTTGCTTGAGTTATATATATTGTGGAACATGTTTTTGAGCTAAGAACACATAAGCATGTGAGTTTTGAGCCTAATTGTATGGTTACATCATATAACCATTATTTTCCTTCTTGTGTATGATTATTCTCTTTCTATGATTGTAATCTTTGATTTGTTTGATTCTTTATGTCCATTATTCCATGTATACATGCATTTATATGATTAAGGCCATCATTTCATTTAACTCACTTACCAAAATAACCTACATTTATCTTCCATTGGTAGCCAACTTTGAGCCTATGCTAAATCTATTTGTTCTTAATTTTAGCACATTACAAGCCTTAAAGAGAAAAATAATAAATGTTCTTAATTTGGATCTTTGATTAACTTAGGCTAGTGAGAGTGTTTATCATTTAAGTAAGGGAAAATGTGGGAACATTGGTTGGGAGAAAATGGTGTTTTTATATTTTTGTTAAAATTTTTTGGGATTTGGGTACATACTCATGCATTAAATATTTAAACCATATGCATTGGTACCTTTGTATATAAAAGAAAATATATATATATATATATATATATATAAAGAAAAAAATGAAAAAAATGTAGAAACAAATATATATAAAAAGAAAAAGAAAGAAAAAAGAAAAGCAATACGAAGGGGACAAAATGCCCCAAAGTGAAGTTCAATAATAATCAATACATATGGGTTGTGATAAAAAAGAGAATGCATGAGTGTGTGTGATGAGTCCATATTTGACGATATATTTTAGTTTGATTTGAGTGGATTTCATCACATAAACCCACATTTATTCATCCAAATAGCATACTTTTGTGTTTTCTCCCTAAATTAAGCTTAATTGTGAAAACATGATATTTTGTGCTTAATTTAACAAATTTTATTCCAATTTAATCCCATTCGATGCCTTGGTATGCGTGACCGATGCGTACGCATCACAGCCAGCACGTGACCTCATTAATGCAAATCGCTGGGGGCGATTTCTGGGCCTCCAGAGCCCAGTTTTGGGACTCTCTGAAGCTGATTCTTGCTATATCAAAGGAGGCCTCATTCCATGTGAAGGGGGGGGGGAGAAATTAGGGTTAGTATAGCATTATATAGGTTGTTTCTAGAGAGAGAAGCTCCCTCTTCTCTCTAGAACTAGAGTTTCTTAGTTTAATTTCTTTGTAATTTCTATTTTTAATTCTTGTTTTCATCTAGTTTCTTCTACCTTTATTTGTTCTATTGTCTTAATTTCCTTATGTTATCTTGTTAATTTCTCATTTCCTTTGTCTTTTATGTTTATGACACTTTGTTATTTTAATTTACATTTAATGCAATTTATGTTTTCATGTCATTTATTGCTTTATTGAGTTGCTATCTTTACTTTCCTTGCTTGGTAGTGGTAGCATTTATTATTTCTTGTCATTTTATCATGCTTTCTTCTTATGCTCTCTAAGTGTTTGACAAAATGCTTGGTTGGGTTTTTGCCTAGTTTTTCACACTCTTGGTTGGGAAATTGGGTAATTAGATGAAATTGAGTTGTGGATGTCCATTCCACATTGTGTTTGTTAATTGATTTGGTTTCCATTAACACTAAGCCTTCCATTAATAGAGTTGGTAAGGACTGGTGGATTGGGATCAATTATACCCTTTTGACTAATTCTCGATGTTAGGATTGACTAATTGGGATTAATTCTACACAATCACCATGTTTGTGGTCCATAACTAGGATAGAAAGCCTTAGTTCCCCAATTCCTACCAAGAGCTCCTTTTTAGCATTTAATTTCCATTTTTATAGCTTCTACTTGCTTTCCATTTAATTTTATGCTTGTTTCATTTATTGCCATTTACATTTCTTGCATCTTACAGTCAAAAATCCCAAAACCCCCCATAGCCAATGATAACAACATTTCATTGCAACTCCTAAGGAAGACGACCCAGGAGTTAAATACTCTCGGTTTATGTTTGGTTTGAATTGTGACAATCTTTTGAATTAAATTTTATTATTGGCCAATTATTGGTTTGGAGCTATACTTGCAACGAAGATCTATTTGGAGAAAATCTTAACCTACAATTTGGTCTTTGTCACCGCTTAACATCATTGATGAGTAGTGGTACTGCCTCTACTCATATAGACACATAATCAAAAGCCACTAATATATAATTATTTGAGTAAGAGGGTAGAAAAGGTCCCATGAAATCTATCCCTTATACATCAAAAAGCTCTGATTCTATAATGAAATTCTGTGGCATTTCATGTCTCTTTTATAGGTTCCTAGTTCTTTAACATTGATCACATCTTTCAACAATGGTTCTCGCATCCTTAAATAGTGTTGGCTGATACAAGCTACTTTGGAGGACTTTGGTTGTTGTCCTTTCTCCACTGAAGTGGCCGTCACAGTCAGAGCCATGACAATGCCACAAGATACCTTGAGTCTCCTCTTTGGGGATGCATCTTCTACTGATTCCATCCAAACATTTCTTAAATAAGTAAGGCTTATCCCACAACAAGAAGCAGACATCATGGATCAATTTCTTCCTTTTGTTCCAAGTAAGCTCCTTGGGAACAATTCTCATAGCTTTGTAATTAGCCATATCAACAAACCATGGTGTCATGTTTATAGGAAAGAGTTGTTCATCCGGGAAGTGGTGCACGAAATTGTGATACATATCCATGGCTTCAAAGGCCTGGTGCTCTGATCTAGTTTTATTGTCTGTCACAACTTCGATACAACTAACCAGCAAGTGCACTGGGTCGTCCAAGTAATACCTTACGTGAGTGAGGGTCGAATCCCACGGAGATTGTTGGTATGAAGCAAGCTATGGTCACCTTGTAAACCTCAGTCAGGCGGATATAAAATAATTATGGAGTTTTCGAATAATAAATAATAGAATAGGGATAGAGGTACTTATGTAAGTCCTTGGTAGGAATTTCAGATAAGCGAATGGAGATGCTTTTCGTTCCTCTGAACCTCTGCTTTCCTGCTATCTTTATCCAATCAGTCTTACTCCTTTCCATGGCTGGCTTTATGTGATACATCACCACTGTCAATGGCTACTTTCGGTCATCTCTCGGGAAAATGATCCAATGCCCTGTCACGGCATGGCTAATCGTCTGGAGGCATCACCCTTGCCAATGGCTTCATCTTATCCTCTCAGTGAATAATATGCTCACGCACCCTGTCACGGCACGGCTATTCATCTGTCGGTTCTCGATCATGCTGGAATAGGATTTACTATCCTTTTGCGTCTGTCACTAACGCCCTACAATCGCGAGTTAGGAGCTCGTCACAGTCATTCAATCATTGAATCCTACTCGGAATACCACAGACAAGGTTTAGACCTTCCGGATTCTCTTGAATGCCGCCATCATTCTAGCTTACGCCACGAAGATTCCGGTTAGGAGATCTAAGAGATATTCATTCTAGCTTATTTCATGTAGAACGGAAGTGTTTGTCAGGCACGCGTTCATAAAGGAGAAGGATGATGAGCGTCACACATAATCATCACCTTCATCACGTTCTTGGGTGCGAATGGATATCTTGGAAGTGAAATAAGATGAATTGAATAGAAAACAGTAGTACTTTGCATTAATCTTTGAGGAACAGCAGAGCTCCACACCTTAATCTATGGAGTGTAGAAACTCTACCGTATGAAAATACATAAGTGAAGGTTCAGGCATGGCCGAGATGGCCAGCCCCCTAAAACGTGATCAATAGTCTCCTAAGATGAACAATGGATTAAAACTGAGACCAAAGATGTCTAATACAATAGTAAAAGATCCTATTTATAATAAACTAGTCACTAGGGTTTACATGAGTAAGTAATTGATGCATAAATCCACTTCCGGGGCCCATTTGGTGTGTGCTTGGGCTGGGCTTGAGTGTTGCACGTGTAGAGGTCCTTATTGGAGTTGAACACCAGTTTTTGTGCCAGTTTGGGCGTTCAACTCTGGTTTTGGCTCCTTTTCTGGCGATGGACGCCAGATTTGGGTAGAAAGCTGGCGTTGAACGCCAGTTTACATCGTCTATTCTTGGCCAAAGTATGGACTATTATATATTTCTGGAAAGCCCTGGATGTCTACTTTCTTTCCAACGCAATTAGAAGCACGCCATTTCGAGTTCTGTGGCTCCAGAAAATCCACTTTGAGTGCAGGGAGGTCAGAATCCAACAGCATCACCAGTCCTTCTTCAACCTCCGAATCTGATTTCTGTTCAAGTCCCTCAATTTCAGCCAGAAAATACCTGAAATCACATAAAAACACACAAACTCATAGTAAAGTCCAGAAATGTGAATTTAACATAAAAACTAATGAAAACATCCCTAAAAGTAACTAGATCCTACTAAAAATATACTAAAAACAATGCCAAAAAGCGTATAAATTATCCGCTCATCACAACACCAAACTTAAATTGTTGCTTGTCCCCAAGCAACTGAAAATCAAATAGGATAAAAAGAAGAGAATATACTATAAATTCCAAAGTATCAATGAAACATAGCTCCAATCATATGAACGGGACTTATAGCTTTTGCCTCTTGAATAGTTTTGGCATCTCACTTTATCCATTGAGGTTCAGAATGATTGGCATGTATAGGAACTTCAGATTTCGAATAGTGTTATTGACTCTCCTAGTTCAGTATGATAATTCTTGAACACAGCTTCTTTATGAGTCTTGGCTGTGGCCCTAAGCACTTTGTTTTCCAGTATTACCACCGGATACATAAATGCCATAGACACATAATTGGGTGAACCTTTTCAGATTGTGACTCAGCTTTGCTAAAGTCCCCAATTAGAGGTGTCCAGGGTTCTTAAGCACACTCTTTTTTTGCTTTGGACCTTGACTTTAACCGCTCAGTCTCAAGTTTTCACTTGACACCTACACGCCACAAGCACATGGTTAGGGACAGCTTGGTTTAGCCGCTTAGACCAGGTTTTTATTCCTTTAGGCCCTCCTATCCACTGATGCTCAAAGCCTTGGGGTCCTTTTTATTTGCCCTTGCCTTTTGGTTTTAAGGGTTATTGGCTTTTTCTGCTTGCTTTTTCTTTTTCTTTCTATTTTTTTTTCCTATTTTTTTTCTTCCCTTTTTTTCTTCTTTTTTTTTTCTGCAAGCTTTGTTCTTTGCTGCTTTTTCTTGCTTCAAGAATCATTTTTATGATTTTTCAGATTATCAAATAACATGTCTCCTAGTCATCATTCTTTCAAGAGCCAACATATTTAACATTCTTAAACAACAACTTCAAAAGACATATGCACTGTTCAAGCATACATTCAGAAAACAAGAAGCATTGTCACCATATCAATATAATTAAACTAAGTTCAAGGATAAATTCAAAACTCATGTACTTCTTGTTCTTTTGAATTAAAACATTTTTCATTTAAGAGAGGTGATGGATTCATAGGACATTCATAACTTTAAGCCAAAGTTACTAACTACTAATGATCATGTAATGAAGACACAAACATAGATAAGCACATAACATAGAAAACGAAAAACAGAAGAATTAAGAATAAGGAATGAATCCACCTTAGTGATGGTGGCGTTTCCTTCTTGAGGAACCAATGATGTCCTTGAGCTCTTCTATGTCTCTTCCTTGTCTTTGTTGCTCCTCCCTCATTGCTTTTTGATCTTCTCTTATTTCATAAAGCATGATGGAGTGCTCTTGATGTTCCACCCTTAGTTGTCCCATATTGGAACTCAATTCTCCTAGGGAGGTGTTGATTTGCTCCCAATAATTTTGTGGAGGAAAGTACATTTGAGGCATCTCCGGGATCTCATGGAAATGAGCTTCTTGCGCCTCTTGAGCTCCATGATTGGGCTCTCTTGCTTGCTCCATCTTTTTTTTAGTGATGGGCTTGTCCTCTTTAATGAGGATATCTCCCTCTATGTCAATCCCAGCCGAATTGCATAGGTGGCAAATGAGGTGAGGAAAGGCTAACCTTGCCATAGTGGAGGACTTGTCAGCCACCTTGTAGAGTTCTTGAGATATAATCTCATGAACTTCCACCTCTTCTCCAATCATGATGCTATGGATCATGATGGCCCGGTCTATAGTAACTTCAGACCGGTTGCTAGTGGGAATGATTGAGCATTGAATGAACTCTAACCATCCTCTAGCTACAGGCTTGAGGTCCAATCTTCTTAGTTGAACCGGCTTGCCTTTGGAGTCAATCTTCCATTGAGCTCCTTCCACGCATATGTCCATAAGGACTTGGTCCAACCTTTGATTAAAGTTGACCCTTCTAGTGTAGGGGCGTTCATCTCCTTGCATCATGGGCAAGTTAAACGCCAACCTCACATTTTCCGGACTAAGATCTAAGTATTTTCCCCGAACTATTGTAACATAGTTCTTTGGGTCTGGGTTCTTACTTTGATCATGGTTCTTGGTGATCCATGCATTAGCATAGAACTCTTGAACCATTAGGATGCCGACTTGTTGGATGGGATTTGTTAGAACTTCCCAACCTCTTCTTTGAATTTCATGTCGGATCTCCGGATACTCATTTCTTTTGAGTTTGAAAGGGACCTCGGGGATCACCTTTTTCTTGGCCACAACATCATAGAAGTGATCTTGATGGGCTTTGGAGATGAACCTTTCCATCTCCCATGACTCGGATGTGGAAGCTTTTATCTTCCCTTTCCCTCTTCTAGAGGATTCTCCGGTCTTAGATGCCATCAATGGTAATGGAAAAACAAAAAGCTTATGCTTTTACCACACCAAACTTAGAATATTGCTCGCCCTCGAGCAATAAACAAAAGAATAGAAGAAGAAGAAGAAGAAATATGGAGAGGGAGAGGGAGATGTGGTTTCGGCCAAGAAGGGTGTAGAGGGGTGTGTTGTGTGAATTTGATGAAGAATAGAGGGCTTTATATAGGGAAGGGAGGGGGGTTAAGGTTCGGCCATATGGGTGGGTTTGGGTGGGGAGTTGGTTTTGAATTTTGAAGGTAGGTGGAGTTTATGAGGTAGGTTTATGGGGGAGAGTGGATGGATGTGAGTGGTGAAGAGGTGATGGAGAAGAGTGTTTGAGGTGATTGGTGAAGGGTTTTTGGGGAAGAGTGTTTATGGGGTTGTGTGAAAGAGAGTGGTGAGAAGAAGTGAGTGGAGGTAGGTGGGGATCCTGTGGGGTCCACAGATCCTGAGTGGATCCTGTGGAGTCCACAGATCCTGAGTGTTCAAGGATTTACATCCCTGCACCCATTAGGCATGTAAAAATGCCTTTGTACCCAACTCTGGGCGTTCAGCGCCAGGTTGGTGGCCATTTTGGGCGTTCAACGCCCATTTGTGTGCCATTTCTGGCGTTGAACGCCAGAACCATGCCTATTCTGGCGTTCAGCGCCCAAAAGCTGCTCATTTTGGGCGTTCAGTGCCAGAACCATGCTCTGTTCTGGTGCTGAACGCCAGATAGATGCTTCTCCAGGGTGTGATTTTTCTTCTGCTGTTTTTGATTCCGTTTTCAATTTTTATATTTATTTTGTGACTCCACATGATCATGAACCTACAAAGACATATAACTGAGAAAAAAATAGTTAGATAAATAAAAATTGGGTTGCCTCCCAACAAGCGCTTCTTTAATGTCAATAGCTTGACAGTGGGCTCTCATGGAGCCTCACAGATGTGCAGAGCTTTGTTGAGACTCTCCAACACCAAACTTAGAGTTTGGATATGGGAGTTCAACACCAAACTTAGAGTTTGGTTGTGGCCTCCCAACACCAAACTTAGAGTTTGACTGTGGGGGCTCTGGTTGACTCTGCTTTGAGAGAAGCTTTTTCTGCTTCCTCTCCATGGTTGCAGAGGGAGATCCTTGAGTTTTAAACACAAGGGAGTCCTCATTCCATTGAAGGACTATTTCACCTCTGTCAACATCAATCACAGCTTTTGCTGTGCCCAGGAAAGGTCTTCCTAGGATGATGGATTCATCCTCTTCCTTTCCAATATTCAGGACTATGAAATCAGTAGGGATGTAAAGGCCCTCAACCTTTACTAGCACATCCTCTACTTGTCCATAAGCCTGTTTTCTTGAGTTGTCTGCCATCTCTAATGAGATTCTAGCAGCTTGCACCCCATAGATTCCCAGTTTCTCTATTACAGAGAGGGGCATGAGGTTTATCCCTGAACCAAGGTCACACAGGGCCTTAAAGATCATGGTGCCCATGGTACAGGGTGTTATGAACTTTCCAGG
This sequence comes from Arachis ipaensis, assembly GCF_059453495.1. NCBI lineage: Eukaryota > Viridiplantae > Streptophyta > Magnoliopsida > Fabales > Fabaceae > Arachis > Arachis ipaensis. The sequence goes on along the minus strand of NC_142438.1, from coordinate 86,979,528 downwards.
ATCCTGTCTCTTCTGAGGCAACGTCAGTTGATCCAGATCACTTAGTTCATTGATGAACAAGGGAGGTTCAACTTCCCAAGTATCAATGCCAAATAATTTGGCATTCAGCTTCATGATTGCACCAAGAGACTTGGCAGTTTGCTCTTCAGTAACATCCTCATTCTCTTCAGAAGAGGAATACTTATCAGAGCTCATGAAGGGCATAAGGAGGTTCAATGGAATCTCTATGGTCTCTAGATGAGCCTCAGAGTCCTTTGGTTCCTCAGAGGGAAGCTCCTTATTGATCATTGGACGTCCCAGGAGGTCTTCCTCCTTGGGATTCACATCCTCCTCTCACTCATTGGGTTCGGCCATTTTGCTTATGTTAATGGCCTTGCACTCTCCTTTTGGATTCTCTTCTGTATTGCTTGGGAGAGTACTGGGAGGGATTTCAGTGATCCTTTTACTCAGCTGGCCCACTTGTGCTTCCAAATTTCTAATGGAAGACCTTGTTTCATTCATGAAGCTCACAGTGGCCTTGGATAGATCAGAGACTAGATTTGCTAAATTAGAAGCATTTTGTTCAGAGTTCTCTGTCTGTTTCTGAGTGGATGATGGAAAAGGCTTGCTATTGCTAAACCTGTTTCTTCCACCATTATTAAAGCCTTGTTGAGGCTTTTGATCCTTCCATGAGAAATTTGGATGATTTCTCCATGATGAGTTATAGGTGTTTCCATAAGGTTCACCTAAGTAATTCACCTCTGCTATTACAGGGTTCTCAGGATCATAAGCTTCTTCTTCATAAGAAGCCTCTTGAGTACTGTTGGATGCAGCTTGCATTCCATGCAGACTCTGAGAGATCATATTGACTTGCTGAGTCAATATTTTATTCTGAGCCAATATGGCATTCAGAGTATCAACTTCAAGAACTCCCTTCTTTATAGGCGTCCCATTGTTCACAGGATTCCTTTCAGAAGTGTACATAAACTGGTTATTAGCAACCATGTCAATGAGTTCTTGAGCTTCTGCAGGTGTTTTCTTTAGGTGAATGGATCCACCTGCAGAAGTGTCCAGTGACATCTTTGATAGCTCAGATAAACCATCATAGAATATATCCAGGATGGTCCATTCTGAAAGCATGTCAGAAGGACACTTTTTGGTCAACTGTTTGTATCTTTCCCAATCTTCATAGAGGGATTCACCTTCTTTCTGTCTGAAGGTTTGAACATCCGCTCTAAGCTTGCTCAGCTTTTGAGGAGGAAAGTACTTGGCTAAGAAAGCCGTGACCAGCTTATCCCAAGAGTTCAGGCTGTCTTTGGGTTGAGAATCCAACCATAATCTAGCTCTGTCTCTTACAGCAAAAGGAAAAAGCATGAGCTTGTAGACTTCAGGATCTACTCCATTAGTCTTAACAGTATCACATATCTACAAGAATTCAGTTAAGAACTGAAAAGGATCTTCAGATGGAAGTCCATGAAACTTGCAGTTTTGCGGCATCAGAGAAACTAATTAAGGTTTCAGCTCAAAGTTGTTTGCTCCAATGGCAGGAATGGAGATGCTTCTTCCATTTAAATTGGAATTAGGTGCAGTAAAGTCACCAAGCATCTTCCTTACATTATTATTATTTTCGGCTGCCATCTCCTCTTCTTGTTCGAAAATTTCTGAAAGGTTATTTCTAGATTGTTGTATTTTAGCTTCTCTTAATTTTTTCTTCAGAGTCCTTTCAGGTTCCGGATTTGCTTCAACAAGAATATTCTGGTCCTTGCTCCTGCTCATATGACAAAGAAGAGGGCATAGAAAAAAAATAATAATAATAGAGATCCTTTATACCACAGTATAGGGATCCTTGTGTGAGTAGAAGAAGAGGGGGAGACAAAGAATGTAATATAATGGAAGGAACACAACTGTGAGGAGGCTAGATATGTGAGATGAGATGTTAGGATATGAATGAATAAATAGAATGAGATGGGAGAGGGAGAATTTTCAAAAATATTTTTTTGAAAAAGAGTTAGTGATTTTTGAAAATGGTTTTTGAAAAATGTTAGTAATTTTCGAAAAATTTTTTAAAATCAAAAATAAAAAATAAGAATAATTAGTTAATTAAAAAGAAATTTTTGAAAAAGAGGGAAGATATTTTCGAAAATTAGATAGAGAGAGTTAGTTAGGTAGTTTTGAAAAATTTAAGAAACAAACAAAAAGTTAGTTAGTTAGTTGAAACAAATTTTGAAAAGATAAGAAGTTAGGAGGTTAGAAAAGATATTTTGAAATCAAATTTTTGAAAAAGATAAGATAAGAAGATATTTTAGAAATTAGTTTTGAAAAAGATTTGATTTTTAAAATCTCAATTAATGACTTGATTCACAAGAAATCACAAGTATGATTCTAGAACTTAAAGTTTGAATCTTTCTTAACAAGCAAGTAACAAACTTCAAATTTTTGAATCAAAACATTAATTGATTATGTTATTTTCGAAAATTTGGTCTAAAAATAAGAAAAAGATTTTTGAAAAATATTTTTGGAATTTTTGAAAATAACTAAGAATTTTGAAAAATATTTGATTTTTGAAAAAGATTTTGAAAAAGATAAGATTTTCAAATTGAAAATTTGATTTGACTCATAAGAAACAACTTGATTTTAAAAATTTTTGAAAAAGTCAACCCAAATTTTCGAATTTGATGAGAGACAAAGGGAAAGATATTTTTTTGATTTTTGAATTTTTATGATGCAAGAGAGAAAAACACTAAAAAGGTGCAATGCATGAAATTTTTAGATCAAAACATGTGATGCATGCAAGAATGCTATGAATGTCAAGATGAACACCAAGAACACTTTGAATGTCAAGATGAACATCATAGACGCAATTTTGAAAAATTTTTAATGCAAAGAAAACATGCAAGACACCAAACTTAGAATTCTTTAATGCTTAGACACTAAGAATTCAAGAATGCATATGATAAACATGAAAAGACACAAAACAAAAAATCATCAAGATCAAACAAGAAGACTTACCAAGAACAACTTGAAGATCATGAAGAACACTATGAATGCATGATATTTTCGAAAAAAATGCAAGATGCATATGCAAGTGACACCAAACTTATAATGTGACTCAAGACTCAAACAAGAAACAGAAAAAATGTTTTTGATTTTTATGATTTTCTAATTTTTTTTGGATTTTTTTTTTCGAAAATTATATGAAAAAGAAAAAATAAGGATTCCAAAATTTTTAATATGAATTCCAGGAATCTTGCCATGTTAGTCTAAAGCTTCAGTCCAGGAATTAGACATGGCTCACTAGCCAGCCAAGCTTTCAATGAAAGCTCCGGTCCAAAACACTAGACATGGCCAATGGCCAGCCAAGCTTCAGCATTTAACACCAGAGTATATTGCTCTTGATAACAAATTGCAAGCCTCAGTCCAAATAAATTTAGACATGGCTTTACAGCCAGCCAGGCTTCACATGCTTCGTGAAACACTAGAATTCATTCTTAAAAATTCTGAAAATAATATTTTTGAAAACATTTTTTATTTTTTTCGAAAACAGATGAGAAAAGTTTTGAAATATTTTTGAAAAATTTTTGAAAATAAAACAAAGAGAAAATTACCTAATCTGAGCAACAAGATGAACCGTCAGTTGTCCAAACTCAAAAAATCCCCGGCAACGGCGCCAAAAACTTGGTGCACGAAATTGTGATACATATCCATGGCTTCAAAGGCCTGGTGCTCTGATCTAGTTTTATTGTCTGTCACAACTTCGATACAACTAACCAGCAAGTGCACTGGGTCGTCCAAGTAATACCTTACATGAGTAAGGGTCGAATCCCACGGAGATTGTTGGTATGAAGCAAGCTATGATCACCTTGTAAACCTCAGTCAGGCGGATATAAAATAATTATGGAGTTTTCGAATAATAAATAATAGAATAAGGATAGAGGTACTTATGTAAGTCCTTGGTAGGAATTTCAGATAAGCGAATGGAGATGCTTTTCGTTCCTCTGAACCTCTGCTTTCCTGCTATCTTCATCCAATCAGTCTTACTCCTTTCCATGGCTGGCTTTATGTGATACATCACCACTGTCAATGGCTACTTTCGGTCATCTCTCGGGAAAATGATCCAATGCCCTGTCACGGCACGGCTAATCGTCTGGAGGCATCACCCTTGCCAATGGCTTCATCTTATCCTCTCAGTGAATAATATGCTCACGCACCCTGTCACGGCACGGCTATTCATCTGTCGATTCTTGATCATGCTGGAATAGGATTTACTATCCTTTTGCGTCTGTCACTAACGCCCTGCAATCGCGAGTTAGGAGCTCGTCACAGTCATTCAATCATTGAATCCTACTCGGAATACCACAGACAAGGTTTAGACCTTCCGGATTCTCTTGAATGCCGCCATCATTCTAGCTTACGCCACGAAGATTCCGGTTAGGAGATCTAAGAGATATTCATTCTAGCTTATTTCATGTAGAACGGAAGTGTTTGTCAGGCACGCGTTCATAAAGGAGAAGGATGATGAGCGTCACACATAATCATCACCTTCATCACGTTCTTGGGTGCGAATGGATATCTTGGAAGTGAAATAAGATGAATTGAATAGAAAACAGTAGTACTTTGCATTAATCTTTGAGGAACAGCAGAGCTCCACACCTTAATCTATGGAGTGTAGAAACTCTACCGTATGAAAATACATAAGTGAAGGTTCAGGCATGGCCGAGATGGCCAGCCCCCTAAAACGTGATCAATAGTCTCCTAAGATGAACAATGGATTAAAACTGAGACCAAAGATGTCTAATACAATAGTAAAAGATCCTATTTATAATAAACTAGTCACTAGGGTTTACATGAGTAAGTAATTGATGCATAAATCCACTTCCGGGGCCCACTTGGTGTGTGCTTGGGCTGGGCTTGAGTGTTGCACGTGTAGAGGTCCTTATTGGAGTTGAACGCCAGTTTTTGTGCCAGTTTGGGCGTTCAACTCTGGTTTTGGCTCCTTTTCTGGCGCTGGATGCCAGATTTGGGTAGAAAGCTGGCGTTGAACGCCAGTTTACGTCGTCTATTCTTGGCCAAAGTATGGACTATTATATATTTCTGGAAGGCCCTGGATGTCTACTTTCCAACGCAATTAGAAGCACGCCATTTCGAGTTCTGTAGCTCCAGAAAATCCTCTTTGAGTGCAGGGAGGTCAGAATCCAACAGCATCAGCAGTCCTTCTTCAACCTCTGAATCTGATTTCTACTCAAGTCCCTCAATTTCAGCCAGAAAATACCTGAAATCACATAAAAACACACAAACTCATAGTAAAGTCCAGAAATGTGAATTTAATATAAAAACTAATGAAAACATCCCTAAAAGTAACTAGATCCTACTAAAAATATACTAAAAACAATGCCAAAAAGCGTATAAATTATCCGCTCATCAGGAAGCCTTCATTAATAGGTAGGAGGGGTGTTTGAATGTCTTCACATTTAATCCTTGATAAGTGATGGTAGCACGAATCCCCACACTATCATACTGTTGTACCAGCAAGTGCACTGGGTCGTCCAAGTATTACCTGAGCGAGTCAGGGTCGATCCCACGGAGATTATGGTTTGAAGCAAGCTATGGTTATCTTGCAGGTCTTAGTCAGGAAGATCAGAAGGTTTATATGTTTTCATTTATAAAGAGAAACTATTTAATGCAGGGATAAAGAAAAAGAGGTAGAAAATACTGATAGGAATAGGGTTAAGTATTGGAGTTGCTTTGTCTTTCTGAATTAACTCTGGTACTACTGTCTTCTCTACTTATGAATGATCTTCTTCAATGGCAGGCTGTATGTGATCAATGCAATGGGCTGTGGTCATTGATCTCCTCTGCTACAAATTGAACGCCGTTGGCCATTGGTACGCGAAATCGTGATTGTTCGTTCCCTGGCTACAACGCCAAAAACTTGGTGCTGGAAAACGTGATCTCAAGACTTCTTACAATTCCGCACAACTAACCAGCAAGTGCACTGGGTCGTCCAAGTAATAAACCTTACGTGAGTAAGGGTCGATCCTATGGAGATTGTCGGCTTGAAGCAAGCTATGGTCATCCTTGTGAATCTCAGTCAGGCGGATTCAATTGGTTATGAGGTTTTGATAATTAAAATATAAATAAAATAGAAAATGAGATAGAGATACTTATGTAATTCATTGGTGAAAATTTCAGATAAGCGTCTGGAGATGTTTTGTTGCTTCTGAACTTCTGCTTTCCTACTGCCTTTGGTGCACGAATTGTAAATCACACTTTTAACAACTCGTAACACTAACCAGCAAGTGCACTGGGTCGTCCAAGTAATACCTTACGTGAGTAAGGGTCGATCCCACAGAGATTGTCGGCTTGAAGCAAGCTATGGCTATTTTGTAATTCTTAGTCAGGAAATCAATGATAAGAGTGATTATATTTATGAAGAGTAAATAGCATAAAATAAATAATACTTGTTTTGCAGTAATGGAGAACAGATTGAGGATTTGGAGATGCTCTGTCTTCCGAATCTCTACTTTCCTACTGTCTTCTTCTTCACGCACGCAGGTCTCCTCCCATGGCAAGCTGTATGCTGATGGATCACCGTTGTCAATGGCTATCATCCGTCCTCTCAGTGAAAATGGTCCAAATGCGCTGTCACCGCATGGCTAATCATCTATCGGTTCTCACTCATGTTGTAATAGAATCCGTTGATTCTTTTATGTCTGTCACTACGCCCAACACTCGTGAGTTTGAAGCTCGTCACAGTCATCCCTTCCCTGATCCTACACGGAATACCACAGACAAGGTTTAGACTTTTTGGATCTCAGGAATGACTGCCAATAATTCTAGCCTTTACCACGAAGACTCTGATCATGAACCAAGAGGCTAAGAGATACACACTCAATCTAAGGTAGAACGGAAGTGGTTGTCAGACATGCGTTCATAGGTTGAGAATGATGATGAGTGTCATGGATCATCACATTCATCATGGTTAAGTACGAGTGAATATCTTAGAATAGAAACAAGCGTGTTTGAATAGAAAACAGAAGTAATTGTATTAATTCATCGAGACACAGCAGAGCTCAATGCCGTAGAGATACAACGTAAAATGTGAAAATGTCATGTGGTCCAAAATAAATTTCTAAAAGTTGTTTAAATACTAAACTAGTAACCTAGGTTTACAGAAAATGAGTAAACTACAATAGATAGTGCAGAAATCCACTTCCGGGACCCACTTGGTGTGTGCTGGGGCTGAGACTTGAGCTTTACACGTGCCTAGGCTGTTTCTGGAGTTAAACGCCAGGTTGTAGCCTATTTTGGGCGTTTAACTCCAACTTGTAACCTATTTCTGGCGTTTAACGCCAGAATGGAACATGGAACTGGCATTGAATGCCAGTTTACGTCATTTATCTTTGAGCAAAGTATAGACTATTATATATTGCTGAAAAGCTCTGGATGTCTACTTTCCAACACAATTAAGAGCGCGCCATTTGAGTTTCTGTAGCTCCAGAAAATATACTTTGAGTGCAGGGAGGTCAGAATCCAACAACATCTGCAGTCCTTTTTCAGCCTCAGAATCAGATTTTTGCTTAGGTCCCTCAATTTCAGCCAGAAATTACCTGAAATCATAGAAAAACAAACAAACTCATAGTAAAGTCCAGAAATGTGATTTTTATTAAAAAACTAATAAAAATATATTAAAAACTAACTAAATTATACTAAAAACTATGTAAAAATAATGCCAAAAAACGTATAAATTATCCGCTCATCACAACACCAAACTTAAATTATTGGTTGTTCCCAAGCAACTGAAAATAAAATAGGATAAAAAGAAGAGAATATACTATAAATTCCAAAATATCAATAAAACTTAGCTCCAATCAGATGAGCGGGACTAGTAGCTTTTTGCCTCTGAACAGTTTTGGCATCTCACTTTATCCCTTGAAGTTCAGAATGATTGGCATCTATAGGAACTCAGAATTCAAATAGTGTTATTGATTCTCCTAGTTTAGTATGTTGATTCTTGAACACAGCTACTTTATGAGTCTTGGCCGTGGCCCTAAGCACTTTATTTTCCAGTATTACCACCGGATACATAAATGCCACAGACACATAATTGGGTGAACCTTTTCAGATTATGACTCAACTTTGCTAGAATCCCCAATTAGAGGTGTCCAGGGTTCTTAAGCACACTCTGTTTTTGCTTTGGACCTCAACTTTAACCGCTCAGTCTTAATTTTTCACTTGACACCTTCATGCCACAAGCACATGGTTATGGACAGCTTGGTTTAGCCACTTAGGCCAGAATTTTATTCTTTTAGGCCCTCCTATCCACTGATGCTCAAAGCCTTAGATCCTTTTTACCCTTGCCTTTTGATTTTAAGGGCTATTGGTTTTTTTTGCTTGCTTTTTCTTTTTCTTTCTCTTTTTTTTTCCGCAAGCTTTTGTATTCACTGCTTTTTCTTGCTTCAAGAATCAATTTTATGATTTTTCAGATTGTCAATAACATTTCTCCTTTTCATCATTCTTTCAAGAGCCAACAATTTTAACATTCATAAACAACAAATTTCAAAAGACATATGCACTGTTCAAGCATTCATTCAGAGAGCAAAAAGTATTGTCACCACATCAAAATAATTAAACTAATTTCAAGGATGAATTTGAAATCATGTACTTCTTGTTCTTTTCTAATTAAAACATTTTTCATTTAAGAAAGGTGATGGATTCATGGGACATTCATAACTTTAAGACATAGACTCTAATCTTTATTTATTATTTAATAGAAATAATATAAAATAGGCATAAAAAGCAGACAATTAGTAATAAAAGAAAGGAAATTAAGGACATAAAGGCAAATGACTCTAATTCTAATACTTATGTACTTTTAAAATGGATAAAAGGTTATCACAGAGTTAGGACTCAACAACCTTTATTTTGGGAGGTAGATGCCTCTTTAGTCTGTGGGGTGCTTGGTCCTTCAAGAGATAGCTTCTAGCGCTTTAGTTCTTTCAGTTCACGCCCTTGCTCTTCTTGTTCCCTAAGCAGTTTGCAGAGCATGCTGTTTTGATTTTGTTGTTCTTCCTTCAGTTGATCCATAGCTTCTTGTAACTTGGTGATAGATGCTTCTAGGCGCCCCCAGTATTCAAATTGAGGAATTTTCGGGAGGAACTCCTGTGCTCTCCTCTTGATGGGGTCGTCCTGCACTTGTCCTTCCATTGACTTTTTAGTGATTGGTTGCTCAACTGAGATATACTCATCTACTCCCATTTTTACCCCAGTATCTTTACATAGCAGAGAGATTAAGCTTGGATAAGCCAATTTGGCATCTTTGGAGTTCTTGTTTGCAATTGTGTAAAGCTCATAAGAAATCAGCTGATGCACTTCCACTTCTTTTTCCAACATAATGCAATGAATCATCACTGCTCTTTTGATGGTGACTTCAGAGCGGTTGCTAGTGGGCAGTATAGAACGCCCAATGAAGTCCAGCCAGCCTCTGGCGATTGGTTTGAGATCTCCTCTCTTGAGTTGGTTTGGGATACCCTTTGTGTTGGTTGTCCATTTGGCTCCAAGGAGGCATATGTTCTCTAGAATTTTGTCCAAGCTCTTATTGGGTCTCATCATTCTCCTATTAAAGGAGTCTGGGTCATCTTGCAGTTGAGGCAGCTTGAAGATCTCCCTTATTTTGTCAGGGTGGGTGTGAACAATCTTCCCTCTGACCAGAGTTTGATAGTCATAGAATGCGGTTCCAGCTATTCTCTGCTTATCTGTCTGCCACAGATTAGAGTAGAATTCCTGAACCATGTTTCTTCCCACCTTTGTCTCAGGATTAGCTAGGATTTCCCAACTCCTGTTTCAAATTTGCTCTTGGATCTCCGGATATTCGTCTTCTTTCAGATTGAATTTAACTTCTAGGATCACTGACCTTAGACCCATTATTTTGTAGTAATGGTCTGAATGTTCTTTAGTTAAGAACTTCCCTTGATTCTAAAGTGGTTTTGGAATATTCTCTTTCTTGCCTCTTGAGGTGGTTTGTTTTCCCTTAGGAGCCATGATCTTGGTGGGTATTGGCTTAGTGATCATGGATAAACACACCAAACTTAGAGGTTTGCTTGTCCTCAAGCAAAAGAAAGGAAAGGAGAGGGATAGAGGGAGAGCCAAGTTCGAATTGTGGAGGAGATAGGGGGAGGCCGAACGAGGATTTAAAGGGAAGGGGGTGGGTTTTCGAAAATTTTTGAAAAAGATATGATACAAAATGTGATTTGTAAAAGATAAGTATGATAGGAAAAAGATGTAATTTAAAATTGAAAAGATATGAAAGATATTTGAAAAAGATAGATTCGTTTTAAAAAATATTGTGAAGATTTGAAAAGGATATTGATGAGTTGAAAATATTTGAAAAAGATAGATTTGTTTTGAAAAGGATTTGAAAAGAGGTTGAAGAAGAATTGAGAAAGATTTAACTTTAGGATTAAGATTTGTTTATTATTTTTGGAAAAGAGTTTGAAAAATGAAAGTATGGGAACATGTTTATGCAAGAAAGTATGGATGGAAATATGAAAATTTGAAAAAAAATCAAGTTGGGAACAAAAACGTCCTCCCCTCCACAATCCTGGCATTAAACGCCCAACTGCTGCATGTTTTGGGCGTTTAACGCCCATCTGTAGCCTCTTTTGGGCGTTTAATGCCCAACAGTTGCTTCTGGCTGGCGTTAAACGCCAAAATCTTTTGTGACTGGGCATTTTTCTGAACGCCCAGGATGCTGTAAGTGTGGCGTTAAACGCCCAGAAAGGTATCATTACTGGCGTTTTCTTGTCAGTGAGCTCCTTCTCCCTGTTTTGTATTCTGAATCCTTCTGTACCCCTGTGAACTTATGCAATTGATTCTTTACCTTGAAGATTATTTATATTAAACTTGTATAATTATTATTTAAATAAAAATAGGTTTTGCTAATGGCTGGGTTGCCTCTCAACAAGCGCTTCTTTATTGTCTTTAGCTGGACCTTGCTGAGCTTTTAATCTAGCTTCAGCCTTGAGCATTCTTGCTCAACATTGCCTTCAAGATAATGCTTGATTCTATGTCCATTAACAATGAACTTCTTATTAGAATCAATGTCTTAAAGCTCCACATAGCCATATGGTGACACACTTGTAATCACATATGGTCCCCTCCACTGGGATTTCAGTTTCTCGGGGAATAGCCTGAGCCTAGAGTTAAACAGCAGAACCTTCTGTCCTAGTTCAAAGACTCTAGATGACAGCTTTCTGTCATGCCACCTTTTTGCTTTCTCTTTGTAAAGCTTGGCATTTTTGAAAGTAGTGAGTCTGAATTCATCTAGCTCATTCAGCTGGAGCAATCTTTTTTCTCCAGCTAATTTGGCATCAAAGTTTAGGAATCTGGTTGCCCAGTAGGCCTTATGCTCCAGTTCCACGGGCAGATGACAGGCCTTACCATACACAAGCTGATATGGAGAGGTCCCTATAGGAGTCTTGAATGCTGTTCTGTAAGCCCACAGGGCATCATCCAAGCTTCTCGCCCAATCTTTTCTACGGGTACTTATCTTCCGTTCCAGGATTCTTTTTAGTTCTCTATTAGAGACTTCAGCTTACCCATTTGTCTATGGATGATATGGAGTTGCCACCTTGTGGCTAATTCCATACCGGACCATAGCAGAGTAAAGCTCTTTGTTGCAGAAGTGAGTGCCCCCATCACTGATTAGTGCTTTAGGGACACCAAACCTGCTGAAGATATGTTTCTGTAGGAACTTCAGCACTGTCTTAGTATCATTAGTGGGTGTGGCAACGGCCTCTACCCATTTGGATACATAGTCGACTGCCACCAGAATACAAGTGTTTGAGTATGATGGTGGGAAAGGCCCCATGAAGTCAATACCCCATACATCAAACAACTCAATCTCCAAGATTCCTTGTTGAGGCATGGTGTAACCATGAGGCAGATTACCAGCTCTCTAGCAACTGTCACAGTTACGTACAAACTCTTGGGAATCTCTATAGAGGGTAGGCCAGTAGAAGCCACATTGGAGGACCTTGGTGGCTGTTCGCTCACCTCCAAAATGGCCTCCATATTGTGACCCATGGCAATGCCATAAGATCTTCTGTGCTTCTTCTCTAGGCACACACCTATGGATTATTCCGTCTGCACATCTCTTAAAGAGATAAGGTTCATCCCACAAGTAGTACTTTGCATCAGTAATTAATTTTTTCTTTTGTTGCCTGCTGTACTCCTTGGGTATGAATGTTGCAGCTTTATAGTTTGTAATGTCTTCAAACCATGATGTTTCTTGAATGGCAAACAAATGCTCATCCAGAAAGGTTTCAGAGATCTCAATAGAGGGAAAGGACGCCCCTTCTACTGGTTCTATCCAGGACAGATGATCAGCCACTTGGTTTTCTGTCCCTTTTCTATCTCTTATTTCTATATCAAACTTTTGCAGAAGCAACACCCATCTTATGAGCCTGGGTTTTGAATCCTGCTTTGTAAGTAGATATTTAAGAGCAGCATGGTCAGTGTACACAATCACTTTTGATCCTACTAAGTATGATCTAAACTTGTCAATGGCATAAACCACTGCAAGCAATTCTTTTTCTGTGGTTGTGTAATTTTTCTGGGCATCATTTAAAACACGGCTAGCATAATAAATGACATGTAGAAGATTGTCATACCTCTGCCCCAATACTGCACCAATGGCATGGTCACTGGTATCACACATTAGTTCAAATGGTAATGTCCAGTCTGGTGCAGAAATAACTGGTGCTGTGACCAACTTAGCTTTCAGAGTTTCAAACGCCTGCAGACACTCTGTGTCAAACACAAATGGCATGTCAGCAGCTAGCAGGTTGCTCAGAGGTTTTGCAATTTTTGAAAAATCCTTTATAAACCTCCTATAGAATCCTGCATGCCCCAGAAAGCTTCTGATTGCCTTAACATTGGCAGGTGGTGGTAATTTTTCAATTACTTCAACTTTAGCTTGATCCACCTCTATTCCCTTGTTTGAAATTTTATGCCCAAGGACAATCCCTTCAGTCACCATAAAGTGACATTTTTCCCAGTTTAAAACTAGGTTGGTCTCTTGGCATCTTTTCAGAACAAGTGCTAAATGGTTAAGGCAGGAGCTGAATGAGTCTCCAAAGACTGAAAAGTCATCCATGAAGACTTTCAGAAATTTCTCTACCATATCAGAGAAGATAGAGAGCATGCACCTCTGAAAGGTTGCAGGTGCATTGCACAGACCAAAACGCATCCTTCTGTAGGCAAACACTCTAGAAGGCATGTGAATGCTGTTTTCTCTTGGTCCTGAGGATCTACTGTAATTTGGTCGTAACCTGAATAGCCATCCAAAAAGCAGTAGTATTCATGACCTGTTAGTCTTTCTAGCATCTGGTCTATGAATGGTAAAGGAAAGTGATCCTTCCTGGTGGCTGTATTGAGCCTTCTGTAATCAATACACATACGCCACCCTATAACTGTTCTTGTAGGAACCAGTTCATTTCTTTCATTATGAACCACTGTCATGCCTCCTTTCTTGGGGACAACTTGGACAGGGCTCACCCAGGGGCTATCAGAAATAGGATAAATAATCCCAGCCTCCAGTAACTTGGTGACCTCTTTCTGCACCACCTCCTTCATGGCTGGATTTAGCCGCCTCTGTGGTTGAACAACTGGGTTAGCATCGTCCTCCAATAGGATCTTGTGCATGCATCTTGCTGGGCTGATGCCCTTAAGATCACTTATGGACCACCCAAGAGCTACCTTGTGTGTCCTTTAGCACTTGAAGTAGTGCTTCCTCTTCCACTGGATTTAAAGCAGAGCTTATGATCACCGGAAAAGTGTTACCTTCTCCCAGAAATGCATATTTCAGGGATGGTGGTAGTGCTTTGAGCTCGGATTTAGGAGGTTTCTCCTCTTCCTGAGGAAGTTTCAAAGGCTCTTTCAATTCCTCTGAATCCTCCAGATCAGGCTGAACATCTTTAAAGATGTCTTCCAGCTCTGATTCGAGACTTTCAGCCATGTTGATCTCCTCTACCAGAGAGTCAATAAGATCAACTTTCATGCAGTCTTTTGGTGTATCTGGATGCTGCATGGCTTTGACAACATTTAACTTAAACTCATCCTCATTGACTCTCAGGGTTACTTCCCCCTTTTGGACATCAATGAGAGTTCGTCCAGTTGCTAGGAAAGGTCTTCCTAGAATGAGAGTAGCACTCTTGTGATCCTCCATTTCCAGCCCTACAAAGTCAGTGGAAAAGGCGAATAGCCCAACCCTGACAATCATTTCTTCAATTACGCCTGATGGGTATTTAATGGAGCCATCAGCAAGATGGAGACATATCCGGGTTGGTTTAACTTCTTCAGTTAAACCAAGCTTTCTGATAGTAGATGCAGGTATTAGGTTGATGCTTGCCCCAAGATCACATAAAGCTGTCTTGGTGCAATTACCCTCTAATATGCATGGTATCATAAAGCTCCCGAGATCTTTAAGCTTTTCTGGGAAGCTTTTCAGAATGACTGCATTGCATTCTTCAGTGAGGAAAACTCTTTCAGTTTCTCTCCAATCCTTCTTATGACTCAAGATCTCTTTCATGAACTTGGCATAAGAGGGTATTTGCTCAAGTGCCTCTGCAAACGGAATCTTTATTTCAAGAGTCCTGAGATAATCTGCAAAGCGGGCAAATTGCTTATCCTGCTCCTCTTGGCAGAGTTTTTGAGGATAAGGCATCTTTGCTTTATATTCCTCAACCTTAGTTGCTGCAGGTTTATTTCCTACAGAGGTGGTTGGAGAAGCCTTCTTGGAGGGGTTGCTATCAGCACTTGTGTGTGTCTGATCCCTCACTGGCGTTTGAACGCCAGAACTGAGCTTCCATTGGGCGTTTGACGCCAGCTCCTTGCCTGTTTCTGGCGTTTGAACGCCAGAACGGCGTGTAGGTTGGGCGTTTAACGCCAACTTTGCATCCTTTTCTGGCGTTTGAACGCCAGAGTTATTCCTCTCTGGGCTCTTACTGTCCTCAGAGGGATTTTGGATAATATTTTGCTCATCCTTTATCAGTTGTTCTTTTCTTGGCTTTCTACTGCTCTGAAGTGAGGTATTTAATGTTTTCCCACTTCTTAATTGAACTGCCTGGCACTCTTCTGTTATCTACTTTGATAACTGCTGTTTTGTCTGATTCAATTGTGCTTCCATATTCTTATTAGCATTTTTAGTGTCTTGTAGCATCTCCTTGAATTCTGCTAGCTGTTTTGTTAGAAAACACAATTGTTGATTGAGTTCAGCAACTTGTTCTGGAGGACCCACTACTTATGTACAGATGCTGATTTCTAGCAACTATATCAATAAGCTCTTGAGCTTCTTCAATAGTTTTTCTCATGTGTATAGATCCACCAGCTGAGTGGTCCAGAGATATCTGAGCTCTTTCTGTAAGCCCATAGTAGAAGATGTCTAATTGCACCCACTCTGAAAACATTTCAGAAGGACATTTCCTTAGCATCCCTCTGTACCTCTCCCAGGCATTATAAAGGGATTCATCATCCTCTTGTTTAAAGCCTTGGATGTCCAGCCTTAGCTGTGTCATCCTTTTTGGAGGGAAATATTGATTCAGGAATTTGTCTGATAACTGTTTCCATGTTCTTATGCTTGCTGTGGGTTGGTTA
This sequence comes from Arachis ipaensis, assembly GCF_059453495.1. Classification (NCBI taxonomy): domain Eukaryota; kingdom Viridiplantae; phylum Streptophyta; class Magnoliopsida; order Fabales; family Fabaceae; genus Arachis; species Arachis ipaensis. Next base: position 86,963,898 of record NC_142438.1, on the reverse strand, counting down.
TTTAACCACCTTTTAGCTTGATCTTTTACAGCAAACGGAAATAGTAACAGTCTGTATACATCCTGATCTACCTCCTTGTCATGTACTGTGTCAGCAATTTGCAAGAATTGTGCCAGAAACTCAGTAGGTTCTTCCTGTGGAAGACCGGAATACTGGCAGTTTTGCTGCACCATGACAATGAGCTGAGGATTTAGCTCAAAACTACCTGCTTTGATGGGAGGTATACAGATACTACTCCCATATGCAGCAGTAGTAGGATTAGCATATGACCCCAGAGTCCTTCTAGGCTATTCATTTCCACTTAGATCCATGATGGATAAAATGGAATTGATATGAATTACAAAGAAAATATATTTTTGTTTTTATTTTATTTAAGTAGGACAAACTAAATTATTAAAATAATAAGATAAAATAAAATAAAATAATTAGAAATTAAAATGTAAATTTCAAAAACCAAGAGAAAAATAAATTTGAAAATGAAAATAATTGCTTAATTAAGAAGATTTGAAAAACATTGGATATGATTTTTGAAAAAGATTTTGAATTTTGAAAAGATTTGATTTTTAAAATAAAAATCTGAATTTTTAAAAGTAATTTTCGAAAATTCAATTTAAAATAAAGAGAAAAGATATTTTTGAATTTAATGAGGAAAGAGAAAAATAATAAAATGACACAAGACTTAAATTTTTTAGATCTAATGCTCTTTTTTTTTTTGAAACTTTTGGAGGGAAAACACCAAGGAACACCAAACTTAAAAATTTTAAGATCAAAATACAGAGATGACTCAAGAACACCTTGAAGACTCACAAGAATGTAAAAAAAAAGGAACACCAAACTTAAAACTTTTAGAAAACTGAAAATAAGTTTTCGAAAATTAAAGAAAAATAACAAGAGAACACCAAACTTAAAAGTTTGACACAAGATTTAATCAAAGAAAAATTATTTTTGAAAAAGTTTTAAAAGGAAGATACCAAATTACCAAGAACATAAGCACAACGCTCTAGCCAACTCAGCTATAAATTTAAAGTGTTTTTAAAAGAAGTATTTAATTTATAAAATTTTTTTATATTTTGGATACTAATAATTCGAAATATTGAAAGAAAAATAAAATCATGTAATTGACACAAAACTTAAAATATGAAACTAAACTCAAACAGAAGACTAAATCATGAAGTTATTGGTTTTAAAAATTTTCGAAACTAATTTAGAAAAATAAAATAAGGATTTTAAAATTTTAACCAAAAACAATAATAGAAGACTCTAAACCAAAAATAAAAATTTTTCCTAATCTAAGCAACAAAATAAACCGTCAATTGTCCAAACTCGAACAATCTCCGGTAACGGCGCCAAAAACTTGGTGCACGAATTGTAAATCACACTTTTCACAACTCGTACCACTAACCAGCAAGTGCACTGGGTCGTCCAAGTAATACCTTACGTGAGTAAGGATCGATCCCACGGAGATTGTCGGCTTGAAGCAAGCTATGGCTATTTTGTAATTCTTAGTCAGGAAATCAATGATAAGATTGATAATATTTATGAAGAGTAAATAGCATAAAATAAATAATGCTTGTTATACAGTAATGGAGAACAGATTAAGGATTTGGAGATGCTCTGTCTTCCGAATCTCTGCTTTCCTACTGTCTTCTTCTTCACGCACGCAGGTCTCCTCCCATGGCAAGCTGTGTGTTGATGGATCACCGTTGTCAGTGGCTACCATCCGTCCTCTCAGTGAAAATGGTCCAAATGCGCTGTCACCGCACGTCTAATCATCTGTCGGTTCTCACTCATGTTGGAATAGAATCCATTGATTCTTTTGCATCTGTCACTACGCCCAATACTCGTGAGTTTGAAGCTTGTCATAGTCATCCCTTCCCTGATCCTACTCGGAATACCACAGACAAGGTTTATACTTTCCGGATCTTAGGAATGGCTGCCAATAATTCTAGCCTATACCACGAAGACTTTAATCATGAACCAAGAGGCTAAGAGATACACACTCAATCTAAGGTAGAACGGAAGTGGTTGTCAGGCACGCGTTCATAGGTTGAGAATGATGATGAGTGTCACGGATCATCACATTCATCATGGTTAAGTACGAGTGAATATCTTAGAATAGAAACAAGCGTGTTTGAATAGAAAACAGAAGTAATTGTATTAATTCATCGAAACACAGCAGAGCTCCTCACCCCCAATCATGGAGTTTAGAGACTCATGCCGTAGAGATACAATGTAAAACGTGAAAATGTCATGAGGTCCAAAATAAATCTCTAAAAGTTGTTTAAATACTAAACTAGTAACCTAGGTTTACAGAAAATGAGTAAACTACAATAGATAGTGCAGAAATCCACTTCCGGGACCCACTTGGTGTGTGCTGGGGCTGAGACTTGAGCTTTACACGTGCCTAGGCTGTTTCTGAAGTTAAACGCCAGGTTGTAGCCTGTTTTGGATGTTTAACTCCAACTTGTAACCTGTTTCTGGCGTTTAACGCCAGAATGGAACATGGAACTGGCGTTGAACGCCAATTTACATTGTTTATCTTTGAGCGAAGTATAGACTATTATATATTGCTGGAAAGTCCTGGATGTCTACTTTCCAACGCAATTGAGAGCGCGCCATTTGGGTTTCTGTAGCTCTAGAAAATCCATGTTGAGTCCAGGGAGGTCAGAATCCAACAACATCTGCAGTCCTTTTTCAGCCTCAGAATCAGATTTTTGCTCAGGTCCCTCAATTTCAGCCAGAAATTACCTGAAATCACAGAAAAACACACACTCATAGTAAAGTCCAGAAATGTGATTTTTATTTAAAAACTAATAAAAAATACTAAAAACTAACTAAATCATACTAAAAACTATGTAAAAACAATGCCAAAAAGCATATAAATTATCCGCTCATCAGCCTTCTTCCAACCATGTGTTACCTCCTTCCATGGCAAGCTGTATGATCCTCTCGGATGAAAACAAATCCATATGCGCTGTCACCGTACGGCTAATCATCTGTCGGTTCCTGCTAGCGTCGGAATAGGACCATTGTCCTTTTTCACACTATCACTACGCCTAACATTCGCAAGTTTGAAGCTCATCACAGTCATCCCTTCCCAGATCCTACTCGGAATACCACAGACAAGATTTAGACTTTTTGAATTTTAGGAATGCTGCTAATGGTTCTAGCCTATACCACGAAGATACTAATCTCACAGACTCAGTCCGTGTATTAGATATCCAAGAGAGTATACTCCAGCTGTCGTCCAATGACTACGTTGAACATCATGTAGATCGCTTTGTGGTTGTCAGGCACGCGATCTTGGCTAAGCGAGTAACGAAGATTGGGTGATTGTCATGGGTCACCCCTTCATTCTGACTTAACTGAATTAAGAACGAGAGTATATCTTGGAGAAGAAGTAGGCATGAATTAAAGGAAAAATAATAGTACTTGCATTAATTCATGAAAAACAGCAGAGCTCCACACCTTAATCTATGGGGTGTAGAAACTCCACCGTAGAAAATACATAAGTGAAAGGTCTAGGCATGGCCCTGAGGCCAGCCTCTCCAAACATAAAATATGGCAAAAAGCTGATAAATTCTGTAAAAGATCAAAAATGATCTCCCGATAAAAAATAAATCTCTAAAAGTAGTTTTTATACTAGACTAGTAGCCTAGGGTTACAGAAAATGAGTAACTAAGTGCAGATAGTGCAGAAATCCACTTCTGGGATCCACTTGGTGTGTGCTTGGGCTGAGCATTGAAGCTTTTTCGTGCATAGGCTGTTTCTGGAGTTAAACGCCAGCTTTGGTGCCAGTTTGGGAGTTTTACGCCAAGATATTTTAGGCTGACTTTGAATGCCAGTTTGGGCCTTCAAATCTCAGGAAAAGTATAAACTATTATATATTTCTGGAAAGCCCTGGATGTCTACTTTCCAACGCAATTGAGAGCGCGCCAATTAGGCTTCTGTAGCTCCAGAAAATCTACTTTGAGTGCAGGGAGGTCAGAATCCAATAGCATCTGCAGTCCTTTTTCAGCCTCTGAATCAGATTTTTGCTCAGGTCCCTCAATTTCAGCCAGAAAATACCTGAAATCACAAAAAAACACACAAACTTCTAGTAAAGTCTAGAAATGTGATTTTTGAATAAAAACTAATAAAAATATAATAAAAAATAACTAAAATATACCAAAAACTATGTAAAAATAATGCCAAAAAGGGTATAAATTATCCGCTCATTACAACACCAAACTTGAATTGTTGCTTGTCCCCAAGCAACTGAAAACAAAATACGATAAAAGAAGAGAATATACACTAAATTCCAAACTTATCAATGAAAATTAGCTTCAATTAGATGAGCGGGACTTGTAGCCTTTTTGCTTCTGAACAGTTTTGGCATCTCACTTTATCCTTTGAATTTCAGAATGATTGGCATCTATAGTGTTATTGATTCTCCTAGTTCAGTATGTTGATTCTTGAACACAGCTACTTTTATGAGTCTTGGCCGTGACCCTAAGCATTTTGTTTTCCAGTATTACCACCGGATACATAAATGCCACAGACACATAACTGGGTGAACCTTTTCAGATTGTGACTCAGCTTTACTAGAGTCCCCAGTTAGAGGTGCCCAGAGCTCTTAGGCACACTCTTTTTGCTTTGGACCACGACTTTAACCGCTCAGTCTCAAGCTTTCACTTGACACCTTCACGCCACAAGCACATGGTTAGGGACAGCTTAGTTTATCCGCTTAGGCCAGGATTTTATTCCTTTGGACCCTCCTATCCATTAATGCTCAAAGCCTTGGATCCTTTTTACCCTTGCCTTTTGGTTTAAAGGGCTATTGGCTTTTTCTGCTTGCTTTTTTTTTCGCATATTTTTTTCTTTCTTTTTTTTCTGCAAGCTTTGTGTTCACTGCTTTTTCTTGCTTCAAGAATCAATTTTATGATTTTTCAGATTATCAATAACATTTCTGTTTTTTCATTATTCTTTCAAGAGCCAACAATTTTAACATTCATAAACAACAAATTAAAAAATATGCACTGTTCGAGCATTCATTCAGAAAACAAAAAGTATTTCTACCACATCAAAATAATTAAACTAATTTCAAGATATAATTCAAAATCATGTACTTTTTGTTCTTTTGTAATTAAAACATTTTTCATTTTAAGAAAGGTGATGGATTCATAGGACATTCATAGCTTTAATACATAGACACTAGACACTAATGATCATGTAATAAAGACACAAACATAGACAAAACATAAAGCATAATTTTTGAAAAACAGAAAAAATAAGAACAAGGAAATTAAAGAACGGGTCCACCTTAGTGATGGCGGCTAGTTCTTCCTCTTGAAGATCTTATGGAGTGCTTGAGCTCCTCTATTTCTCTTCCTTGCCTTTGTTGCTCCTCCCTCATGGCTCTTTGCTGAGTGTTTTTGTAACACCCTAATTAACCTAAGCGTTACCTCGCGTCATAAAGCAAAGGTTAATCAGAGGTTACGATAGTTCTAAACTCATACGTATAATATGTTTAGAAGAAATAATGTAATCTAGAAGTCCGATGAAAAATATAGCTCAAATTTTAGATTTGAAAAGCGCAAAACGTAATAACGAAGCTACTAGCTTGAGGCACAGGAAACAGATAAGATATATCAAAAGATAAGTATATAATATCATAGGAAACTAGCCACGACTCGCGGAGTTTGAGCTGGCTAGCCATATACAAGTATACAGAACCATATAGAAACCTGACAATAAAAAAAATAGCTTATACAATTTTTTCTCTCATAAACATGCCTCTAGGCTAAACAAAATACAAAAAGAGAGATGTATAAACAGATAAACCAAAAAGACTCCAAAATAATCCAGGATCCTCCGCTTTTGTCACCATCCCAAGCAACTCTCCGAGGTGGGTTGTGACCTGCATCTGAAAAACATAACAAAGATATGGTATGAGAACTGGAGGTTCTCAGTATGGTAACAGTGCCCAATGATGTAGGATATAAGACCCCGGGATGCCAAAGGCAATCCTAAGCTCCATACCCATCACAAGATTCAAGCTTAAAGCATTCTAAAATAAATAAGCATAATATAAACTTTATCATAAATAAACCGAGTAATTTATCTTAAGGGATTTCTATTCTAACCAAACGCCGCTGTCCCACAGCCTTCACCAACCTATCCTCCATGCGATCCCATCGCCACCACCTTCCGAACCTCCTCAATCCCAGTAGAAAACACAGATAATATACAATTCAAGTAAAACACAAGTATTGACATATAAGGCAATTAATTCAAATAGTAATTAGACATGTTATGCAAATAGGAAAGCCATTACAAGTAATCAAAGCATACAAACAGATAGAAAATGCATATGATGAATGCCTGCCCTACTGGCTGTGATATCACATTGTCGGTTCAACTGCCAACCCGACACATTTCCATGGAGACGTCGCCCTTCGGATTTCTCATATAGGAACCTCCGAGATATAGTGCCCGGATCACTGTCCAGGTACCGGCGCCTGCTCGCCTATAGATCCGAAGGGATGCGAGTGGGATACTCTTGCCACAGAGCTCACATCTCAACGCAAGCGGGACGAACCACCGCCCTTACGCCGCCGTCACTACCTCAAGCAAGCGGGATCCAACCTCAGCCCCTGCTCGGGCGCATAGCATCTCATAATCTCAGAAAATCATTGCTTCAGTGGTTTTCAAAAAGTATTTTTCAGTATACAGAGATCCATCACTTCAATCCGAGTCCCCGACTCATCTCAACCACTGTCCATTCATAACTCGGTATCCAAATATCAACAATTCATCATTCCTCATCTCATATATCATTCATCCTTCACCTAACGTCAAACCCCTTATCAGCACACCAGAAACCTAGGCCTCCGTTTTCTAATTTATCATAAAACTAAGTACTTGTACCCTTAAGTTTTATCCCATGTTCTAATACTCAAAACTAGGCCCAAAAGTCTTCAAATGGTGTTTTAGAAGCTTACAACCTTGTTGGAAAGGTAGAATAGTTGAAAACAAATAAAATTTTGAGAAATAGGACGTGTGGGGCCGCACAAGGGTCTGTGCGTGCGCACACTTCTGAGAGTTTTAAAACGCGTGTGTACGCACAGGTGTCAATTTTTTACAAGGATCTGTGCACTCGCACAACCTGTGCCAGCGCCCCAACAGACCAGCCTCCCCAACTTGTGCATCCGCACAAGCCTGTGCGTCCGCAAAGGTTGAAATTTTTCCTTGGATATGTGCGCGCACAAGCTGTGCTAGCACTGCGAACAGAACGCACTTCCCTACCTGTGCGTGCGTCCGCACAGGTCAAAATATTTGCAGGGTGTACGTCCGCACGAGAGTGTGTGCCTGCACATATCAATAATCATGAAATTCTGCAACTTTGCAGAATTTCAGATTTTTAACACCAACTTTGAAGGATCATAACTTCCTCTACAAAATTCCAATTTTCACAAACTTTATATTGATTTAAAGGGTTTTCAAAGATCTTTAATTATAAACAAATTTCAATCAATTTCAAAAACTGAAGCAAAAGTTATGATCGTACAAAGTTCATTAAAAATCCAATTTTACCTAACTTCACAATTTACACAATTTCTTATCATACACATTCAAAACCATACCATACCATTCCAAACCCCCTTCTCTCATCATAATTTACCTTTTGTATCATATCACACCAATCATACCATAATTTCTTTCACCTTTCATTATTCTCAACTTCATTTATCACACACACACACACACACACACACACACACACACACACACACACACACATATATATATATATATATAACGTATCCACCAATCATCATCATCTCATTACCAATTCTCATCACCAACTCAACCAAGATTCATATTCATAATCAACAATACTCATGAATCTAATCCATCATATTTCAACTTCATCATGTAATCACAACAACACATCAATACATTATACCTCATCAACACAAACAATCATCAACAACATACAATTTCCAAACCTATCCTATAGGTCACTAGCCTAAGTGTCGATGAATATTATATACTACATAGAGGAAACCGAAACCATACCTTGGCTGATCCCCAATATGCACCAAAACCACAAATTGAGCCCAAAACAAGCTTTCAAGCACAGTCTATGCCACCAAGAATCTCCACAAGCATCAACAAGCTCCAAACATCACCATAAACAAGCTATATGTACATAAACCATCATAAATCAAACTAGGGCTCATTATAATTGAAATTTCACAAGAGTTTCAATGCCTCTTACCTTGCCAAACAGTTTTGGAAGCCAAACCAACACCAATCAAAGGCTAGAGTGTACCTAAACACCCAAAAATCACAAAACCTCACTTAGCCAAAATCCTAAAAACTCAAAACTTTAAAGAGAGGAACTGGAAAGATTTCATGATTACCTCAAGACTTTCTTGGGTGGGTTTTGTAGAACTCTTCACAAGAAACACGTAGCCGCAAACGGTGCGGCGATCGGAGCTCTCTAGCTCAAGATATGAGATTTGGAAAATTGAGATGAATAGTGCTCAATCTCTTCTCCTCTCCTCCTTTCAATTTCTGATTGTGTGTGTTTGTTAGTCTGTTGTGATGCTGATTGGTTCATTAATTGAGCCTTTTATATGTTGGGCTTGGGCCCAATTTAGACTCGGTCCAACCCATTAGCGTTTTTAGCCCGTTTGGCCCAACTTCAGGCCAACCGTTAAAATTAATGCCCGGTTTTCAACTTCTAATATTTTTCTAAGATTTTTTTTTTACGGTTTTCACTTTTCTCGTGGGGTACCAGGCAAACTTGAACCGGTTCAACTTGTTTGACTGCCGGTTCGCAGTTTTTCACGGTTTTCACATAAACATATTTTCTGACTCAGAAAAACCTACTGAGTCCAAAAATCACATTTAAATCCCCAAATTCTCATCCTATCCTTCCGGAATTTAATTTGGCATTTAAATGATTTTATCCGTGAAAAATCCGGTTCTTACATCCTCTCCTCCTTAAAAAGATTTTCGCCTTCGAAAATCTGAATCACGCGATATAACTCCACGAAGCATCCTACTTTCGACGTTGCCAACCCAACAAGTTGCCAAAGCCTCTCGTTCACCACCATCCTACCGTGTCGATGTTCTTTCTCGCTAAATCATCCATAGAATAGTTCATTCGGATGGACAGAAAATGAGTGGATTTGGTTAAGTGAACCACGATCACCCAAACCGCATCAAATCTTAACCTAGTCCTCGATAAACCGGTCACAAAATCCATAGCAATTCCTTCCCACTTCCACTGAGGAATTTCAAGTGGTTGTTGCATTCCCGATGGTTTTTGATACTCTATCTTCACTTTCTGACAAGTCAAACATTTGGATACCACTGTACCTATATCACCTTTCACCTCAGGCCACCAGAACATCTTCTTTAAGTCGTACTACATCTTCGCACTTTCGGGATGGGTAGAAAATCCACCGTGGTGAGCTTCTGACAACAAGTCTTGCCTCAACTCCCGACATCCGATATACAGATCCTTCCCTTGTATCTCCACAACCCTTCATCATCCTTAGTGAATTCCTCACGCCTCTTATCACCAACTGGTTGGAACAATTTCTGAAGCTTTCGCTCATCTTGCTGAGCCCTCTGAATCTCCATCTTAAACGTGCATTGAAAACTGCATCTGGTTCAAACAAGCTTTTCCGGCAAACTCACCAATGTCCAGCTTAAGATCTACAAACTCATCCACTAGCTCCTCTTCCTTGATTCTCATCCAAGCAATTGTTAAAGATTTCTGACTCAGAGCGTCTGCTACCACGTTCACCTTTCTAGGGTGATAACTCAACTCAAATCATAATCTTTTAGCAATTCTATCCACCTTCTCTGGCGCATATTTAGCTCCTTCTCATCAAAGATATACTTGAGACTCTTATGATCAGAAAAGACGCTAAACCTTACTTCGTACAAGTGGTGTCTCCAAATCTTCAATGCGAACACAATCGCTGCTAATTCCAAGTCATGAGTTGGGTAGTTCACCTCACGCGGTCTCAGCTGACGTGATGCGTAAGCCACCACATTCCGGTGTTATATCAATACGCAACCTAAACCCTTCAAAAAAGCATCACAAAATACCCCAAACGGTTCATGTGGTTCCGTTAGGATTTGAACAGGTGCTGAAGTTAATCTCTGCTTTAATGTCTGAAAACTCTCTTCGCACTCCGACGTCCACACAAATGGCACCTCTTTCCTTGTTAATTTCGTCATCGGTAGCGCAATCCAGGAAAATCCTTCGAAAAATCTCCGGTAATATCCGGCTAAACCCAAAAAGCTCCTGACTTTCGTCACAGTCATCGGTCTTTCCCATTCCATCACCGCTTCTACTTTAGAAGGGTCTACAGATATTCCTCCTTTACTCACCACGTGGCCTAAGAATTTTACTTCCCCCTTCCAGAACTCACACGTCGACAACTTAGCGTACATCTTCTGCTGCGTCACTCTGATTATCGGCATTAAGAATTTGAAAATTTTTCTTAAATCAAATACCGGTTTTGTAATATTTTTCAAAACCTTTAAAACAAGTTCAATCTAAATGAGTCCATTGTTAAAACCTTATCAAAAGAGTCAAAAACCATTTATTTATAAATTAAACATTTCAAGGCATAATTTTCCTAAATTCATTGAACCTCGTAAATCAAGACCTTTCCATTTGAATCCTTTTTGGATAAGTTAAATTTTGCAAACCAAAATCACAAGTTAACAAAATCTTAGAACTCATTTTCCTTTTTAAATCGTATTATTTGATCAAAAGTTCCAATCCTAGTTTCAAAACCAAATCATTCAAAACAGTTTATTCTAGACCAAATCACTGTTGAGTTTTGAAATGAGTCAAAATATTTACTCGGAAGTTGCCTACTTCAAATCATGATTTTTTTATTTTTTTATTTTTTTTTTAACTTTTCAAATTGAATCTCTTTCAATCGGAGAAATTGGAAACCATTTTCATAATTGAACAAAATCAGAGAACCCATTGTTCTTTTAAACCATATCTCTTAAATCAAGAGTTCCGACTAACTTTCAAAACAGAATCATTTAAACCAAAGTTCCAAACTAGATTAGAAATCATTCTAAACCTTAAAACCGTAAAATTCATAGTTTAAAACTGCAAAGGCATTAGTCGATACTTCCATTGCCACTAGCGTTGAACCGTACCCCTTGCCTATATAGGGAACCGCCAAGATTTCTAACCACACTTGGTGACCATTCTGGCACGTCCGCTCTGATCGTTCATCATCACCAGTTCGACGCCCTCGGCTACCGCCAAAAGAATCTTCCTTCCCAATAGTTTACTCCCACACAACTCTAAACCCTTGTATCCCTAACGACGACTTTGCAAAAGATAAAACCAAGCTACACTCATGTCCTGGAAATATATGGTATTCAAAGCATACGCTTACCTCTCGTCGGAGGATTCGACCCCGTCGCATCCCGTGTATCCAAAGCAAACACACGACCTGACTGTTGATTCTGGCCCTCATCTCGTTTCCTCCTATGGCGACAATTCTTAGATATATGCCCAGGTTTCCCACAATTATAGCATCGACCATTTCCTTTCGCCTGATGAAACTGGGCTTTGCTGCCCCTTCTAACATTCCCTTGACCTTGCAGATGCTGAGGAGTATGTCTATCTTTCTTGAAGTTCTTTCCCCTTGGTTTGAGGTGATCATCGAGTTCCCTACTAGAATTTCCTCCATGGGTATTCCTTGACGAGGCTACCGTCTGATGAGCGGATAATTTATACGCTTTTTGGCATTATTTTTAGGTAGTTTTTAGTATGTTTTAGTTACTTTTTATTATATTTTTATTAGTTTTTATGGAAAAATCACATTTCTGGACTTTACTATGAGTTTGTGTGTTTTTCTATAATTTCAGGTATTTTCTGGCTGAAATTGAGGGATCTGAGCAAAAGTCTGATCCAGAGGCTGAGAAAGAACTGCAGATGCTGTTGGATTCTGACCCTCCTGCATGCGAAGTAGAGTTTTTGGAGCTATAGAAGCCCAATTGGCGCGCTCTCAATTGAGTTGGAAAGTAGACATATTGGAATTTCCAGAAATATATAATAGTCCATACTTTGCCCGAGATTTGATGGCCCAAGCTGGCATTAAACGCCAGCCAGAGACCTTTTCTGGCGTAAAAAGCCAGAACTGGCACCAGAACTGGAGTTAAACGCCCAAACTGGCACCCAAGTTAGCGTTTAACTCCAAGAAAGGCCTATGCACGTGAAAGCTTCAAAGCTCAGTCCAAACACTCATGAAGTGGGCGCCAGATGTGGAATTCTACACTATCTACACATAGTTACTCATTTTCTGTAAACCTAAGTTACTAGTTTAGTATAAAAACTACTTTTAGAGATTCATTTTGGCAACTCATGATATTTTACATTTTATATTGTATCTTCTATGGCATGAGTCTCTAAACCCAATAAGTGGGGGTGAGGAGCTCTGCTGTGTCTCAATGAATTAATACAATTACTATTGTTTTCTATTCAATCACGCTTGATTCTGTTCTAAGATACTCACTCGTACTTCAATATAGAGAATATGAAGATCCGTGACACTCATCATCATTCTCAAATTTATGAACGCGTGCAACAACCACTCCCGTTCTACCTGAGCTCAATGTAGTCATTGGGCAACAGCTTGAGTGCGTATCTCTTGGGTCTCTAATCCACGGACCGAGTCCGTGAGATTAGAACCTTCGTGGTAGAGGCTAGAACTAATTGACAGCATTTCTAAGATCCAGAAAGTCTAAACCTTGTCTGTGGTATTCTGAGTAGGATCTGGAATGGGGTGACTGCTACGAACTTCAAACTCACGAATGTTGGGCGCAGTGACAGTGTAAAAAAGGATAGAGAGCTCCTATTCCGACATAAGTGAGAACCGACAGATGATTAGCCGTGCAGTGGCTGTATCTGGTATTTTTCATCCGAGACAAGAGATCCGACAGTTGATTAGCCGTACACAAACCGTGCCTGGTATTTTTCATCCGAGAGGACGGATGGTAGCTGTTGACAACGGTGATCCACCAACATACAGCTTGCCATTGAAGGAAGCCATGCGTGTTTGGAGAAGAAGATATTAGGAAAGCAGAGATTCAGACGACAGAGCATCTCTGGAACCTCAACCTGTTCCTCATTACTGAATCACAAGTACCATTCATTTAATGTTATTTATTTTTCATAAGAAAAATCATTTTTATTACTAATCTCCTAACTAAGATTTACAAGATAACCATAGCTTGCTTCAAGCCGGCAATCTCCGTGGGATCGACCCTTACTCACGTAAGGTATTACTTGGACGACCTAGTGCACTTGCTGGTTAGTTGTGCGGAGTTGCAAAGGTGTGATTGCAATTCCGTGACCAAGTTTTTGGCGCCATTGCCGGGGATTGTTCAAGTTTGAACAACTGGCGGTTCATCTTGTTACTTAGATTAGGAAAATTTTATCTTTTTGGTTTAGAGTCACTAAAATTAAGTCTTCTATTATTGTTTTTTTGTTAAAACTTTAAAATTATTGTTTTCTTTTTCTAGATTTTTTTCAAAAATTTTTAATAAATAGATAAAAACCAATAAGTTAATAATTGAGTCTTCTGTTTGAGTTTAGTTTCATGTTTTAAGTTTGGTGTCAATTGCATGTTTTTATTTTCCTTCAATTTTTTGAATTGCATGTTTTTATTTTTCTTCATATTTTTTAATCACATGTTCCTTGTTCCTTCTTGATCTTCAAGTTGTTCTTGTTTATTTTCCTTATTTGATCTTTAGTTTTTCTTGTTTTGTGTCTTTCCTTGTTTTTCTTGTGCATTTTCGAATTATTAGTGTCCAAAGTATAAAAATTTTTAAGTTTGGTGTCCTTTGTGTTTTTATTTTCCTAAAGATTTCCAAAATTTGTTCTTGGTGTTCATCTTGACATTCAAAGTGTTCTTGGTGTTCATCTTGACATTCAAAGTTTTCTTGTCTGTTTTCTTTGTTTTGATCTGAAAATTCTAAGTTTTGTGTCTTTTACTTATTTTTCTCTTTCCTCATTAAATTCAAAAAAGATATCTCTTCTCTTTATTTTAATTGAATTTTCGAAATTTACTTAAAAAAATTCAGATTTTTATTTTAAAATTTTTTATCTTATCTTATCTTAGTTTTAAATTTCAAAATTCAAATTTTTTTCAAAAAAATCATATCTTTTTCAAAGTCTTATCTTATCTTATTTCAAATTCAAATTTCAAATTTCAATTAAATTCCAAAATTTAAAATCCAAATTTCAAAATTTAAATTTAAAATTTTAAAAATCAAACCTTTTCAAAATTTAAATCTTTTTCAAATCTTTATCTTATATTGTTGACTTTTTCAAAATTCAAAATTCAAAATTTAAAATTCAAATTTAAAATTTAATTTTCAAATTTAAATTTAAATTTCAAAATTTTTTAATTTAAAAACTTATCTTCTCTTAAATTCCTTATCTCCTCTTACCTAACTTATCTTATCTTTTCTAATCTCAAATCTTAAAATCAAATATTTTTCAAATCTTTTTAATTAATTAATTAATTTAGTTTTCTAATTTCTTAATTTTTCTTTTCTTAATTTTCAAAACTTGCATCAATTTTTTTATTTTATTTTAATATCTTTAATTTCAAAAAAAAAGTGGGGGGAATAAAATTTCTATTTACAATCCACATCATCTCCCTTTCTCCATCATGGACCCAAGTGGAAATGAACAGTCCAGAAGGACTCTGAAGTCATATGCTAACCCCACTAATGCTTCCTATGGGAGTGGTATCTGTATGCCCCCCATCAGAGCCAGCAGTTTTGAGCTAAACCCTCAGCTCATTATCATGGTGCAGTAAGATTGCCAGTATTCCGGTCTTCCACAGGAAGAACTTACTGAGTTTCTGGAACAGTTCTTACAAATTGCTGACACAGTACGTGATAAGGAAGTAGATCAGGATGTCTACAGACTATTACTGTTTTCATTTGCTGCAAAAAATCAAGCTAAGAGGTGGTTAAATAACTAACCCACAGCAAGCATAAGAACATGGAAACAGTTATCAGACAAATTCCTTAACCAATATTTCCCTCCAAAAAGGATGACACAGCTAAGGCTGAACATGCAAGGCTTTAAACAAGAGGATAATGAATCTCTTTATAATGCCTGGGAGAGGTACAGAGAGATGCTAAGGAAATGCCCCTCTGAAATATTTTCAGAATGGGTGCAGTTAGACATCTTCTACTACGGGCTAACAGAAAAGGCCCAGATGTTTCTAGATCACTCATCTGGTGGATCTATACACATGAGAAAGACAATTGAAGAGGCTCAAGAGCTCATTAATACAGTTGCTAGAAATTCGCATCTGTACTTAAGTAGTGAGTCCTCCATGAAAGAAGAGGCTAAAGTAGTATCCACTGAACTTAGTCCTCCAGAACAAGTTGCTGAACTCAATCAGCAATTACTTTTTATAACAGAACAGTTAGCAGAATTTAAAGAGATGCTACAAAACACTAAAAATGCTAACAAGAATATGGAAGCACAATTGAATCAGACATGACAGCAGTTATCTAAATAGATAACAGAAGAATGCCAAGCTGTTCATTTAAGGAGTGGAAAGACATTGAATGTCTCAACTCAAAGCAGCAGGAAGCCAAGAAAGGAACATCTGACAGAGGATGACCAAACCACTGCCCAAAATCCCTCTGAGGATAATAAGAGCCCAGAGAGAAATGATTCTGGCATTTCAACACCAGAAAAGGGTAAGAAGTTCGTGTTAAACGCCCAATGGATGGCCAATTCTAGCGTTCAAACACCAGAAAAGGGTGGCAATCTGGCGTTAAATGCCCAAAAAGCACCCAATTCTGGCGTTCAAACACCAATGAAGGATCAGACACATGCAAGTGCTGATAATAACCCCCTTAAGCAGGCTTCTCCAACCACTTCTGTAGGAAATAAACCTGCAGCAACTAAGGTTGAAGAATATAAAGCCAAGATGCCTTATCCTCAGAAATTCTGCCAAGTGGAATAGGATAAACAATTTGTCCACTTTGCAGACTATCTCAGGACTCTTGAAATAAAGATTCCGTTTGCAGAGGCACTTGAGCAAATACCCTCTTATGCTAAGTTCATGAAGGAGATCTTAAGTCATAAGAAGGATTGGAGAGAAACTGAAAAATTTTTTCTCACTGAAGAATGCAGTGCAGTCATTCTGAAAAGCTTACCAGAGAAGCTTAAAGATCCTGGAAGCTTTATGATACCATGCACATTAGAGGATGCTTGTACCAAGGCAGCTCTATGTGATCTTGGGGCAAGTATCAACCTAATACCTGCATCCACTATCGAAAAGCTTGGTTTGACTGATGAAGTTAAACCAACCCGAATATGTCTCCAACTTACTGATGGCTCCATTAAAATTCCATCAGGCGTAATTGAGGACATGATTGTCAAGGTTGTGCCATTTGCCTTTCCCACTGACTTTGTAGTGCTAGAAATGGAAGAGCACAAGAGTGCAACTCTCATTCTAGGAAGACCTTTCCTAGCAACTGGATGAACCCTCATTGACATCCAAAAAGGGGAGATAACCCTGAGAGTCAATGAGGACGAGTTTAAGTTGAATGCTATCAAAGCTGCATCCAGACACATCAAAGGACTGCATGAGCGTTGATATTATTGACTCTCTCGTAGAAGAGGTCAATATCACTGAGAGTCTTGAATCAGAACTAGAGGACATTTTTAAAGATGTTCAGCCTGATCTGGAGGAACCAGAGAAAATAGAAGAACCTCTGAAAACTCCTCAAGAAGAGGAGAAGCCTCCTAAACCCGAGCTCAAGCCACTACCACCATCCCTGAAATATCCATTTCTAGGAGAAGATGACACTTTTTCGGTAATCATAAGCTCTACTTTAGAGCCACAGGAAGAGAAAGCACTAATTCAGGTGCTAAGGACACATAAGACAGCTCTTGGGTGGTCCATAAGTGATCTTAAGGGCATTAGCCCAGCCAGATGCATGCACAAGATCCTATTGGAGGATGATGCTAAGCCAGTGGTTCAACCACAGAGGCGGCTGAATCCAGCCATAAAGGAGGTGGTGCAGAAAGAGGTCACTAAGTTACTAGAGGCTGGGATTATTTATCCTATTTCTGATAGCCCCTGGGTGAGCCCTGTCCAAGTTATCCCCAAGAAGAGAGGCATGACAGTGGTTCATAATGAAAAGAATGAACTGGTTCCTACAAGAATAGTTACAGGGTGGCGTATGTGTATTGACTATAGAAGGCTCAATACAGCCACCAGGAAGGATCATTTTCCTTTACCATTCATAGACTAGATGCTAGAGAGACTAGCCGGTCATGAATACTACTGATTTTTGGATGGCTGTTCAGGTTACAACCAAATTACAGTAGATCCTCAGGACTAAGAGAAAACAGAATTCACATGTCTATCTGGAGTATTTGCCTACAAAAGGATGCCATTTGGTCTGTGCAATGCACCTGCAACCTTTCAGAGGTGCATGCTCTTCATCTTCTCTGATATGGTAGAGAAATTTCTGGAAGTCTTCATGGATGACTTCTCATTATTTCGAGACTCATTCAGCTCCTATCTTGACCATCTAGCACTTGTTCTGAAAAGGTGCCAAGAGACTAACTTGGTTTTAAACTGGGAGAAATGTCACTTTATAGTGACTGAAGGAATTGTCCTTGGGCACAAAATTTCGAACAAGGGAATAGAGGTGGATCAAGCTAAGGTAGAGGTAATTGAAAAATTACCACCACCTGCCAATGTTATGGCAATCAGAAGCTTTCTAGGGCATGCAGGATTCTACAAGAGGTTTATAAAAGATTTTTCAAAAAATTGCAAAACCTCTAAGCAATATTCTAGCTGTTGATACACTATTTATCTTTGACACAGAGTGTCTGCAGGCGTTTGAGACTCTGAAAGCTAAGCTGGTTACAGCACCAGTTATTTCTGTACCAGACTGGACATTACCATTTGAACTAATGTGTGATGCCAGTGACCATGCCATTGGTGCAGTATTAGGACAGAAGCATGACAAGCTTCTGCATGTAGTTTATGATGCTAGCCGTATTTTAAATGACGCACAGAAAAACTACACAACCACAGAAAATGAGTTGCTTGTAGTGGTTTATGCCATTGACAAGTTTAGATCTTATTTAGTAGGATCAAAAGTGATTGTGTACACTGACCATGCTGCTCTAAAATATCTCCTCACAAAGCAAAATTCAAAACCCAGACTCATAAGATGGGTGCTACTTCTGCAAGAGTTTGATATAGAAATAAGAGAAAGAAAAGGGACAGAGAACCAAGTAGCTGATCACTTGTCCCGGATAGAACCAGTAGCTGATCACCAAGAATCTCCACAAGCATCAACAAGCTCCAAACATCACCATAAACAAGCTATATGTACATAAGCCATCATAAATCAACCTAGGGGTCATTATAATTGAAATTTCACAAGAGTTTCAATGCCTCTTACCTTGCCCAACGGTTTTGGAAGCCAAAACCAACACCAATCAAAGGCTAGAGTGTACCTAAACACTCAAAAATAATAAAACCTCACTTAGCCAAAGCCCTAAAAACTCGAAACTTTGAAGAGAGGAACTGGAAAGATTTCGTGATTACCTCAAGAGTTTCTTGGGTGGGTTTTCTAGAGCTCTTCACAAGGAATGCATAGCCGCAAACGGTGCGGCGATTGTAGAGTTTCTAATTGTGTGTGTTTGTTAGTGTGTTGTGATGCTGATTGGTTCATTAATTGAGCCTTTTATATGTTGGGCTTGGGCCCAATTTGGACCCGGTCCAACCCGTTAGCGTTTTTAGCCCGTTTGGCCCAACTTCGGGCCAAACCTTTAAAATTAACGCCCGATTTTCAACTTCTAATATTTTTCTAAGGTTTTTTTTACGGTTTTCACTTTTCATGTACGGTACTGGGCAGACTTGAACCGGATCAACCAGTTTGACTGTCGGTTCGTGATTTTTCACGGTTTTCACAGAAACACATTTTTTGACTCAGAAAAACCTGCTGAGTCCAAAAATCACATTTAAATCCCCAAATTCTCATCCTATCCTTCTGGAATTTAATTTGGGCATTTAAATGATTTTATCTGTGAAAATCTGGTTCTTACAGTTTTCATGCCTTAGAGGCAAGAATGGATAACCAAAAGTGGAAGAAAGCATGTACAAGGGAGAAAACATGAAGAAAACAAGGAAAAGCACACACAGCAAGGTGTGCGTGCGCACAGGCAAGCGTGCGTACGCACAAGACCGGATTAGCCAAGTGTGCGTGCGCACAAGTACTTGTGTGTACGCACAGGAGCCAAAACAGCCAAGTGTGCGAATGCATGCATCTGTGCGTCCACACAGGACCCAACATGTGATTTCATTAATGAAACACGTACAGCACGTTTTCTGAGGCCTTTTGGCTCATTTTGGAAGGCTTGAAGGCTGAATTGGAGTGCTATATGAAGGGGAATTCAACACATTTCAAAGGTAGCTCACTTAGATAGTTTTAGAGAGTAATTAGGAGTAGGAGTAGGAGTAGTATAGCATTGCTCTCTTAGGGTTTCAGTTTCCATTTTCATGTAGCATTTTATAGCAAGCTTAATTCTGGATTTTGATAATCTTTAATTGTAAGTACTCTTTAATTCCTCTTTAATTACATTGTCTTTATTTTTATTTTCTTTGGTTCAAGCACTTTGTTTATAATTGCAATTTTGAGTTCTTGAAGTTTTTATTCATGAATTTAATGTTTGATGCTTTCTTTATGTTTGTTTCGATGTTTATTGTTGGTATTGTTGATAGTTGGTTATAGTTTCTATTTTACTTTGCAATTTTCTCATGTTTTACTTTTATGCACACAAGGTGTTTGTGAAAATGCCAACACTAAAATTTGAGTAGATTTTCCCACGTTGGCTTGTGGATTGAGTTCCTAGGATACTAGAGTCATAATGGTAGTTAGTTGACTCTTGTTTCTATTGACGCTAGCTTTTTATCAACTAGTTTGGTAAGTGATAAACCACTATTTCATGGTTTATCTTGTGCTCAATTGAGTGGTTTTTATCAACTCTTTACCCATTTATTCATACTAATCGCATGCTTTATGTCTTCCTTCCTGATTTTGTGCTATGATTGAAAACATGCTTCTTTGGCCTTTATATTGCTAATATTAATCCTCTCTTATCACCATTAGATGCCTTGATATGTGTGTTAAGTGATTTCAGAGATTACAGGACAGGAATGGCTCAGAGGATAGAAAGGAAGCATGCAAAAGTGGAAGGAATACAAGAAGTTGGAGAAACTGCTAAGCTGTCCAGCCTGACCTCTTCGCACTCAAGCGGCTATAACTTTAGCTACAAAAGTCCAAACGACGCGGTTCTAGTTGCGTTGGAAAGCTAACGTCCGGCGCTTCGATTTGATATATAATTTGCCATAGCTGCCCTGATGTTAGGAGACGCGAACACGTGAATGACGCGCCCGCGTCGCATCTGCGAACTTCAATCCGCGCGGACGCGTGGACGACGCCTCCGCGTCACTTGCCCGCGACCTGAACGTAACAGAAATCGCAAGGAAAAATTTCTGGGCTGCTTTTGACCCAGTTTTCAGCCTAGAACACACAGATTAGAGGCTATAAAGTGGGGGAATGCATCAATTCATAATCATGCTCTCATAATTCGCTTCTCATAATTTAGATGTAGTTTTTAGAGGGAGAGGTTCTCTCATCTCTCTTAGGATTTAGGATTAGGATTCCTCTTAAAGGATTTAGGATTATATCTTCTCAATTTCCAGGTTTAATATTCTTTTTATTTATTTTCTCAATTTTGTTTATGACTCTTTATATTTAGATTGATTTTCTATTTAATATATTTTGAGGTATTTCAGACTTATGATTGCTCTCTTTAATTTATGTTACTGTTACGTCCCATCTGAAGTCATTTTTATTCAAGTAGATTTACTTTTCCCCTTTTGGTCTTGGTTAAAAAATCAGTAACTCAGGAGTTATCAAACTCAACATGATTGATAATTGTTATCTTCACTAATTGAATTGAACTTCAATAATCCTAATCTTTCCTTAGGGATTAACTAGGATTTGAAGATCAGACTAATTAGACACTTGACCTTTCTTTACTTTAAGTAATGGCTAACTAAGTAGAATTAAGATTCAATCTTCATCATCATTGATAAGGATAACTAGGATATGACTTCTAATTTCTCATACCTTGCCAAAAGTTTATTTTACAGTTATTTACTTATTTTACAGTCTTTTACTTATTTCAATTGCAATTTAAATTACTTGCTCCCTACTTTCAAAATCCCAATTTACAATCTTCACAACCAATAATAAGAACATACCTCCCTGCAATTCCTTGAGAAGACGACCCGAGGTTTAAATACTCGGTTATCAATTTTAAAGGGGTTTGTTACTTGTGACAACCAAAACGTTTGTATGAAAGGACTTTTGTTGGTTTAGAAACTATACTTGCAACGAGGATTTATCTGCGAATTTCTAGACCACGCAAAAGTTCTCTCATCAAAATGGCGCCGTTGCCGGGGAATTGCAAACGTGTGCCTTATTATTGGTTATTGTAAATATTTTGCTTTTAAATTGATTTATTTTCGAAAAAAAAAATTCAGATTTTTATTTTAAAATTTTTTATCTTATCTTATCTTAGTTTTAAATTTCAAAATTCAAATTTTTTCAAAAAAAAAAATCATATCTTTTTCAATATTCTTATCTTATCTTATTTCAAATTCAAATTTCAAATTTTAAAATTCAAATTTCAAATTTCAAATCTTTTCTCTTATTTATTTTATTTTATTTTCTTTTGCTTGTTTATTTGTTTTTATTTTTAATTTTTATTATTTACTATGAATTCTCACCCCTCTCGCTTTGAGTTTGGTTCTAATAATGTTGAAAGGAATGGAAGCTATAACAGGAACAGGCATCAAGGTTGGAACAATCAAAGATGGGAGGAGCCACAAGGATTTGATCAACCCTCATGGCAACAACCACCTCCAATGGACTATCAACAACCACCACCATATGCTTATGAACCGTCTCCTCAAAATAACTCTGGACCACCATACTCACAAGCCCCTTACCACCAAACACCTCCATATGACCCTAACCCACATCCACCATACCAACCACCCTATGAACCGAATGAGCCATACATAGATCCACCCCAACCTCTATTGGATAACAATACACTCATCTCTAACATCATTGGTCTCACCTCTACACTCTAAAATCTTTTATCCCGCATGAACCAACCCTCTACCTCCAATATTCAACCTCAAGCTCTAGTGCACTTCCTTTTCAACCACATAATGATCTTTTCATCCCATCACCACCCTCCATGGGAGAGCACCGACATCCATTAATCCAAGAGCAAGATGATCCCAATTATGCTATTGATATGGAACAGGAAAGAAGGAATCATCTTCGCGAATCCATACTTCATAAGGAGCTAGAGGAGGCCCTACGGGTAAAGGTAGGAAAGACCCTTGAAGATGAAGGAGTAGTTGAAAGGAGTTGTCATGGAAAGAAAAT
Organism: Arachis ipaensis; assembly: GCF_059453495.1. Classification (NCBI taxonomy): domain Eukaryota; kingdom Viridiplantae; phylum Streptophyta; class Magnoliopsida; order Fabales; family Fabaceae; genus Arachis; species Arachis ipaensis. The sequence goes on along the minus strand of NC_142438.1, from coordinate 86,941,323 downwards.
CATCGAGGATGAGTACGATTTTATACTTAAACAACTAGACAAAGCAGCAATTATTCAAAAGGAAGAAGTGGTTGCAGACTTAAGGGATGCTGTACCTCTATTGAAAAGTCCAGTCACAGAGCCTCCTTCCACGGTGTTTGATGTTGAGGAGAGCGTACAACCTCCAAGGCAGATCATGATTGAAGACTTTGTAGAGGTTGATCAAGAGATGGAGATTCAAGAAGAAGAAGCACAACCTCCTATGCCCTTGGTAAGTAATGAAGAAGAGATTGAATTGGAAGAAAGCTACCAAGAGGAAGAGGTTGAAATTAAAGAAGTTTGCAAAGAGGTGGAAGTTGTCAAAGAGCACAAGGGAATGGAGCTTGAAATCACCTTGCCAAAGTTATTGGAGACCCCTTCCCCTAAGTTGCCATCATCCTTCACAACATTCAAGTGGGTAAAATTTATATCCCTTAGCTTTCTAATTCCACTTGAATACGGGCTACTGGAGACGGATGGTCAACTTAGAGCTCTTTGTGGCATAAAGAGTCAGAGGAAGATAGTCAGTGGTAAGAATTGTCCTGCAAGGTTCATTATGGTTGGAAGCTTTAAGTTTAAGCGCAAAGGTTGGTGTAAAGCTCAACTGAATGGGTCTAGGAAGTTGTTTGGCCGCTTTAGTGGGAATTCAAATTACTTATCACCCGGATGGAAAAATACAGATCTCGACAAAAATGGGTGTAAAAGCAAGATTTGGGATCCTGGAATCTGCTCTGACATTTGTCACCCCGGGAGCCTAAGAATCTATTTGAAGCTTCTTAAGGGCTTTACATGCCTAGTTTGGGACCCTAGAGGTTACTGGAGATACAAACATTGGTGGAGATTCCTGGATGAGTTCAAGCACAAGCCACCATAACAGGGAGCTCACCAAATGTCCAACTTAAGGACTTTAACTAAATTGAGCTCACCACTATTTTATGGTTTATCTTGTGCTCAATTGAGTGGATTTCATCAACTCTTTACACACTTATTCATAATATTTGCATGGTTTTATATTTCCTTCCTGATTTTGTGCTATGATTGAAAATATGCTTCTTTGATCTTATATTTACTTATTATTAATCCTCTCCTATTACCATTAGATGCCTTGATATGTGTGTTAAGTGTTCTCAGAGATTACAGGCCAGGAATGGTTCAGAGGATGGAAAGGAAGCAAGCAAAAGTGGAAGGAATACAATAAGTTGGAGAAATTGCTAAGCTGTCCAGCCTGACCTCTTCACACTCAAACGGTTATAACGTTAGCTATAGAAGTCCAAATGACGCGGTTCCAGTTGCATTGGAAAGCTAACGTCCGGGGCTTCGATTTGATATATAATATTGCATAGTTGCTCAGATGCTAGGCGACGCGAACACGTGATCCACGCGAACGCATCGCATCTGCGAATTTCAATCCGCACGGCCGCGTGGACGACGCCTCCGCGTCACTTGTCCGCGACCTGAGCATACCAGAATACGAATGGGGCGATTTCTGGGCTATTTTTGACCCAGTTTTTGGCCCGGAAAACACAGATTAGAGGCTATAAAGTGAGAAAATGCATCCATTCAGAGGGAGCTCGCCAATTTTTACTTCCCATGGTTTAGATTTAGTCTTGAGAGAGGTTCTCTCCTCTCTCTCTTAGGATTTAGGACTTCTCTTAATTTGTAAGAGTGACTCTCGATCCAGGTTTAATGTTTCTTTGTTTTAGCTTCCCTTTCACTTTTAATTATTCCAGCACTTGAGTTGATTATTTACTTTTATAATTGAATTTATGAATTATTCCATGTTACAGATTATTAATTTGAATTAATGATATTTGAAGTATTTTCAGTTTATGATTGCTCTTTCTAATTTATGTTATCATTGTTTCCGATCTGAAGATATTTTATTGTAGCAATTTACTTTTTTCCCTTTTGGTCCTGGTTAAGAAATCAGTAACTTAACAGTTATCAACCTCAGCATAATTGATAATCGTTATCTTGCTAATTAAACTGAACTTCAATAATCCCAACTTTTTCTTAGGAAATAAATAGGATTCGAAGGTCAAACTAATTAGTCCCTTGACTTTCCTTTGCTTTAGTAAGGGTTAACTAAGTGGAATTTAGATTCAACTTTCATTATTGTTGAGAGAGATAACTAAGTTGGACTTCTAATTTCTCTTACCTTGCCAAAAGTTGCTTTACAGTATTTATTTATTTTAATTGCCATTTACTTAGTTGTCATTCAAATCACTTGCTTCTCACCTTCTAAACCCCGATTACAACCTTTATAGCCAATAATAAGAACATACTTCCTTGCAGTTCCTTGAGAAGACGACCCGAGGTTTGAATACTCGGTTAACAATTTTTAAGGGGTTTGTTACTTGTGACAACCAAACATTTGTACGAAGGGATTTTTGTTGGTTTAGAGACTATATCTACAACGCAACTGTTTTTATGAAATTCTTTACTGGCAAAAATCCTAACGTCAAAATGGCGCCGTTGCCGGGGAACTGCTAACGTGTGCCTTATTATTGGTTATTGTAAATATTTTTCTTTTACTTATTTATTTATTTCTGTTTTTCCTTTTTATTTTTCATTTGCTACCATGAATTCTCACCCCTCTCGCTTTGAGTTTGGTTCTATCTTTATTGAAGGAAATAGAAGTTATAGCAGGAATATTTATCAAGGTCAGACCAATCAAGGATGGATGGAGCCAAGAGGATCTAATCAACCCTTTAGGCAACAACACCCTCTGAGATATCATGGACAAGGACCATTCTACAATGCATACCCAGCTGAAAGATATGGTGGACAACCTTGTAACTACCAACAAGCCCCACCCCGTGCATATAAACCATCCTTTCAACATAACCTCGAACCACCACACTCACAAGCTTCTCTTTACCATTCGCCACCATATGATCCCTCCTTACCCCAGTACCAATCCAATCACTTCCAATCACCACCACTTTCCTATGTATCATGTCCAAATCCGGCAACCCAAGAAGCAGAGGTTCGCCTAAAGGAAACAGTAAATAAACTTCAAACAACCATTCGACAACTGGAGCAAGTAGTAATTCAATGGGTTTTTAGGCGCTCAAATACACAAGGATCAGCCACAGCCCCATGTGAATAGTCTACCGAAGAGCGTAGCATGAAGGAGATACCAGAAACTCCAGTGGACAAGACAGAGAATGAATTCGTACTAGAACAAGTAGAAGAAGCTGTCATTGTTCACGAAGAAGAGTTGGTTGAAGATCTAGGAGATGCTGAACCTCCATGGGAATCCAGAACTGGGGAGAACTCCGTCAAGGACGCTACAGTTGATGCTAAGGAGGATATTGTACAATCTCCAAGGAAAGTTGTTTATGAAGAATCAGACGGAATAACCCAGAACAAAAATTCCCTTGATGATGATAGTCACAAGTCAAATTCTCTTAGTAATGAACTGGCATCCGCAAGTGAATTCTCTGAGGTCGAAGAATCTTCCCCAAGTGAATATGAAAACGATGTGGAGGTAGATTTCTCTCAACCTCCAATCTATGACTCAAGTGATGAGGAAGACATAGAAGACTTTGATCAGGACACAGATACAATTGTAGAACCTTGCAAGGAATTGGAGGAATTCACAGAAGAGCACAAGGGAGTAGAACTTACAGAACCACCGGAAACACCTATCCCAAGGCCATTACCACCTAATACAAGCTTCAAGTGGGTACAATCCTTAACCTATAACTTTACTTATTCACTTGAATATGGTTTGCTTGAAACAGATGGCCAGCTTAGAGCTCTTTGCGGCTTTAAGAGTAAGAGGGAAATGGCTCGTACTCAGAGTTGGTGCACAAGGTTCAATAAGGTTCCACGCTTCACCTCGAAGTACACGGATTGGTATCATGCTCAATTGCATGGATCACAGAGAACGTTTGGTCACCATGGTGAGATTCTACTCTTTAAACCGCCCGGATGGAGACATGTAGATCAAGACGGAGGCGGATTTAAAGACAAGGCTTGGGATCATGGATTCTATTTTGACATTCGTCACCCTAGGAGCCTGAGACTCTGTTTGAAGCTGTTCAGAAGCTTTACATGCCTAGTTTGAGACCCCCGGAGGCTATTGGCATTCCAAGCATTGGTGGAGATTTCTGGATGAATTTAAACACAAGCCACCATAACAGGAAGCTCATCTAATGTCCAACTTAAGGACTTTAACTAAAAGTACTAGGTGGGAGACAACCCACCATGGTATGATCGTTCCTTTTGCAATTTTAATTTTATTTAGTTTTGTTTGTTTTTGAATTTTGTTTTATTTTATTGAACCTGGAATCATGCATAGCATTCAGATTAAGCACTGCATTCTGCATATTGCATTCCGCATTCTGCATATATAAAAAAAAAATGCACGCGACGCGGCAGCGTCACTAGTGCGTTGGGAAGAAAAGAATATGAACAGAGAGTTACACAGGAGCAGGGCTGGAGGCGTGCCAATGGCACAAATCGTCCCACGTGATCGCGTCGCTCACGCGACCGCGTCATATGGGAATAATGGCCTCCCACGTGACCGCGTGCCCCACGCGGCCGCGTGACCAGGATTTCGACGTAATAATGGTGCATAGCAGAAAGTTGTGCTAGAGTGGTGCTAGACTGGCGCTGGACGCGCAGTCCATCTCATGCGACCGTGTGCCCCACGCGGCCGCGTCACATCCTACTAAGTGGCCACTCACGCGATCGCATGCCCCATGCGATCACGTCACCCAAAATTTGGCACTAATATAATTTTGAACAGAGAGTTGTGCGAGCGCGAGGCTACCCTCGCGCTAGCAGCATAAAACGTGTCACGCGACCGCGTGACCGACGCTACCGCGTCGATTAACTTAAAGTGCAAGTCACGCGACCGCGTGCCCCACGCGTCCGCGTCGCTTGCGCCGCACAGCTTATCCTAATTTGCCAAATATCTTATCTTTTCTACCCCAATCCTAATTTTTCCTCCCTCCTTTCTTACTTACCTCTTCTTCCCTTCTTTCCCTTCTCATTCTTCTTATCTTTTATTTTATTTTACTTATTTTATTTGCATATTTCATTCATTGCATTTTAATTTTGTGCATATTTTTTTCTTTTCTTTTCTACATTTATTATTTTTCCTTTGGTGTTGATTTTCTTATTTAACTGTTGCAATTTTTCTGGTATTATTTGGTTCTTAGTGACTTGTTTACACTGTTGGGTAATATTATTTAAATCAATGCTATTCTTTTATGATATTTGTATTCCTTTTTGCATTGACATGAGCTTATACTGTCTTTCATTATCCACACTCTCCTCCCCTATGTTTCAAATCTTGCACCACTGGTATGTCATGGCTTCTATTATTTTCTCACGTACATGTTAAAGCTTCCATGTAAATGAGACCCTTATCATTTGGCATTAACCCACCCATCCTTCATTTATTTTCTTATCTTTATTACTGGGTTACCTTTCTTCCCTTTTTCTTTCAGGATGGCCATTCGGAAGGGAACTGGAAGACGTTTACATGGGAGATAAGACAAGTCCATCTGCACAATCTTTGGAGAAAAGCATCAGTTGTAGCAGCCCATCCACCGCACATCTCAGCATGCACTGAGGACGGTGCAATCTTTAAGTATGGGGAGGTCGATACCGATCTCCATTGGTTAGTACCTTTCTGTTTCAACACCAATGTTTAAATTTTCTTTGTTAAATTAGTTATTGCATTTGCATATTTGTTTGATTTTATGCATTTAGTTACTACTTGGTTAAAGTAATAAAATTCTCTTAAGACCCTATCTTTGAAAATTTTCACTAATTTAAATTGAAAAAAAAAGAATTTTTGTGTTAAAACTTGTTTGAAGTTGTATTTGGAACATGGTTTTTGAGCCAAAGAACACACAACCTGTGAGATTTTGAGCTTATTTACATGGTTACATTATTTAACCATAAATATTTTATTCTTGTGTGTTTTCTTCTCTATAATTGTAATCTTTGCTTTGTTCCATTCTATATGTTCATTATTTAGTGTATTTATATGCTTGCATATGATTGAGGCCATTACTTGTTATTAGCTCACTTATCCCAAATAAGCCTACCTTTTACATCATCCTTGTCAGCCACCTTGAGCCTTTCAATCCCCATTTGTTCTATACTTTTCCACATCACTAGCCTTAAGCGGAAAACAAATTAATTATCCCAATTGAATCTTTGGTTAGCTTAAGATATTGATTGTGTAACAACTAAGTGTGGGGAAATTATGGGAACATGGGTTAATAAGGGAATGTAACATGTTTCTAATTTATTTGAATATTGGGAATTTGGGAACCTACTCATGAAAAACCAAAATAGAAAAATAATAGAAAATCCATGTGCATTGATAAGTTATGTTTATTTCTCTACAAAAAAAAAAGAGAAAAAAATCCAAAAATATTCAATAAATAAGTAAATAAATAAGGGGACAAAATTACCCCAATGCTAAGTTAATAAAAAGATCAATGCACATGTGATAAAAGTAAAGAAATATCAAAATTTTGGTACATGAGTATGGGAATCATACAAAAGTGGGAATTATGGGTAGCTAGGCATGAATTTAAAAGTATATAGAGTATATGTATATTAGGTGAGAGCTTAGGATAATTAAAGATTCATATTATAGCTCACTTGGCCATACATATATCCTTTACCTTTACCTCAGCCCCATTACAACCCTGAAAAGACCTCATGATGTTTGCATTGGTACATTACATATTTGTTGATTGGTTAGATGAAGAACAAAGTTTTAGAAAGCATGACTAGAGAAGAGTACAGTGATTGACCCTAGACACTTGAGAGACTAGAGTGATATACACTACCAGTAAGGGTTCAGTGCTTAATTCTATGTTCCCTGCTTTCATGAGCTGTCTTCTTACAAGTTTACTTGCTTTTTATTGTACGATTTGAATTAGTGGAAATTGGTTTGTATTTGTCTTGGAGAACTTGTTTACTTTTAAACCAGGTAGGTAGAAACATTTTGCATGTAGTTGCATTCATATAGATAGGATTGCATTTCATACATCCTACCATTCCTCTTTATCTTTATAGCTTCTCTTGAGCTTAGCATGAGGACATGCTAGTGTTTAAGTGTGGGGAGGTTGATAAACCACTATTTTATGGTTTATCCTGTGCTCAATTGAGTGGATTTCATCAACTCTTTACACACTTATTCATAATATTTGCATGGTTTTATATTTCCTTCCTGATTTTGTGCTATGATTGAAAACATGCTTCTTTGATCTTATATTTACTTATTATTAATCCTCTCCTATTACCATTAGATGCCTTGCTATGTGTGTTAAGTGTTCTCAGAGATTACAGGGTAGGAATGGTTCAGAGGATGGAAAGGAAGCATGCAAAAGTGGAAGGAATACAATAAGTTGGAGAAATTTCTAAGCTGTCCAGCCTGACCTCTTCGCACTCAAACAGCTATAACTTTAGCTACAAAGGTCCAAATGACGCGGTTCCAGTTGCATTGGAAAGCTAACGTCCGGAGCTTCGATTTGATATATAATATGCCATAGTTTCTCTGACGCTAGATGACGCGAACGCGTGATCCACGCGAACGCGTCGCATCTGCGAACTTCAATCCGCGTGGCCGCGTGGACGACGCCTCCGCGTCACTTGTCCGCGACCTAAACATACCAGAATACGCAGGGGGCGATTTTTGGGCTGTTTTTGACCCAGTTTTCGGCCCGAAAAACACAGATTAGAGGCTATAAAGTGAGGGAATGCATCCATTCAGAGGGAGCTCGCCAATTTTTACTTCCCATGGTTTAGATTTAGTCTTGAGAGAGGTTCTCTCCTCTCTCTCTTAGGATTTAGGACTTCTCTTTGTTTGTAAGAGTGACTCTCGATCCAAGTTTAATGTTTCTTTGTTTTAGCTTCCCTTTCACTTTTAATTATTCCAGCACTTGAGTTGATTATTTACTTTTATAATTGAATTTATGAATTATTCCATGTTACAGATTATTATTTGAATTAATGATATTTGAGGTATTTTCAGTTTATGATTGCTCTTTTTAATTTATGTTATCATTTTTTCCGATCTGAAGATATTTTATTCCAGCAATTTACTTTTTTCCCTTTTGGTCCTGGTTAAGAAATAAGTAACTCAACAGTTATCAACCTCAGCATAATTGATAATCGTTATCTTGCTAATTAAACTGAACTTCAATAATTCCAACTTTTTCTTAGGAAATAAATAGGATTCGAAGGTCAAACTAATTAGTCCCTTGACTTTCTTTTGCTTTAGTAAGGGTTAACTAAGTGGAATTTAGATTCGACTTTCATTATTGTTGAGAGAGATAACTAAGTTGGACTTCTAATTTCTCTTACCTTGCCAAAAGTTGCTTTACAATATTTATTTATTTTAATTGCCATTTACTTTACTTGTCATTCAAATCACTTGCTTCTCACCTTCTAAACCCCGATTACAACCTTTATAGCCAATAATAAGAACATACTTCCTTGCAGTTCCTTGAGAAGACGACCCGAGGTTTGAATACTCGGTTAACAATTTTTAAGGGGTTTGTTACTTGTGACAACCAAACGTTTGTACGAAGGGATTTTTGTTGGTTTAGAGACTATATCTACAACGCAACTGTTTTTATGAAATTCTTTACTGGCAAAAAACCTAACGTCAAAATGGCACCGTTGCTGGGGAACTGCTAAACGCCTAGCCTTACCACGCGGACGCATGGCTCACGCGTCCGCGTCACATCCCAATAATTGACCACTCACGTGATCGCATGCCCCACGCGATCGCGTCACCCAATATTTGGCAATTAATGATTTTGAACAGAGAGTTGTGCGAACGCGAGGCTGCCCTCGCACCATTAGCCTAAAATGCGTCACGCGTCTGCGTGTCCGACGCGACCGCGTCGATTAATTTAAGCGCAAGTCGCGCGACCGCGTCCCCCACGCGTCCGCGTCCGCGTCGCTTGCGCCGCACAGCTTATCCAGATCAGCCAATTATCTTATCTTTTCTTCCCCAATCCTAATTTCTTCTATCTTTTCTTCTTTCTTTTTTCTTTCTTACTTTATTTCTTTCCATTCTCATTCTTCTTATCTTTTATTTTATTTATTTGCATACTTTCATTCATTGCATTTTAATTTTGTATATTTTTATTTTCTTTTCTAAATTTATTATTTTACCATTGGTGTTCAAATGTTCTTATTCAACTGTTATATCTTTTCTGGTATTATCTTAGTGCTTATGACTTGTTTTCTTCTGATTGGATAACATTATTTAAATCAATGCTAATCTTTTATGATACTTGTACTTCTCTTGCATTGATATGAACTTATACTATCTTGCATTACCCATATTTTTCTCTCCTTTGTTGCAAATTTTGCACCACTAGTATGCCATGTGCTTATATTGTTTTCTCACGTACATGTTGAAGCTTCTATGTAAATGAGACCCTTATCATTTGGCATTAACCCAACCATACTTCATTTATTTTCTTATCTTTATTATTGGGTTACCTTTCTTCCCTTTTTCTTTCAGGATGGCCACCAGGAAGAGAACCGGAAGACGTTTACATGGGGAGACAGACAAGTCCATCTGCAAAATCTTCGGAGAAAAGCGCCAGTTGGAATAGCCCGTCCACCTGCACATCTTAGCATGCACCGAGGACGGTGCAATCTTTAAGTGTGGGGAGGTCGATACCGACTTCCATGGGTTAGTCACTTCATATTTTGGCATCAATGTTTAATTTTCTTTGTTAAATTAGTTGTTGTATTTGCATATTTGTTTGATTTTATGCATCTAGTTACTATTTGGTTAAAGTAATAAAATTCTTTTAAGACCTTATCTTTGAAAAATTTCACTAAATTAAATTGAAAAAAAAATTTTATGTTAAAACTTGTTTGAAGTTGTATTTGGAACATGATTTTTGAGCCAAAGAACACACAACCTGTGAGATTTTGAGCTTATTTATGGTTACATTATTTAACCATAATATTTATTCTTGTGTGTTCACTTCTCCATGATTGTGATCTTTATTTTGTTCCATTCTATATGTCCAATATTTAATATATTTACATGCTTGCATATGATTGAGGCCATTATTTGTTATTAGCTGACTTATCCCAAATAAGCCTACCTTTTACATCACCCTTGTTAGCCCCCTTGAGCTTTTTAATCCCCTCTTGTTCTATAAACCACATTACTAGCCTTAAGCAGAAAAACAAAATAAAAATCCCAAGTTGAATCCTTGGTTAGCTTAAGGTAGAAATTGTGTATTATTTAAGTGTGGGGAATTTTATGGGAACATGGGATGATAGAAACAAAGTAGGAATTTAAAAAGAATGAGTTATTTGAAAATTTAGGAAGCATGCTCATGTGAAATCAAAATAATTAAATTACCATGTTGATGACAAGTCATCTTAGCCTAGTTTCACTAGTCTTTTTCTTTTGTTTTCAATTGAATTTATGCACTTTCTTGAGCCATAAGTAAGCCAATTGGGTAGAATTTCATGTTTCCTTTGATTCAATCAACCATGGATAAATTAATGTAATTTCATGAGATGTTGTGCTATAATTGTAATATATTATGAAAGAATAACAATCTCATGATTTTGAGCATAGCTTTGATGTGCTTGGTTGATTGATGATAGGTGAAAAGAGCTTTGAAGAAGGTTGAAGAAAGAAGAAATGGCAAGGAGCAAGAGAGAACAAAAAGCTTGAGCAAAAGCTTGCCTCAAACTTTAGCTCAAACTTTTGGAAGAGTTGAATTCACCCTGGATGGAGCAAAAGCTTGCGCCAACATTTGACCTCAAGCTTTTAGGCAAACGTTGGCGCCACAACAAATACACCCTGGAGAAGAGCAAAAGCTTACGCCAACATTTGACCTCAAGCTTTTAGGCAAACATTGGCGCCACAACAAACACACCCTGGAGGGAGCAAAAGCTTGCGCCAACGTTTGACCTCAAGCTTTTAGGCAAACGTTGGCGCCACAACAGCCTGAAGGGGTATACTTCCAACAAGAATAACTTGAGTTGTAGATGTCCAATTGAGGTGATTTCAATTGGGTTAGAAAGGTGACATTCAGAGCTTTCCAACCATATATAATAGTCTATAGTGGGCATAAAATTGTCAACGTTAACAAGAGGACAAAGTAGCACCCCAAGAGGTATGCAAGAGGGATCCACGTTTGGCTCAAAGTTTGACCTCAAACTTTGGCTCTAACGTGGATGACAGCAAGGGAGGCTAGCTGATATGAAAAGCTTGAGTAAAAGTTTGACTCAAACTTTTACTCAAGCTTTTCTGGTTCATGGCCCGGTTCACAAGTGGGTTTCTCTCCAACTCCAAGAGCAATCAACAGAGGCTTTTGTCAACCCAATTCCATCAAGAGCAAAGGCCCAATTCAAGGCTTGAAGATCATTTGAAGAGAGTGTATAAATAGCTTAGAATTTAAGTTTTTAGGGAGCTTTTCCATTTTAGTTTTTACTAAGTGATTTTGGGAGAGCTTTTGGTTAGGAGTTATTTTGAGATTTGAATTCTCTTCCTCTTAGTTTTCTTATTTTCAGTTTCATTTACACTCGTCTTGAATCTTGGGTGTTAGAGAATTAAAGGAATTCTGTTTCAATCTCACCCTGAGATCTCTCTGTTTCATTTACTGCACTTTTTGAGAAATCTATATTTGCATTCCTTTCTTCTACTGCTTGATCTTTACTTTTCTTGCAATTGAATTCTGAATTTGGATCTAGGAAGGCATTGAGATCTAGACTTGGTTATCTAGTCTCTTGAGTCCTGAGATCTGAAATTTCCTTTTCATTTCTCTGTTGAACGCTTCTTCAAGCAATTTACATTTTCTGTTTGAGATTTACTGAAATTAAATTCATCTTTTACTTCCCTGTTTATTGCGATTTACTTTTCCTTGTCTAATTTATGCAAATCCAATTCCCAATTCCCGTTATAATTCAAGCCATTTACATTTCTTGCACTTTAAGATTCTGCAATTTACATTTCTTGCATTCTAAGTTTCTACCATTTAATTTCTTGTTCTTTAACATTCAGCACTTTTATTTTCTGTTCTCTTAAATTTCATGCAAATATCCCTCTTCCTTTAATTTTCATGCAATTTAGTTTCAGTCAATTACAAATCACTCAACTAAATCTTGATTCGCTTGACTAAATCAACCACTAAACTAAAATTGCTCAATCCTTCAATCCCTGTGGGATCGACCCCACTCACGTGAGTTATTATTACTTGATGCGACCCGGTACACTTGCCGGTGAGATTCGTGTGTTTGGAATTTGTTTTTTTTTTCCAAAAATACACATCATGTTTTTGGCGCCGTTGTCGGGAATTGAAATAGATTGACAATGATTAAGTGAAGTGGAGATCTAGATCAAGCACTTTTTCTTTTCCGTTTCTTTAACTTTTTACTAACCCACTAACTGTTTGAATTTTTGCTTAAGCTAACTAACATTTCACTTCAGCCATGGATTGAAGTGTTATTGTCTTTCTGGTGTGTGATTTTTATGCTTTGGTTGTATGTCAGGTACAAGGAGAGTTACACCCACTTTTTGTGAACAAGACGAAAGAACCCTCAGAAGATTAAGAAGAGCTGAAAGAGGGAAAAACATTGTTGGAGAAGAGGAATCGGAAGAAGAGTTCCAGGATATGGAGGAACATCTAACAAATCCACCAAATGGAGCTGAAGGAGCAGCCAATAACTACAATAATCCACCACAGAGGAGAGTTTTGGTTTCCTACACGTGTGCAAATCCTAGACATTGTGGGAGTAGCATTCTGACCCCAAATGTTAATACAAATAACTTTGAACTAAAGCCACAACTCATCACCTTGGTTCAAAACAATTGTTCCTATGGAGGAGGGCCACTTGAAGACCCTAACCAACACTTGTCCACCTTCTTGAGGATTTGTGACACTGTCAAAACCAATGGTGTGCACCCTGACAGTTACAAGCTACTGCTATTTCCATTTTCTCTTAGAGACAAAGCCACTCAATGGTTAGAATCCTTCCCAAGAGACAGCATCAACAATTGGGATGATCTAGTAACCAAGTTCCTTGCCAAGTTCTACCCACCTCAAAGAGTTATTAGATTGAAGACTGAAGTGAAAACATTTACTCAAATGGATGCGGAACCCTTGTATGAGGCATGGAAACGATACAAAGCTCTAATCAGGAAGTGTCTGATGAGCGAATAATTTATACGCTTTTTGGCATTATTTTTAGTATGTTTTTAGTAGGATCTAGTTACTTTTAGGGATGTTTTCATTAGTTTTTATGTTAAATTCACATTTCTGGACTTTACTATGAGTTCGTTTGTTTTTCTATGATTTCAGGTATTTTCTGGCTGAAATTGAGGGACTTGAGCAAAAATCAGATTCAGAGGTTGAAGAAGGACTGCTGATGCTGTTGGATTCTGACCTCCCTGCACTCAAAATGGCGCGCTTTTAATTTCATTGGAAAGTAGACATCCAGGGTTTTCCAGCAATATATAATAGTCCATACTTTATCCAAGTTTAGATGACACAAACTGGCATTCAACGCCAGCTCTCTGCCCAATTCTGGCGTCCAGCGCCAGAAACAAGTTGCAAAGTGGAGTTCAACACCCAAAATGGCACAAAAGCTGGCGTTCAACTCCAAGAATGACCTCTCCACGTGTATACTTCAAGCTCAACCCAAGCACACACCAAGTGGGCCCCGGAAGTAGATTTATGCATCAATTACTTACTTCTGTAAACCCTAGTAGCTAGTTTATTATAAATAGGACCTTTTACTATTGTATTAGACATCTTTGGATCATCTTTGATCAGTTGTATGCTATCTTAGATCACGTTTGAGGGCTGGCCTCTCGGCCATACCTGAACCTTCTTCACTTATGTATTTTAAGCTGTAGAGTTTCTACACTCCATAGATTAAGGTGTGGAGCTCTGCTGTTCCTCAAAGATTAATGCAAGTACTACTATTTTTCTATTCAATTCATCTTATTTCGCTTCTAAGATATTCATTCGCACTTCAACCTGAATGTGATGAACGTGACAATCATCATCATTCCCTATGAATGCGTGCCTGACAACCACTTCCGTTCTACCTCAGATTGAATGAGTATCTCTTAGATCTCTTAACCAGAATCTTCGTGGTGTAAGCTAGATTGATGGCGGCATTCATGAGAATCCGGAAAGTCTAAACCTTGTCTGTGGTATTCCGAGTAGGATTCTGGGATTGAATGACTGTGACGAGCTTCAAACTCGCGATTGCTGGGCGTAGTGACAGACGCAAAAGGAGGGTGAATCCTATTCCAGCATGATCGGGAACCTCAGATGATTAGCCGTGCTGTGACAGAGCATTTGGACCATTTTCACAAGAGGAGGGGATGTAGCCATTGACAACGGTGATGCCCTTGCATAAAGGCAGCCATGGAAAGGAGTAAGACTGATTGGATGAAGACAGCAGGAAAGCAGAGATTCAGAGGAACGAAAGCATCTCTACACGCTTATCTGAAATTCTCACCAATGAATTACATAAGTGTTTCTATCCTTATTTTATTATATTATTTTCGAAAACTCCATAACTATTTTATATATGCCTGACTGAGATTTACAAGGTGACCATAGATTGCTTCATACCAGCAATCTCCGTGGGATTCGACCCTTACTCACGTAAGGTATTACTTGGACGACCCAGTGCACTTGCTGGTTAGTTATGCGAAGTTGTGAAGATATGTTTAGACCATGGTTCTGTGCATCCGTTTTTGGTGCCATTGCCAGGGAATCAATTTCGAACAACAATTCACAACCTGAGTAACAATTTTGCATACCAAGTTTTTGGCGCCGTTGCCGGGGATTGTTCGAGTTTGGACAACTGACGGTTCATCTTGTTGCTCAGATTGGGTAACTTTCTTTTCGTTTTCTTTTCAAAAAGTTTTCACAAATTTTTCAAAAATCTTTCAAAAATTTTCTCCTTTGTTTTCGAAAAAAAAAAGATTTTAAAATAAAAATGTTTTCAAAAATATATTTTTTTTTCAGAATTTTTAAGAATGAATTCTAGTGTTCTATGAAACATGTTAAATCCTATCTGGCTGTAAAGCCATACCCAAACTGCTTTGGGATTGGTCTTCAACTAATCACCTCAATGGATGTAATTTACATACTAAAGCTTGGCTGGCTATTAAGCCATGCCTGACCCTTTGATTGGAGCTTTAGACTAAAAGATTCCTGGAATTCATATTAAAAATTTTGGAATCCTTATTTTTCTTTTCCAAAATTATTTTCGAAAAAAAATTAAAAGAAAATACAAAAAAATCATAAAATCATAAAAATAAAAAATATCTCATGTTTCTTGTTTGAGTCTTGAGTCATGTTATAAGTTTGGTGTCAATTGCATGTTCATCTTGCATTTTTCGAAAAAAATTCATGCATTCATAGTGTTCTTCATGATCTTCAAGTTGTTCTTGGTAAGTCTTCTTGTTTGATCTTGATGATTTTTTGTTTTGTGTTGTATGGTGTTTCTCATATGCATTCTTGAATTCTTAGTGCCTAAGCATTAAAGATTTCTAAGTTTGGTGTCTTGCATGTTTTCTTTGCATATAAAAATTTTCAAAAATATGTTCTTGGTGTTCATCTTGAACATTCAAAGTGTTCTTGGTGTTCATCTTGACATTCATAGCATTCTTGCATACATTCATTGTTTTGATCCATAACTTTCATGCATTGCATCATTTTTCTTGTTTTTCTCTCTCATCATAAATATTCAAAAAAAAAAAATCAAAAAAATATCTTCCCCTTTTTCTCTCTTAAAATTTTGAAAATTAGATTTGACTTTTTCAAAAATTTTTAAAATCTAGTTGTTTTTATGAGTCAAAACAAATTTACAATTTAAAAATCTTATCTTTTTCAAAATCTTTTTCAAAAATCAAATCTTTTTCATTTTTCTTAGTTATTTTCGAAAATTTTAAAAATATTTTTCAAAAATCTTTTTCTTATTTCAAATTTTCGAAAATAACAATAACAATTAATGTTTTGATTCAAAAATTTCAAGTTTGTTACTTGCTTGTTAAGAAAGATTCAAACTTTGAGTTCTAGAATCATATCTTGTGATTTCTTGTGAATCAAGTCATTAATTGTGATTTCAAAAATCAAATCTTTTTCAAAAATAATTTCAATCATATCTTTTCAAAAATATCTTCTCTTCTTATCTTTTTTTCAAAAATTTGATTTCAAAATATCTTTTCTAACTTCCTAACTTCTTATCTTTTCAAAATTGTTTCAACTAACTAACTAACTAACTTTTTGTTTATTTCCTACCTTTTTCAAAACTACCTAACTAACTCTCTCTCTCTAATTTTCGAAAATATCTCCCTCTTTTTCAAAATTTCTTTTTAATTAACTAATTATTTCAAATTTTAAATCTTAATTTTCGATAATTACTAACATTTTTCAAAAACCATTTTCGAAAATCACTAACTCTTTTTCAAAAAATTATTTTCGAAATTCTTTCTTTCTCATCTCTTTTTATTTATTTATTCATCTACCAACATCTCTTCCTCACATCACTCACCAAATTCGAACCCCCTCTTCTATCTGTGTTCGAATTTTTCTTCTTCTCTTCTTCTACTAACAATAAGGAACCTCTTTACTGTGACATAGAGGATTCCTCTTCTTTTCTTTTTTCTCTTTTCTTTCTTATGAGCAGGGACAAAGAAAAAGGCATTCTAGTTGAAGATGATCCAGAACCTGAAAGGACTCTGAAGAGAAAACTAAGAGAAGCTAAATTACAACAATCCAGAGACAACCTTATTAAAAATTTCGAACAAGTAAAGGAGATGGCAGCCGAACCCAACAACAATAATGCAAGGAAAATGCTTGGTGACTTTACTGCACCTAATTCCAATTTACATGGAAGAAGCATCTCCATTCCTACAATTGGAGCAAACAATGTTGAGCTGAAACCTCAACTAGTTTCTCTGATGCAGCAGAACTGCAAGTTTCATGGACTTCCATCTGAAGATCCTTTTCAGTTCTTAACTGAATTCTTGCAGATCTGTGATACTGTTAAGACTAATGGAGTAGATCCTGAAGTCTACAGGCTGATACTTTTCCCTTTTGCTGTAAGAGACAGAGCTAGAGTATGGTTAGACTCTCAACCCAGAGATAGCCTGAACTCTTGGGATAAGCTGGTCACGGCTTTCTTAGCCAAGTTCTTTCCTCCTCAAAAGCTGAGCAAGCTTAGAGTGGATGTTCAAACCTTCAGACAAAAAGAAGGTGAATCCCTCTATGAAGCTTGGGAAAGATACAAGCAGCTGACCAAAAAGTGTCCTTCTGACATGCTTTTAGAATGGACCATCCTGGATATATTCTATGATGGTTTATCTGAGCTATCAAAGATGTCATTGGATACCTCTGCAGGTGGATCCATTCACCTAAAGAAAACGCCTGCAGAAGCTCAAGAACTTATTGACATGGTTGCTAATAACCAGTTCATGTACACTTCTGAGAGGAATCCTGTGAGTAATGGGACGCCTATGAAGAAGGGAGTTCTTGAAATTGATACTCTGAATGCCATATTGGCTCAGAACAAAATATTGACTCAGCAAGTCAATATGATTTCTCAGAGTCTGAATGGAATGCAAGCTGCATCCAACAGTACTCAAGAGGCATCTTCTGAGGAAGAAGCTTATGATCCTAAGAACCCTGTAATAGCAGAGTTAAAATACATGGGTGAACCATATGGAAACACCTATAATCCATCATGGAGAAATCATCCAAATCTCTCATGGAAGGATCAAAGGCCTCAACAAGGCTTTAATAATGGTGGAAGAAACAGGTTTAGCAATAGCGAGCCTTTTCCATCATCCACTCAGCAACAGACAGAGAACTCTGAACAAAATACCTCTAATTTAGCAAACTTAGTCTCTGATCTATCTAAGGCCACTGTAAGTTTCATGAATGAAACAAGGTCTTCCATTAGAAATTTGGAAGCACAAATAGGCCAGCTGAGTAAAAGGATCACTGAAATCCCTCCTAGTACTCTCCCAAGCAATACAGAAGAGAATCCAAAAGGAGAGTGCAAGGCCATTGATATAAGCACCATGGCCGAACCTGTAAGGGAAGGAGAGGACGTGAATCCCAAGGAGGAAGACCTCCTGGGACGTCCAGTGATCAATAAGGAGCTTCCCTCTGAGGAACCAAAGGAATCTGAGACTCATCTAGAGACCATAGAGATTCCATTGAACCTCCTTATGCCATTCATGAGCTCTGATGAGTATTCCTCTTCTGAAGAGAATGAGGATGTTACTGAAGAGCAAGCTGCCAAGTTCCTTGGTGCAATCATGAAGCTAAATGCCAAATTATTTGGTATTGAAACTTGGGAAGATGAACCTCCCTTGTTCACCAATGAACTAAGTGATCTGGATCAACTGACATTGCCTCAGAAAAGACAGGATCCTGGAAAGTTCATAATACTTGTACCATAGGCACCATGATCTTTAAGGCTCTGTGTGACCTTGGTTCAGGAATAAACCTCATGCCCCTCTCTATAATAGAGAAACTGGGAATCTATGGGGTGCAAGCTGCTAAAATCTCATTAGAGATGGCAGATAATTCAAGAAAACAGGCTTATGAACAAGTAGAGAACGTGTTAGTAAAGGTTGAAGGCCTTTACATCCCTACTGATTTCATAGTCTTGGATACTGGAAAGGAAGAGGATGAATCCATCATCCTAGGAAGACCTTTCCTAGCCACAGCAAGAGCTATGATTGATGTGGACAGAGGATAATTGATCCTTCAATTAAATAAGGACAACCTTGTGTTTACAACTCAAGGATCTCTCTTTGCATCCATGGAGAGGAAGCAGAAAAAGCTTCTCTCAAAGCAGAGTCAACCAAAGCCCCCACAGCCAAACTCTAAGTTTGGTGTCGGGAGGCCACAACCAACTTCTAAGTTTGGTGTTAAACCCCCATATCCAAACTCTAAGTTTGGTGTTGGGATGTCTCAACAAAGCTCTGCACATCTGTGAGGCTCCATGAGAGCCCACTGTCAAGCTATTGACATTAAAGAAGCGCTTGTTGGGAGGCAACCCAATGTTTATTTATCTAATTTTATTTTTGTTTTTCATGTTTTATTAGGTTCATGATCATGTGGAGTCACAAAATAAATATAAAAATTGAAAACGGAATCAAAAACAGCAGAAGAAAAACCACACCCTGGAGGAAGACCTTACTAGCGTTTAAACGCCAGTAAGAAGCATGTTTTGGGCGTTCAACGCCAGAACAGAGCATGGTTCTGGCGCTGAACGCCAGAAAGGGGCAGCATCTGGACGTTTGAACGCTAGAAATGCACCCTGGAGAAGAGCTGGCGCTGAACGCCCAGAACAAGCATGGTTCTGGTGTTCAACGCCAGAAATGGATAACAAATGGGCGTTCAACGCCCAAAACAAGCACCAATCTGGCGCTGAACGCCCAGAGTTGTGTGCAAGGGCATTTTACATGCCTAATGGGTGCAGGGATGTAAATCCTTGACACCTCAGGATCTGTGGACACCACAGGATCATCTCAGGGTCTGTGAATCTCACAGGATCCCCACCCACCTCACCCTCTCTCTCTCCATTCATGGTCATCCCTTCTGTTTTCCATTTACCACTCACATCCATACTCATATCCCTCCATCTCCTCCATATCTTCTTCTTCTTCTTCTTCTATTCTTTCTTCTTTTGCTTGAGGGCGAGCAACATTCTAAGTTTGGTGTGGTAAAAGCATAAGTTTTTTATTTTTCCATTACCATTGATGGCACCTAAGACCGGAGAAACCTCTAGAAAAGGGGAAGGGAAGACAAAAGCTTCCACCTTCAAGTCATGGGAGATGAAAAGATTCATCTCAAGGGTCTATAGCTCAGTGGTAGAACATGTGGCTGCAAATCAAGAGATCCCTGAGATACCTCAGGGGATGCATCTTCCTCCACAAAACTATTGGGAGCAAATCAACACCTCCCTAGGAGAATTAAGTTCCAACATGGGACAATTAAGGGTGGAACATCAAGAGCACTCCATCATCCTTCATAAATTAGAGAAGATCAAAAAAAGCAATGAAGGAGGAGCAACAAAGACAAGGAAGAGACATAGAAGAGCTCAAGGACATCATTGGTTCCTCAAGAAGGAAACGCCACCATCACTAAGGTGGACTCATTCCTTGTTCTTACTTTCTCTGTTTTTTGTTTTCTCTATGTTAAGTGCTTATCTATGTTTGTGTCTTCATTACATGATCATTAGTAGTTAGTAACTTTGTCTTAAAAGCTATGAATGACCTATGAATCCATCACCTCTCTTAAATGAAAAATGTTTTAATTCAAAAGAACAAGAAGTACATGAGTTTCGAATTTATCCTTGAACTTAGTTTAATTATATTGATGTGGTGACAATGCTTCTTGTTTTCTGAATGAATGCTTGAATAGTGCATATGTATTTTGAAGTTGTTGTTTAAGAATGTTAAATATGTTGGCTCTTGAAAGAATGATGACAAGGAGATATGTTATTTGATAATCTGAAAAATCATAAAAATGATTCTTGAAGCAAGAAAAAGCAGCAAAGAACAAAGCTTGCAGAAAAAAATGGCGAAAAAAAATAATAGAAAAAAAAAGAAAAAGCAAGCAGAAAAAGCCAAAAGCTCTTAAAACCAAGAGGCAAGAGCAAAAAGCCAATAACCCTTAAAACCAAAAGGCAAGGGCAAATAAAAAGGATCCCTAGGCTTTGAGCATTAGTGAATAGGAGGGCCTAAAGGAATAAAATCCTGGTCTAAGCTGCTAAACCGAGCTGTCCCTAACCATGTGCTTGTGGCGTGAAGGTGTCAGGTGAAAACTTGAGACTGAGCGGTTAAAGTCAAGGTCCAAAGCAAAAAAAGAGTGTGCTTAAGAACCCTGGACACCTCTAATTGGGGACTTTAGCAAAGCTGAGTCACAATCTGAAAAGGTTCACCCAATTATGTGTCTGTGGCATTTATGTATCCAGTGGTAATACTGGAAAACAAAGTGCTTAGTGCCACGGCCAAGACTCATAAAGAAGCTGTATTCAAGAATCATCATACTGAACTAGGAGAGTCAATAACACTATCTAAACTCTGAGTTCCTATAGATGCCAATCATTCTGAACCTCAATGGATAAAGTGAGATGCCAAAACTATTCAAGAGACAAAAAGCTACAAGTCCCGCTCATCTGATTGAAGCTATGTTTCATTGATAGTTTGGAATTTATAGTATATTCTCTTCTTTTTATCCTATTTGATTTTCAGTTGCTTGGGGACAAGCAACAATTTAAGTTTGGTGTTGTGATGAGCGGATAATTTATACGCTTTTTGGCATTGTTTTTAGTATGTTTTTAGTAGGATCTAGTTACTTTTAGGGATGTTTTCATTAATTTTTATGTTAAATTCACATTTCTGGACTTTACTATGAGTTCGTGTGTTTTTCTTTAATTTCAGGTATTTTCTGGCTGAAATTGAGGGACTTGAGCAAAAATTAGATTCAGAGGTTGAAGAAGGACTGCTGATGCTATTGGATTCTGACCTCCCTGCACTCAAAATAGATTTTCTGGAGCTACAGAACTCAACATGGTGCGCTTCCAATTGCATTGGAAGGTAGACATCCAGGGCTTTCCAGCAATATATAATAGTCCATACTTTGCCCAAGTTTAAACGACGCAAACTGGCGTTCAACGCCAGCTCTCTGCCCAATTCTGGCGTCCAGCGCCAGAAACAAGTTGCAAAGTGGAGTTCAACGCCCAAAATGGCACAAAAGCTGGCGTTCAACTCCAAGAATGACCTCTCCACGTGTATACTTCAAGCTCAGCCCAAGCACACACCAAGTGGGCCCCGGAAGTGGATTTATGCATCAATTACTTACTTCTGTAAATCCTAGTAGCTAGTTTATTATAAATAGGACCTTTTACTATTGTATTAGACATCTTTGGATCATCTTTGATCAGTTGTATGCTATCTTAGATCACGTTTGAGGGCTGGCCTCTCGGCCATGCCTGAACCTTCTTCACTTATGTATTTTCAGCGGTAGAGTTTCTACACTCCATAGATTAAGATGTGGAGCTCTGCTGTTCCTCAAAGATTAATGCAAAGTACTACTGTTTTTCTATTCAATTCATCTTATTTCGCTTCTAAGATATTCATTCACACTTCAACCTAAATGTGATGAACGTGACAATCATCATCATTCCCTATGAACGCGTGCCTGACAACCACTTCTGTTCTACCTTAGATTGAATGAGTATCTCTTAGATCTCTTAACCAGAATCTTCGTGGTGTAAGCTAGATTGATGGCGGCATTCATGAGAATCCAGAAAGTCTAAACCTTGTCTGTGGTATTCCGAGTAGGATTCTGGGATTGAATGATTGTGACGAGCTTCAAACTCGCGATTGCTGGGCGTAGTGACAGACGCAAAAGGAGGGTGAATCCTATTCCAGCATGATCGGGAACCTCAGATGATTAGCCGTGCTGTGACAGAGCATTTGGACCATTTTCATAAGAGGAGGGGATGTAGCCATTGACAACGGTGATGCCCTTGCATAAAGCCAGCCATGGAAAGGAGTAAGACTGATTGGATGAAGACAGCAGGAAAGCAGAGATTCAGAGGAACGAAAGCATCTATACACGCTTATCTGAAATTCTCACCAATGAATTACAGAGAGACCATCAAGTTCTCTGCCAAGTGACACAATTCCAAATCCTAAGGAAGAGTGGAAGGCGATACAGTTAAGAAGTGGGAGAGCATTGATGAGTAACAATGATATTACAAAGAAGCAAGTGGAGAGTAGCAAGAGGTCGATAGAGAAGGAAAAGCCAACACACGCAGAGGAAGCCAATGATCAAGATGTGATGCCAAACAAGAGCACTGAGAAACTCAAAGAGAAGAACAACCAACCACACAGTTCAAAGGAAGAATTTCAAGGACAGTAGCAAGTGGAGAAGAGCATTACACCTCCACTGCCATATCCCCAGAGGTTCAACAAAGAAACCAAAGATCAACATTTCTGCAATTTCCTGGAAACTTTCAAGAAGCTTGAAATCAACATTCCCTTGGCTGAGGCATTGGAACAGATGCCCTTATATGCCAAGTTCTTGAAGGAAATCATCAACAAGAAAAGAAGTTGGCTGGAGAAGGAAACTGTGCTTCTCACTGAAGAATGTAGTGCGCTCATAAGAAAAGGACTCCCTCCCAAGCTGGAAGATCCTGGAAGTTTCTTCCTACCTTGCACCATTGGAAGTCTATTTATCAACAAGGGGATGTGTGACTTAGGAGCAAGCATAAATCTAATTCCATCATCTTTAGTGAAAAATCTTGGCATAGGGAAGGTGAAACCAATACAGATGTCCTTGGAATTGGTGAACCAGTCAGTAGTACATCCCAAAGGAGTTATTGAAAACCTTTTAGTTAAGGTTGACAAGTTCATTTTTCCTGCGGACTTTGTAATCTTGGACACTGAAGAAGAAGAAAACAATTCAATCATCTTGGGAAGGCCATTTTTGGCCACTGCTAGAGCCATCATAGATGTAGAGCAGGGAGAACTAATTCTCAGGATGCACGAGGAAAGCATTATCCTGAAAGTGTTTCCAGAACCACAATTTAGTGAAGAAAGAAGCAAGGTAGTCAGCGACTATTTTCCAAGGCAAGCAACCAACAACACAGGGGAGCAAAAGAATGAGCATGTGCAAGGAGGAGAAGGAATTCAAAAAGGAATTAGGATGATAAACAAGAAGGAAGGTACCACAACCAAAGCTGCTGTCAAGGAAGAAAGGTTAACAAGAAAAAGGAAGAAAAACAAGAAGAAGGCTCACAAAGGGTGGAAGAATAAAAAAATCCCAACTGAAGGATTCTCTAAAGGCGACAAGGTGCAATTAATATATCAACAGCTGAGAACTGAGGATCACTACACTGTTAACCAAGTACTCTCTCTTGAGCACATTGAAATTGAGCATCAAGGCACACAAAGAAGGCTTACAGTGAGGGGGGATAAGCTTCGACATTTCAGTGATCAACCACCCTAAGGGGATCAATGTCAAGCTAATGACAATAAAGAAGCGCTTGTTAGGAGGCAACCCAACCTGAGGTAGTTTTCTTTTCATAGCTTTTTCAATAAAAATGTTGAATAATTAAGTATGTATTGCAAGGAGCTAAGTTTGGTGTTGCACACCAAAACAATTTAAGGGAGAATGAAGGATTCTAAGTTTGGTGTTCCACCAAAATCTCATTTAAAAGCATACTTTCACCTCCTGCATAATGCTAGCTCCAAGCAATCAGACAAATTATTCAACCAGTTAATTGCTTTTTTTTTTTTGTTTTGGTTCCATAACCTTTAGCAAGGCCAAAAGAATTCATAAATGTACAACCTGTTGCATTAGAGACAGTGGCAAGGAATTAAGTTTGGTGTTCCCACACCAAATTAAATCCAAAAGCCACACTCAATTCATACATACTAACCAGTCACTTAAGGGCTTGAGAAGCAAGCAACCTTTGAGAATTGTGCAGGGAAATAACCACCAATTGAAGACATCATGCACCACAACTCAAAAAGGGCACAACAAAAAGAAGAACAAAAAGAACTGCAAACTAATAGGTTGTGTCTATACTTAACTCTTGCGGTTGAAAAATGCTTCGATTTATGACTTGCTAAAGTGTTCATCTAGTATAGGCAAAATCACTCTTTGAAATAAGCAAGCTAGTCTAAGTGTGTGCGTGTGTGTTTACTTTCACTTAACTAAGAGCATGCTTTGTCCCCTGCATCTTTAATTTAATAAAAGAAATGTTTGGAATGTGAAATGAGATAGTTCTTTGTTAGCTGGAAGTACAATAATAGTGAGTGGTGGTATGAATGCATGATTGTATGATAGCTCACTTTTAGTGAATAAAAGAACTAGACTGTCTCCTTTTAAATAGAAGGTAGCTCACTGTCTATGAATCTCAATAGAATAAAAGTCCTAGGTTAAAAAGAAAAACAAAAAGAGAAAAGAAATAGCCAAAGAGTGGCAACAGAACAAAAGAAAAATAAAAAGAAACAAAGCTAGACACCAATAGCTTGAACCTTAGAATATATGCCTGTGGTGTCTTTGTACTAGGATCTGCTTGGATTATTAAGTTCTTTGGAGTGCATCAACACTTGGTGACTTGGGTTAACTAACCCAGGATCATCAACTAAAAGTCCACTATCAAGAGCAACCTAACTACAAGGCATTTAGTAACCCAAAGAGGTGCTGGGCATCAATGTTCTAAGAAGGAATGTGAGCCAAGTGTCTATAGTGAATAATGTGTCAAGCAGAAAGAAAAGAACTTGTTACACATGACACTGAACTAAAGCTTATGAAAAAAAATAATAGTCAAGGACAAAGGAATAATGAGAGGTCATAGCAGTGTGTTGCTTGATGCTTGAAGGAGACTTTCTAGGCCTAAATGTCAATAAGAAGTGAGTATTTACATATCTACATAGAATCCCATGAGCTACCAATAATACTCTGCTAGCATGAACATCTTCTTCCATTTCATTCTTTCTTCTCAATAATTCTTTTCTTGCTTGGGGAAAAGCGAGCTTTAAGTTTGGTGTTGTGATGACAAGTCATCTTAGCCTAGTTTCACTAGTCTTTTTCTTTTGTTTTCAATTGAATTTATGCACTTTCTTGAGCCATAAGTAAGCCAATTGGGTAGAATTTCATGTTTCCTTTGATTCAATCAACCATGGATAAATTAATGCAATTTCATGAGATTTTGTGCTATAATTGTCATATATTATGAAAGAATAACAATCTCATGATTTTGAGCATAGCTTTGATGTGCTTGGTTGATTGATGATAGGTGAAAAGAGCTTTGAAGAAGGTTGAAGAAAGAAGAAATGGCAAGGAGCAAGAGAGAACAAAAAGCTTGAGCAAAAGCTTGCCTCAAACTTTAGCTCAAACTTTTGGAAGAGTTGAATTCACCCTGGATGGAGCAAAAGCTTGCGCCAACATTTGACCTCAAGCTTTTAGACAAACGTTGGCGCCACAACAAATACACCCTGGAGAAGAGCAAAAGCTTGCGCCAACGTTTGACCTCAAACTTTTAGGCAAACGTTGGCGCCACAACAAACACACCCTGGAGGGAGCAAAAGCTTGCGCCAACGTTTGACCTCAAGCTTTTAGGCAAACGTTGGCGCCACAACAACCTGAAGGGGTATACTTCCAACAAGAATAATTTGAGTTGTAGATGTCCAATTGAGGTGATTTCAATTGGGTTAGAAAGCTGACATTCAGAGCTTTCCAACCATATATAATAGTCTATAGTGGGCATAAAATTGTCAACGTTAACAAGAGGACAAAGTAGCACCCCAAGAGGTATGCAAGAGGGATCCACGTTTGGCTCAAAGTTTGACCTCAAACTTTGGCTCAAACGTGGATGACAGCAAGGGAGGCTAGCTGATATGAAAAGCTTGAGTAAAAGTTTGACTCAAACTTTTACTCAAGCTTTTCTGGTTCATGGCCCGGTTCACAAGTGGGTTTCTCTCCAACTCCAAGAGCAATCAACAGAGGCTTTTGTCAACCCAATTCCATCAAGAGCAAAGGCCCAATTCAAGGCTTGAAGATCATTTGAAGAGAGTGTATAAATAGCTTAGAATTTAAGTTTTTAGGGAGCTTTTCCATTTTAGTTTTTACTAAGTGATTTTGGGAGAGCTTTTGGTTAGGAGTTATTTTGAGATTTGAATTCTCTTCCTCTTAGTTTTCTTATTTTCAGTTTCATTTACACTCATCTTGAATCTTGGGTGTTAGAGAATTGAAGGAATTCTGTTTCAATCTCACCCTGAGATCTCTCTGTTTCATTTACTGCACTTTTTAAGAAATCTATATTTGCATTCCTTTCTTCTACTGCTTGATCTTTACTTTTCTTGCAATTGAATTCTGAATTTGGATCTAGGAAGGCATTGAGATCTAGACTTGGTTATCTAGTCTGTTGAGTCCTGAGATCTGAAATTTCATTTTCATTTCTCTGTTGAACGCTTCTTCAAGCAATTTACATTTTCTGTTTGAGATTTACTGCAATTAAATTCATCTTTTACTTCCCTGTTTATTGCAATTTACTTTTCCTCGTCTAATTTCTGCAAATCCAATTCCAATTCCCGTTATAATTCAAGCCATTTACATTTCTTGCACTTTAAGATTCTGCAATTTATATTTCTTGCATTCTAAGTTTCTGCCATTTAATTTCTTGTTCTTTAACATTCAGCACTTTTATTTTCTGTTCTCTTAAATTTCATGCAAATATCCCTCTTCCTTTAATTTTCATGCAATTTAGTTTCAGTCAATTACAAATCACTCAACTAAATCTTGATTCGCTTGACTAAATCAACCACTAAACTAAAATTGCTCAATCCTTCAATCCCTGTGGGATAGACCTCACTCACGTGAGTTATTATTACTTGATGCGACCCGGTACACTTGCCGGTGAGATTCGTGTGTTTGAAATTCATTTTTTTCCAAAAATACACATCACATGTGCATTGAAAAAAAATAAAAATAAAAAATATATTAAGTAATTAAATAAGGGGATACAAAAAAAAAGAAAAAAAAAGAGAGAAGAAAAATAATATTACTCTAAATGCAAAATAAAAAGAATCAATGCACATGGGACAAAATTCAAAAATAAGTTTGATACATGAGCATGTAATACAAAAGTGGAAAAATTTGGGTAGCTAGGTAAAGTATTTTAAAATTGTATAAAGTATGTATATGTTAGGTGAGATCTTAGACTAATCAAGGATTCACTTTATAAAGCTCACTTGGCCATACATATATCCTTACCTTTACCTCAGCCCCATTACAACCCTAAAAAGACCTCATGATGTTTGCATTGGTACATTAAATATTTGTTGATTGGTTAGATGAAGAACAAAGTTTAGAAAGCATGACTAGAGAAGAGTAGAGTGAATTACCCTATACACTTGAGAGATTAGAGTGCATATACACCACCAGTAAGGGTTCAGTGCTTGATTCTATGTTCCCTGTTTTCATGAGCTATCTTCTTACAAGTTTACTTGTCTTTTATTGTATAATTTGAATTAGTGAAATCTGATTCATGTTTGTCTTGGAGAACTTATTTATTTTTAACCAAGTAGGTAGAATCATTTTGCATGTAGTTGCATTCATATAGATAGGTTGCATTTCATACATTCTACTACTCCTCTTCACCTTTATAGCTTCTCTTGAGCTTAGGATGAGGACATGCTAATGTTTAAGTGTGGGGAGGTTGATAAACCACTATTTCATGGTTTATCTTGTGCTCAATTGAGTGGTTTTTATCAACTCTTTATCCATTTATTCATACTAATCGCATGCTTTATGTCTTCCTTCCTGATTTTGTGCTACGATTGAAAATATGCTTCTTTGGCCTTTATATTGCTAATATTAATCCTCTCTTATCACCATTAGATGTCTTGATATGTGTGTTAAGTGATTTCAGAGATTACAGAGCAGGAATGGCTCAGAGGATAGAAAGGAAGCATGCAAAAGTGGAAGGAATACAAGAAGTTGGAGAAACTGCTAAGCTGTCCAGCCTGACCTCTTTGCACTCAAACTGCTATAACTTTAGCTACAGAGGTCCAAACGACGCGATTTTGGTTGCGTTGGAAAGCTAACGTCTGGGGCTTCGATTTGATATATAATTTGTTATAGTTGCCCCGAAGTTAGGCGACGCGAACTCGTGAATGACGCACCCGCATTGCATCTGCGAACTTCAATCCGCGCGGACGTGTGGACGACGCCTCCGCGTCACTTGCCCGCGACCTGAACGTAACAGAAATTGCAGGGAGCAATTTCTGGGCTACTTTTGACCCAGTTTTCAGCCCAGAACACACAGATTAGAGGCTATAAAGTGGGGGAATTCATCCATTCATAATCATGCTCTCATAATTCGCTTCTCATAATTTAGATATAGTTTTTAGAGGGAGAGGTTCTCTCCTCTCTCTTAGGATTTAGGATTAGGATTCCTCTTAAAGGATTTAGGATTATCTCTTCTCAATTTCCAGGTTTAATATTCTTTTTATTTATTTTCTCAATTTTGTTTATGACTCTTTATATTTAGATTGATTTTCTATTTAATATATTTTGAGGTATTTCAGACTTATGATTGCTCTCTTTAATTTATGTTACTGTTACGTCCCATCTGAAGGCATTTTTATTCCTGTAGATTTACTTTTTCCCTTTTGGTCTTGGTTAAGAAATCAGTAACTCAGGAGTTATCAAACTCAACATGATTGATAATTATTATCTTCACTAATTGAATTGAACTTCAATAATCCCAATCTTTCCTTAGGGATTAACTAGGATTTGAAGATCAGACTAATTAGTCACTTGACCTTTCTTTACTTTAAGTAAAGGCTAACTAAGTGGAATTAAGATTCAATCTTCATCATCATTAATAAGGATAACTAGGATAGGATTTCTAATTTTTCATACCTTGCCAAAAGTTTATTTTACAGTTATTTACTTATTTTACAGTCTTTTACTTATTTCAATTGCAATTTAAATTACTTGCTCCCTACTTTCAAAACCCTAATTTACAATCTTCACAACCAATAATAAGAACATACCTCCCTGCAATTCCTTGAGAAGATGACCCGAGGTTTAAATACTCGGTTATCAATTTTAAAGGGGTTTGTTACTTGTGACAACCAAAAACTTTGTATGAAAGGACTTTTGTTGGTTTAGAAACTATACTTGCAACGAGGATTTATCTGGGAATTTCTAGACCACGCAAAAGTTCTCTCATCAGTAAGTTAACTAGGACTTATGGATTAAGGTCAATTATGCTTGCTTGACTTACTCCTCGATGGTTGGAGTTGACTAGGCGAGATTGACTCATCATAATTACCATAGTTGTGGTTATGGCGATGATAGGATTCCTTGGATCTTCATTCCCAAGTCAAGGTTCTTTATTGCAGTCATAGCATTTTCACTAGTTTTGACCTCATCTTCTCTTTAATTACATTAATTACAATTTTTAGCATCTCTTGGTTCTTTTATTGCTTAGTTCTTTTAATCTTTCATTTCTTGCTTGAAAACCTCCTTTTCCTCACAACGAAAGAGAAACACTTCCAATTGCGTCCTAGGGAGAACGACCCGAGGTTGAAGTACTCTTGATCTCGGTTACTTTGTATTGACTTTATTATTTGATTAATGGTCAATTTTTTGGGTTAGGAATATACTTACAACGCCAATTCCATTTTGATGATCAAAATCCTAACTTATGCAAATTGGCCATTGTCAGGCACGTTCGTCTTAATGTGATGAACAGAGCTAATTGGTTAGATCATCCTATTCACCACGATAAAGATCGGGTTATACATCTTAGAGATAGATCAAACATGGATCGAAGAAGAAACAGTAATACTTTTATTAATTCATAGGACTCAGTAGGACTCCTCCCCTCAACCTAGGAGGTTTAGAAACTCATACTGAAGGTAAATCAAAGTGTAAAACGTGTATAATGCTGAATGGAAGTATGTTGTTCGAATGATTATGTAAAATACACTTTAAATACTAAACAACATGGTTCTGAAAACTGGAACAGATTGGACGGTCGAATCGGTTCAACCGGGAACCAGCAACAAAAATGGTCCGGTCTGGTGTCTAAAACCGTAAATCTGAAAACTGTTTAAAAATTGCTGGACTGGCCGAAAACTGGTCGGTTGGACCGGACCAGAAACTGGCCGGTTCTTTAATTTTATTAAAAAAAAAGGAACGCTCCCCACCTCGCCCATAATGCGTGACACTCTCCCTTCTTCCCCAAACCCACCCCTCTCCTTCAAAGCCATTCTCTGAAGAAACAAATCCCAAACTTTCTCTAACTTCTTCTGTTCGGTTCCGCCGCCACCGTCATGGTTATCGGCGCCTCCGCGACTTCCTCTTTTACCCTGTCCCAAACCCACAACTAGTGCTCTCTCTCTCTCTTTCCTTCCTAACCGTGGTTCTTCTCAACTCCCTGTTCGCACTTCGCTCTCTTCTTCCTCGCTCGGCGTCCATCCTCCATCATCTTCTTCCTGCGCGCCGTCGTCTTGTCGCCCCTATTCCCGATTCTAGGGTTTCCCCCGTTTTTTATTCGATCTGGGAACCCGAGGCGCTAGGGTTTCCGCGCCCTGCCTGATTCAATTCTTTCTTCCTCCTCCTCTGAGAATTCAAGATGTTTTGGCGCTTGGCTGGCTTGTCTACTGCGTCTCCTGTGAGTTCTGTACTCTCTGGTTTCATATACTACTTTGATTTTTGTGCGTTGTTCTGCAAGCTACTTGGGTGCACTGATTTGTTGCTTGTTTTAATTTGTGTGGTTTTTGCTCGAATTTGATTTTTCATACGAAGGGTTCTTGCAATTAATTTACTATGCGATTGATTTGATTTAGATTTTGTATGATTGATTACAGAATCTGATGTTGTTGCATGTTGCTACTGCTATTGCTATTGTGAGAATCAGAATGATTGGAGTTTTGCCATGATGGAAGCTCTTTGTAATTTCAGTTATGTTTTTAACTTAGTAATTGCTGTTTTGTAATTTCTGGTTGTTGGTTGCTGGTTACTGTTTTATAATTTTTGTAATGCTGCTGATTGAGTTTGGAATTTGTGATTACTAATTTATTGATTTGAGTTTAGTAGAAAGTTGAGTCTGTGTTACTCTGTTTCAGGGATTTGAAGTTGAATTTGTGATTTGTGATTTCTTGGGTCTTTTGTAATGCTACTGATTTGAATTTGGAATTTGTGATTACTGATTTACTGATTTGAGGTTAGTGGAAAGTTGAGTTTGTGTTACTCTGTTTTCAGGGATTTGAGGTTGAATGTTTGAGGTTAGTGGAAATGGAAGCTCTGACATTTTTGTCAAGATGAATATGCAACCCTCTGCCTCTAGTTTAACAATGTATGGTTTAGCATAATATATATATATATATATGAAAGTGGGAGACATTAATGGGCAAGTGGGGCTACACCAAATTGCGGCTTTCAGTTAAGGGGGCTATGCCATTGGATGAAGGGTTGGCAATTGGATTCAGTACATCTAATTTGATCAAGTGAAAAGAAGCAAAACTACAAAACAGAACAAGGGGTTGCAAAATACAAAAATAAATTGAAGGTAGCTGGTATAAAATTAGTTTGATCAATGCTGCTGATTTGAGTTTGGAATTTGTGATTACTGATTAGTGACTTGTTAAGCTGCTGTTGTTAACTTGTTATGCACTTATGCTGCTGTTTTGTTATGGATTTATGGCATTGAGTGTTTTGAATTTTGAATTTTTGATAAGTGATTTGTGATTTGGGATTAGTGATTTTGTTATGCTGTGTTTTAAATTAATTTAGAGGTGATTATTTGTTATACTACTGTTTTGAATTAATTTAGGAGCGATTAATGATTATTTCTAGTTGTACTGTTGCTGTTTGCACCATTGCTCTGTACACTATTTAACTTTGTATTTTGATAAAATCATATGGATTTGGTTGACATTTCATATAGTGTTTTAAATTTGGAAGATATTTAAGATTTATACTATTATTATATTTTATGATGTTTATTTATAATTTATTTATTATTTTATTCTGAAACGGTTCTTCCGGTTGAACCACTGGTTGAACCGATTGGACCAGTGAACCAGTAGCTAGAGCGGTTTGATGACCGGTCCAATTTTTTGAACCTTGCTAAACAGATGACTAGTAAGGGTAAAACAGTCTATTTAGTGCTAAAATCCACTTCTGGGGCCCACTTGGTGAGTGTTTGGGCTAAGCTTTGATGAGATCCACGTGCTATAAGATCTCTGGGGCATGGAACGCCAGCTAGGGTTCCTCTTTGGGTGTTTGTACATTGGTCTATGCTCTTTGGGCGCTAGACGCCTGGAAGGGGGTAGGTAGCTGGCGTTGGACGCCTGTTTTGGGCCTTCTAATCCGAAGCAAAGTATAGACTATTATATATTGCTAGAAAGCTCTCAAAGTTAGCTTTCTATATCCATTGAGAGTGCTCTATTTGAACTTTTGTAGATACAGAAATGCTCTTTCGAATGCAGGCAGGTCAGATTTGGACAGCATCTGTAGTGCTTTCTCTGTCTCTGAATCAGACTTCTGCTCCAACTCCTCAATTTCTGCCAAAAAATACCTGAAATTGTACAAAAACACAAAAACTCATAGTAGAATCCAAAATTGTGAAATTAACACTAAAACCTATAAAAACTTAATGAAAAATAAATAAAACTATATGAAAGTGATGCCAAAAAAGCGTATAAAATATCCGCTCATCAAGTGATCAGCAACTTAGTTCTTTAATCCCTTTCTATCCCAGATCTCAATATCAAACTCTTGGAGGAGGAGTACTCACCTTATCAACCTTGGCTTGGCATTTTGTTTGGACAAAAGATACTTAAGAGTAGAGTGATTAGCGTAGACAATAACTTTTGAACCAATCAGATAAGATCAAAATTTATCAAAATCAAATACTACAGCTAGAAGCTCCTTCTCAGTTGTTGTGTAATTCTTTTGCACATCATTTAAGACATGACTTGTATAGTAAATAACATGCAACAACTTGTACTGCCTTTACCCCAAAACACCACCTAAGCCAAAGTCACTTCCATCACACATTAATTTAAAAAG
This sequence comes from Arachis ipaensis, assembly GCF_059453495.1. Lineage (NCBI taxonomy): Eukaryota > Viridiplantae > Streptophyta > Magnoliopsida > Fabales > Fabaceae > Arachis > Arachis ipaensis. Next base: position 86,907,682 of record NC_142438.1, on the reverse strand, counting down.
TAGAGACCAATTAGGTGGAGTAATAACTGGTGCAGAAACAAGTTTGGTTTTAAGAGTTTCAAAAGCATGCAAGCATTCTTTGTCAAAATCAAATGGAATATAAGTAATTAGAAGATTGCTCAATAGTTTTGTAATTTTTGAAAAATATTTTATGAATCTTCTATAAAAGGCAGCATGTCCTAAGAAACCCCTAATTGCTTTCAATTCACTGGAGGTGGCAATTTTTCAATCACCTCTACTTTAGCTTTGTCAACCTCTATGCCTTTATTGGAGATTAGGTGACCAAGAACAATTCTTCTGTTATCATAAAATGACACTTTTTCCAATTAAAAACAAAGTTTGTTTCTTGGCACCATCTCAAAACTAAAGTTAGATGATGTAAGTAAGTGTCAAAAGAATCACCAAATACAGAAAAGTCATCAATCAATACTTCAATAAATTTTTCAACCGTATCAGAGAAAATGGAAAGCATGCACCTTTAAAAAGTGGCAGGGGTATTGCACAAACCAAAGGGTGTAAAACCCGCAAAATTAATAAATAATTAGGAAATAAGCAAGTTTTGGGTAAATAATCACTTACATCTTGATTCAAGCAAACATTGTGAATTTTATATGATTTTATGAGAATTATGCATGAATTGAATGATAAAATGAATGATGCATGATCTCATGGGTTAGAACCTAGCTTTGATGCACTTTATTTGCTTGATTTCAGGACAAAGGAAGCAAGGAAGAGTCACGTTAGTAGTCACGTTAGTTAGACTAACGTGACCAGTAACGTGGAATGGGAGTTAGCTTGCAACGTTAATGAGAAAAGTGATTGCCAATAACGCCTTCGTGAGCCATCATAGCCCACGTTAGTTGCCACGTTAACTAGGTTAACGTGGAAGAGAAGTAAAGCTCCAACGTTAGTGGTAAAAGTGAATACCACTAACGTTGGAAAAAGGGGCACACCTAGCCACGTTAAGAGTCACGTTAAGTACATTAACGTGAGCTCTAACGTGGAAGGAAGAAAGAAGTGCCAACGTTAGTGACACTTACCTTTGTCACTAACGTTGGACTAAGCCACTATTAGCCACGTTAGTTGCCACGTTAATTGCATTAACGTAGAAGCTAACGTGGAGGAAAGGAATGATGAGCCAACGTTAGTGACACTCACCTTTGTCACTAACGTTGGAGATGGCTATCACTACCACGTTAGAAGTCACGTTAACCTAAGTAACGTGAACTCTAACGTGGGAAGAAGGGGTGTTTGGAGCGTTAGTGACAAAGGTAAGTGTCACTAACGCTCTCGAGGCTAAGGCATGCCCACGTTAAGAGCCACGTTAGTTATACTAACGTGGACTGTAACATGAAAAAAAAGGGGCTAAGAGCAACGTTGTTGAAAAAGGTAAACCCCAATAACGTTCGCAAAGGATCAAGAGGCAATGTTAGTGGTCACGTTAGTGCCACTAACGTTGAAGTTAACGTGAACCATCTTGGGCTAGAAACGTTAGTGAAAAAGGTGATTGTCACTAACGTTCTCGAACCCACATTTTCACTTAAACGTTAACACCACTAACGTCCTAGCTAAAATCCATGCCTACTTCACACTTTCTCTGCAAATAAAGCTGAGCCCACTGAAGACTCCAAACTGCTTCAACTCAAGATCCAAAGGCCCATATCCAAGACTTGAAGAGCCAACTAGAAGAGCAAAAGAGTAGTATATATAGGAGTAGTTTTGAACTAGAGGGAAGCTTTTGGATTGGGAGAACCACTCTCTGTATAATTTTACTTTCTCTGCAACTTCTAGTTTTACTTTCAGAATGCATTCTCCATCTTTGTTTTCCATTCCCAGAGCTATGAATAGCTAAACCCCTTTTATTGGGTTAGGGAGCTCTGTTGTAATTTGATGGATCAATAATAGTTTTCATTATTCTTCTTCTTTCTTTTTTCTTGATTTTACTAGAAAGCTTTCAATCTTCATCCAATTAGGTAGTTGTCTTGGAAAAGAAGCTATTCATACTTGGATCTCTTTAGAACCTTGGAAGAGAAATAAAGAGATCATGCTAGAAATGCTTTCTCATGTTGGACCAAATTGGGGTTTGGATGGATATAGTGACATATAATCCTACCAACACTTTGATTTGGAAATACATGTGGTATAATCAGTGACCATACTTCATCTCTTCTCATGAGCAATTGGACCAAGGAATTGGCTATTGATCAAGATTTGAGAGATTGAATTACCAAGGAATTGGAATTCAATCACTTAAGATTGCCAAGGAGATCAATGAATGCTTTGATTGAGGAAGAGATGAAAAGGAACTTGATCCGGAGAATGCAACATCTCCTAAACCCAATGACTTCCCCATTTCTGATCTCGCCCATTCTCTTCAATTTTTGCAATTTACTTTTATGCTCATCTCCCCAAATCCCCATTTAACATTCTGCAATTTACTTTCTGCCATTTACATTCAGCTCTTTATTTCCAGTATTTACATTTTCTGCTATTTACTTTCCCGTCATTTAATTTCCTGCAACTCTCACATCAAATTCTGCTTAGCTCAACTAGAACATTTCTCTAATTAAAGTTGATTGACCAATCAATCCCTGGGGGATTCGACCTCACTCTATTGTGAGTTTTTACTTGACGACAATTCGGTATACTTGCCGAGGAAAATTGTTGAGAGACAAGTTTCCGTGCATCACCCAACCTATAAACCACCAAAAAATGAACTTTCTTCCATTCTCTTTTATGAGAAACACTGAGAAGTGATAATTAACGCAACAAAATCCCTAACCCTCACTACCAAAATTCAATCGTCTATAACTTTCAATTTGGAGCTCCAATTGACGAACCGTCAGTAACCACGCGTTCGTCTCAGAATTCTCTTCAAAAACCACCAAACAATTTGGTAAATAAATCTGAATTTCATACCCAGTTATTCCTTCCCCAATTTTATAAAGTTTGACTAGATGTGTTGAAATTTTGTTAAATTTTGGTGTTTAGGATCAAATTAGTCTTGTGGACTTACCAAGTCTTATCCCGAATCTCCGTCGGTAAGGTGAGAAATCACTAAATCTTGTGAACTACTAATGATATTGAACTCTAGTTTGATTTTTGTGGTATTTATGTGGAATTAGAGTGAGATATATATTTTTGAGACAAATTTGGTGATATCGGTGACTAGAAAGTGAACCGTGGAGGTTGAGTTTTCATTTAGTAAGGATTCAGGGCTTTAGACACTTGAGGAATGGAGATATTTGAGGTGCTTTAGCATTAGGGAGGAATCGGCCAAGGTATGGTTTTGGTTTCTCGTAGGTAATATATAATGTAACGTGAAAACTTAGGCTAGATGACCATAGGATAAGCTTGAATTGAATTTCGTTGTTGATTTGATTAGTGAATAAATATGTATTGGTGTGTAATTGATGTATGATATGATGAATATATGTGTGTTGACATGTTGTGGCACAAGATTAATGTATGTGAATGTAATTGTTGTTGGTTTGGTTGAGGAGTTACATACATACATACATATATATATATATATATATATGGATTGTTGAATGAAATTAATGGAATTGAGAATTGGAATGTTGCCGAAGGAATAGAATGGACGTACAACTGTTTTGAGTACTTTTGCTATTGTTTTGAGAAGTGACATGTAGGTTTTGAATTGAAAATTTGGAAAGAATAGAGGTGTTGGTGTTTTGGTAAAAAGAAAATTTTGACCAAGTTCGGTGAGCCATAACTCGAATTTTGAACCCTTAAATTTTGTCAAACTTGTTTCAAATGAAAATTGGGTCCGTGAGCTTAATGCCATTTGAAAAATGGTAGAAAAATCTTTTAAAACGAAAAAGTTATATGCGTTCAAAATTTGGTGCAAAAATCCGGTTTTAGCAGCTTTTGAAGGAAATGGGGTTTGTGTACGCGGAAGCACGTTCGCGACGCAAGCATTCTCTTTTGCCTCGGACACTCGCATATGCAGGACATTGCTGCGTACGTGACCCTGATAGTTCACGTATGCGAAGGAGTATCTCGCGTACGCAGAACCCCTGTCTGACAGAAATGTGATTTTTTACAAAGTTACACCAATCCTCTAACTTTCCAAACCTCTGTAGCTACCCTCTATGGTCTGATACCTAGTCTTTAAGCTTAGGAAATAGAGTAAACCCATATAGGAGGGTTGTGAAGTGGAGGAATTAAATTGAGAAGGGTGAATAAGGTGATATATGATATGAATGATGAAATGATTTCATGTGAAATATTTGAGGAAGTGCGAAACTATATGAATGTATGAGTATTGAATGAGACATAACTAATGAAAATGATGATATTGATAAGTTGGATGTGGGAGAAGTGGTAGGGCACTAATCCCTCGATCTTTTTCCCCTGCATTCTCTGTGATTGTCATGTGTTAGATATGGGAAAGGCGATACGATGCTAATCTCTCGATTTATTCCCCCGCATTCGTTGTGATTATGTTGTGTGGGATGTGAAGAAGGTGGTAGGGCACTAATCCGCCGATGTTTTCTCTCACATTCTCTTTCTCTATCTGCAAGGTGGTAAAGCACTAATTCCTCGATCGGTATAAGGTGGTAGGGCATTAATCTCCCGATTTATTTTTCCCCTGGTGTATTCCTCCAGGAGAAGGTGGTAGGGCACTAATCTCCTGATGTTATGCCTCCTGGAGATGCGCAAAAGAGAGATGGCATATGAGTTAGGTACCAGAATGTGTCGGGTTCTGACAGTATAACCGACACGTGAGCTCACGGCCAGTAGGACAGGCACGCATCATGTGCATTTGTATGATTTGTTTGAGTATGCATTTGTATTGGTTTGCCTAATTACTTAACTATAATTAACTGCTATATGATCTATTTGCTGTATTTGTATCTTATTTGTGCTTTCCTTGCTTAAATTGTATGTTGGTGCAACTAAGAGACCCCTTGTATGGTGGAGGTGTGACGAGGGTAGTTCTACCGGTCTTTTGGAGGGTTGGAGGAGGTACAAGTGAAATGTTGAGTTAGGATTAGATTTAGAACCTGAGAACCTTAGAATTTTACCTAAGTTTTGGTTTAGTTTATTCCTTAAGTTTAATTCTAAGTGTCAGAGTTCTAAGATTGCCTCTGGATTTTTCAGGACCTTATATACTATTTGTGTGGGCACCATTACCATGCTGAAAATCTTTGGTTCTTATTCCATATATATGTTGTCATTTTCAGATGCAGGTCGAGTGGCACCTCGCTGAGTGTCTGGAGTTTCCTCTACAAGCGCAGATGGATATTTGGGGATTACTGTATTTTGTTTTATGCCTTGTTTATATGTATATAGACTCTTCGCTTGTGTATTTTGGATTTTGTCCCTCCTAGAGGTGACTTAGAGAAATAGAATTATTAGCTTTCTGTTTGGGATATTTTGGTATTGTATATATATATAAGTAATTATACTCCGGCCGATTTTGGCTTCACAGGTCAAATCTGGAGCTTGATATGCTATATTCTTTGTATTCTAGGCAAAAACACCAAAGGGGCAAGTGAATGCAGTCTTTTCTTGATCCACTGGATCAACAGTAATTTGATTATATCTGGAGTATCCATCCAAAAAGCAATAAAAAGCATGCCCAGCCAATCTCTTAAGCATTTGGTCAATGAATGGCAAGTGAAAGTGATCCTTTCTTATGGCATTATTGAGCTTCCTACAATCAATGCACATCTTCCATCTAATGACGGTTCTTGTTTAAATAAGCTCATTCTTATCGTTAGCAACCACTGTGACCTCTCCTTTCTTGGGTACAACTTGTACCGGACTCATCCAAGGGCTATCAAAAATAGGGTAGATAATCCCTGCATCCCAAAGCTTCATTACCTCCTATTGGACAACCTTTTTCATCGCGGGATTGAGCCTTCTTTGTGCTTGTACCACAAGTTTAGATCCCTCTTCAAGCAAGATCTTGTGCATACACATAGTTGGGCTAATTCCCTTCAAATCACTAATTGTCCATCCAAGGGCTGTTTTGTGAGCTTTCAACACCTTAATCAATTCCTCTTCCTCCAACGTGCTCAAAGATGCAGTAACGATTACAAGATAGGTGTCTTTAGGGCCAAGAAATGCATACTTGAGAGTTGTAGGGAGAGGCTTCAATTCTAGCTTGGGTTGCTTATCCTCTTTCTCCTTATCAGGTAATGGAATTTGCATGGCCTCCTTCCCTGTTGTCATTTCTTCTCCTTCTTCCATGCATAGGAGTTGAGAGCTTTCTAAAGCACTGTAAAGGGGTTCTTCTTCAAGAACTTCTTGCACGAGTGGATCAATGATGTCCACCTTCATATAATCTTCAGTATCACTTGGGTGTTGTATGGCTTTGAATACATTGAAAATTATCTGCTCATCATGCACCCTCAAGGTTAGTTCTCATTTTTGAACATCAATAAGTACTCTTTCAATAGCAAGGAATGGTCTCTCCAAAGTTATAGAAGTATTGACATCCTCCTCCATATCAAGAATTACAAAATCTGCAGGGAACATGAACTTCCCCACCTTGACCAACAAGTTCTCCACTACTCCATGTAAAAACTTGAGTGATCTATCGGGCAATTGTAGAGAGATCCTTGTGGACTTCACCTCCTCAATTTGCATCTTATTCATCAATGATAAAGGCATTAAGATAATGCTTGCTCCCAAGTGCAAGGGATTTCAAATCTTTCAGGATCTTTTAATTTTTGTGCTAACTTCTTTTGGATGATAGCACTGCATTCTTTAGTGATGATCACTGTCTCATCTTTCTTCTAAGTTCTCTTCTTGGACATTAGCTCCTTCGTAAACTTGGCATATAGACAGCATTTGTTCCAGAACTTTGGTGAAAGAAAAGTTGATTTATAGCTTCCTAAACACTTCCAAGAACTTAGAAAATTATTTGTCCTTAGTCTCCTTTTGTAGTCTTTGGGGGAATGGGATTTTAGTTGCATATGCCTTTATTTTTCCCTTTTCTGTTGGAACTTGGGATGAGGTTACAGAGGCTTCATCTTCTTGCTTGTTGTCTTCTATAGGGGCTTCTTCAATTTGCTCTTCCATGCTTGCGGCTTCCTTACCCACCACTTTATCACTTCTCAGATTTATGGCTTTGTACTCTTCTCTTGGATTTGGAACGGTGTCACTTGGGAAGTTGTTCATAGGATTTTCAGCTAATTGCTTGGCAAGTTGGCCCATTTGCACTTCCAAGCTTCTGATAGAGGACTCTTGGTTCTTGAAATTGGCTCCAGTTTCTTGCATGAAGCTTGAGATTCGTTGAACAAAAGTGGATGTGGTTTGAGAGAGTTTCTTCATGGCAATCTCAAGAGGGGAGTGATAAACTACAATTTTATGGTTTATCTTCTATTAAAATAAGTGAGTTTTATCAACTTTTCCTACATTTATTCACTAAAATATCATGGTTTTGTGAATTTCTCCTAATTGTACTTAACGATTAAAAACATGCTTTCTAGGCCATAAAATTGCTAAATTTAATTTACTTTAATTCCATTCAATGCCTTGATGTATTTGTTAAGTGATTTCAGGCTTAAAAGGCAAATATTGGATCGAAGAAGTGAAAAAAAAGCATGCAAAGTGGAGAATTCATTAAGAAATGAGGATTTGGAGTAATTCAAGGTCATGCGTATACATGTCTTGTGCGTACGCATGCTTTGGGATTTCTCCATGTTGTGCGTACGCATGCCTCATGCGTATAGTATGGCATGAAGCATATGATTCACTTAAGGAAAATGTGGCTAGCGATTTTTGGACCTTCTCAAGCCCAAATCCAACTCATTTCTGAAGTATTTGAAGCAAAATTCATGAAGGAACAAGGGGAGAGCAATTAAGAGTAGTTTAGGATCATGTTTTAGGTTATTTTCTAGAGAAAGAAGCTCTCTCTTCTCTCTAGAATTAGGGTAGATTTAGGTTTTGATGCTTGTTTTGATTTAATTTCCTTGCATTTTCTTGTTATTACATCTTTGTTCTCTTAGTTTTACTTGTTATTTCCCTTCCATTTGATCTCATGAACTCTTGCTACTTTTGATTTCTATGAATGCAATTTGATGTTTTTATGTTTATTGATGTTTAATTGAGTTGTTATTATTGTTATCTTGCATTTGGTAGCTTTAGATTTTATTGTTATTGCAATTTTACCATACTTTCATTTTATGCCTTCCAAGTATTTGTAGAAATGTTTCTCTTAGTTTTAGGATAGATTTTCACATTCTTGGCTTAGATTTGAGCAATGAAGGTGACTATGATGTCACTAATGTCCAAATTGAGTGATAATTAGGAGATTTTAATTGATTTCATTTCCATTAACGAGTAAGACCTATGGATTGGGATTGATTAAGCCCGGTTGACTTATCTCATCATTAGAGGATTACGAATTGGGTTTACTCTTATAATTGTCATGTCGTGGTTAGTGATACAAGAGTCTTTGATGTTTGATATTGATTGGTGATTTAGAGTTGTTAGTTGTTCTTGTTATAAGACTGACTATGCCTATTTGACTTTCTCCCGATGTTGTAGATGACTAAATGGGATTAACTATGGATAATCACCATGTTCGTGGTCAATAACTTGAAAAGGAAGTTTTGATTCTCAATCCTAGCTGTTCTGTGGGTTACCTGAACTGTAGGTTGATCTCGGAGGAGATCTGCGGTTGTGGCCGGAGCGGTCGTGTCCGACTTGCTGAATCTTGAGATGCTGCTGATCCTTGATCATCGGAGGGTGGTGGTACCTGCAAGAGACTCCGATACTTAAGTTAGCACGGGCTTTAAGCAGGTTTTTTGTGTAGAATCAGAGTATGAGTTATACCTGGGTGCTCCAGTGTATTTATAGTAGTGTGAGGTGACCTCCCTTGAGATAAGTTAGTTATCTTATCTTATCTTTTGTGGGTGAGTCCCCTTATCTTTGGCCAACCGCCTTTCGGTGGGCTGTGATCTTCTACTTTTGGGCCTACTTGGGCCCTTATAGCAATTTGGCTGAGCTCTTTTGGGAAGAGGTCGATGTCGACCTACCTTTATAAAAGGTCGGTCGTTTCTGTCTTCATTCAACTCGGCTTGCCTAGCTCAACCCATGGTATGAACAGTGACCCTGCTCGAGCTTCGATCTTCCCTTGAGGTCGTCCTTTCCAGCTTCGATCCCTTAGGGAAGTCGTGTTCGAGCATTGATTTGATTTCGAGTTGCTCCTCCTCGTGTGATTCTTGGCGCTTGCTTTTGTTTTAATGCGATGCGTTTTAATCTCCTTGGGAATACACATGCGCTTTTAATGCCCATTGATTAGGCTTTTATTTTGTTTTGCCATTCCGTTCCCTCGCTTTATTTTGAAATTGAAAAAAGCCTTGAACCTTGGTTTTTAGTTTTCTTGCTTTCATCCGTTTCATTTGCTCAGTGAATAAAGGCTTCCTTTTGTTCGTCCTTTGCTTTTTGAAAAAATCCTCTTTCTTTCGTTTTGTTCCTTCAATTTTCATTTTTCTATTAAAAATATCACCTTTTTGCTAAGTTTTGCCCAAGCTTTTCTTTTTTGAAGTTTCAAAGCTTTCGTTGGACCGTTTGCGCTTTTCGTTACACCTCTGTCATCGCTTCTCGTATTCCTTTGCAAGTTGGTGCTTATGCCCTTTCTACCTGCTTTGTTTGTTTATTATTTTTATTGCTTCTACTCTTGCATGCTTTCCCCTCGCACAAAGTTTCGGTCTTTGTTGAACTTTTATTAGAAAAAAGGTTGAAACTTTCTTGGTGATTCTGGTGTGGTCTTGTTTTTGATAATTATGGTCTTTTTGTCTTCGCTGTTTGTATGAAGCAATGCTGGTACTTAGGTTGAACTCCTTGTATTTTCTTTTGCTTGAGAGGGTTAGGGCTGGTTAGGGCTCTGATTTTTACGTCATTTTCCTTTACTGGGTTCTATTCTGTTGTTGCCTCCAAATGGTGCCCCTTGACTTTTGGTGTTGATCCTCTGTTCTCTGTGAGTCCTTGGGTTCCCTTTTGTTGCCATATTTGACACTTATTGATTGTTTCTTTGTCATTTTCTTACTGTCCGAGTTGTTTGGTAGTGACTTCTTCTTCTTTTGTCTTACTGTAGTTGTAGTTGCTATATGTCTACCCGTAGGAATATTGTCGAGATGTCTACCAAGGTTCCTGCTGGTATGGGCGATTGGCTGGATTCAATAGTTCTGATGTGTGTGACCGTGGCTAATCCCGACTACTGTGTGAGGCTTAGGATGAGAATAACGAGCCGACCTTTCCTTTGTGTTGGCAAAAAGATATAGTAGCTCCCAAGTATTCTTGGGAAAGTTTGGATGAGGTAGAACAAGCCTTTGTAGGTATTCTAGAGGAGCACTGAGGGGAACCTCCTCATCTAGACACTGAGGGGAACCTCCTCATCCGACTTCTTTTGGAAGTAGTTTTCTTCTATTGTTTGTAAATTTATCCTTCCTTGTTACTATAAGTTGCTTTCCTGGTTTTCTTTTCAGAGATGGTGAAATCTTCAGACTCCATGAAGGCCTTTCGGAGGGCCAAAAAGGCGACAACTACCTAAAACTTGTCTGCGAAGACCTCGGGGGAAGGGTCTTCTCAGGTGTCCCCAAAGAAGCCGACTTCTGACTCTCAGGGCCTGAGAAAAATCATCCTGACCCCTAGAGTTCAGGTAGTTCCATCTCAGGCAACTTCTGGCCCTGCTTCTTCTCCTAATGCTGCTAGCCCGCCTCCTAAGCGCCAAAAAACTGTTGGGACGTATAATCTTAATGACAAAGAATTTGATGGTGTGGCCTTTGCCACAGAATTGATTGCTCCACATGGTAAAGTCCCTCTTGACAACGTCTCGATCCTTCATCACGTTGACTACATAACGAGTAATAATATTTGGATGCCCAATGTTGGTGCGGCCTTATCTCGGATTGTTAGGGAGTCTCCTGTCCGTGCTACCAAGGCCTTTCTAGAGGATGCCCGAGCTGACTTTGATAGGGTGAAAGGTCTGAAGGATGAGCTCGACGCTAAGTTGCCAAGTTGGAAATTGATGTGGAGAAGGAGAAGGAGCGTGCTACTAGGGCAGAGGCAGCTGCTAACTTGGCTGAGGAGGCTGCAAAAAAGTATAAGGAGAGCTATACCCGGACTTACGGTGAGTTACTAGAAACTAAGGAGAGGCTTCAATCTGCCCAAGATGATTATGTCGAGCTTCAGGGGCATATGGTGAATAGTATGACTAATATATTTGAGATCCTGAAGGCTCAGGTCCGAGTTATTGAGCCCGGGGCCGATCTCTCCTTGTTCAGTATGGATAATGTGGTAGAAGATGGCAAGATTGTGCCTGCCCCTAATGATGATGATGAGGGACCTCCTCTTGTGCCACCAGCCAATGCTTCGGTAGCTTCAGCTTCTTCCATTCCTTCAGAGGTCGACCCTCCAGAGCCCGAGCCCGAGGTGCAGATTCTGAACGGGCCGGATGGAGTTGTTAATGCTACCCCAATCTCGACTATTCCTCCTCCTCCCCCTGCCAAGGATGCTACTACTGGGGCAAATTTGGATCCCCTATGACTTTTTTATGATTGTGTAATGTTACAGTCCGACTTGTGGACTTTGAACTTTGCTTATGTTTCTTGTAGTTTGACTCTCTCTGACATTTGCTTGCTTGCTAGCAACTTTTTTATTTTCTTAGACAACGAAACACTTTAAACTCCTGGGCTGCCTTTTGGGTAGCCTTTGAGTCTTTAATACGTGAAGAATGCATTTTGCTTAATTTTTGGAGGTTTACTTTTTGCAATCCCTTCTCGAATTAGGTTTTTCTTAGTCCAACCTCCTTTGAGTGGGTTTTTCTACCCTTTCCCTTAGGATTACGCCTTGCTTTGAATTGGTACATTGGTGCACAGAATTGTGATCACACTTTTTACAACTCCGGTACAACTAACCAGCAAGTGCACTAGGTCATCCAAGTAATAAAACCTTATACGAGTAAGGGTCGATCCCATGGAGACTGCCGGCTTGAAGCAAGCTATGGTCATCCTGTAAATCTTAGTCAGGTGGATTCAATTGGTTATGAGTTTTGATAATTGAAAGATAAATAAAACGTAAATTAAAATAAAGATACTTATATAATTCATTGGTGGAAATTTCAGATAAGCATTTGGAGATGCTTTATTGCTTTTGAACCTCTGCTTTCCTATTGTCTTCATCCAATCATGCGTGCTCCCTTCCATGGCAAGCTTTATGTTGGTGGATCACCGTTGTCAATGGCTACCATCCGTCCTCTCAGTGAAAATGGTCCAGATACGGTTTTTGTATGGCTAATCAATTGTCGGATCTCTTGTCTTGGATGAAAAATACCAAGCACAGCTACCGCACGGCTAATCATCTGTCGATTCTCACTTGTGTCGGAATAGGATCTCTCTATCCTTTTGCACACTGTCACTATGAGATCAAAAGAACTCTTGGCTAGACATAGGTAATTGAGATAAAGCAAAAGAACTCTTGGCTAGACATAGGTAATTGAGATCACCATGCTTGTCTACAAACCATATATTGACAATTATGAGGAACCAAGCTCATTAAGTTTACTTCTATACTTGAAGTATATCAAATGGCTTAATCAACATCAACCCATAAGTCCCAACCTATCTACTAATTAGATTAGTAGTGGGTTAGTGTCAATGGATATCAAATTGACCACTAAGGGTTCTCAAATCACCAATTTAATGAGACCCAATGACTCAAGGTCACTTAATTCCCTTAGCCTAGGCCAAGAGTAAAGAAAACTACTCAAAAACTAGAGGAAACATTTTATCAAACACCTAGTGTGCAAAAAAAATAAACATTATAAAATGCAAGAATTAAAGAAACCCACAACTAACATAAGCAAGAAATCAATAATAACAATCAAGATCAACATAAAAGAGACATGGGAACATAAAATTGCATTAAAAGAAATCAAGATCCAACAATTGTTCAGCAACATAAGAGAGCAAAATAAGGAATTAACATGTAAAACTAGAAGATCAAAGATGTAATAACAAGAAATTAAGAGGGGAAGCTAAATCAAAACAAGAATTGAAAATTGGATTTACGAAAATTAGACCTAAACTAACCTAAATTCTAGAGAGAAGGGAGAGCTTCTCTCTCTAGAATTCTACCTACAACATGGTGAAAACTAAACTATGACTTCTTGGTTCATTCCCCCTTCAATCTTTGGGTTCAATAGCATTAGAAATGAGTTGGATTGGGCCCAAAATGAGCTACAAATTGCCCCCAACGAGTTGCCCAAAATGGACCCATGTTGATCCATCGGCGCATGCGCATCATGTGTGCGTACGTGCCCCTATACATTAGGAAACTATGGCAAATTTATATCATTTCGAAGCTCCGGATGTTAGCTTTCTAACACAACTGAAACCGTCTCATTTGGACTTTTGTATCTCAAGTTATGGTCAATTGAGTGCGAAGAGGTCAGGCTTGACAGCTTTGCGGTTCCTTCATTTCTTCATGAGTTCTCCCAATTTGCATGATTTTCCTTCATTCCTTCAATCCAATCTTTGCCTTCTAAACCTGAAATCACTTAACAAACATATCTAGGCATCGAATGGAATTAAAGTGAATTTAATTTAGCTATTTTAAGGCCTAAAAAGGATGTTTTTACATTTAAGCACAAATCAAGGGAGAATTGCAAAACTATGCTATTTAATTGAATAAATGTGGGAAAAGGTGATAAAACCCCCAAAATTAAGCACAAGATAAACCACAAAATTGGGATTTATCATCCTTTCATGAGAAATTTGGATGATTTCTCCATGAAGGATTATAGGTGTTTCCAAAGGATTCTCCCATGTAATTCACCTCTTCCTTTGCAGGATTCTCAGGGTCATAAGCTTCTCCTTCAGAGGAGGCTTCTTTAGTACTGCCGGATGCAACTTGCATTCCAGTTAGATTCTGAGAAATTATATTGACTTGCTGAGTCAATATTTTATTCTGTGCTAATATGGCATTTAAAGTATCAATCTCAAGAACTCCTTTCTTCTGAGTCATCCCATTATTCACAGGATTTCTTTCAGAAGTATACATGAATTGGTTATTTGCAACCATTTCAATCAGTTCTTGGGCTTATGCAGATGTTTTCTTCAGATGAAGAGATCCACCAGCAGAGTGGTCCAATGACATCTTGGACAATTCAGACAGACCATCATAGAATATACCTAAGATGCTCCATTCTGAAAGCATGTCAGAAGGACACCTTCTGATCAATTGCTTGTATCTTTCCCAAGCTTCATAGAGGGATTCACCTTCCTTCTGTCTGAAGATTTGGACTTCCACTCTAAGCTTGCTCATCTTTTGAGGTGGAAAGAATTTAGCCAAGAAAGCATTGACTAACTTTTCCCAAGAGTTTAGGCTTTCTCTAGGTTGTGAGTCTAACCATATCCTAGCTCTGTCTCTTATAGCAAAGGGGAAAAGTATAAGTATGTAGACCTCGGGATCAACCACATTGGTCTTAACAATGTCACAGATTTGCAAGAATTCAGCTAAGAACTAATGAGGATCTTCCAATGGAAGTCCATGAAACTTGCAATTCTGCTGCATTAGAGAAACTAATTGAGGCTTAAGGTCAAAGTTATTTGCTCCAATTGCAGGAATTGAGATGCTTCTTCCATAGAAGTGGGAAGTTGGTGCAATAAAGTCACCAAGCATCTTCCTTGCATCTCCACCATTGTTCTCAGGTTCGGCTGCCATGTCTGCCTCTTTTTCGAAATTTGCTGTAAGGTCCTCTCCGGAGTGTTGTGCTTTAGCTTCTCTTAGCTTCCTCTTCAGAGCCCTTTTAGGTTCAGGATCAGCTTCAACAAGAATGTCTGTATCTCTGTTCCTGCTCATATGAAAAAGAAGAGAACAAAGAGAGAATGGGAATCCTCTATGTCACAGTATATAGATTCTTTTTTGTGTCAGAGGAAAAGAAGAATAGAAGAATGAGGTAGAGAGAGAATAAGAAGAATTCGAACACAGAGAGAGGGAGAGGGTTCGAATTATTAGATGAGAAGTGTTAGTAAATAAATAAAATAAATAGAAAGAGATGAGAGATAGTATTCGAATTTTTTTAAGTAAAATAAAAGAAAAATATTTTTTTTATTTTAATTATTTAGTTAGTGTTCAAAAATATTAAAAGAAATAAAATAAAATTAGAATTTAAAACAATTAGTTAATTAAAAAGAATTTTGAAAAAGTGGTTAGTTGTTTTTGAAAATGAGAAGTGAAAAAGTAGTTAGGTGGTTTTGAAAAAGATAAGAAATAGTAAATTTTTAAAATTAAAACAAACAAGTCAAGTAGTTAGTTGAAAGAGATTTGAAAATAAATTTTGAAAAGATAAGAAGTTAGAAAAAGATTTTGAAATTAAAATTTTAAAAAGATTTGATTTTTAAAATTAAAGTTGATGACTTGACTAATAAGAAACTAAAAGATATGATTCTAGAATTTAAAGATTGAACCTTTCTTAACAAGAAAGTAACAAACTTGAATTTTTTGAATCAAAACATTAATTGTTAGCAAGGATTTTCGAAAATATGAAATAAAATTAAGAAAAAGATTTTGAAAAATTAGTTTTAAAATTTTCGAAAACATTAAAAGAAAAATGAAAAAGATTTTGAAAAATTTTAAGAATGAAATTCGAAAATCATAAGAAAAAAATAAAAAAGAATTGATTTTGAAAAAGATTTGAAAAGATAAAGTTTTCAAATTGAAATTTTGACTTGACTAACAAGAAACAACTAAATTTTAAAAGTTTTTGACCAAATCAACTCAAAATTTTGAAAATTATGAGAAGAATAAGGAAAAGATATTTTTTTTTACTTTTGAATTTTTAATGAGGAGAGAGAAAAACAACAAAATGAAACAAAACATAAAAATTTAAGATCAAAACAAATAATGCATGCAAGAACACTTTGAATGTCAAGATGAACACCAAGAATACTTTGAAGATCATGATGAACATCAAGAACATATTTTTGAAAATTTTTAAGAAAAGAAAGACATGCAAGACACCAAACTTAAGAACTTTTGTACTAGGGACACTAACAATTTGAAAATGCATATGAAAAACAAGAAAAGACACAAAACAAGAAAATGTAAAGATCAAACAAAGAAAATCATGAAGAACAACTTGAAGATCATAAAGAACATAATGCATGAATTTTCGAAAATTTTAAGAAAATTAAAAAAAATGCAATTGACACCAAACTTAAAATTTGACACAAGACTCAAACAAGAAACACAAAACTTTTTTTGTTTTTATGATTTTATTAAATTTTTTTGTAATTTTTTTTCGAAATTATTTTGGAAAAAGAAAATAAAGAAATTCAAAATTTTTAATAAGAATTCCAGGATTCATGCAATGTTAGTCTAAAGCTTCGGTCCAAAAGAATTAGACATGGCCAAATGGCCAGCCAAGCTTTAGCACAGAATTATATATGAGAATCCAAAGGCTCCTCCAATAGCTGCAATGATAAGTAGAAGCTTCAGTCCAAAAGATTAGACATGGCTTAATAGCCAGCCAAGCTTCAACATATCATCATGGAGCTCTAAGGTGGAATTCATTCTTAAAAATTCTGAAGAACAATTTTTTTCGAAAACCCTTTTTGTTTTTAAATATTTTTAAAAACTTTTTGAAAAGAAAATAAAGGTTGAAACAAGAAAGAAGGTTACCTAATCTAAGCAACAAGATGAACTGTCAGTTGTCCAAACTCGAATAATCCCCGGCAACGGTGCCAAAAACTTGGTGCACGGAATTATGATCACACTTTTCACAACTCCGGTACAACTAACCAGCAAGTGCACTGGGTCGTCCAAGTAATAAAACCTTACGCGAGTAAGGGTTGATCCCACAGAGATTGCCGGCTTGAAGCAAGCTACGGTCATCCTGTAAATCTTAGTCAGGCGGATTCAATTGGTTATGAGTTTTGATAATTGAAAGATAAATAAAACGTAAATTAAAATAAAGATACTTATGTAATTCATTGGTGGGAATTTCAGATAAGCGTTTGGAGATGCTTTGTTGCTTTTGAACCTCTGCTTTCCTATTGTCTTCATCCAATCATGCATGCTCCCTTCCATGGCAAGCTTTATGTTGGTGGATCACCGTTGTCAATGGCTACCATCCGTCCTCTCAGTGAAAATAGTCCAGGTACGGTTTCGGTACGGTAATCAACTGTCGGATCTCTCGTCTCGGATGAAAACTACCAGGCACAGCTACCGCATGGCTAATCATCTGTCGGTTCTCACTTGTGTTAGAATAGGATCTCTCTATCCTTTTGCACACTGTCACTGTGCCCAATGGTGAACGAAATTGTGGTTCACACTTTTCACAACTCCGCACAACTAACCAGCAAGTGCACTGGGTCGTCCAAGTAATACCTTACGTCAGTAAGGGTTGATCCCACGGAGATTTTCGGCTTGAAGCAAGCTATGGTCATCTTGTAAATCTTAGTCAGGCAGATTCAAATGGTTATTAGGTTTTGATAATTAAAAGATAAATAAAACATAAAGTAAAATAGAGATACTTATGTGATTCATTGGTGAGAATTTCAGATAAGCGTTTGGAGATGCTTTGTTGCTTCTGAACCTCTGCTTTTCTATTGTCTTCTTCCAACCATGCGTGCTCCCTTCCATGGCAAGCTGTATGATCCTCTCGGATGAAAAATACCAGGTATGATCTCTGCATGGCTAATCAACTGTCGGATTTCTCGTCTCGGATGAAAAATACCGTGTACAGCTACCGCACGGCTAATTATCTGTCGGTTCTCACTAGCATCGGAATAGGATCCTTATCCTTTTGCACACCCTCACTGTGCCCAACATTCGTAAGTTTGAAGCTTGTCACAGTCATCCCTTCCCAGATCCTACTCGGAATACCACAGATAAGGTTTAGACTTTCCGGATCTCAGGAATGCTGCCAATTGGTTCTAGCCAATACCACGAAGATACTAATCTCACAGACTCGGTCTATGTATTAGATACCCAAGAGAATATACTCTGGCTGTCGTCCAATGACTACGTTGAACATCATGTAGATAGACCGCTTGTGGTTGTCAGGCACGCAGATCTTGGCTAAGCGAGTAATGAAGATAGTGGGTGATTGTCACGGGTCACCCCTTCATTCTGACTTAACTAAATTAAGTACAAGAGTATATATTAGAGAAGAAGTAGGGATGAATTGAAAAAGAAACAATAGTACTTGCATTAATTCATGAAGAACAGCAGAGCTCCACACCTTAATCTATGAGGTGTAGAAACTCCACCGTAGAAAATACATAAGAGAAAATAGTCTAAGCATGGCCGAATGGCCAGCCTCCAAGTCCTAAGATGATAAAGTTCATCCAAAGATGTAAAGATATAAATACAATAGTAAAAAGTGCTATTTATACTAAACTAGTAACTTAGGTTTACAGAAAATGAGTAACTAAGTGCAGATAGTGCAGAAATCCACTTCCGAGGCCCACTTGGTGTGTGCTTGGGCTGAGCATTGAAGCTTTCATGTGCATAGGCCATTCTTTGAGTTAAATGCCAGCTTGGGTGCCAGTTTGGGCGTTTAACTCCAGTTCTGGTTCCAGCTCCGACGTTTTACTCCATAAAAGGGTCTCTGGCCGGCGTTTAGACGCCAGTTTGGGCCATCAAATCTCTGGCAAAGTATGAACTATTATATATTTCTAGAAAGCCTAGGATGTCTATTCTTCAACGCAATTTAGAACGTGCCAATTCGGCTTCTATAGATCCAGAAAATCCACTTCGAGTGCAGGAGGGTCAGAATCCAACAGCATCTACAGTCCTTTCTCAACCTCTGAATCAGATTTTTGCTCAGGTCCTTCAATTTTGGCCAGAAAATATCTGAAATTACAGAAAAATATACAAACTCATAGTAAAGTCCAGAAATGTGATTTCTGCATAAAAATTAATAAAAAGTAACTAAAACATACTAAAAACTATGTAAAAATAATGCCAAAAAGGGTATAAATTATCCGCTCATCACAACACCAAACTTAAATTGTTGCTTGTCCCCAAGCAACTAAAAATAAAATAGGATAAAAAGATGAGAAAATACTATAAATTCCAAAATTATCAATGAAGATTAGTTTTAATTAGATGAGCAGGGCTAGTAACTTTTTACTTCTGAACAGTTTTGGCATCTCACTTTATCCTTTGAAGTTCAGAATGATTGGCATCCATAGGATCTCAGAATTTAGATAGTGTTATTGATTCTCCTAGTTCAGTATTTTTATTCTTGAACACAGCTACTTTATGAGTCTTGGCCGTGACCCTAAGCATTTTGTTTTCCAGTATTACCATCGGATACATAAATGCCACAGACACATAACTGGGTGAACCTTTTCAGATTGTGACTCAACTTTGCTATAGTCCCCGGTTAGAGGTGCCCAGAGCTCTTAAGCTCACTCTTTTTACTTTGGACCACGACTTTAACCGCTCAGTCTCAAGCTTTTCACTTGACACCTTCACGCCACAAGCACATGGTTAGGGACAGCTTGGTTTAGCCGCTTAGGCCAGGATTTTATTCCTTTGGGCCCTCCTATCCATTAATGCTCAAAGTCTTGGATCCTTTTTACCCTTGCCTTTTAGTTTAAAGGGTTATTGGCTTTTTCTGCTTTCTTTTTCTTTTTCTTTCTTTTTCTTTATTTTTTGCCATTTTTTTTGAAAGCTTTTGTTTTTCACTGCTTTTTCTTGCTTCAAGAATAAATTTTATGATTTTTCAGATTATCAATAACATTTCTCATTTTTCATTATTCTTTCAAGAGCCAACAATTTTAACATTCATAAACTTCACTAAAAAATATGCACTGTTCAAGCATTCATTCAGAAAACAAAAAGTATTGCCACCACATTAAAATAATTAAACTATTTTCAAGATAGAATTTGAAATTCATGTACTTCTTTTTCTTTTTTAGAAAACATTTTTCATTTAAGAAAGGTGAAGGATTCATAGGACATTCATGGCTTTAAGACATAGACACTAAACACTAATGATCATGTAATAAAGACACAAACATAGACAAAACATAAAGCATAGAAAGTGAAAAACAGAAAAATAAGAACAAGGAAATTAAAGAACGGGTCCACCTTAGTGATGGCGGCTAGTTTTTCCTTTTGAAGATCTTATTGAATGCTTGAGCTCCTCTATGTCTCTTCCTTGCCTTTGTTGCTCCTCTCTCATGACTTTTTGGTCCTCTCTGATTTCATTGAGGATAATGGAGTGCTCTTGGTACTCCATCCTTAGTTGCCCCATGTTAGAACTCAAATCTCCTAAGGAGGTGTTGAGTTACTCCCAATAGTTGTGTGGAGGAAAGTGCATCCCTTGAGGCATCTCAGGGATTTCTTGATGAGAAATTTCCTCATGCTCTTGTTGAGGTCCATGAGTGGGCTCTCTTGTTTACTCCATCCTCTTCTTAGTGATGGGCTTGTCTCCTTCAATGAGGATGTCTTCCTCTATGACAATTTCAGCTGAATTGCATAGGTTACAGATGAGATGAGGAAAGGCTAAGCTTGCCAAAGTGGAGGACTTATCCACCACCTTGTAGAGTTCTAGAGGTATGATCTCATGAACTTCTACTTCCTCTTCATTCATGATACTATGAATCATGATAGCCCGGTCTATTGTAACTTCAGACCGATTGCTAGTAGGAATGATAGAGCGTTGGATGAACTCCAACCATCCCCTAGCCACAGGTTTGAGGTCAAGCCTTCTTAGTTGAACCGGCTTGCCTTTGGAGTCTCTATTCTATTGAGCTCCTTCCACACAAATGTCCATAAGGACTTGGTCCAACCTTTGATCAAAGTTGACCCTTCTAGTGAAAGGGTAAGGATCTCCTTGCATCATTGGCAAGTTAAATGCCAACCTCACATTTTCCGGATTGAAATCCAAGTAATTCCCCCGAACCATTGTGAGCCTATTCTTTGGGTTCGATTTCATACTTTGATCATGGTTCTTAGTGATCCATGCATTTGCATAGAACTCTTAAATCATTAAGATTCCGACTTGTTGGATTGGGTTGGTGAGAGCTTCCCAACCTCTTCTTCGAATCTCACGTCGGATCTCCAGATATTCACTCTTTTTGAGCATGAAGGGGACCTCGGAGATCACCTTTTTCTTGGCCACAACTTCATAGAAGTGGTCTTGATGGACTTTTGAGATGAATCTCTCCATCTCCCATGACTCGGAGGTGGAAGCCATTGCCTTCCCTTTCCTCTTTATAGAGATTTCTCCGGTCTTAGGTGCCATTAATGGTTATGGAAAAACAAAAAGCAGAGCTTTTTCCCACAACAAACTTAAAAGGTTTGCTCGTCCTCGAGTAAAAGAAGAAAGAAAGGAGTAGAAGAAGAAGAAATAGAGGAGATGAAGGGGAAGGTTGGTTTTGGCCAAGGGGGTTTAAGTGTGTATGATGTGTGAAATTGAAGGTGGTAAGGAGGGGTATTTATAGGGTAAGAGAGAGGGGGAATTCGTGTATGAGGGGTTGGGTTTGGGAGGGAAATATTTTGAATTTGAATGGTGAGGTAGGTGGGGTTTTATGATGGATGGATGTGAGTGGTGAAGAGGTTGTGAAGAGGAGAGAGAGTGAGTTGGGGTAGGTGGGGATCCTGTGGGGTTCACAAATCCTGAGGTGTCAAGGAATTCTGGTCTCTGCACCATTCTGGCATTTAAACACCCTCTGTATGCCATTTCTGGCGTTTAACACCAACTCTGCTACCTTTTCTGGCATTAAACGCCAGGCTGATGCCCCTTTCTGGCGTTTAACGCCCATCAGACACCCTTTTCTGGCGTTAAACGCCAGTCTGTCTGCCAATTCTTATTTGACCTTAATGCTCAATATGCTCTTCGTGCTTTGATTTTACTCTTGCATCAAGTATTATTTGATATGCCATTAGCTCATATTGTTTTCTCCCTCACATGCTTAGCTACCATGTAGTGAGAACCTTACCCTTATTTGGCATTAGCCCCCGCCTATGTTCTATTTCCTTTAATATCTTTGTCGTAGGCTTAATTTTCTTTCTTTTTCTTTCCTTTCAGGTTGGCCACCAAGAAGGAGGAAAAGGAAAAGCTTCGAGATGGGGCAACGAACAAGTCATCCGCACAACCTTTTGAAGGAGCTTATCAATTGTAGCAACCCACCCACATTGCTCTTCTTTGCATGCACCGAGGACGGTGTAATCTTCAAGTGTGGGGAGGCCGTCCGACCGATCTCCATGGGTAACAATTCCTTTTTCAACACCAATGTTAGTTAGTTATTGCATTCCATTCTAGGTTTTTAGGATTTTTGTTGCATTTTCTTAATTTTGCATATATATACATAATAAGCTTAGTCAAAATAATGAGATTAATTTTTCAAGAATTGTATCTATAGGGCACCAATTCATTTGAGTGAAAACTTTTCATTAAACTTGCTTGAATGATATATATATTGTGGAACATGTTTTGAGCTAAGAACACAAGCTTGTGAGATTTGAGCCTAATGACGTGGTTACATCTTATAACCACTTATTTTCCCTTCTTGTGTGCATTATTCTCTTTCTATGATTGTAATATTTGATTTGTTTGATTCTCTATGTCCATTATTTTGTATATTCATGCATTTATATGATTGAGGCCATCGTTTCTTTTAGCCCACTTACCCAAATAACTTCACCTTTTATCTTCCTTTGTTAGCCAATTTGAGCCTACGATTGATCCACTTTGTTCTTAATCTAGCACATTACAAGTCTTAAAGCGAAAAACAATAAAATGTCCTTTATTTGGATCTTTGATTAGCTTAGGCTAGCGTATGTGTATCATTTAAGTGTGGGAACCTTGGGACATTGGTTGAGAAAAAGGATAGTTTTGTATTTTTGTTGTAAATATTGGGAATTGGGTACATGCTCATGTATTGATTAAATGTATAGACCTTATGCATTGATGTTCTTGTATATAGAAAAAAAATGAGAAAGAAAAAAAAAGAAAAAGAAAAAATATATGGAAAATAAAAGAAAAAAATAAAAAAAGAAAGAAAAAAAGAAAAGAAATAAAAAGGGGACAAAATGCCCCAAAGCAAAGTAAAGCTCAATAAAGATCAATGCATATGAGTTGTAATAAAAAAGAAAATGCATGAGTATGTTAAAAAGTGAAGAATGGGTAGTTAGATTAGCTTTTGAATTGTATAGGATGTCATAGGCTAGGTGGGAAGTTTAAGTTTATGAAAGATTCAAATTTCAAGCTCACTTGACCAAATATACATCCTTACCTTGACCCTAGCCCCATTACAACCTAAAGGAAAGACCTCATGATACTTGTATGCATGCATGAAATATATGTTGATTGTTAGAAGAAAAACAAATCTTAGAAAGCATGATTAGGGTAGAATTGAGTGAATCAACCCTAAACACTTGAGCGAATAGAGTGCAAACACATCCGGTGAGGGTTTGATGCTCAATTACATGTTTTCACCTATGATCATCATTCTTCATGCAAGTTTATAAAAATATTTAATAGCTCAATTCGATTGTGGTTTGGCATGGTTGTTAATACCTTTGGCCCTTGTGCATATATGTATTCTTGGGAATTGATTTATTTTGACCAAGCAATTGCATTCATGTAGATAGTTGTATATAGGTAGTTTGCATTTAGTTAGATTCCATTGAATAAATGTTGATACCCTTTGCTCTTTCTTGGTATAAGCATGAGGACATGCTTGGTTTAAGTGTGGGGAGGTTGATAAACCCCATTTGTAGGGTTTATCTTGTGCTTAATTTAGAGGATTTTATAACCTTTTAACCCACATTTATCCAATGAAATAGCATGGTTTTATAACTTCTCCTTTAATTGTTCTTAAGTGTGAAAACATGCTTTTAGGTCTTAAAATAGCTAAATCCAATTCACCTTGACTCCATTAGATACCTTGATATGTTTGTTAAGTGATTTCAGATTTAGGAAGCAAAGATTGGATCAAGGGAATGAAGGAAAAGCATGTAAAAATGGAGAACTCATGAAGAAATGAAGGAATCGCAAAAGCTGTCAAGCCGACCTCTTTGCACTTAAACGACCATAACTTGAGCTACAGAGGTCCAAATGATGCGGTTCTAGTTGCGTTGGAAAGCTAACATCCGGGGTTTCGAAATTATATAAGATTTGCCATGGTTGCATTTTGCATAGGGAAGCGCACGCGCACGGTACGTGTACGCATCCATGGGCGCACACAATTCACTTAGTCAAACACGTGGCCAGCGATTTTAGAAGTCTTGTGGGCCCAATCCAACTCATTTCTGATGCTATTTAAGCCAAGGATTGAAGGGGAATTAACATACTTTCACACATTAGTTTAGTTTAGTTTAATTTTTGGAGGGAAAGTTAGTTTTAGAGAGAGAAGCTCTCACTTCTCTCTAGGATTAGAATTAGGATTAGGTTTAGTTCAATAATCTAGATCTAGGTTTCAATTCATGCTTTCTTCTTCTTCTTCTTCTCAATTCTATGTTGTGACATTCATGATTCCTCTATTATTTTGTTGTAATTTTCTTTATGATTTTTTCTATATTTTGTTGTAGATCTACTTTTATTCCTTCTCTTTTCTTTCAACTCAATTAGAGGTAATTCATAAGAATTGTGTTCCTTTTGATTGTTGTTGTTAATTCATTGCCATAATTATTGTTAGATTCTATTTTTATTGTCAATTTACTTTGCTTTCCTTTTATGCCTTCCAAGTGTTTGATAAAATTCTTGGTTGAATTTTAGTATAGATTTTGTTCTTCTTGGCTATGGTAGAGTAATTAGTGACACTTGAGTTATCTAATTCCCTTGTTGATTGATAACTAGAAGTTGCTAATTGATTTGGATACCACTAAAGCTAGTCTTTTCCTTGGGAGTTGGCTAGGACTTGTGGAATCAAGTTAATTCATCCACTTGACTTTCCTCCATGGTTAGAGGTTAACTAAGTGGTAGCAATGGATAATTTTGGTCACAATTGAGGAGGATAACTAGGATAGGACTTCTAGTTCTCATACCTTGTCAAGAGCCTCTTTTAGTTGTTAGTTTATTTTCATTGCCATTTACCTTTCATGTCTAATATCTCAAAAACCCCAAACATAGCTCCATAACCAATAATAAGACACTTTATTACAATTCCTAAGGAGAACGACCCGAGGTTCAATACTTCGGTTTATAAATTTAGGGGTTTGTACTTGTGACAAACAATCTTTTGTATGAAAGGGTTATTGTTGGTTTAGAAACTATATTGCAACAAGAATTTATTGTGAATTCTAAACCACACAAAAGTCCAATCATCTGCTGCCAAACTGGGTTTTAAACGCCCATTCTGCTATCCTTACTAGCATTTAAACGCCAGTAAGCCTGTGCTCCAGGGTGTGCTATTTTTGATGCTGTTTTTGATTTTGCTTTAATTCTGTAGCTGTTTTCATGACTTCACATGATCATCAACCTAAAGAAAACATAAAATGATAATGGAATATAAATAAATATAATTAAATATCATTGGGTTGCCTCCCAATAAGCGCTTCTTTAATGTCAATAGCTTGACAGTGAGCTCTTAAGAGCTTCACAGAGACTCAGAGCTTGATGGCGGCCTCCCAACACCAAACTTAGAAGTTGAGTGTGGGGGATCTATTTTACTCTGTATTGAGAGAAACTTTTCATGCTGCCTCTCCATGGTTACAGAAGAAGATCCTTGAGCCTTAAACATAAGGTAGTCCTCATTCAATTGAAGGACAAACTCTCCTCTATTCACATCAATCACAGCTCTTGCTGTGGCTAGGAAGGGTCTTCCAAGGATAATGGATTCATCCTCATCCTTCCCAGTGTCTAGGATTATGAAGTCAGTAGGGATGTATAGGCCTTCAACCTTCACTAAGACATCCTCTACAAGTCTATAAGCCTATTTTATTGATTTGTCTGCCATCTCTAGTGAGATTCTTGCAGCTTGTACCTCAAAGATCCCTAGTTTCTCCATTACAGAGAGTAGCATGAGGTTTATTCCTGACCCCAAGTCACACAGAGCCTTCTCAAAGGTCATGGTGCCTATGGTACAAGGTATTAAGAATTTTCTGGAATCCAATTTCTTCTAAGGTAATTTCTATTGAACCAAGGCATTTAGTTCATTGATGAGCAATGGAAGTTCATCCTCCTAAGTCTCATTACCAAATAACTTGGCATTCAGCTTCATGATTGCTCCTAGATACTGAGCAACTTGCTCTTCAATAATATCTTCATCTTCTTCGGAGGAAGAATACTCATCAGAGCTCATGAATGGCAACAGTAAGTTCAGTGGAATCTCTATGGTCTCTATATGAGTCTCAGATTCCTTTGGTTCCTCAATAGGGAACTCCTTAGTGGTCAGTGGACATCCATTGAGGTCTTTCCCACTGGAAATCACTGCCTCTTCCTCCTCTATAGGTTCGGCCATGTTGGGTATATTGATGGCCTTGCACTCTGTTTTTGGATTCTCTTCTGTATTGCTTGGGAGAGTACTAGGAGGGATTTCAGTAACTTTTTTACTCAGCTGACCCACTTGTGCCTCCAAATTTCTGATGGAGGACCTTGTTTCAGTCATGAAACTGAGAGTGATCTTATATAGATCAGAGATTATGGTTGCTAAGTCAGAGAGGCTCTGCTTAGAATTCTCTGTCTGTTGCTCAGAAGATGATGGGAAAGGCTTGCTATTGCCAAACCTATTTCTCCCACCATTGTTATTATTAAAGCCTTGTTGAGGCTTCTGTTGATCCTTTCATGAGAAATTTGGATGATTTCTCCATGAAGGATTATAGGTATTTCCATAGGATTCTCCCATGTAATTCACCTTTTCCATTGTAGGATTTTCAGGGTCATAAGTTTTTCCTTCAGAGGAGGCTTCTTTAGTACTGCCGGATGCAGCTTGCATTCTAGTCAGATTCTAAGAAATCATATTGACTTGCTGAGTTAATATTTTATTCTGAGCCAATATTGCATTCAGAGTATCAATCTCAAGAACTTCTTTCTTCTCAGTCATCCCATTATTCATAGGATTTCTTTCAGAAGTGTACATGAACTGGTTATTTACAACCATCTCAATGAGTTCCTGGGCTTCTGCAGGCATTTTCCTCAAATGAAGAGATCCACCAGCAAAGTGATCCAATGACATCTTGGACAATTTAGACAGGCCATCATAGAATATACATAAGATGCTCCATTCTGAAAGCATGTCAGAAGGACACCTTCTGATCAATTGCTTGTATCTTTCCCAAGCTTCATAGAGGGATTCACCTTCCTTCTGCCTGAAGGTTTGGACTTTCACTCTGAGCTTGCTCAACTCTTGAGGTGGAAAGAATTCGGCCAAGAAAGCGTTGACCAACTTTTCCCAAGAGTTCAGGAATTTTTTAGGTTGTGAGTCCAACCATATCCTAGCTCTGTCTCTTACAGCAAAGGGGAAAAGCATAAGTCTGTAGACCTCAGGATTAACCCCATTGGTCTTAACAGTGTCACAGATTTACAAGAATTCAACTAAGAACTTATGAGGATCTTCCAATGAAAGTCCATGAAACTTGCAATCCTGCTGCATTAGAGAAACTAATTGAGGCTTAAGCTCAAAGTTGTTTGCTCCAATTGCAGGGATTGAGATGCTTCTTCCATAGAAGTCAAAAGTTAGTGCAGTAAAGTCACAAAGCATCTTCCTTGTATCTCCACCATTGTTGTTGTTTTTGGCTGCCATATCTTCTTCTTTTTCGAAAATTTCTGCAAGGTCCTCTCCAGAGTATTGTGCTTTAGCTTCTCTTAGCTTCCTCTTCAGAGTCCTTTCAGGTTCAGGATCAGCTTCAACAAGGATGTCTTTATCCTTGTTCTTGCTCATTTGAAAAAGAAGAGAACAGAAAAGAAGAGGAATCCTCTATGTCACAGTATAGAGATTCCTTTATGTGAGTAGAAGAATAGAAGAATAGAATGAAGAAGGGAGAAGAAGAAGAATTCGAACACAGAGAGAGGGAGAGGGTTCGAATTATAAGTAGAAGAGGAGTGTTAGTAAATAAATAAAATAAATAGAAAGAGATGAGCAAGAGAGAGTGTATTCAAATTTTTAATTAAAAGAAAAGAAAAATATTTTTGTTTTTATTTTAATTATGAGTTAGAATTTGAAATTTAAGAAGGAAAATAAAATAAAATTAGAATTGAAAACAATTAGTTAATTAAAAAGAATTTTGAAAAAGTGGTTAATGATTTTCGAAAATTAGAAATGGAAAAGTAGTTAGGTAGTTTTGAAAAAGATAAGAAATAGTAAACTTTTAAAATTAAAACAAACAAGTCAAGTAGTTAATTGAAAAAGATTTGAAAATAAATTTTGAAAAGATAAGAAGTTAGAAAAAGATTTTGAAATTATATTTTGAAAAAGATATGATTGAAATTTATTTTAAAAAATTTGAAAAAGAAATTTAAAAAGATTTGATTTTGAAAATTAAAATTGATAACTTGACTAACAAGAAACTAAAAGATATGATTCTAGAATTTAAAGATTGAACATTTCTTAAAAGGAAAGTAACAAACTTAAAATTTTTGAATCAAATCATTAATTGTTATTAAAGTTTTCGAAAATATGAAATAAAAATAAGGAAAAGATTTCGAAAATTTATAAAAAAATTTCGAAAATATTGAGAAAAAAATGAAAAAGTTTTAATTTTTGAAAAAGATTTGAAAAGATAAAAATTTTAAATTGAAAATTTGACTTGACTAACAAGAAACAACTAAATTTTAAAGTTTTTTGACTAAGTCAACCCAAAATTTCTAAATTTATGAGTAAAATAAGGAAAGATATTATTTTTGATTTTTTTTGAATTAATGAAGAAAGAGAAAAACAACAGAAAGACAGAAGAGATAAGAATTTAAGATCAAAACAAATAATGCATGCAAGAACACCTTGAATGTCAAGATGAACACCAAGAACACTTTGAAAATCACGATGAACATCAAGAACATATTTTTGAAAATTTTTAAGAAAAGAAAGACATGCAAGACACCAAACTTATAAATTTTTAATGTTTAGACTCTATTAATTCAAAAATGCATATGAAAAATAAGAAAAGACACAAAACAAGAAAAATTAAAGATCAAACAAGGAAAATCATCAAGAACAACTTGAAGATCAAAGAAGAACACAATGCATGAATTTTCGAAAATTTTAAGAAAATAAAAAAAATGCAATTGACACCAAACTTAAAATTTGACACAAGACTCAAACAAGAAACACAAAATTTTTTTGGTTTTATGATTTTATTAATTTTTTTGTATTTTTCAAAATTATTTTGGAAAAAATAAAATAAAGAAATTTAAAATTTTTAATAAGAATTCCAAGATTCGTGCAATGTTAGTCTAAAACTTCGGTCCAAAAGAATTAGACATGGCCAAGTGGCCAGCCAAGCTTTAGCATATCAATTACAGACATGTCCTTTCTACAATGGAAAGTGGAAACCTCAGTCCAAAAGATTAGACATGGCTTAACAGCCAACCAGGCTTCAACATATCTCATGAAACTCTAGAATTCGTTCTTAAAAACTCTGAAGAACATTTGTTTTTTGAATTTTTCGAAAATAAAAATAAAAAGCTAAAACATAAAATAAAATTACCTAATCTAACCAACAAGCTGAACCGTTAGTTGTCCAAACTCGAACAATCCCCGGCAACGGCGCCAAAAACTTGGTGCACGAAATTGTGATTCAAAATTTTCACAACTCCGCACAACTAACCAGGAAGTGCACTGGGTCGTCCAAGTAATACCTTACGTGAGTAAGGGTTGATCCCACGGAGATTGTTGGCTTGAAGCAAGCTATGGTCATCTTGTAAATCTTAGTCAGGCGGATTCAAATGGTTATGAGGTTTTGATAATTAAAAGATAAATAAAACATAAAGTAAAATAGAGATACTTATGTGATTCGTTGGTGAGAATTTCAGATAAGCGTTTGGAGATGCTTTGTTGCTTCTGAACCTCTGCTTTCTTATTGTCTTCTTCCAACCATGCGTGCTCCCTTCCATGGCAAGCTGTATGATCCTCTCAGATGAAAAATACCATGTACGATCTCTGTACAGCTAATCAACTGTCGGATTTCTTGTCTCGGATGAAAAATACCAGGTACAACTACCGCACGGCTAATCATTTGTCGGTTCTCACTAGCGTTGGAATAGGATCCTTATCCTTTTTCACACTGTCACTGCGCCCAACATTCGCAGGTTTGAAGCTCGTCACAGTCATCCCTTCCTAGATCCTACTCGGAATACCACAGACAAGGTTTAGACTTTCCGGATCTCAGGAATGCTGCCAATTGGTTCTAGCCTATACCACGAAGATACTAATCTCACGGACTCGGTCCGTGTATTAGATACCCAAGAGAATATACTCTGGCTGTCGTCCAATGACTTCGTTGAACATCATGCAGACCGCTTGTGGTTGTCAGGCACACGGATCTTGGCTAAGCGAGTAACGAAGATAGTGGGTGATTGTCACGGGTCACCCCTTCATTCTGACTTAACTGAATTAAGTACAAGAGTATATCTTGGAGAAGAGGTAGGCATGAATTGAAAGAGAAACAATAGTACTTGCATTAATTCATGAAGAACAGCAAAGCTCTACACCTTAATCTATGAGGTGTAGAAACTCCACCGTAGAAAATACATAAGAGAAAATAGTCTAGCCATGGCCGAATGGCCAGCCTCCAAGTCCTAAGATGAAAAAGTTCATCCAAAGATGTAAGGATACGAATACAATAGTAAAAAGTGCTATTTATACTAAACTAGTAACTTAGGTTTACAGAAAATGAGTAACTAAGTGTAGATAGTGCAGAAATCCACTTCTGGGGCCCACTTGATGTGTGCTTGGGCTGAGCATTGAAGCTTTCACGTGCATAGGCTATTCTTGGAGTTAAACACCAGCTTGGGTGCCAGTTTGGGCGTTTAACTCCAGTTCTGGTGCTAGTTCCGGCGTTTTACTCCAGAAAAAGGGTCTTTGGTCGGCGTTTAGACACCAGTTTGGGCTATCAAATCTCGGTCAAAGTATAAACTATTAAATATTTCTGGAAAGCCCAAGATGTCTACTTTCTAACGTAATTGAGAGCGCGCCAATTGGGCTTCTGTAGCTCAGAAAATCCACTTCGAGTGCAGGAGGGTCAGAATCCAACAGCATCTGCAGTCCATTCTCAGCCTCTGAATCAGATTTTTGCTCAGGTCCCTCAATTTCAGCCAGAAAATACCTGAAATTATAGAAAAACACACAAACTCATAGTAAATTCGAGAAATGTGATTTTTGCATAAAAACTAATAAAAATATAATAAAAAGTAACTAAAACATACTAAAAACTATGTAAAAACAATGCCAAAAATGGTATAAATTATTCGCTCATCACCCAACATTCGTGAGTTTGAAGCTCGTCACAGTCATCCTGTCCCAGATCCTTCTCGGAATACCACATACAAGGTTTAGACTTTCCGAATCTTAGGAATGCTACCAATTGGTTCTAGCCTCTACCACGAAGGTTCTAATCTCACGAATTCGAATGCTCTGTTGTCAGGAGAGGAAAGTCAAATCCGTGGATCAGAGACCCAAGAGACTATACTCCGGCTGTCATCTAATGACTACGTTGAACATCATGTAGACCGCTTGTGGTTGTCAGGCACGTGGATCTTGGCTAAGCGAGTAACGAAGATAGTGGGTGATTGTCACGGGTCACCCCTTCATTCTAACTTAACTGAATTAAGTACGAGAGTATATCTTGGAGAAGAAGTAAGCATGAATTGAAAGAGAAACAATAGTACTTGCATTAATTCATGAAGAACAGCAGAGCTCCGCACCTTAATCTATGGGGTGTAGAAACTCCACCGTTGAAAAATACATAAGAGAAAAAGGTCTAGGCATGGCCGAATGGCCAGCCTCCCAAATGTGAAAAATGGCATAAGATGATGATAAAAGGTCCGAATACAATAGGAAAGACTAGTATTTATACTAAACTAGTTACTAAGGATTACAGAAATTGAGTAACTAAGTGCAGATAGTGCAGAAATCCACTTCCGGAGCCCACTTGGTGTGTGCTTGGGCTGAGCATTGAGCTTTACACGTGCATAGGCCTTTTCTTGAGTTAAACGCCAGCTTAGATGCCAGTTTGGACGCTTAACTCCAGTTCTGGTGCCAGTTCCGGCATTTTACGCCAGAAAAGGGTCTCTGACTGGCGTTGAACGCCAGTTTGGGCCATCAAATCTCGGAAAAAGTATGAACTATTATATATTGCTGGAAAGCCCAAGATGTTAGCTTTCCAGCCCTATTAAGAACGTGCCAATTGGACTTCTGTAGTTCCAGAAAAACGTGTTTGAGTGCAGGAAGGTTAGAATCCAATAGCATCTGCAGTTCTTTCTCAGCCTCTGAATCAGATTTTTGCTCAGGTCCCTCAATTTCAGTCAGAAAATACCTGAAATTATATAAAAATACACAAACTCATAGTAAAGTATAGAAACATGATTTTTGCATAAAAACTAATAAAAATATAATAAAAAGTAATTAAAACATACTAAAAACTACCTAAAAATAATGCCAAAAAGCGTATAAATTATCCGCTCATCATACATGCCGACCCTTTATTAAGTCGGGAAAAATTATCCTTGTGGCTTGGTGTCCGAGCTTTTAGCGACTTGTCCAATAGCTTTTAGTGTTGTTTATATAGAACCTTTTTAGTCTCGGATGACTTTTTGAGATTGTGCCTTCTTTGAGCAGAGTTTGCACCCTTTTAGCTAACCACTTTTAAGCCTTATGTTGTTTTTCAACCTTTTTGGCTTTTTCTTTTCTTGAGATCGTACCTCTGCCCCTCTGACGTCGACCCATACGACCTCCTTACTCCGGCTTTTTAGTCATATTCCAACAACTTTTTAGGTAGTGTTCCTGCTGAGGAACGTTTTCTTTATAGTTTGTTTGGATGACTTTTTAGTGCCATTTCGACTTGTGCTTTCACTTTCTAAGTAATATCTTTTTCGCAAGACTTGTACCTTTCAGCGAAGCACTTTTGGCCTTTAGTTCTTTAACCTTTCTTTGGCCTTTGCGAGGTGTCTTTGTCCCTTTTCAGTGATCCTTTCATTGGTCCGACTTCTCTGTCGGGCCTTCTTAAGTTATTTTTAGTAATCCATTTTTAGTCAGACCTCGTCAGGTCACTTTTTATGGGCTACTTTTTATAACTTCTTGCATTAACTTTCTCCTATCGCTTCACCTTGCTGACCTCTTTGTAATCGGATGATGAACTTTGCGCTTTATGAGCTTAGATTAATGCGTCTTGGTAGGAAACTTTTTAGGGAATTGATGACTTTTATTCAAAAATAAAAAATATAAATACAAGTATGTACATACGAGTGCTTACCGTTCTAGGTCGTAAAGTTTCTTAGATCTCGGCCTGGTGCCTCATTAAAAAACATTTTCAGGAAAAAAGAGTACACCTTGACCTAAGGTCTTATTTTCTAGCTATAGTACCTTCTTAGGTTACGGGCATGCCATGACCTTGGTAGCTCTCTGAGGTCTGAACTTTTGTTGATATAGAATTTCTCAATTGAATTCTCGTTGCAAGTATAGTTCTAGACCAACAAAGAGTCCTCACATACAAAAATTTAGGTTGTCACATGTACAAACCCCAAATAAGAATTAACCGGAGTATTTGGACTCCGGGTCGTCTCACGAGGAATTACAATGAAGTGAATGATTATTGGTTATAAAGAAACAAGGGGGTATGATTGATAAAGGGGCAAGGAAGTAAATGGACAAGAATTTAAATGACAAGAAGAGTAAATCAAGCAAGTAACTAAAGAAAGCAAGTAATAAAGAGAGACATTCATGGCAAGAATTGAGATCATCGGCTTTCTATCCTAGTCATACATTGATTAATTCATCTTATTTAGTCAACTCCAACAAACGGAAGAAAGTATCATGTCATCTTCACATAGGGAGAATGTCAAACAAGAATAATTAATCATGTCACAAATATAAACAAGAATTTATCTTATTACGTCATCTCCAACATTGGAAGAAGATATAGGTTATCTTCAATGAGAGAAAGTCTAACAAGACTAGCTAATCTCAATCCAAAAGTCCTAATCATTTCACTAAGTCCTAAACAAGAAAGTCTAACAATACTAGCTAACAACTCTAGATCACTAACAAGAGTTGGGTTTTCATGACTCAAGATTACCTAATTACTCTTTCCAAGCCAAGAATGCTCAAAATCTACTCTAACATCCAACCAAGCATTTTTTCAAATACTTGGAAGGCATAAAAAGAAAGCATAATAAATGACAAGAAATAGTAAAATCTATCAACTACCAATTGTAAGGAGACGAGATCAACAACTCAAATTCACAATAAAAGATATCAAACATCAATTACATTAATAGAAAATCTAAATCCAACAAGTGTTCATCAATCCTAAACAAAGAGGGAACAAGAAGATTACATCATTAGAGCATGAAAATGTAGAAGAAACAATATGAAAGCAAGGAATTAAACATGGATATATGATGCAATTAATCCTAGGAACCCTAATTCTAGAGAGAAGAGGGAGCTTCTCTCTCTAGAAACTAACCTACATGGTGCTAATACTACAAACAATTGCTCCCCCCCTTTGCCCAAGCTTGAATTCTACATGAAATAGCATTAGAAATGAGTTGGGTTGGGCCCAAAGTGCTTCAAAAATCGCTGGGGGCGATTTTACTTTAGTGGGCCACGAGCAGCATCGGCACGCACGCGTACATAGCGCGTGCGCGCCCCTGAACGCGAAGTAATATATAGTAAATTTTATATCATTTCGAAGCCCCGAATGTTAGCTTTCCAACGCAACTAGAACCGCCTCATTTGGACCTATGTAGCTCAAGTTATGGTCGATTGAGTGCAAAGAGGTCGGACTTGACAGCTTTACGGTTCCTTCATTTCTTCATGAGTTCTCCCACTTTGCATGCTTTTCTCCTCACTTATTCCATCCAATACTTGCCCTATGAACCTGAGATCACTCAACAAATATATCAAGGCATCGAATGGAATTAAAGTAAATTGAATTTAGTTATTTTAAGGCCTAAAAAGCATGTTTTCACATTTAAGCACAAATCAAGGGAGAATTGCAAAACCATGCTCTTTCATTGAATAAATGTGGAAAAAGGTGATAAAATCTCCCAAATTAAGCACAAGATAAACTACAAAATTGGGGTTTATCAAATCTCCCCACACTTAAACTAAGCATGTCCTCATGCTAAAATCAAGAAATAAGCAAAGGGGTATCAACATTTATTCAATGCAAACTAACTAAATGCAATCTATCTATATGAATGCATCCACTTGGTCAAAACAAGTCAACTTTCAAGAAAACATATTTAAGTACAAGGGCTAAAGCCATAGCAGTCAAATCAAACCCACAATTGAATTGAATTATTAAAAAGATTTTACAAACTTGCAAGAAAAGATGATCATGTGTGGAGACATGTAATTGAGCGATCGAACCCTCACCGGATGTGTATCCGCTTTAGGCACTCAAGTGTATGGGGTTGATTCACTCAATTCTCCCCTAATCATGCTTTCCAAGATTTGTTTTTTATTTAACAATCAACAATTACTTTATGCATACATACAAATATCATGAGGGCTTTCCCATAGGTTGTAATGGGGCTAGGGTCAAGGTAGGATGCATATGGTCAAGTGAGCTTGAAATTTGAATCTTTGATTAACTTAAACTTCCCACCTACCCTATGACAACCTATACAATTCTAAATAGTCCTAGCTATCCATTTCTCACTTTTTCACATACTCATGCATTCTCTTTTTGATCACCACCCATATGCATTGACTTTTATTGAACCTTATTTTGGGGCATTTTTGTCCCTTTTTTATTGTAATTCTTTTTCTTTCTTTTCTATATATTTTCTTTTATATATATATATATATATATTCTTTTTGTTTTTCTCATTTTTTTCAAACTAAAATATATACAAGAACATCAATGCATATGGTTTACACATGATTAATACATGAGTATGTTCCTAATTCCCAAGATTCTCAACACAAATACAAAAACACACTTTTATCTCTACCCAATATTCCCAACTTTCCCAAAATCAAATAATAAACACTCTCACTAGTCTAAGCTAATCAAAGATCCAAATTAAGGGATATTTATTATTTTTCACTTAGGCTTGTAATGTGCTATAATTAAGAACAAATGGGTTAAGCATAGGCTCAAATTGTTTATCAATGGAAGATAAAAGGTAGGCTTATTTGGGTAAGTGAGCTATTTGTACAATGGCCTCAATCATATAAATACATGTATACACAAAGTAATGGACATAAAGAATCAAACAAATCAAAGATTACAATCATAAGAAGAGAATAATGAACACAAGAATGAAAG
Organism: Arachis ipaensis; assembly: GCF_059453495.1. NCBI lineage: Eukaryota > Viridiplantae > Streptophyta > Magnoliopsida > Fabales > Fabaceae > Arachis > Arachis ipaensis. Next base: position 86,871,307 of record NC_142438.1, on the reverse strand, counting down.
TAAGTGGTTATGTATGATGTAACCACACAATTAGGCTCAAATCTCACATGCTTGTGTTCTTAGCTCAAAACATGATCCACAAAGTATATAATTCAAGCAAGTTCTAAATTTTTTTTTCAATTGGGGTGCCCTATAGATAAAATCCTTGGAAAATATCATGATTTTGACTAAGCTTAATATATACATATGCAATGCAACCAAAAATCCTAAAAGACCTAAAAATGAAATACAAAAGTGTTGGGATTAGAAACTTGTCACCCAAAAATGCCGAGCGGTCGGATGACCTCCCTACACTTAAAAGTTTGCACCGTCCTCGGTGCATCCAAAGATGAACAAGGGGGTTCGGCGACTTTCCTAGTTGCTACCTTCAGTTGGTAGGTCAACCGATGCTGCGTGTTCTTCTCCCACTTCCGTTTTTGCTTATGATGATTCATCCTGAACATAGAAAACAGGAGATAATAAGACAAGTAAATGCACAAGCAAGGAAGCATGGATTGTTGGAATGAGGTAAATCACTAGAATTGAGTGAGTGAATTAGTGTGACATTAATGAAAAATAAGTGTGTGGGTCCTAACTTGCTTGCGGTTTAGAACTCACACTCTAGTATTTAGAAACCATGTCACAATTATACAAAAGAAGACACACATTTCACTCATTCTAGTATGCTTAAAATACTTTAAAAGACTTGTAGGTTAAGTCAACCACACAAGTAGTGAAGAGGCATGGAAGCATTCAAGCAATTAATCAAGCAATTGTGAAATTGGAAAATGCATGGACATTGATTGATGTGTAGGTAGACTTAGTGAACAAAATGGTATATGAAACTCACACAACAATCAATGACACATATTGAAGTTGTTTCAACACCTAAGTGACATAGAGGTGAAACACATGGATGCTATAGAACTTAGGAAAAAGAAGATAGAAGTGGAAATCAATCACATAGCAAGCATGGCCCACAAAGCTTTACAAAGCTCAAAAATATGTCACTAGGTAAACTTTGATCAAATTTCACAATTCCACAATCTCAATGCATGAAATAGGTGATGGTCACTTAGAACAAGCATCCTAAAAAAATGCATTGATAATATACAATTGCCTAACAATGGATGATGAATGCATGGTGGCCAAAACATAAAATTCAAAGAGGTTAGATGCATGAAAGCAATGTAACAAGTACTTGGTATTCAAAAGTGTTAAACATGAAAAATTCTAAACCAAGTAATAAATTGCAACCTCAACAAAGGAATCCAACAATGACAATAATGACAATGATGTTAAACTAACATCCTATTAGTAATAAGCAGCAGTAAATGGTAAGCAATATTAGTAATCCAACACTTATAATAGAAAACAAAAATTAAACTAACTAACTAACTAAAAGAAATGGTGTTATATAATGCTTGGTAGTGTTGGATGATGATTGAAGGGTGGAAAGAGAAGAAGGAAAGAAATGGAAAGAGGAGAAGAAAAGAAGGTGAGTGAAACAGGGCAATCCACGCGTGCACGTCATGTGCGCGTAAGCGTGGATTGATGAAATGGAAGTGACGCATACACGTGCATTGCGCGTACGCATGCATGGCAAAGCAGAGAGTCGACGCGTACGCGCAAGGTACGCACTCGCATGCCCTGGGGCACAAAGTTGGCACACTTCAGGCACAACTCTCGGGTGAATGTATGGGAGGTGGGAAAAATTTAATCCACGCGTACGGGTACATGGCGCGTTGATAAACCCTATATTTAGGGTTTATCTTGTGCTTGATTTAGGGGGTTTTATAACCTTTTACCCACATTTATCCAATGAAATAGCATGGTTTTATAACTTCTCCTTTAATTGTGCTTAAGAGTGAAAACATGCTTTTTAAGTCCTTAATTGTTTAATCTTGATTTACCTTTGATTCCATTAGATGCCTTGATATGTTTGTTAAGTGATTTCAGGTTTAGGAGGCAAAGATTGGAGCAAGGGAATGAACGAAAAGCATGTAAAAATGGAGAACTCATGAAGAAATGAAGGAATCGCAAAAGATGTTAAGCCGACCTCTTTGCACTTAAACGACCATAACTTGAGCTACAGAGGTCCAAATGATGCGGTTCCAGTTGCGTTAGAAAGCTAACATCCGGGGCTTCTAAATGATATAAGATTTTCCATAGTTGCATTCACCCATAGGGGCGCACACGCGCACGGTGTGCGGACGCGCCAATGGTGGCACATGCTTCACTTAATGCAACCCGTGGCCAGCGATTTTTGAAGCCTTGTGGGCCCAATCCAACTCATTTCTAATGCTATTTAAGCCAAGGATTGAAGGGGAATCAACATACTTTAGATACTTTCACACATTAGTTTAGTTTAGTTTAATTTTTGGAGGGAAAGTTAGTTTTTAGAGAGAGAAGCTCTCACTTCTCTCTAGGATTAGGATTAGGTTAGATCTAGCTTAGAATTTCTTAGATCTAGGTTTAATTCATACTTTGATTTACTTTTCTCTTTGTAATTCTTCTCCTTCTTCTTCTCCTCTCTCTAATTTTGTATTTCATTCTTGTGATTCTCTACTTTTATGATTGATGCATTTTTGTTCCTTCCTTTTCTCTTTAATGCAATTTATATTTTCACGTTCCTTTATTGTTCATTTGATTTGTTGTTGTTTAATTCCTTGCATTTGAGTAGTGTAGATTTACTTTCCTTGTAATTTTACTATGCTTTTCTTTTGTGCCTTCCAAGTGTTTGATGAAATGCTTGGTTGGACTTTAGTGTAGATTTTGTTCCTCTTGGCTTTGGTAGAGTAATTAGTGATGCTTGAGTTATCTAATTCCTTTGTAGATTGATAATTAGAAGTTGCTAATTGATTTGGATACCACTAAAGCTAGTCTTTCCCTTGGGAGTTGGCTAGGACTTGTGGAATCAAGTTGATTCATCCACTTGACTTTCCTCCATGGTTAGAGGTTAACTAAGTGGTAGCAATGGACAATTTTCGGTCACAATTGAGGAGGATAACTAGGATAGGACTTCTAGTTCTCATACCTAGCCAAGAGCTTTGTTAGTTGTTAGTTTATTTTCTTTTCCATTTATATTTCTTGTCAGAAACCTCAAAACCCCAAAATATAACTCATAACCAATAACAAGACACTTTATTCTGATTCCTAGGGAGAACGACCCGAGGTTCAATACTTCGGTTTATAAATTTAGGGGTTTGTACTAGTGACAAACACAATTTTTGTATGAAAGGACTATTGCTTGGTTTAGGAACTATATTACAACGAGAATATATTGTGAATTCTATACCACACAAAAGTCCAACTCATCACGCGTCCGTGTGGATGGCCGAAATTGCTTGATTCACGCGTACGCGTGGAGTGCGCGTGCACGTGGGTGGTGCTCTGTTTTTCAAAAATTTTCTATGTTTTTGCACCAAACCAAGCATTCCAAACCTCCAAACAACTACCAAAACATCATAAAACCTTATTTAACCTACTAGACTCCCAAACAAACTTAACAAATCAATCAAAACATGAGATTAAACCTATTTTACCAATATGTACAAAAGGGAAAATGAAAAGATATTACCATGGTGGGGTGTCTCCCACCTAGCACTTTTGTTTATTGTCCTTAAGTTGGACTTATAGGGAGCTCCTCATCAAGGTGGCTTGTGCTTGAATCCATCCTTGAACATCCACCAATGCTTGGACTTCCATTGTGCTTCATCATTCAAAGTTAATAACTCCAAGCTTTGATGGAGTTCTTCACAAACCATAGGCTCCCAAAGTTGATCTTCCTTGTGCAATCTGGGATCCCACACTTTGTTTTCACACCCGTCTTTGAGTTGATCATGGTGATTTCCTCCGGGTGGAAAGAGAGATGAATTCTCATGGAAGCACCAAACTATCCTCCTAGACCCGTCTAATTGAGCACTAGTCCAACCTTTGTATTTCATGTTTGATGCATCAACCTTAATGAGCCTTGATTTGCAACGCCAACCACGAATCATCTTTCTTTTACGCTTCATCCCACAAAGCATCCTAAGTTGACCATCCGTTTCAAGCAAACCATATTCGAGTGGGATAATAAAGGTAATAGAAATAATTTTTACCCACTCAAATGTAGGAGTAGATGGTAACCTAGGCAAAGAAGCTCCTAAGGGTCTTGACAAAGCGTATTCAATTCCCATCCTCCTTTTTCTAAGGATCTCCACCTCTTCACAAGTTTTCTCAAATGTGATCCTTTGTTCAACAATATTATCTAAGCCTTTTCCCTTACTCAAGTCATAATTGGGAGGATGAGAAAAATTTACCTCCACAACGCTTCCAAACCCAATGGAAGAAGGTTCTTCATGCTCAAAGGATTCTTCACCACTAAGACTTGATGCTTGATTTTCATCGCCAAGGGGACTCAATTCTTGCTCTATCCCATCCGATTCTTCATAAGGGATATGCCTCGGAGGTTGTGCACATTCCTCCTTAGCATCAAATTCAATCATTTTGGAGGGGTTTTCTTCAATCCTAGACTCCCAAGGTGGTTCTGCATCTCCTAAGTCTTCAACCACTTCTTCCTCTTCTTCAATAATCTCTACCTCCTCCTCTTGCTGCATTTCTTGCTTTAACTCCTCTTCTTCACCTTGGAGCTTCAAGTTCACTCCCTCACTAAGCTCCTTCGTTGCTTCTCCACATTTCACAATGGAAGTGCCTTGATCGCATAGGCTTAGGCGGGATGAGACTATGTTGCCAATTGCTTCTACCATGATAGCTATTTTTGCTCTTAACTCCTCAAATTTCTTTTCATCCTCCTCGTGTTGCCTTAAGATGTGAGATTCAAGATCCCTTAATTCTAGCATAAAGGCTTCATCGGGGGGTGATGGTGGAAGAGAGGGTTCATTGTTTGAGGGAAATGTATTATAGTCGGAAGGTGGTTCTTTTAGGTAGAGTTGTGGTGGTTCAATATTTCCCATTCTTTCTATTTGTTGCACAACACACTGCATGGTTGCTTGAAATGATCCAATGCTTCCTTGAGGCGATCCCTTGGCTCTTGTTCCTCTTGAATATCACGAGTAGGATCATATGACTCTTGGATTGAAGGACATGAGTATTCTTACATAGAAGGTTGTGATAGAAAGTAGAATTCATCTTGTGGTTGAAAGTTTTCATGTATTGGAGGTGGTTCATCTTGATAATAATATGGAGGGGGCGGCTCTTGAAAATGTTGATGTTGGAGTAGTGGTGGCTTTATGTGTGGTTCACATGGCTCATATGATTATTGGTAGGATGGATATGGATTAGGGTCATATGAAGATGGTTGGTAAGAAGGGGCTTGTGAGTATGGTTGAGGGTTGTGTTGGGGATATGGCTCATAGGCATATGGTGGTGGTTCTTGAAAGTCATAAGGGGATTCACCATAGCCATTGGATTGATATACATCATAGAATGACTCTTTTTTATAGTGCATTGGTGGAGGTTGTTGCCATGAGGATTGATCATATGCATATGGCTCCTCCCACCTTTGATTATCCCATTCTCGATACACATCTTCATTGTAGCCCTCATTTCCTACAACATAGTTAGAACCAAACTCATAGCCAAAGTGAGAATTCATGATAGCAAGAGAAAATGAAAACAAAATCAAATAAAAAGTAAGAAAATTAAATACTAAAACTAGCAAAAACTAACAAAGAAGCAAAAGGTAAACCTATTTACAATATTCACTGATGCGGGTGGAAACTTGTCTTTCAACAAATTCCCCTCGGCAAGTGTACCGAATTTGTCGTCAAGTAAAAACTCACAATAAAGTGAGGTCGAATCCCACAGGGATTGATTGACCAAGCAACTTTAATTAGAAGAATGTTCTAGTTGAGCGAATCCAGAATTTGGGTTAAGAGTTGCAGAAAATAAAATGGTGGGAATGTAAATAACAGAAAAGTAAATGCTAGAATTAAAGGACTGGAAGTAAATGACTGAAAATAAATTGCAGAATTGTAAATGGGAATGGGGGATTTGCTCATAAAAGTAAATGGCAAAAATTAAAGAGAATGGGTAAGATCAGAGATGGGGAGTTCATTGGGCTTAGGAGATATTGCAATTCTCCGGATCAAGTTCATTTTCATCTCTTCCTCAATCAATGCACTCATTGGTCTCCTTGGCAATCTTAATTGATTGAATTACAATTTCTTGTAATTCAATCTCTCAAATCTTGATCAATAGCCAATTCCTTGGTCAATTGCTCATGAGAAGAGATGAAGTATGGTCACTGATTATACCACATGCATTTCCCAAATCAAGTATTGAGAGGGTTATAGTCACATACCCATCCAAACCCAATTTGGTCCAGCATGAGAAAACATTTCTAGCTTGATCTCTTCATTCCTCTTTCAAGGTTCAGAAGAGATCCAAGTTTGAATAGCTTCTTTTCCAAGATAACTACTCAATTGGATGAAGATCGAAAGCTTTCAAGTAAAATCAAGAGAAAAGATAGAAGAAGAATAATGAAAATTAGTATTGATCCATCAAATTACAACAGAGCTCCCTAACCCAATGAAAGGGGTTTAGTTGTTCACAGCTCTAGAAAATGAAAACAAAGATGGAGAATACATCATAAGACTAGAAATTGCAGAGAAGGTAAAATACAGAGAGTAGTTTTCTTTTCCAACTTCCAGAACTCCTTCAACAATTCAAAGCTACTCCTATATATACTACTTCTCTCAGCTTCTAGTTGGCTCTTTAAGTCTTGGGCCTTTGGATCTTGAGTTTGAAGCAGTTCTTTTCTTCATTTGGGCTTGGCTTTACTTGCAGAGAGAAAATGTGAAGTGGGCAGAGACTTTAGCTCAGGACGTTAGGGGTTTTAACGTTTAGTGAAAATATAAGTTCGAGAACGTTAGTGACAATCAACTTTCTCATTAACGTTACTAAGTAAAAGCCACGTTAACTTCAACGTTAGTGGCATAAACGTTGCCACTAACGTTGCCTCTAAGTCCTTTGCACACGTTATTGAGACTTAACATTCCCAATAACTTTGAAAAGCCCCCTTTGTTCCCACGTTAGAGCTCACGTTAACTTAGTTAACGTGGCTCTTTAACGTGGGCTTGCCATCCTTCGAGAACGTTAGTGACACTCAACATTGTCACTAACGTTCCAAGGTGCCCCTATGCCTCACGTTAGAGTCCACGTTAACTAGGTTAACGTGGCTTCTAACGTGGCCATGCTTAGCCATCCCCAACGTTAGTGCCAATGTTGAGTGTCACTAACGTTGGCCATTCTTTCACTCATCAACGTTAGCTTCCACGTTAACTACGTTAACTAAGTTAACGTGGAAGTTAACGTGGCTCCTTGGGGGTTGTGGTTGCTTCTAATGTTAGTGACAATGTTGGGTGTCACTAACGTTGTCGACCATTCTTGCTTCTTACGTTAGCTCCCACGTTAACCAAGCTAACGTGGGAGTTAACGTGGTGTGTTTTCTCCTTAGGCCAACGTTAGTGACAATGTTGAATGTCACTAACGTTGGCGTTTCTCCCCCTTTCTAACGTTAGAGGCCACGTTAACTAAGTTAACGTGGACTCTAACGTGGCCACTTATGAGCATTTGCCAACGTTAGTGACAATGTTAAGTGTCACTAACGTTGGCTCAACTTCCCCTCTCCACATTAGAGTTCTCGTTAACTTAGTTAATGTGACTCTTAACGTGGTCAATGATGGCTTCGAGAGTGTTATTAGCAATCACTTTTCTCATTAACTTTGCAAGTTACCTCCCATTCTTTGCTTCCTTTGGTCCTGAAATCAAGCAATAGAGTGCATCAAAGTTCTAATACAAGTCATGGGCAATGCATCATACAATTTGTCACTAAACTCATGCAAAATCCTCATGAAATAATGTAAAATGCACAATGTATGCTTGAATCAAGGTGTAAGTGAATATCTACCCAAAACTAGCTTATTTCCTAAGGAAATGCATGAAACTAACCTAAAAACAGTAAAGAAAAGGTCAGTAAAACTGGCCAAGATGCCCTGGCATCACAACACCAAACTTAAAGCTTGCTTGTCCCTAAGCAAGTACTGGAACAAGAGAATGATGAATGGAATGCCAAGAGCAGTGAGTCATTCTTGTGGAAGTCATATCACTGATTTTATGGTGATTTCATGCATAGCAACTTAGGTTCATTCCTGGCTTTCAGACCTTTATCATGTCCTAAAACACTCACTTTGCTTACATCCCATGAGACTTTTATTCATTGATCCCTTTATTGTCATTTCAGAGCTTATTAGTGTTCTTAGGCTAAGTGCTCTGCAAGGGGGCAACTTTTTAAGATAAGCTTTCAGCCAACACTCCCGAACCAGTTGGTTCAAGGTGCTAGGTGTTGAAGCACGCCTAAGGACTTACTCCCTCAAGTCTCTCCCCCATACATACACACCACATGCATATAGTTCATTTATTTTCCTTCTTGAGACCTTGGTGTCCAGCACCTCTTTGGGTTACTAAATGCTCTGTGGTGAGGGTTACTCTTGATAATGGACTTTCAGCTGATAATCCCGGGTTAGTTAACCCAAGTTACCAGGTGATAAAGCACCCCTAAGAGCTTATTCATCCAAGTAGATCCCTCACACAGGAACACCACAGACACATATCTTAAGATCAAAACCATTGATGCCTAGCCTTATTGCTTACTCTTTTTCTTTTGTTTTTCCACTTTCATTATTCTTTTCTCTTTCTCTTATTAGGATCTTGTCATATACTTAGTCTCATGAGTATATTCAAAGCAAAGTATTCAGGCCAGATAGTTGTCATCCCACCTTATGGTTGAACCAACTTAGCTAACTTATGATCATACCACAAACTCATGAATGTACTCCATAGTGTGAACTCCACTCTGGTCTTTTGAAACATAAACATTCTTTCTTCATTTGATTAAAAGGGACAAGCATACAAGTAAGTAAAGTAAGGATGCAGTGACATAAAGACTAGTGCACATAGACCTATTCAGAACTAAAAAAAAACAGAATTTAAAAAGGGTTCAACTACGAGTAACTACAAATCAAAAGTGTATTCGGACTTCCAACTTTCAACAATTCTGAGTACAACAGAATTAAGTAACAATACAACCTTCGGGTGATGATTTCTGGTTGCCCTCTTTCTTTGTCATCATCCTAGTTTTTGCTGCCTCGCTTCTTTGGGTGGAGGTGTACCATTTCCTCATAAGATTCCTGCAAGGTTATTGGAAGTTGCTTGTTCCGAAAGCACTTGAGACATAGTTAGCTTGCATGTATGCTGGTGCTTTTTGAATTCAATTTGGTGTGTGAACACCAAACTTAGTTCCTTGCCCAGTGCAAACATTGCACATATGCAGAGAACCCCATATCTTGTTGTCAACAAAGTAATGATCACCTATAGTCTAACTACATCTAAGTGGTTTCTCTTGATTGGATGGAGCTAGCAATGTTCTTTTGGAGTGGAGTGTAATTCTAACCAATGTCCTTTGGTGGAACACCAAACTTAGAATTACACCATCACTCTTGGATTGTTCTGGTGTGGAACACCAAATTTAGCTCCTTACAATACAAGGGAAACGACTTGTGAATTTTTTATTGAAATAAAGATGAAAGTGAAACTACCTGAGGTTGGGTTGCCTCCCAACAGAGCGCTCTTTTATCGTCGCTAGCTCGACGAGTCCTTAATTACTTGAGATGGTACTTTACTCTAGGGTTTTCCCCCATGTTTCCCAGATAATGCTTGAGTCTTTGTCCATTCACTGTAAAAGTCCTCTCTTAACCTTCATCTGTGATTTCGATGTGGCCATATGGTGATACTTTCGTAACCATGAAAGGTCCGGACCACCTTGACTTGAATTTTCCTGGGAACAGCCTTAATTTAGAATTGTAAAGGAGTACTCGCTGCCCCTTTTCGAAACTCTTGGGCGCAAGATGCATGTCATGTTTTCTCTTTGCCTTTTCTTTATACATCTTAGTGTTTTCATAAGCTTGTGATCTGAATTCCTCCATCTCTTGCAGCTGCAAGATCCTTTTTGCACCAGCAGCAATGCTGTCAAAATTTAGTATCTTGATAGCCCAGAGAGCTTTGTGTTCCAGCTCCAGTGGTAAATGACAAGCCTTCCCATAGACCAGTTGATATGGGGACATTCCAAGTGGAGTTTTGAATGCTGTTCTGTATGCCCAAAGAGCATCATCCAGCTTCTTCGACCAATCCTTTCTAGATGCACCCACAGTCTTTTCCAGGATCCTCTTCAGCTCTCTGTTGGATATCTTAGTTTGCCCACTTGTTTGAGGATGGTAAGGTGTGGCTACTTTGTGTTTTACCTTATATCGTAGGAGGAGAGCTTCTAGTGGTTTGTTACAAAAGTGGCTCCCTCCATCACTGATGAGGGCTCTTGGGACTCCAAACCGGCTAAAGATATTCTTCCTGAGGAAGTTCATGACTACCTTGTTATCATTAGTTGAGGTTACAATAGCCTCTACCCACTTGGAAACATAATCCACTGCTACCAGGATGTACTTGTTTGCATATGAGGTTGGGAATGGTCCCATGAAATCTATTCCCCACACATCAAACAGTTCCAGTTCCAAGATGAAATTTTGTGGCATGGTGTTTCTTTTGGGCAGGTTTCCAGATCTTTGGCATTCATTGCAGCTTTTTACTAGTTCCTTGGCATCCTTGAAAAGGGTGGGCCAAAAGAATCTGCTTTGTAACACCTTTGCTGCAGTTCTGTCCCCTCCAAAGTGCCCGCCATAACATGAACCGTGGCAATTCCACAGGACTTCTCTTCCTTCTTCTTCCGAAACACATCTTCTAAGGATTCCATCTGAACATTTCTTGAAGAGATATGGCTCGTCCCAGACAAAGTATTTTGCATCATTCATGAGCTTCCTTTTTTGATGTTTGTTGATCCCTGGGGGTAATGCCCCAGTTGCCTTGAAATTTGCAATATCTGCAAACCATGGTGCTTTGTGAACTGTCATCAACTGCTCATCAGGGAAGAGCTCGTTCACATTTGTATCATTTCCTCCACCTTGATCATGAGGAATTCTGGATAGGTGATCTACCACCTTGTTCTCCACTCTTTTCTTGTCTCTGATTTCAATATCAAATTCCTGCAACAGTAAGATCCACCTTATTAGTCTTGGCTTTGATTCTTTCTTGGCAAACAAATATTTAAGTGTTGTGTGATCTGTAATGACAATCACTTTAGCACCAATGAGGTATGATCTAAATTTGTCAAATGCAAAAACTATTGCTAGCAACTCCTTTTCAATAGTGGTATAATTTCTTTGAGTTTCATTAAGGACTTTGCTAGCATAGTATATCACACAAACTAAGTTATCTTTCCTTTGTCCTAACACTGCCCCAACTGCAAAATCAGATGCATTACACATCAATTCAAATGGTAGGTTCCAATCAGGTGGGGAAATGATAGGGGCAGAGGATAACCTCATGTTCAAATGTGCAAATACTAGCATGCATGTTTCATCAAAGATAAATGGTGTATCAGATACAAGGAGATTGCTTAAGGGCTTGGCTATCTTTGAAAAATCTTTAATGAACCTTCTATAAAAACCAGCATGCCCTAAAAAACTCCTAATTACCTTGACATCACTGGGTGGGGGTAGTTTTTCAATAAGTTCTACTTTAGCTCTATCAACCTCAATGCCTTGGTGAGAGACCTTGTGACCAAGGACTATTCCTCCTGTCACCATGAAGTGGCATTTTTCCCAGTTCAAGACCAAATTGGTCTCTTGGCATCTTTTCAATACCAAGGCGAGGTGATGTAGGCAACTAGGAAAGGAATCTCCGAATACCGAGAAATCATCCATAAAAACTTCAATGAATTTTTCTATCATATCTTAAAAGATAGAAAGCATGCAGCGTTGGAAAGTTGCAGGTGCATTACATAGCCCAAATGGCATGCACCTATAGGCAAACACTCCATACGGACAAGTAAATGAGGTTTTCTCTTGGTCTCTGGGATTAACCACTATTTGGTTATATCCTGAATAACCATCGAGAAAACAATAATATGCGTGTCCTGCAAGTCTTTCCAACATCTTATCCATGAATGGAAGGGGAAAATGGTCTTTTCGTGTAGCCTCATTGAGTTTTCTGTAGTCTATGCACAGCCGCCATCCTGTGACGGTCCTTGTAGGTATGAGCTCGTTCTTCTCATTGGCAACCACAGTGATTCCTCCCTTCTTGGGCACAACATGTATGGGGCTAACCCAAGGGCTGTCCGAAATTGGGTATATGACCCCTCCTTGCCAAAGCTTCATAACCTCTTTCTATACCACTTCCTTCATGAATGGGTTCAGCCTTCTTTGGGATTGAATAGATGGCTTAGCATCATCTTCCAACAGTATTTTATGCATGCATATGGCTGAACTGATTCCCTTCAAGTCAGCAAGGGTCCATCCAATGGCATCCTTATGCTCCCGCAGCACCTTGAGTAGCTCGTCTTCTTGATCTTGACTGAGGGATGAATTTATGATCACTGGGTAGTTTTCATTTTCTCCTAGATATGCATATTTGAGAGTGGGTGGCAGTGCTTTGAGTTCAAGTTTGGGTGCTTCTGACTTTTCGTTCCCTTCCTTTGGTGCATCTGGTATATGTATTTCTATTGTGGCTACCACTTCACTTGATTCAGATTCTTCCTCCACCATTCTCTCATCCTCTTCAGGTTCTTCTTCTTCAAAATTCTCCTGCACTTCATCCTCAAGTGCATCTAACCTCATGCATTCCCCCAATTGTTCTGGTGGGTAACTCATGGCCTTGAACACATTGAATGTCATCTTTTTGTTGTGTAATCTCAGGGTGAGGTCACCCTTCTGAACATCAATGACAGCTCCAGCAGTGGCCAAGAATGGCCTTCCCAAGATGATGGAGGTCTTGGCGTCCTCTTACATGTCCAGCACCACAAAATCTGCTGGAAATATGAAATCTCCCACTTTTACCAGCAAATCCTCTACTATCCCGTGAGGGAATTTGAACGACCGGTCTGCCAGTTGTAGGGCCATTTTTGTTGGTTTTGCCTCCTCAATTTTAATCTTTCTCATCATAGCTACTGACATCAAATTGATGCTGGCCCCTAAGTCACAAAGAGCCTTCTCTATTGTGATTTCTCCTATAATACAAGAGATCTGAAAACTCCCAGGATCCTTCAGTTTCTGGGGTAGTTTATGCTAAATGATAGCACTACACTCTTCGGTTAGTATCACAGTCTCATTGTTCTTCCAGCTTCTCTTCTTAGTCATTAGCTCCTTCAAAAACTTGGCATAGAGTGGCATTTGTTCTATGGCTTCAGCAAAGGGTATGTTGATTTGTAGTTTCTTGAAGATTTCTAAAAATCTCAAGAACTGGTTGTCATCTTCCTTTTTCTTCAATAGCTGGGGATATGGAGCTCTTGAGATGTTCAGTTGTGGCATCCCTTTTTCTTTCTGCGGACTTTGCGTGGGAGGTTGAACTCCATCTTGCTCTTCTCCCTTTTCATTTGAGCCTTCTTCTTGTGGTTTTTGGGGGCAGTTCCTTCAGTTCTTTCCCACTCCTAAGTGTGATAGCTTGACACTCCTCCCTTTTGCTTGAATTGGCATCATAGCAAAGGTTGTGGTTAGGAAGCTGCTTAAATAGATAGCTGATTTGTGTCTCCAGTTTCTTGATGCCAGCATTTTGATTCTGCATGTTTGACTGCACTTCCTCTCTGAATGCTTTACTGTTTCGAATGTCTTTGCATACTCCTTCAATTAAGGTTTCGATCTTAGAGAGCTTGTCATCAATTGATGGGTGATTCGGAGCAGATGTGCTGTTTTGGTTCTGATAGGCGTGTGGAGAAGTGTTGTTGTAGGGGTTGTAACGTCTCTGGTCTTGGTTTTGATCTTGCTCACTTTCCCACCCAAAGTTTGGGTGGTTTCTCCACCCAGGGTTGTAGGTCTTGGAGTATGGATCATAGTTTTTCCTTGGTGAATTTCCAATGTAGTTGGCTTGCTCCTGACTACCCTATGCTTCTTCATTCACTCCTTCTTGGGTTGTTGATGATGTTGAGATTGCTGCTACTTGGTTCCTCTCCATCTTCTTGGTGAGGTAAGCCAGCTGCTGGGTAATGAGCTTGTTTTGGGCCAACAGAGCATATACATTGTTCAGCTCCATTACTCCTCTTGTGTTCCCTCTTTCGGAATCATAGAAGTAGTCGTTCTCTGCTACTGTTTCAATAACATCTATGGCTTCCTCAATAGTCTTCTTCTTGTTCAAAGATCCTCCGGATGAATGGTCTACGGCCTTCTTTGACTCATAAGAGAGCCCTTCATAGAAAATGTGCAGCTGCACCCATTCGTTGAACATATCTGGTGGGCACCTCCTTGTTAGGTCTTTAAACCTCTCCCATGCTTCATATAGAGTCTCACCATCTTGTTGCCTGAAAGTTTGGACCTCAGCTCTCAGTCTTTCAATGAATTGTTCTTCAGAATAGAGTTGTGCATTCTGTCTCAATTTTTCTTCATGGTCCCTTCTTGCTATTTTCTCCTCTTCATTTGTCTTTATTATTTCTTCAAGGAGGAGGTCTATCCTAACGAGTCTCTCTTCTTCTCTACTTCTTTTGAGCTCTTCCATGAAGAGTTCCATCCTAGCAAGTCTATCTAAAGGTGGTTGGGTAGGTTGTAATGGTTGGGCGGGGTTGGTTTGTGAATGGAATTGGTTGTTTTGTGGTTGTGTGTTCTGAAAGTGGTATGACTCTTGTGGGTAGTGGATTGAGTTTTGTGGATGGTGAAATGAATTTTATGGATTTTGGATAGACTTTTGTGCTGAGGCATACTCAAATGATGAAGGATTTAGGCATGTGAAACTTGGAGGTGAGGTTGTATAATTGAGAGGCGATGGCTCTTGATGAATGGGGTATGAATGAGTGAAATCTCTTTGACTTTGATCTTCCCAGCCACAACTTGAGTAGTGATCAAAGTCATCAAAATATGGACCATTTTGTGACCCTGGGAAGCACCCCATTTCATGTTCTTGATACTCCCACCCACCATGAGCATAGTAAAGTGAATCATTCTGTGGTGGTGGAGAGTTTTCCATGAAATTTGATTGACTAGAATATGATGGATGCTCCTTTCTTTCCTGCAGAAAGCTCTGTCTCAAACAATAATCACCAAAAGAAATTGGAATCTCCATTGTCACAGATGAGGAAATTTTTAGTGAGGTGATGAGCGGATATTTTATACGCTTTTTGGGGATAATTTCATATAGTTTTGAGTATGTTTTAGTTAGTTTTTAGTTTATTTCCAGTAGTTTTTAGGAAAAATTCATGTTTCTGGACTTTACTATGAGTTGTGTGTTTTTCTGTAATTTCAGGTATTTTTCTGGCAGAAATTGAAGGAGCTGAGCAAAGATCTGATTCAGGCTGAAAAAGGACTGCTGATGCTATTGGATTCTGACCTCCCTGCACTCAAAGTGGATTTTCTGGAGCTACAGAACTCGAAATGGCGTGCTTCCAATTGCGTTGGAAAGTAGACATCCAGGGCTTTCCAGCAATAGATAATAGTCCATACTTTGCACAAGAATTGATGACGTAAACTGGCGTTCAACGCCAGCCTTCTGCCCAAATCTGGCGTCCAGCGCCAGAAAAGGATAAAAAACTGGAGTTGAACGCCCAAACTGGCACAAAAACTGGCGTTCAACTCCACAAATGGCCTCTGCACGTGAATTGCTTAAAGTCTCAGCCCCAGCACACACCAAGTGGGCCCCAGCACACCAAGTGGGCCCCAAAAGTGGATCTCTGCATCATCCATCATAGTCCACTCATATTTTGTAACCCTAGGCTACTGGTTTAGTATTTAAACAACTTTTAGAGACTTATTTTGGATCTCATGACATTTCAGATCTAAACTTTGTATTCTCTGACGGCATGAGTCTCTAAACCCCATTGTTGGGGGTGAGGAGCTCTGCTGTGTCTCAATGAATTAATGCAAGTATTTCTGTTTTCCATTCAAACACGCTTGTTCCTATCTAAGATGTTCATTCGCGCTTAACTGTGATGAAGGTGATGATCTGTGACATTCATCACCTTCCTCAACCCACGAACGTGTGCCTGACAACCACCTCCGTTCTATATCCGATTGAATGAGTGTCTCTTAGATTCTTTAATCAGAATCTCCGTGGTATAAGCTAGAACTGATGGCGGCATTCATGAGAATCCGGAAATTCTAAGCCTTGTCTGTGGCATTCCGAGTAGGATTCAAGGATTGAATGACTGTGACGAGCTTCAAACTCCTGAAGGCTGGGCGTTAGTGACAGATGCAAAAGGATAGTAAATCCTATTCCAACCGGATCGAGAACCAACCGGTGATTAGCCGTGCTGTGATAGAGCGCGTGAGCGTAGTTTTCACTGGAAGGATGGAAGGTAGCCATTGACAACGGTGATCCACCAACACACAGCTTGCCATAGGAGGACGTGCGTGCGTGAATCAGAAGACAGAGGAAAGCAGAGATTCAAAAGACAAAGCATCTCCAAAACTCCAACATATTCTCCATTACTACACAACAAGTAACTTTTAATTTATGCTCTACTGGTTATTCATAATTCAACTGATAAACATAATTGACTTCCTGACTAAGATTTACAAGATAACCATAGATTGCTTCAAACCAACAATCTCTGTGGGATTCGACCCTTACTCACGTAAGGTATTACTTGGACGACCCAGTGCACTTGCTGGTTAGTGGTACGAGTTGTGAAAAGTGTGATTCGCAATTTGTGCTACCAAGTTTTTGGCGCCGTTGCCGGGGATTGTTCGTGTTTGAACAACTGACGGATTATTTTGTTGCTTAGATTAGGAAAAATCTTTCTTTTTTTGGTTTAGAGTCTTTTATTATTTATCCCTTGTTAAAATACTTTAAACTTATAGCTCAGTTATTTAGAACGTGGTGTTTATGTTCATGATAATTGGCTATCATATTTTTTTAAAAAAAAAAAAAACCTTTTTCAAAAATAATTTTTCTATTAAATCCTGTGCCAAACTTTAAGTTTGGTGTTTTCAAAAATAATCTTTCTTAAAATTTTTGAAGGTCCCATAACTCATTTGGCTAGAACATTAATTTGATTGGGTTAGACTCTTTTATACTCTTTTCAAAACCTTCTTTTTCAAAAAAAAAATATATATATATATATATATTTTTTTTAAATCTTGTGCCAAACTTTAAGTTTGGTGTTTTCTTGTTGATTCCCCTTTGATTTTCGAAAATTTTGGTTTGGTTTTCTAAAAATTTTAAGTTTGGTGTTCTTCCTTCATGTTCTTGTGTTCTTGTGAGTCTTCAAAGTGTTCTTGAGTTTCCTTATGTCTTGATCTTAAAATTTTTAAGTTTGGTGTTCCTTGGTGTTTTCCCTCCAAAATTTTCAAAAACTAGGAGCATTAGATCTAAAAAAATTTTAAATCTTGTACTATCTTATTGTTTTTCTCTCTCCTCACTAAATTCAAAAATATCTTTTCAAAATATCTTTTCTAACTTCCTATCTTTTCAAAATTTGTTTCAACTAACTAACCAACTTTTTGTTTGTTTCTTAACTTTTTCAAAACTACCTAACTAACTCTCTCTCTCTCAAATTTTCGAAAATATCTCCCCTCTTTTTCAAAAATTTCAGTTTTTTTTTTACTAATTATTTTTAATTGTTTTTTACGAAAAAAAAATTTATTATTTCAAAATTCAAATTCTTTTTAGTTATTTTATTTTATTTAAGTATTTACTTCTTATAAAATAAAATAAATAAAAAGATAAATCAGTCCAAGTTATATCCATATATCCATCATGGACATAAGTGGAGATGGACAGTCCAGGGGGACTTTGGGGTCATATTCTAACCCCTCTACTGCTTCGTATGGGAGTAGCATATGCATACCCTCCATTGGAGTTAGTAGCTTTGAGTTGAATCCTCAGCTCATTATCATGGTGCAGCAAAGTTGCCAGTATTCCGGTCTTCCACAGGAAGAACCTACAGAGTTTCTGGCACAATTTTTACAAATTGCTGACACAGTACATGATAAGGAAATAGATCAGGATGTCTACAGACTATTACTGTTTCCATTTGCTGTAAAAGATCAAGCCAAGAGGTGGTTAAATAACCAACCTAAGGCCAGCATAAGAACATGGAAACAGCTGACAGAAAAATTCCTGAATCAATATTTCCCTCCAAAAAGGATGACACAGCTAAGACTGGACATCCAAGGCTTTAAACAAGGAGATAATGAATCTCTTTATGATGCCTGGGAGAGATACAGAGAGATGCTACGAAAATGCCCCTCTGAAATGTTTTCAGAGTGGGTTCAGTTAGACATCTTCTACTATGGGCTTGCAGAAGGAGCTCAGATGTCTTTAGATTACTCAGCTGGTGGATCTATCCATATGAGAAAGACAATTGAAGAGGCTCAAGAGCACATTGATACAGTTGCCAGGAATCAGCATCTGTATCTAAGCAGCAACCCTTCCATGAATGAAGAGGTTAAAACAGTAACTGCTGAATTCAGTACTGTAAAACAAGCTGCTGAATTCAATCAGCAATTAGATTTTCTAACAAAGCAGCTAGCTGAATTCAAAGACAGGTTACAGGAGACAAGGATAGCTAATATACATATGGAAGAACAGTTTAAGCAAACAAAGTAGCAGCTATCAAAGCAAATAGCAGAAGAATGCCAAGCAGTTCAATTAAGAAGTGGGAAAACATTAAATACCCCACCT
This sequence comes from Arachis ipaensis, assembly GCF_059453495.1. Lineage (NCBI taxonomy): Eukaryota > Viridiplantae > Streptophyta > Magnoliopsida > Fabales > Fabaceae > Arachis > Arachis ipaensis. The sequence continues at coordinate 86,852,614 of NC_142438.1, read as the reverse complement.
CAAGGCATCAAAAATTCAAGAAATGAGCAACCCACCAAAGATTCCCCTGAGGACAGTAAGAGCCCAAGGAAAAATAATTCTGGCACTAAAACGCCAGAAAATGGGTGGAAGGCTGGCGCTGAATGCCCAGACCATGCCCAAAACTGGCGTTCAACGCCAGAAACAAGGCAGGATTGGCGTTCAATGCCAGAAATGGGCAAGAATCTGGCGTTGAACGCCCAACAGGGGCATATTTCTGGCGTTCAGGCGCCAGGAACAGACAGTGAGTTGGCGTCTAACGTCACTCCAGCTTCTAACTCTGGCATTCAATTGCCAGTGAGGGATCAGACACACACAAGTGCTGACAACAACCCCTCTAAAAAGGCTTCTTTAACCACTAAGGTTGAGGAATATAAAGCCAAGATACCTTATCCTCAAAAACTCCGGAAAGAGGAGCAGGATAAGCAATTTGCTCGCTTTGCAGATTATCTAAGGACTCTTGAAATAAAGATTCCATTTGTAGAGGCACTTGAGCAAATACCTTCTTATGCCAAGTTCATGAAGGAGATCTTGAGTCATAAAAAGGAGTGGAGAGAAACAGAAAGAGTTCTCCTCACTGAAGAATGCAGTGCAGTCATTCTGAAAAGCTTTCCTAAAAAGCTTAAGGACCCTGGGAGTTTTCTGATACCATGCATATTAGAAGGTGATTGCACCAAGACAGCTTTATGCGATCTTGGGGCAAGCATCAACCTGATACCTGCATCCACTATCAGGAAGCTTGGCTTAACTGAAGAAGTTAAACCAACCCGGATATGTCTCCAACTTGCTGATGGTTCCACTAAATACCCATCAGGCGTGATTGAGGACATGATTGTCAGAGTTGGGCCATTCGCCTTTCCCACTGACTTTGTTGTGCTGGAAATGGAGGAGCACAAGAGTGCTACTCTCATTCTAGGAAGACCCTTCCTAGCCACTGGATGATCCCTCATTGACGTCCAGCAGGGGGAAATAACCCTGAGAGTCAACGATGACGAGTTCAAATTGAACGCTGTCAAAGCCATGCAGCATCCAGACACATCAACAGACTGCATGAAAGTTGATCTTATTGACTCTTTGGTAGAAGAGATCAACATGGCTGAGAGTCTCGAATCAGAGTTGGAAAACATCTTTAAAGATGTTCAGCCTGATTTGGAGGATTCAGGGGACATGAAAGAGCCTCTGAACTTTCTTCTGAAAGAGGAAAAACCTCCTAAACCAGAGCTCAAGCCACTGCCACCATCCTTGAAATATGCATTTCTAGGAGAAGGTGACACTTTTCCAGTGATCATAAGCTCTGCTTTAAATTCACAGGAAGAGGAAGCACTTATTCAAGTGCTAAGGACACACAAGACAGCTCTTGGGTGGTCCATAGGTGATCTTAAGGGCATAAGCCCAGCTAGATGCATGCACAAAATCCTATTGGAGGATAATGCCAAACCAGTGGTTCAACCACAGAGGCGGCTAAATCCAGCCATGAAGGAAGTGGTGCAGAAAGAGGTCACCAAATTACTGGAGGCTGGGATTATTTATCCTATTTCTGACAGCCCCTGGGTGAGCCCTGTTCAAGTCGTCCCAAAAAAGGGAGGCATGACAGTGTTTCATAATGAAAAAATGAACTGGTTCCTACAAGAACAGTTACAGGGTGGCGCATGTGTATTGACTACAGAAGGCTCAATACAGCCACCAGAAAGGATCATTTTCCTTTACCATTCATAGACCAGATGCTAGAAAGACTAGCAGGTCATGATTATTACTGCTTTTTGGATGGCTACTCAGGCTATAACCAGATTGCAGTAGATCCCCAGGATCAAGAGAAAACAGCATTCACATGTCCATCCGGAGTGTTTGCTTATAGAAAGATGCCCTTTGGGCTATGCAATGCACCTGCAACCTTCCAGAGATGCATGCTCTCTATTTTCTCTGACATGGTGGAAAAATTTCTGGAAGTCTTCATGGATGACTTCTCAGTATATGGAGACTCATTCAGCTCCTGTCTTGATCACCTGAAACTTGTTCTGAAAAGATGCCAAGAAACCAACCTAGTTTTAAACTGGGAAAAGTGTCACTTCATGGTGACTGAAGGAATTGTTCTTGGGCATAAAATCTCAAACAAGGGAATAGAGGTGGATCAAGCAAAAATAGAGGTAATTGAAAAATTACCACCACCTGCCAATGTTAAGGCAATCAGAAGCTTTCTGGGGCATGCAGGATTCTATAGGAGGTTTATAAAGGATTTTTCAAAAATCGCAAAACCTCTAAGCAATCTGCTAGCTGCTGACACACCATTTGTGTTTGACACAGCATGCCTGCAGGCGTTTGAAACGCTGAAAGCTAAGCTGGTCACAGCACCAGTCATTTCTGCACCAGATTGGACATTGCCATTTGAGTTAATGTGTGATGCCAGTGATCATGCCATTGGTGCAGTATTGGGACAGAGGCATGACAAGCTTCTGCATGTCATTTATTATGCCAGTCGCGTTCTAAATGATGCCCAGAAAAATTACACAACCACAGAAAAAGAACTACTTGCAGTGGTTTACGCCATTGACAAGTTCAGATCATACTTAGTAGGATCAAAAGTGATTGTGTATACTGACCATGCTGCTCTTAAATATCTACTCACAAAGCAGGATTCAAAACCCAGGCTCATCAGATGGGTATTGCTTCTGCAAGAGTTTGATATAGAAATAAGAGACAGAAAAGGGACAGAGAACCAAGTGGCTGATCATCTGTCCCGGATAGAGCCAGTGAAAGGGACGTCCCTCCCCTTTCTTGAGATCTCTGAGACGTTCCCTGATGAGCATCTATTTGCCATTCAGGAAGCACCATGGTTTGCCGATATTGCAAACTATAAAGTTGCAAGGTTCATACCCAAGGAGTACAATAGAATACAAAAGAAGAAATTAGTTACTGATGCAAAGTACTACTTGTGGAATGAACCTTATCTCTTTAAGAGATGTGCAGACGGAATTATCCGTAGGTGTGTCCCCAGAGAGGAAGCACAGAGAATCCTATGGCATTGCCACGGATCTCAATATGGAGGCCATTTCGGTGGTGAGCGAACAGCCACCAAGGTCCTCCAATGTGGCTTCTATTGGCCCACACTCTATAAAGATTCCTGAGAGTTTGTACGTAATTGTGACAGTTGCCAAAGAGCTGGTAATCTGCCTCATGGTTATGCCATGCCTCAACAAGGAATCTTGGAAATAGAGTTGTTTGATGTATGGGGAATTGACTTCATGGGACCTTTCCCACCATCATACTCAAACACTTATATTCTGGTGGCAGTTGACTATGTATCAAAATGGGTTGAGGCTATTGCCACACCCACCAATGATACTAAAACAGTGCTGAAGTTCCTCCAGAAACATATCTTTAGCAGGTTTGGTGTCCCTAGAGTGTTAATCAGTGATGGGGGCACTCACTTCTGCCATAAACAGCTTTACTCTGCCATGGTTCGGTATGGAATTCACCACAAAGTGGCCACACCATATCATCCACAAACCAATGGGCAAGCTGAAGTCTCTAATAGAGAATTAAAGAGAATCCTGGAACGGACAGTAAGTACCCGTAGAAAGGATTGGGCAAGGAGCTTGGATGATGCTCTGTGGGCTTACAGAACAGCATTCAAGACCCCTATAGGGACCTCTCCATACCAACTCGTGTATGGTAAGGCATGCCACTTGCCCGTGGAACTGGAACATAAGGCCTACTGGGCAACCAGATTCCTAAACTTAGATGCCAAATTAGCAGGAGAAAAACGATTGCTCCAGCTAAATGAGCTAGAGGAATTCAGATTCACAGCTTTTGAAAATGCCAAGCTTTATAAAGAAAAATAAAAAAAGTGGCATGACAGAAAGCTGTCATCTAGAATCTTTGAACCAGGACAGAAGGTTCTGTTGTTTAACTCTAGACTCAGGCTATTCCCCGGGAAACTGAAATCCCGGTGGAGGGGACCATACGTGATTACAAGTGTATCACCATATGGTTATGTGGAGCTTCAAGATATTGATTCTGATAAGAAGTTCATTGTCAATGGACAGAGAATCAAGCATTATCTTGAGGGCAACATTGAGCAAGAATGCTCAAGGCTGAAGCTAGATTAAAAGCTCAACAAGGTCCAGCTAAAGACAATAAAGAAGCGCTTGCTGGGAGGCAACCCAGCCATGGGGCAACAATCCTCTAAGCATTTTGCCCTATTTTTATTTTTATTTGTTTATATAAAGTTCACTGACACTAAGGTAAAGAATCATTTGCATAAGTTTACAGGGTTACAGAAGGAATCTACACACAAAACAGAGATATGGAGCTTACTGGCAAGAAAACGCCAGTGAAGGCCATTTTGGGCGTTTAGCACCCAAAATGGGCATCCAGTGGGCGCTGAACGCCAGTAAGGATAGCTATCTGGCGTTCAACGCCAGAAAAGGGCAACAACTGGGCGTTGAACGCCCAGGATAGCAGCATTTGGGCATTGAACGCCCAAAACAGGCAGTGTTTGGGCGTTCAAACGCCAGGATGGGGGGGAGGAGCTCTCCTTCTACCCATCTCCTTCTTTCTCTTTTGCTTGAGGACAAGCAAAGCTCTAAGTTTGGTGTGCTTATCCGTGATCACTAAGATCATGGCCCCTAAAGGAAAACAACCCACTCCAAGAGGAGCAAGGGCGTGATTTAAAGGAACTGAAGCGCCAGAAATTCTCTCTTGAAGGACCAAGCACCTCACAGACTAGAGGAACATCCACTTCCCAAACCTCAAGGTTGTTGAGTTCTAATCTTAGCCTTAACTCTGTGATAACTGTTCTTATTTTAATTTTACCTTAGGAGTCATATAGTAGTATTAGTCTATTTTGATTTTATCTCCAATTAAGCTATAGTTTATTTTTCTCATCATCAGCAAACATGAATAAAATAGTAGATCTTTTAAATAAGAAGCAATAAAATTTCGAGTTTTAATAAGAGAAATTCTAATTAGTTAAATGTGGTGGCAATGCTTTCTGTCTTCTGAATGAATGCTTGAACAGTGCATATATCTTTTGAATTTGTTGTTTAAGACTGTTAAATATGTTGGCTCTTGAAAGAATGATGAACATGAGACATGTTATTGAGAATCTGAAAAATCATAAAAATGATTCTTGAAGCAAGAAAAAGCAGCAAAGAACAAAGCTTGCAGAAAAAAAAAATAAAAAAAAAGTAAAAAAAAAAAAAAAGAGAGAGAAAGAAAAAAGAGAAAGCAAGCAGAAAAAGCCAAAGCCCTTAAAACCAAAAGGCAAGGGTAATAAAAAGGATCCCAAGGCTTTGAGCTTCAGTGGATAGGAGGGCCAAAAAGGAATAAAATCCTGGCCTAAGCGGCTAAATCAAGCTATCCCTAACCATGTGCTTGTGGCGTGAAGGTGTCAAGTGAAAACTTGAGACTGAGCGGTTAAAGTCAAGTTCCAAAGCAAAAAGAAGAGTGTGCTTAAGAACTCTGGACACCTCTAATTGGGGACTTTAGCAAAGCTGAGTCACAATCTGAAAAGGTTCACCCAGTTATGTGTCTGTGGCATTTATGTATCCGGTAGTAATACTGGAAAACAAAGTGCTTAGGGCCACGGCCAAGACTCATAAAGAAGCTGTGTTCAAGAATCATCACACTGAACTAAGAGAATCAATAACACTATCTGAATTCTGAGTTCCTATAGATGCCAATCACTCTGAGCTTCAATGGATAAAGTGAGATGCCAAAACTGTTCAGAAGCAAAAAGCTACTAGTCCCGCTCATCTAATTAGGATCTGAGCTTCAATCAAAAACTCTGAGATATTATTGCTTCTCAACCTATTAGTCTTCTATTTTATTTGTCTAGTTGCTTGAGGACAAGCAACAGTCTAAGTTTGGTGTTGTGATGAGCGGATATTTTATACGCTCTTTGGGGATAATTTCATATAGTTTTGAGTATGTTTTAGTTAGTTTTTAGTTTATTTCCAGTAGTTTTCAGGAAAAATTCATGTTTCTGGACTTTACTATGAGTTGTGTGTTTTTCTGTAATTTCAGGTATTTTTCTGGCTGAAATTGAAGGAGCTGAGCAAAAATCTGATTCAGGCTGAAAAAGGACTGCTGATGCTATTGGATTCTGACCTCCCTGCACTCAAAGAGGATTTTCTGGAGCTACAGAACTCGAAATGGCGTGCTTCCAATTGCGTTGGAAAGTAGACATCCAGGGCTTTCCAGCAATATATAATAGTCCATACTTTGCACAAGAATTGACGACGTAAACTGGCGTTCAACGCCAGCCTTCTGCCCAAATCTGGCGTCCAGCGCCAGAAAAGGATCAAAAACTGGAGTTGAACGCCCAAACTGGCACAAAAACTGGCGTTCAACTCCACAAATGGCCTCTACACGTGAATTGCTTAAAGTCTCAGCCCCAGCACACACCAAGTGGGCCCCAGCACACCAAGTGGGCCCCAGAAGTGGATCTCTGCATCATCCATCATAGTCCACTCATATTTGTAACCCTAGGCTACTGGTTTAGTATTTAAACAACTTTTAGAGACTTATTTTGGATCTCATGACATTTCAGATCTAAACTTTGTATTCTCTGACAGCATGAGTCTCTAAACCCCATTGTTGGGGGTGAGGAGCTCTGCTGTGTCTCAATGAATTAATGCAAGTATTTCTGTTTTCCATTCAAACACGCTTGTTCCTATCTAAGATGTTCATTCGCGCTTAACTGTGATGAAGGTGATGATCTGTGACATTCATCACCTTCCTCAACCCACGAACGTGTGCCTGACAACCACCTCCGTTCTATATCCGATTGAATGAGTGTCTCTTAGATTCTTTAATCAGAATCTCCGTGGTATAAGCTAGAACTGATGGCGGCATTCATGAGAATCCGGAAAGTCTAAGCCTTGTCTGTGGCATTCCGAGTAGGATTCAAGGATTGAATGACTGTGACGAGCTTCAAACTCCTGAAGGCTGGGCGTTAGTGACAGATGCAAAAGGATAGTAAATCCTATTCCAACCGGATCGAGAACCAACCGGTGATTAGCCGTGCTGTGACAGAGCGCGTGAGCGTAGTTTTCACTGGAAGGATGGAAGGTAGCCATTGACAACGGTGATCCACCAACACACAGCTTGCCATAGGAGGACGTGCGTGCGTGAATCAGAAGACAGAGGAAAGCAGAGATTCAAAAGACAAAGCATCTCCAAAACTCCAACATATTCTCCATTACTACACAACAAGTAACTTTTAATTTATGCTCTACTGGTTATTCATAATTCAACTGATAAACATAATTGACTTCCTGACTAAGATTTACAAGATAACCATAGATTGCTTCAAACCAACAATCTCTGTGGGATTCGACCCTTACTCACGTAAGGTATTACTTGGACGACCCAGTGCACTTGCTGGTTAGTGGTACGAGTTGTGAAAAGTGTGATTCACAATTTGTGCTACCATGAGGCAATATCACAAACAGTTAGTTAGCAAAAGAAAATAAAAAAATAAAAGAAAACAAAGACAAAAGAAAAGTGTCTAATCTAGTAAATCAATCAACCGGTAGTTTGTTAATCACAATTAATCCCCGGCAACGGCGCCATAAACTTGATGCGGGTGGAAACTTGTCTCTCAACAAATTCCCCTCGGCAAGTGTACCGAATTTGTTGTCAAGTAAAAACTCACAATAGAGTGAAGTCGAATCCTACAGGGATTGATTGATCAAGCAACTTTAATTAGAAGAATGTTCTAGTTGAGCGAATCCAGAATTTGGGTTAAGAGTTGCAGAAAATAAAATGGCGGGAATGTAAATAACAGAAAAGTAATGCTAGAATTAAAGGACTGGAAGTAAATGACTGAAAATAAATTGCAGAATTGTAAATGGGAATGGGAGATTTGCTCATAAAAGTAAATGGTAGAAATTAAAGAGAATGGGTAAGATCAGAGATGGGGAGTTCATTGGGCTTAGGAGATATTGCAATTCTCCGGATCAAGTTCATTTTCATCTCTTCCTCAATCAATGCACTCATTGGTCTCCTTGGCAATCTTAATTGATTGAATTACAATTTCTTGCAATTCAATCTCTCAAATCTTGATCAATAGCCAATTCCATGGTCAATTTCTCATGAGAAGAGATGAAGTATGGTCACTGATTATACCACATACATTTCCCAAATCAAGTATTGAGAGGGTTATAGTCACATACCCATCCAAACCCAATTTGGTGCAGCATGAAAAAACATTTCTAGCTTGATCTCTTCATTCCTCTTTCAAGGTTCAGAAGAGATCCAAGTTTGAATAGCTTCTTTTCCAAGATAACTACTCAATTGGATGAAGATCGAAAGCTTTCAAGTAAAATCAAGAGAAAAGATAGAAGAAGAATAATGAAAATTAGTATTGATCCATCAAATTACAACAGAGCTCCCTAACCCAATGAAAAGGGTTTAGTTGTTCATAGCTCTAGAAAATGAAAACAAAGATGGAGAATACATCATAAGACTAGAAATTGCAGAGAAGGTAAAATACAGAGAGTAGTTTTCTTTTCCAACTTCCAGAACTCCTTCAACAATTCAAAGCTACTCCTATATATACTACTTCTCTCAGCTTCTAGTTGGCTCTTTAAGTCTTGGGCCTTTGGATCTTGAGTTTGAAGCAGTTCTTTTCTTCATTTGGGCTTGGCTTTACTTGCAGAGAGAAAATGTGAAGTGGGCAGAGACTTTAGCTCAGGACGTTAGGGGTGTTAACGTTTAGTGAAAATATAAGTTCGAGAACGTTAGTGACAATCAACTTTCTCACTAACGTTACTAAGTAAAAGCCACGTTAACTTCAATGTTAGTGGCATAAACGTTACCACTAACGTTGCCTCTAAGTCCTTCGCACATGTTATTGAGACTTAACATTCCCAATAACTTTGAAAAGCCCCCTTTGTTCCCACGTTAGAGCTCACGTTAACTTAGTTAACGTGGCTCTTTAACGTGGGCTTGCCATCCTTCGAGAACGTTAGTGACACTCAACATTGTCACTAACGTTCCAAGGTGCCCCTATGCCTCACGTTAGAGTCCACGTTAACTAGGTTAACGTGGCTTCTAACGTGGCCATGCTTAGCCATCCCCAACGTTAGTGCCAATGTTGAGTATCACTAACATTAGCCATTCTTTCACTCATCAACGTTAGCTTCCACGTTAACTAAGTTAACGTGGAAGTTAACGTGGCTCCTTGGGGGTTGTGGTTGCTTCCAACGTTAGTGACAATGTTGGGTGTCACTAACGTTGTCGACCATTCTTGCTTCTTACGTTAGCTCCCACGTTAACCAAGCTAACGTGGGAGTTAACGTGGTGTGTTTTCTCCTTAGGCCAACGTTAGTGACAATGTTGAATGTCACTAATGTTGGCATTTCTCCCCCTTTCTAACGTTAGAGGCCACGTTAACTAAGTTAACGTGGACTCTAACGTGGCCACTTATGAGCATTTGCCAACGTTAGTGACATTGTTAAGTGTCACTAACGTTGGCTCAACTTCCCCTCTCCACGTTAGAGTTCTCGTTAACTTAGTTAACGTGACTCTTAACGTGGTCAATGATAGCTTCGAGAGCGTTATTGGCAATCACTTTTCTCATTAACTTTGCAAGTTACCTCCCATTCCTTGCTTCCTTTGGTCCTGAAATCAAGCAATAGAGTGCATCAAAGTTCTAATACAAGTCATGGGCAATGCAGCATACAATTTGTCACTAAACTCATGCAAAATCCTCATGAAATAATGTAAAATGCACAATGTATGCTTGAATCAAGGTGTAAGTGAATATCTACCCAAAACTAGCTTATTTCCTAAGGAAATGCAAGAAACTAACTTAAAAACAGTAAAGAAAAGGTCAGTGAAACTGGCCAAGATGCCCTGGCATCATTCACATATATACAATAACCAATAACATAACACCATTGCAACTCCCCGGCAACGGCGCCATTTTGAGGTGTGAACTTTTGTTGATATAGAATTTCTCAATTGAATTCTCGTTGCAAGTATAGTTCTAGACCAACAAAGAGTCCTCACATACAAAAATTTAGGTTGTCACATGTACAAACCCCAAATAAGAATTAACCGGAGTATTTGGACTCTGGGTCATATCACGAGGAATTGTAATGAAGTGAATGATTATTGGCTATGAAGAAACAATGGGGTATGATTGATAAAGGGGCAAGGAAGTAAATGGACAAGAATTTAAATGACAAGAAGAGTAAATCAAGCAAGTAACTAAAGAAAGCAAGTAATAAAGAGAGACATTCATGGCAAGAATTGAGATCATCGACTTTCTATCCTAGTCATACATTGATTAATTCATCTTATTTAGTCAACTCCAACAAACGGAAGAAGGTATCATGTCATCTTCACATAGGGAGAATGTCAAACAAGAATAATTAATCATGTCACAAATATAAACAAGAATTTATCTTATTATGTCATCTCCAACATTGGAAGAAGATATAGGTTATCTTCCATGAGAGAAAGTCTAACAAGACTAGCTAATCTCAATCCAAAAGTCCTAATCATTTCACTAAGTGAATTAGCAAGAGATTAGAGTTAATGGAAACAATACTAGCTAACAACTCTAGATCACCAACAAGAGTTGGGTTTTCATGACTCAAGATTACCTAATTACTCTTTCCAAGCCAAGATTGCTCAAAATCTACTCTAACATCCAACCAAGCATTTTGTCAAACACTTGGAAGGCATAAAAAGAAAGCATAATAAATGACAAGAAATAGTAAAATCTATCAACTACCAATTGTAAGGAGACGAGATCAACAACTCAAATTCACAATAAAAGACATCAAACATCAATTACATTAATAGAAAATCCAAATCCAACAAGTGTTCATCAATCCTAAACAAAGAGGCATGAAAAGGAAAATTAACAAGAGGGAACAAGAAGATTACTGACGTGGCGGAAATTGGCGAGTTAAGAAATTATTATAAGAGATGCGTTGCAAGTATTGTTCTCAACCAACCGAAATTCCGCTTATCAATTTAAAAAGGTGGTCACAAAATTAGAATTAAAATATTGGGAGTATGAATCCCAGGTCGTCTCCCAACGAGTTGCAGAAAGGTGTGCTATTTTATTAATCAGATGTTTTCTAAAATGGTTTGAGTTGATAAACAGGAAATTAAATCAGAGAAATTATGTAATTTAAATAAAAACCTTGACCGGGAGTAGATTAGTTGGAAGCCCTATCCTTGATGGAGTTCTCTCAAGATCAATTGATAATTGAAGGTTGTCTGCTCAGTTATCCTTTACCGGATAAAGAAAAGTCGAGCAAGTTGGAAGTCAGTTTCTATTCACAAGTTCTAATCCTCTCCCTTAGGAAGGACTAGTGTCAGTGATTAGAGGGTGACCCAACGCTAATCCCAATTATAATTTTTACTCTTGAACATCCAACTCAAGGTCTTCCTTTCAATCAACTCCCAATCAAGTTATGGAACTACTCGCTCATTATGAATGTAAACTTTGCAAAATAAGAAAGGGAAATAAGGAAAGACATGATAGATAATAATCAAAAGGATTAATAAAAATAAAAATAGTTCTTGTATTAATAAATTATAAAGATAATCCAATAGTAACTCTGAATAAAATAAGCATATGAAAGAGTAAGTGACAAGTAAGGAAACAAACTAGAATGATGAAATCTTGACGGAGGTAATAACTCTTCTCAATATCCCAATCCGAAAAGCAATAAAATCAAAATCCTAAGAACTATGAATGTGTAGAGAGAAAACCTAGAGGAGGAGTAAAATCAGATCTAAAACTAAAATTATGCGGAATGAATGTTGTTTTTTCTGGTCTCTGCATGTTCCCTGGCTCTAATCTGCTTTTCTGGGCTGAAAACTGGGTCAAAACAGGGCCAAAATCGCCCCCAGCGAATTCTGCAGATTCTGCAGATCGCGCACGTCACACGATTGCGTCATCCAGCGTCTTGACTTGCCACGCGTGCACGTCGTCCACACCTTCACGTCACTTGTGCAGCTTCCATTCCATGCGTTCACGTCAGGCACGCGGCTGCATCACTGCAATTTCCTCTATTTCGCGCGGTCACGTGAGTCATGCGTCCGCGTCACTTCTCGCTGGTCATCTCCTCAATTTCTTGTGTTCTTTCCATTTTTGCAAGCCTCCTTTCCAATATCCAAGTCATTCATGCCCTATAAAGCCTGAAACACTTAACACACAGATCACGACATCGAATGGAATAAAGGAGAATTAAAATACATAATTAAAAATCTCTAGGAAGCAGTTTTTCAACCATGGGGTAATTTTGGGAAGGAATTGTAAATACATGCTAATTTAATGAATAAGTGGATAAAGATTTGATAAAACCACACAATTAAACACAATATAAACCATAAAATAATGGTTTATCAACCTCCCCACACTTAAACATTAGCATGTCCTCATGCTTAGTTGAAGGAGATAAAATGAATGAGTAGGAACATGTAAAACTCATGCAATGCAATGCAACCTATATATGTGAATGCAACTATATGAATCTTGTCCACTTGGTCAAAAGTAAATAAGCTCTTCAAGATAATCACAAATCAAATTCCACTAATTTAATTCTTATACAGGAACAACAGACAAAAATGCAAGAAGGTAGCTTATGAAAGCAGGAAACATAGAATTTAAGCATTGAACACTCACTGATGATGTATGTACGCTCTTAGTCTCTCTAGTGTATAGGGTAATCACTCTATCATTCTCTAGTCATGCTTTCTAATTTTTTGTTCTTCACCTAACCAATCAATAACAATTAATATACCAATGCAAACATCATGAGGTCTTTTCAAGGTTGTAATGGGGCCAAGGTAAGGGTAAGGATATATATATGGCTGAGTAAGCTTATAAATTGAATCTTTAATTATCCCAAGCTTTCACCTAAGACACACACACACACACACACACACACACACACACACACACACACACACACACACACACAC